>NC_140094.1:5987701-6587701 GCF_964237585.1 Gallinula chloropus
CTCCTGGAGTTGCTTTTGGTCCCAAGTTGTAGAGCCATTGTGTCTTATGTTGAGACAGATACCATTTTAACAGCATCTTAAACTTTGTCCTGGGATTCCAGGTCCTCTTGGCTGTAGCTACAGCTCCAGGAACCTCTTTAGGCATTGACATGGCCCTGCCCCGGTGGGATTTCTGCAGAAAATGTAAAAACCAGAGGTTGAATTGTAGCTGAGGTGGATGAGCCTTGTCTGCTCCAGAGCGTCCCCAGGAGCTAATGCACATCTTGGCCATGCCGGCAGCTGAGCTGTGTTTAATGACTTCCCTAAGGATTAAAATACCCTAATCCTGTGCCAGAGCTGTTGTGATGCTGCAGGTTCTGCCTAGTCCTGGGATTTCATTATCTGTAGGCTTCGTCCTTGTCTGCCTTGGGGCTGTGCCAGTGCCTGAGTTTTCACTGACCTTGGACATCTTCGGTGGCTTTTGCTGCACCTGTGTGTGCTGTTCCACTGGCTGATTTGTTTCCCTGTGGGTCCTGAGTGGGACCTCCTGCAGGTAAACCATAGGCTGTAGCCACACCACTTGCTTGGAGTCTGAGAGATGTGAACTCGAGACCTGCAGCTGCTGTGCTTCTGCTGCTGGCTTCTTGATGCAGAGCCAGCAGATGAGAGCTTGCTGCCATGGTGGTAAGGTTTGCTGGTTGCCTTTGTGTTACTGAGAGGAAGTGGAAACTTTTCCCTCCCTGTTGCAAATCAAGCCTGGTGCTTCCTTTCTCAGTCTGGTGTGTTTTGTTTGAAGTGCTACAAGTGTTTGGAGCTGGTGTATCCTCCTGGAGACCTCAGAGTATCCTGGAGATGTGCCTTCATGCTTGGACACAGGCTCCTGGCTAAGGGTTTAATTGAGCCAGGGTATGATGGTATGATGAGATGCACCTTCGTGTGTCTTCCTGGGTCTGTGTTCCAGATGTGCTCTGATTTAACCCAAAGCCTCCAAATGCTTGCGCTGTGACACTGTGCACCTACTGCTTGGAACTGAATTGTTTTTCTCCTTTGTTTCTGACCTAGGAACACACCTAGAAACTCTTAGCTCTTAAATGGTGTGCATTACCTTACAGGTGTCAGCAAGCTGTGTTTGACTCTTAATGGATCACACTTCTGTTCTCACTTGTTCCTTTGCTGATGACACTGCTCCCTCTTTTGGGACTGGGGTTGTGTGCTGTAGCAGGCTGGACCAGCAGAGAAGGGCTGTTGGGTCACTGGCTATGCCCTGGTGTTACACACAATCAGCCAGGTCACTGCTGAGGCCTGTGGAAGGAGGAGGGTCCACTGGTGCTCCTGGACTGGTACCTGGGTGCAGGCAGAGGGGATTAGCCTCAAGCCTGGGCTGCAGCTGTAGTTGTGGCTGTGCAGAGGACTTGAGAGAGGCCTGAACAGGTGCTGTGTGTATAACTATTGCAAAACCCTTCACAGTGGAGTACTGAGAGCTAATCCTTGCTGGGCTGGAGTGCTCCTTTGCTTGGCTTGGGGATGCAAGGATGGAGCAGGTTCTGGAGGACACAGGCTCAGGCATGGTATATCCCTGTGCTTTGTTGTTAACAGGAGACCATGGAAGTGGGGATGTTCTCCAGTTACATGTTTGCAGACTTTCCACTGGACTCTCCAGGCTGCTGGATAAGGTTTGGGCACTTGCCCGCTTTGAAGACCCACAGAGCTCTTCCCAAAGGAGTCAGCTTCTCTTAGGGGCTTCAGGGAGGAGGCTGAGCTTTGCCTGAGGAAGGTATAGACACTCCAACTACGAGGGGTTGGATGCTAGCTCCAGTATCTGGGGTGCCTGCAAGTATCTCTAGGATATCCTTGACAATGTTAAGGTCAAAAGCTCTGTGGAAGGGATTTTTGTGGAGGTGTTTGGCTGTACTCTTCCTGTTTTCTGCTCTTGTTTGTGGCAGACCTGGCGCTGCCAGTTGTGGGAAGCATCGGAATGCTAAATGAGCAGGAACGGGTCAGGCGTTTGGTTTGCTGCTCGGGGTTATTTTTGCCGCCCTAGCACGGGGTCTCGGGGAAAAGATTTGCCGCCTGCTGGAAGTGGCTCTTCAGCAGCAACAAGGAGTTGAAAACGGAGCTTCACCCTCCTGCCAGAGCAGCCTGATGCGGCATTTCTTTTTATTAAAGGTGGCTGGCAATACTTGGTTAAACTGAGCTTCTGTACTCCTCGGCTGCGTCCTAGGAAGATGACTTCCGAGCTTGATCTGCCTGTTTCCCCCCTTGCCCGAAGCCTGCTTTCAGCCCTGCCTGTTTTACTTTTGGCTTGTAAATGCTCCTGCAGAGTCCCAGGACCTTATCGGCGGGGAGGTGTGTGCTGAGCCCTTTCAGTAGCCAAAGATCCCGGACTCCAGCGCTGAAAGGATGTTAATGGCCTGAAACGGGCTGGAATCCCCAATCAATTGTTCGGGTCCTGCCCGGAGGCATCCTGTGAGCTGACAATTCGGTATCTTACTCTCGTTGCTTCCAGGATGGGGTTTCCTTTTGCCCTTTTTAGCTAAACGGTGCGTGTGGGAAGCTCTCACTCCCAGGTGTGCGTTAATGCGGTGAAACTGCTGGCGGTGGGAGGGAGAAAAGGCGAGTCCTCTGCTCGGGCTGCGCCGGAGCTCCTGTGTCCGTGTGAGACTCGGGGCAGACCCGCCCGCTGGAAGGGAAGCTCGGTAGGTGAAGCGGGCTCGCTAGCCGGGGGGAGCGGAGGGAGGAGTGTGGGGTAAGCCGGGCCCGACACTCCTGCAGGAACGCATCCTTAAAAAGGTAGATGTATTAAATGTCTCCTTGACAAGTACAAATGGCCCAATTTCGAGCTGCTGGCTTCTGTGTGTCTTGGAGTAGCAGGGGCTTGTTGGGCAGCCTCGCTGCAATTGAGTTCTTTGAATCTGGCTGTAACTCGATTTGCTTAATGGCGAGGATTCTGCTCCTGAGGCCGAGCCTGGTGAGGTTGTGCCTTCCTGCTTTTCTCCTTAATGTGGGCCCTAATTGATAGCGGTACCGTTTGCTCAGCATGTTTAGGAGCAGAGTTCTGCTGCAGTGGCTTTTGGGTGGCAGCAGGTCCTGCCCTGTGTCCAAATACGCTGGCTAGAGAGGAAGCTTGGCAGAGGCTTGAGTTGTGCAGCTGCACTGAAACAAGCCTAGATATGAAAGCGGCTTGTGAGCAGAGCTGGAGAGGGGGCGGTTCTCTGGACTGGCACCAGGAAGCAGGAGAGAACTGACTTTTTCGTGGTGGAAGTTTTACAAGAGCTCGGCTTGTGTGAGGTGGTCTCAGAGCCTTGAGGCCGGTGGATCAGTGCCTGAGGAGGGTCATGTTAAAGCAGAGCTCGTCTGGAGTAACCTTCCTGTGTGGTCAGGAGCTGCAACCTGAAGAGAAGATCAGGATTTGTTTCCAAGTGAAGCCTTAGGATTTGGGGCTGTGTTTGATTAGCTAGGAAGTCATGTTTTTTCCACAAACCTGTTTTCTGAAGTGATTGCACAGTTGCTGACTTGGGCTGTTCTGAGGTGTTGTTCAGAGCTCTCAAATACATGTGTAGAAGTGAGCCTTGCTGTCTTCTGCTGAGCTGCTGTGACTTGTGGTGGCTGTCTTAACTATGAGCATCCCCGGGGTCGGGAGTCTGGTTTTGGGGAGAAGGTGTGTGCCTTGGTTAGCCAGATCACTCCTTTGGGCGCTGTGGCTCTTCCTCTGAAGTTCATCCTACCTGTGGTGAGCTGGTGCTGGGGCTGCCCTGGTCTGATGTGCTGACTACTTGCTGACCTGTTTGTTCACCTGTGCCGGTGATGCCAAGAGCTGCACTTGAGTGTTGCAAAGACCTGGAGCTGAAGCTGATATGGGTATTGGAGGCAATCCAGGCTTTTCTACCGTGTGTTGAGAGCTGGGTGGGGAGTACTCTGCCTGACACCAGTACCTGTTCTTTTTCACCAGAAAGAAGATACTGGGAGGAGTGTGAAGGACTGCTGGGACAGTCCAGATGCCCCTGCGCTCTCCACCTGCAGCAACGCAGATATATTCCGCCGAATAAATGCCATGTTGGACAACTCTCTGGATTTCAGTGGGGTCTGCACCACGCCTGCCACAAAAAGCAAACGTGACTTCGTGCCAGGTAAAGTGTTCAGCTGGGTTTGAGGAGAGCTTGAGGGTCCTGGGTTGGTGGAAGAGGAGAGTTGCTTGGTGGTATTTTAAGTAACTGATTGCTACAGGCTGGTTAGTTGTTTGAGGGCATGCTGAAGTGGTATGTGTAGGGGAAGCCTTTCCTGCAGAGTGAGTTTGGGATTATGAAATCTGTGCTGCAGATCTTGCTTCCTGTAGGCTGAGGGGAGTGGGCATATTCTGCTGTTTTGCACTTGATCTGCCTCAAACCAGAAGGCTCTGTGCCAAAGCAAAGGGTGTGAGGTCCAAACTTATTTTTATATAAGTGAAGGATGTGCTTTTGTCCCTTCACAGTAGGCAAGATCTGCCAGTAAATGTGCCTGATGTTTCTCTTGTTAGCATGCTTCTGTGCAATGGTACTTATGGCAAGGATTTGGGTGCTTGAAAGATTGCTGTTGCTCCTCCAGCCTCTGAATTAGAGGGTCAATGAACACTTTGGCCATTATTGGAAACAAACTGACCATTTGGACTTGTCTCAAAACAAAATGGGAAGTAGAGGGGCAAAAACCTCACCAGCTGGTGACCTTGCAGGCTTCTGTAGACAGAGGGGCTTTTGTTGCAGTCACTTGGAGGCACGATTGTCTTCTGCTCTGTTGATAAGCTGATGAGCTTTAATCAAATGGATGTAAAAAAAAAAAACTGCAAGTGGGTGTCTGGGTATCCTGTGGGTCTGTTTGATGCTTGTGCATTGCAGCTCTATTCTGGAATAGGGAAATGACTGCTACCAGATGACTTCCAGTGCAGCTTAATCTCCTGGGTATTTGAAGGGCTTAGTGCTGTGGTCCAGGGGCTGGTTGGGCCATGTGATCCTGTGCTGGCGCTGCAGAAATACCAGAGGAAGTGAATTGTTCACTTGGAAGCCAGGACCTATAGCCAGGACCTATAGCCAGCCTTGTTTGAAACGTGCCTAGTGAGATGATATTGGAGGATATGCTGGGTACACCTGAGCAGTTGCACAGTGAATATTAATTAATCCAGGTCAGTGGTGGGCTTAGTGGTGTGTTTTTAGAGTTCTGCTGTTGTACTGAGCTGTTCAGATATTTTTTTGTCCCTTGTCTTGGTGGCAGTTAGGGTCATAGCTGATCTTGATGCACTGGAAGCATAAGGGAGAAATAAGCCCAAGTGTTTTCCTTATCTTGCAGTGAGTGCTTGAGTTGTTTCTGGCTGCAGTGTTGAAGCCTTAGCCTTCATAGCACATTTATAATTTGAAATGGGAATGCTTCCTATCTAAGTTCCAGTTCACTTGCCAAAGTTAACCTGGCTGATAAGGGCTGTCATTACCCACTAGAGCAGACTTATCCTGTGGAGGTGTAGGTTAGTTCTGGGCTTAGAGCTGGCACATGAATTTTAACTTGTGGTACTGTCTTTGAGACTTCTGAAGTGTTTTTCTGAGGGAATAGGGTATTCACCTGTCAGTTTACATGCTCGCTTACCTGTAAGTTCCTAGGGTGTTTCTTAGGGAAATCTGGTGTGGAGCTGCTGAGATGTGGTGCCTTGTTGGGAAACTGAGTGAATTTCCCCTTGGTGTGAAACTCTGCTTGTGTTTCAGGCTATCACTGAGTAACTTCTGTGGAAAACCTCTTGTAGGACAAGTACAGTGGGATTTGAATGTCAAAAGGGGAGGGTTCCTCTGCCACAGGGTAACCCAAGTTGTACTTGGGATATCTAAGCAGCTGCACTTTTTCCAGATGTAGCAGTCAAAGCCAGTCTCACAAGTAGCTGCTGGCTGCTGTCACAACACACCCAATGCTGAGCCACATAAATGGTTAACCTCACAGGAGGTTGGAAAAAGGCTAGTTTGCTTCCCAAAGGATGCTGGGTGCTGAGCTGGGACTAGAAAGTGTCTGTCTTGGGTGTCCTTGCCCTTTTGGCTACTGGAAACTGGACTTTCTTCAGCAGGTGCCTCTGGGCTCTGCAAGAGGCTGGTAACAAAGTTACTGCTGGCCAGGCCAGCACTTCCCAGCCTTAAATGTGTGGCTGAGTCAGCATCTGCCAGTGCATTGGCAGCTCAGAGTTATGAATCTACTTGCAGCCCCAGCATTGTGGTGTTAGTGTTGGTCAGGACCTCTTGGTAGGTAGTGAATGCAGCAGCTCTGCAAGCTTCCTCCTGCCTCCTCACCCAGAAAACGGGTGAGCTGCTCCCATTGTTTGTGTTGCTGATGAGCATCTTTATCGGAGTTGCTGACAGCACCAAGGATGCAGGTCCTAGGACAGCAGTGATCTGAAACTGGAGGGGTGCATTGGGGTTTGGACTCTGCCCTGGGTTGTGGCATCACTTTGTAGGAGCTCACACCTGATGACTGTAAGGCTGATTGCTAACACTTGGTATAAATGCAGGTGACTGCCCCCGGCATGGGGGGGTGGTTTAGAGCCTGAAGCAGCCTTGTTGGAGCTGCTTTCTGTGTCTTTGGGTGTACAAGATGAGGCTCTGGAGCATCAGTGTCTTGCTCTTGGACAGCTTGGATTCTGGGTAGGTGACCAGTGGAGCAGATGCACCCTTGATCTCATGGGGTGTCTTGTTGCTTGTGTTCAACAGAATTAATGAGCCACTGGTGCGGGAACAACTTGTGTTATACTTAGGCTGTACAACCCTGCCCAAGCTGCAGGCTTCAATCTAGTGAGCCTGGAGATCTACCCTTTAATTGTAGTGGCTATGACAGGTGAAAACTGGTGTTTTGCAACTTTAATGCCTGTAATGTGAGGTTGGGGCAAGAAATTTTATCCCATTGGGGAAATACTTTACCTGTTGATGGTCCCTCAAGCTTTTCAGTTGTCTTCCCCAGGTCAAACTAGATTTATCCTGGATTGGACTCATGTGTAAGAAGGAAGCCCCTTTTCAGCATTAAGAGGCTTACACATGGTGGAGAAGGGACAGCAGTGGCTCATGACCTTTCACTAATGCTACTGGGGAGACACGTGTGTGAGACACCTTGCCTGGTGCCATGAGGTGTGCAGCAAGACAGTGCTGAGAAGAGATCAGTACAGCAGCAGCCTGAGCAATGTGAGGGAACAAGCTTATTCAGCAGTCCTGGGTCTGACACAGTTGGAGAGTTATCCAGATCTGGACAGAGCTGCATAGCAGAAGGGACTGCCACTGGAGATTCAGCTTGCCATACCCAATGTTAAATCTCTGTAGACATCAGCTTGCAGTTAATGATGGTCCTCTGAACTTCCTTGCTGTGTCAGAATGATGGGAGTCATTGGGCTTGACTGACCACCACTGTGGAGCTTTGTGGGTGCTGGCTCCAGGAGTTCTCCAAGACTAGGCTTAGGTCACCAGCCCAGACCAAAGGGTGCAGTGGAGTGGTGTGGTGAAAGCTGTAATTATAGGACTTGTCTGGTAGCCCCTGGGACAGGACTATGTGGTGTTTCAAAACCTTTCAGGCTGATTCAGTCCTCTGAAGAGTGGCAACAAAGCCCCTCCTCAGTGAGGCTGTGTAGTGCAGGTGTTAACTTGAAGTGGCTTTTAGTGTGGTGTTGGAGATGGGAGAGAGAATGTGGACTTGATAGAGGTAGGAGTTGAAATCTCCCACCAGCTTCACTCCTGCCAGTGCTGCCTGAGTGCAGCCTGTCCTTGAGCAGCTGCTTCAGGGGAAACGTGGTTCTCTAACGAGTTTAAAGCTGATCTGTGTGTTCATTGCTGGTCTCATAAGAATGTGAGCAAAGTCAGTTTCCTAAGGTGGCAGGTGGTTTTTTGCCAGGCTTTTTAAACTGGGGCCTGGCTGGGTTGGTAGGTGCTGCTACCAGATTTGGCTGAACAACAAACCTTAGGCCATCTTCTGAAATCATCGGCCTGATCTGTCGGCACAGCTTGTGGCTTAACCGTGAGTAAAGCTCCCTCTTCAGCCTCTGTGCCCGTGTTACCTGGCTGAGCTGATTGCCTTCAACTGAAGACTATGCTGGCTTAAATAGATTTAAAGGGAGTGTGAGTACCCCAAATGTCCCGACAGATCGATTTCCTTTTCATTAAGCTCTGCTCACTTAACTGAGACGGAGCAGCCCTTATTTTGCTCTAAGTTGACAGTCCATTGTGTGGAGAAATGGGAGATGCTTAAATGACTTCCTGTGGGTGGGAGTGGCCTCAGGTGGCACGTTCAGTGTGGGGGCTGTTAGTTGTGGGCCATCAGGTCTTAATGATTCTTGGTGGCTTCTTTATTTAAGGGAGACTGAAGGACAAATCCAAACCCAGACTAGCTGATGACTAAATCTGCTTCCTGTTCACTCTCAATTGCAGTCAATTAATGACCTATCACTTGTTTAGCCACCGAAAAAGCCTTCTCTGGTACTGTAATGTAAATTCCCCTGCTCTCTGCTGCCCTGCAGCCTTGAGGAAACGTGCCAGGCAGTGCTGGATGCAGCTGACCTGATATGTGTGGTCTTGCCTGGGGGGGGGTGGGGGGTGGGGGGGGTGGGACAGTGTTGGAGACCCAAAATGTGGCACTCTGCTCTGCCTCAGGTAGCCTCGACAGGCAAAGACCGTCAGCAGGAGCTCACCTGGAACTGGCAGCTGAGAACCATCCTGCTTGCCCCAAATAAATGCTGCATACCTGCTGCACACATCCAGAACTGTGAAATTCAGTCCCTTTGTGCCCCTAGAGCACTTCCATTCTGTCTTTGGTTTTGTCCTTTATCTGTAGTGTCATGTTAATAGGTCTTTGCTTATGTGGATGGAGTGATGTGCCTACTGGCAAGCAGCTCTGGGAAATGGGTAACTCTGCTCTGCAGGGACCTGGCACACTAGGGTGTCTGCAAACTGGATGCTGTGGCTGAAGGTCCAGCAGATGTTCTGATTTAGTGTGCCCTGTCAGGGTTCTGGTGTTGTGATCCTGTGGGTGGTCTTTCTCTGCTTCTCTTGGAAAAAGTAGGTAGAGAAGCAAGGCTAATTGCAGTGCCCTCTTCCTTAGTATAAGTTGATTGTCATCTCTTTAAGTGTTTGTGGTTATGGGGTTCCTTCATCTGGCTGTGAAACAGGTCAGGCAGCAGCAAATGTCTCCCCTTTTTCAGATTGCAGGGAAGATGCTTAGTCATGTACAAGGAAAAACCTCTTGGAACTAGTAAGTTTATGCCTAACGAGCATCCTAAGCCCCTGATGCTCCTCAGTGTACCTTAGGAATACAGTTGGCTCATCTTCTGAAAGCTTTTGCTTGAGATTTGTTTGCCTTGTGTATGACATGTACTTGAGAAGCTTAATTTTCAGGGATGCAATTCCTAGCCTTTAAAACTGGGGGCGTAGAGATGCCAAAGCCAAAACAATGCTGCTGCTGTGAGCTGCCTTCCCATTTATGATCTGAAGGCTGCAGAAGTGCTGACCTTGTCTCTCTTGTTTCTCCAGGTTAGGCTTTGCAAGTTCAGCCTTGGTCACAGCTCTAGTCCACAAGGTAGCCACAAGCAAAGTTGAGTCTGGTTTTGTCAGTGAACACAGCTTAGAGCTGAGTTCTGCTCATCCTTCCCCTGGTCTGTACGCTCAGGGGCCTTGTTTGTGGAGGAACTGTACTCCAGTTATGCTAGAAATGAGCATGAGGGAGCAAAGGGAGACACCTCTTTATGGATGCAGAGCACTAGGAGAGGGATCTAGCTTGTTTGGGCAACTTTTCTGCTGCCTTCTTTTTCTGGATTTTCTTGGTTTTCAAGTTAAAATCAGCCTACTGGATTTCTAGCCAGTTTTGTAAGTGGCCTGTGTCTGGAAGGCTCAAACATCTGAATATAGGTGTTGGAATGAAGTGTTACCTCTCAAGACTGAGTCTGATAGCCCAGACATGTGATGCTGCTATGGGATGGAGTGAATCTCACTTGGTGCTCTCCCCACTGCCTGAGCTTGCCTGCCCCAAACTGCCTGTGGGTCACAGCTCCTGGTGCCAGTCCCTGCTTGTCCTCTCTGCACAGGCTTAGGCTGTAACTTCCTAAATATTTTCTTGTTTCAACTGCCTAGTTGGTGCAGCCACACCACATACCAAATCAGAGGAGTGAGCCAGGCTTTAAACTAACTCCTGGTGGTTTGGTTTAAACTACATCAGCTCTCCAGCCTAGCTTCCTGTGTGGAAACTCATCTGCCCAAACTGGTTTAAGTGGGGAGGGAGTGCTGGGGTGGGGACAAGTGTCTGGGGCTCCAGCTCATGTAAGCTGTTGGGGCTGTTAGGATTTAACTGCAGGCTAAGAGCTGAGCCGTTGGTGGAGATGCCTGCCTTTCAGAAGCTGCTTGAAATGTCTCATATTGGAAGTCTAAAAAAAATGCAGCTTTCCTTCCAGGCAGTGGTGTGGAAAGCTGTCCAGCCTGTGCTGTGGTGCACCCTGGCTCCAGGGATATCCCAGACAGACAGGAGGACGTCATCCAGGGGAGCTGCCTACTCAGAGCTGCATGGGAGCATTTTACTAAGGACTTGCTTGTGATGCTGCTGAAACCAAACCCAAGTGGCTCTGGGGGCAGGAGCTCAGCCTCTCCCAGATGCTTGGGCACAAGCCCAGTGCAGCATGGCTCCCTCTACCAGGATGGTTGGCTTCCTGTGGCGACTCCAGGGAAGAATTCAGGTTGGAAAGACTCATGCTGGTTCTTGGGGCTTGGAAAAGTCTGCAGGGAAATGTTTGGGTTGGGCTGTGTCAAGTTACAAAGTGAAATTATTTGCTAGATGTTTACTTCATGAATAACTTGAGGTTGAGACTCCTGAGTCTAAATTTCTGTAGGAAATTTAGAGCTATTAATAGCTATTCTAGAAATCCATTCAAATTCCATTTTTTGAAGTTTGGGTTTTTCCATGATGACCCTTACCCATTTTTCAGTGTGGTTGGGAGTGCTGAAGAGGAAGCAGGTTTGTGGTGGCTGCTTGCTTCAGATGGAGAAAAGGTCTGATTAAATAAAAAAGCTGATTATTTAGGCAAATTCTACTCTGGGCTTCAGCAGTTATACCTGTAACTGGATTGCAAGGAGCTTGTCTCTAATGTGGAGAAGTCATTGAAGGGAAACAGAGGTCTCGGAACTCAAATTTGGTTGGGTTCGATTAAACTGCTTATTTCCCCAAAAATACTGATAGCTGGGGAAGGCTGTGGCTGGGTGCTGTGGACTGAGCACTTGGTCATTGATGAATCTGTTCCCTGTTTCCCATGTGTTTTCAGCGGTGGGTTCCCCCAAGATGTTGGGTGGGGGCCTCTCAGTAGGATTTGAGTTCCGCTGCCTGCCAGCGGAGTTTCCATGTGTGTCCCTGTGTCCCAGGAGGTGGAGCTTTGGTGGGAATTACTCTTGCAGATGGCATCAAACCTCCAAGATCCAGGTCCCCAGGGGGAAGGTGGCTGCCTCCTGCCAGGGGTCTGGGCTGCAGCAGAGCACAAACACAGGGGTGTTACATATTCATATGGGCAAGTTGTGGTTGCTGTGGGAACTGAGTTGTTGGAGCAGTGTGCCTTTATCCTCTCCTCCCTACAGCTGCAGTAGAAATGTTTTTAGGGCCTGTCCAAAACAAGCAATCTGAAAACCATACCGGAAGGATTGAGTGAAATGCCCTGCTGAAGAGGCAGTGTGGTGCTTTGGGAGGAATATCTGATGCTCTTACAGGTGCTTGATAGTCACGTGAGTGAGTTGGCACTACAGCTTGTACTAGTACTACTAGGGGAGTAGAAGAGAAATCCTGGTGGATGCTATCTGTGGAGGAGGCTGCAGCTGGAAGGGGGAGGGCAGCACGGTGCTGGCAGGTACTACTGCTTGAGCTGGTCTCATCCCCACCGCAGCACTTCAGCCCCCTCTCGCTGCCATCTGGGAATGTTGGTGCTCCCCCAGATCGCCGTGAGGCGAAGGTTCCACCTCTGGTGGCAGCAGCGGGACCTGCATCTCGTGGTGGGGGGTACTCGCGGATGGCGGGGCATTGCCTGGGCTTTGCTAGGTCGCAGGCGAGCGAGTGACACGGGATGGGCGTGGGAAAGGAGGCCGGGAACGCTGTCTGGGGTGGCCGGGGCTGCACGTGAGGGGTAACGTGACAAGCTGGAGTCACTGCAGCGCCCCGCCGAAGAGCCGGGAGTGGTGTGTGCGAGGTGTACATCTGATGGCACAGTGGGAGGGTGTGGGGGCAGGGGGAGGAGGAGGAGACAGCTGCTGCTGCTTGGTAGCTGGCTTATAAATGCCCTCTGACTCAGATTTCGGGTAGCACAGCTGAGCATCTTGTGGTTTCATCGGCCCCCAGATCCCTGCATTAAACTGGAATTCTCAGACTATGAACCTGCTGCGTTTCCTTAGGCTGTTGGCACAGGCTTAAACCCAGGCAAGAATCCGGCATCTCCTGTACCGTAGGCTTGTGAACACCCTGCAGGGGAGGGGAGGGCTGGGAAAAGGAGGCGGGTGGGGGAGTGGGGAATGACCAGGCAGGAGGGAGGTAAACAGGCCATGAAAAATTCCTGATGTGAAATATGTCCTGTGCTCAGGCTGAGCCTCCTCTCCCTGTACCAGCACGATGCACCCGCTTAGACTGGACCCAGGATAATGGGCTTCTCTCTGGGTAGCGGGGGGGGTTGAAGGTTATCCTTGTTACTCAGTGGTAAACAATGCAGAGTCAGTGAGGCACAGTGGCCAAGTTGAACCAAATAGATTATGCTAGCAGAATTGTGAAGCTTTGCATTGGGCTCTGAATTGGAGCCAGCAGCTGGAGTCTGTCCAGGACTAAAGTGTTTTTGGGTTTTGTGGGTGGAGGGAGGCGGGGACAGGAGAGCTGGGTAGCACTAAAACTAACTGTCTGCTCTGTCGCTGCTGCTGCTATCATCGTTGCTGGGGGGATTGCTGCCTTGAGCCTGTCATCTGCTGTGCTGTATTGTGGAGCCCTGCTTTTGTGCTGCCTGCCTCCCTCGATTTACCGGAGCTGCACCCCTCTCCTCCTGCTGCTGTTTTGTCTTTTGGGGGAAATCTTACCCTTTCTCCTTACCTTTATTTTGTAAGAGCTGATGCAGTTCTCTTGCATGGCTGAGTGACGTCACTGTCAGCACAGTAAGCATCAGCAGCCTAGTCACATGCTGACCCAGTCAGTAATGCAGACGGGATAGGAAGGTGGAGGGGCTGAGGGGGGTGGGGGGCTGGTTTCTGGACATATGGTAGCCCTCCCTTTTGGGGTGCAACTGCTAGTTGCAGAAGCCGTGGCTTCAGAGCAGCGCAAGACCTGGCTCAGGGCTTAACGCTTCAGAAAACTCCTGCTTTAAAAAGAAAGCAAGCAGCCCTGAACTCTCAAGCTTCTGTTTGTTCTCAATCTGAGCAGACTTCCAGGACTCTGAAGAAGCAGCCGCAAGCAGGATGCTTTTCCCCACGTCCACGCAAGAGTCTTCCCGTGGCCTCCCAGACACCAACGATCTGTGCCTTGGCCTGCAGTCCCTCAGCCTGACAGGGTGGGACAGACCCTGGAGCACCCAGGACTCTGACGCTGCAGCACAAACCAGCACACAGTCCGGTGAGTCTGCTGACGCACGCAGCAACAGTTGCTGAATTCCTCTGGGTGTTTTGGCCATTTTAAAGCTAAGGCAGAGCGGTTTGCTTGTGTAATGGGGTGCTGGCAGCTCCTGATGGGGGCTTTGCGACTCGTAATGCTTGTGTAATGTGGCGGTTCAGTTAGGGAGGCCGTGGCTGGCTGTGCCACAGCCCCCTCTGCTCTGCTGTCAGCTCACTGCAGAGGAAAAGTGCCGGGGCTTATGTTTTGCTTGGTGCTGGAAGGCTGGTGGAGGAACAACTTCGCTGAGCGAAGAGGAGGAATCCTCCCTGCGTTTGGAGGGAGTGGGTGGGGGGTGTGGTGTCAGGAGGCTTGGGTGGGAGTGAGCCTCAACTTTGCTCTGGTGAGCCTGAGAGGATCCCCAGCGGCAGGTAGCTCTGCAGACAGGGGTGCACATGCTTGTGGAGGGACACCCCCTTCCTGGCTGCAAAAGTCCAGGCAGCACAGCTTGCTCCTGCACTACAGCAGCCAAACTCTGCCTGTGGGGCGTGGTAGGTGCAGCTGGCACCTGACTAACAACTTCAGCCTGCAGCTCACAGGCTGGGCAGGAGACTGAGGGATCCTTCTCCACTCCCACGTTCAACTAGAAATAGCGGTCTTGCTCCTAGCAGTGGGCTGGAGATGCAGTGGAATGGCTTCTTTAACTCTTTTGGGCCAGCACAAACCGATGTGATCGGCAGGGTGTGGGCTTGCAGCCATGCGCTGCTGGCTGGCTTGCCCTTCCCCCTCAGATCTTTCTGCTCTGGTTTTGCTCTGGCTGGGATCAGATGGGGAGGCTTTGGGGTGCTGGGTGCTCTCTCCCCCCCACAAAATGATGCAGGGTTCGGTTAACTCTTCAGAGGCACCAGCCTTCTCTGTAAAATCGTAGGAGGGGAGAGGGGTGCTCTGTGGTCAAACTTAATGCACCTCCTTAGCCTGGTGACAGAGCAGGGGGGTAAAACAGGGAAGAGCTTGTTTCCCAGCTCTTAAGGGCTATAACAAAATACCCCAACAGTTTCAGAAATGGTGGCGTGTTCGTTCAAGTATCAGTCCATGGAAAGATCTAGTGCTTTGGCAGAGTTTGTATAAGTTCAGGCTGGTTGCTACAGAAACTCATCCCTTTATAGCAGCACGCTGCTGCTTTGTTAAAAGGGTAGTGCATCTCTGCGCAGACTTGGGTGACACAGGGGCCCCAGGCATGAAGTTGGCATTGACAGGAGTGACGATATCTTCTGGGGTGGCCTGGACAGTGTGACCTGCCTGTGTGGATATTTGGGGGGAGTAGGGGTGCTGTCAGCCACCTCTGATAGCCAGAGGATGCTGCCCTTGGCATAGCACACACTTCTAGGACACAGCCTTGAATTTTGCTGCATGGGCTGTAAATAAAGCAACAAAATAATCACTCAAGGGGTAGTAGAGTTTGAAAGAGCTTCTCATTTGAGTTCCTACATCTAAATTCTGCAAGATGTAGCTTGCAGGCTTGTGTGTGGGCCCAAGCATGGGTGCTTGGGGTCTGCTTGCAGTCAGGCTCTGCAGTAGCTTGGTTACGCCTTGCTCTGCTCCAGCACATGGTGCTGTGGGCATCCCCAGTGACCCAGGGAATACCACCCACTTGGTATCTGTCCTCTTTCATTACCAGTCAAAACCTTGAAGGAGGATGATGGAGAGAGGAAAGCTATTCGTGTGCAGTGGGCTGGGCAGGTGCCTTCGAGCTGCGTGCTGAGCCCTGTATGGTTGCTAGTAGGCTATGGAGCACTGAACCTGTGCTATAGGATCTGTAATGTAAAGAGCTCGCTTAGAGCAGGCAGTGCCCATGCTGAGTGCTCTGCGGCCACAGCACCCGGTGCACAGCGGCGCTGCAGAGCGAGGGCTGTCGCACACTGAGGCGGCTGTTCTGTGCGGGTGCCCCAGCCCCACCTGATCTGCTGTAGCCATCTCCAGTGCTCTCTTGGCCAGCTTCCTGCCAACCTGCCTTGGCAGAGGCGTGCACGTCTCTGCAGCACTCTGGCAGCCAGGCGAGCAGCGCTCACACGAGCCTGTGACAGGCTTTGTGCCTTGTGGGTTGGGTGGTGGGGCTGAGTGGACCATGGTGTGGGGGCTTACTGTCAAGGGTGATGGGGCTTTTGGTTTCAGGAGGGTGATGACTTTGGAGGTGCCCTGGTGACCTCCCTGTTAGCAGAGGCTGTATCTGGTGTCAGGTGCCCCCCTCTGACTGCAGTGCATTGTGCTGGAGTGCCTGCCTGCCGCAGAGGCCTGGGAAAGGTGGTAGAAAGGACCTAACCGCAGGCACTGCCTGCTGGGTGTCTGCTATGACTTGTGGCATAGCTGCTAGAAGATGCTACCTGATCTCCTTTTCCTCACTTCTTACTCCTGGTATTCCTCTTGGTACATGAGGGGGCATTTGGGTGTAAAACCACCCCAGATGTAGTGGTGCTGCTTCCCTGGAGGAGCATCTGGCCTGCAGAGGACATACAGCTAGGGGTGTTGTGGTCCTGAGACCTCATTCTCCCTCTTAATCCCACCTTCCCTTCCCAGCTGGGCCAGGAATACAACCTGGCCTGGGCTGCTATTACTGTCCTTCTCTGAGAGCTGAGGAGATGGTGTAGCTGGCTGGAGAAGTGAAAGGCTGTTGCCTGGGCACAGCTGTTCTATTGCTTCAGCCTGCCCACAGCTCCTGTTTCTGCAAAGCTTCATCTTTTTCTCCATAAGGGCCCTGGAGTGGCAATATGGAGCCCCTCAGAAGGGTAGATCTCTTAGCTCAGGAGTGTCTTCTGAAAGGCTGCAAAACACCCCTCTCCAGGTGGCAGAGGAGTGTTTGTGTGTCTGAAAGCTGTACAGATCCCAGCAGTCGACAGATGCTGCTGCTTCTAGGTGGCCTAACTGTGCAGTGATGGGAAGAGGGAGGCTGTGGAAAGGATGCTGCTGTGGAAAGGATGCTACTGTGTCCAGGTACTGTTGATGCCCAGTGCTGAGGCCTGAGAGGCTGCAGCTGGCCTAGCCCCTGGGGCTGAGGTTTCACTTGGTGGCCCGAGAGCAGGTGATGCTGTGTCAGTGCTGGGCTGTCTCTAAGGCTTGGGGAGGGATGGTGCTGCCAAGTGGATCTGTTGCGCTGCTGGTGTCCAAGCATTTGGAAGGTTCCAGCAGTGACTCAGCTATGGGGATGCACAAGGAGGTGGCTGGAAGGGTGGAAATGTTAAAAATCTGATAGGCTGAAAATATTGCTGGTGTGGTCCCCTGCAGTGCCTGTACTTGAGTACTGATGAGCTGGGACCTCTTCTCCTATCTGTAGTCACTGCTGGAGTGGAACTCTGGGAAGGACCTTTGGCTGTGAACCCTTCTGGTGTCACCTTGCGCTCCCAAGGCAGTGTCACCGTGCAGCTTGGTGCAGTGGGGTCAGGTGCCTGCTGCCAGCTGGGATTGTGCTGGAGAAAGCTGGAGAGCAGCAGGGCCAGCTTGTAGGCAGGACCAGAGCATACATCCCGCTCCCTGAAGGGCTGCCCAACCCCTTGCACCTAGACAAGGCTGTTTGTAAGAACTCTTCCTTCTGGGTCCAGCACTGTATTGCACAGAGGATGTTGGCTTAGCCCTTGAGAGTGTCAGAGGCACTGCCAGTCCCTGAAGCTGGTGTCTGGAGAGAGCCTCTCCAGGAGGCAGCAGCTGCTGCAGGCTCGAGCTGCCTGCATTTATTGGCTGTAGGATTGAACTGCTGTCTCATAGCAGGAAAGGCATCTCAAACCTATTGCTGCCACTAGATATGTCAGGCTGGAAATACTTCAGCACTTCCCAGGAACCTGCTCTGTGGCCTGGGGAGGGGCTTTTGCAGGAAACTGGTCTCAAATATGTGCAGTCCTGCTATCCCCATCTGTATTTCTTGGGGCAGCAATTCCCCTTCTTTAAAGTAGCCTCATAGTAGATAGATGTTTTTAAAGAGCTTTGAGCTCATCACTCTGTGGAGGCAAGAAGGGGTTAAGAGGCAGTGAGGTAGCATGCCCTTGATGGTATCCTTTACCTTCACTGCCCTATTATTCCTCAAGGAGCACAAGAAAATGGGATCTTGATCCAGTTTTTGCCTGGAGAACAAGTGAGAGCAGTACACAAGCAGCTCTGTGTGGAGATTTTGGGTCTCCCTGGCTGGTTTTTAGCCTGTGTGCCAACTGCTTGGTCTGGCTGGTCTGCCCTGCCCTACATTGGGAGGCTGAGGCTAGCCTGATGTGGGACAGGGGGACTTGCCTCCTGGGAAATCATCCCAAACCCAGTCTGTTAATGGTGTGTTTGTGATGCTGACTAGCAAGGGCATCTTTTGAAGGACCTGCTCTTCTAGAGAGGATGCTCAGGCGTGCCCAGCCTGAGGTGAGCTTTTCCTGTGTGTCAGTCAAACCACCTTGCTTTATCTGCCTCTACCTGTTGTCTGACCCTGAAGCTGCTGGTGCAGCAACAGATTTGAGTTTTGTCTTGGAATGGATCTTGGGGCTGCAGCTCCAGCCCGGTCTGTGCACTGTCTGGGGTGGCTGCTGCTGTCTCATTCTTTCACCTGCAAGGTTACTGCTCTGGTGCTGGGGAAGTAGCCTGTGGCAGGGAAGTGCTGCTGGATCTTTCCAGCCCTCAGTTCTCCTGCCTTCCAGTGCACAGCAACTTCTTCCTGCAATAAGCTTGAACATGCTGATAATCTGTAGTTGCTTAAAATTTGCTAGGGTAGAACTGCGGGCAATCTGTTATGCATTGCCTGGCAGATAGCTGGGGCCTCAAAGGATGAATCACTCCGAAGTCTTCAAGGCAAAACCCTGTCTCTGAAGGATGAAAGCAAAGACCTGTTGCATGGGAGGAAGCGTGGTTGTTTCTGTGGACTCCTGGCCTTTCTTCTCAGCAATGGCAGGAGGCACTCAAAGCTGCTCCCCCAGGATGGGCTGTTTTTCAGACTGTCCTTGGGAAATTCTGTGTGTGTGGTGACAGGCACCTGAGAACCCCCTGAATGAGTTGCAAATCAGTTTGGGGGTGGTTGTTGCTACTAAGTACAACTCAGCAATTTCTGGCCTTCCTCAAGCAGTTGATTTTTTTAGCTGCAGAGCCTGATGAAGACCTTAGAGGGGCAGATTATCTGGATGAGGGTCCCTGTGTATCTCTTCACCGTGGCTGTTTAATTTGCTGCTAGGCAAGCCTGTACTGCAGTGTGGTGCCAGGTACCCATTCCATAGTGCGCTGCGCTATGAAATCCTCCTCCTTGTGCTAGAGGAAGGTTTCAGAGGCCCCATCCTGATAGTTACCCACCACCTGGGTAACTCTAGGTTGCTACCAGAGTTTCCATCAAGGGTTTTTTTTCTTCCTGCCTCATGGAGAGGAACTGTGGGTCCAGAGGAGGAGCATTTCACTCAAGTGTGACTTGCTTAATTGACTTTGTCTGCAGCCTCACTCAGATTTAAGCCCAAGTCTGCCTTCAGCTGAGTGGAAGGTCCCTTGATGCTGCTGATGGTTTGGCTGTGCTAGAGCAAGGAGGCAGGACTGCCTCTTGGTGGCCTCAGACCCACATCCAGTTCAAGCAGATGGGTAACCAAAGGTGTGGTGGTGGTACCCTGTGTTTGTTGGCTGCTTATAATAATGCTGTAAGGGAATGAAGCTGGGAGCTGGCTTGACTCATGTGGTCTCTTGCAGGGTGGTTGTACTTCAGGAATACCGGAGAAGGCTTTACTAAAAGCTTACTCCATGCCACTGTAGCTCATGTGGAGTTTTTTTCCTGAGGATGCATTTGGTGTGGATGCTTAATGGGCCCTTGTGTCTTGAGTGTGTCTCACTAAGGGCTGCTCATGCTCTGGCTGATTCCTCAGCTGCTGGCCAGAATTAGCTGTGGAGCAGAAAGCAGGGAGCACTTACTAGCTGTAGACTGCCCATGTGGCAGTATTTGAGCCTTGATAGAATAAGGTATGTATTTAATAAGTAAAACAAGTACCAAAACTCTGGAGCTTGAGCTTGGTTTCTAATGGAAGATGCTCTTAATCCACCTCTCAAAGCTCCATTGGAGCAGCTTTTCCTAAACAGGCTTATTTTTATTTGTGCTGATGCTGTAAAACAGAAGATGCAAATGCTGAGTAACTGGAACAAGAACCTAACCAGAAACTGCTTGCATCCAGCTAGCTATGGAGTGGGGCAGGGCAGCCTCCCATCCTCTGCTGGAGAGGGCTGGTTGGAGTAGGGATGTACCACTCAAAACCCTTTCTGTCAAGGATGGGGGTGTTACTGTGGCTTCTGGAGCAGCCCTGAGCGGCTGTTGCTGCTGCTGCTCTGGGGGTGACAGGGGATGAGTGTGGGTATAATGAAGGCACCAAATTCTTAAGCATCTATCCTGGGCAGAGCTGTTGGAGATGCTGACCACAGTGCTTCAGCACTGGTAGATCTCAACTCTTCATAGACATGCTGACTGGTGCTCTGCTGCCTGGTGATGCTGATGGGAACAAACACATCAGGTTTATGGAGTTTTTTGACTTCAGTTTTAGTGTGGAGCACCTGCCTTTCAGCTAGCTCTGTGACCCTTAACAAGCACATTCCCTTCTGAGGAGAGCATCAGGGCAGCTGCTTGGCAGCTCAGAGCTGCCACAGTCAGCTAGTAGTTAAGGTTTTTTCCACTCTCATGATCAAGGGATGTTTTAGGTGTGTGCAGGCCTGGAATAAGGTTCATCCCAGAATGATGGTCAAATGAGAGATGGGGTAGGTAGGTTTTCTTCCAGCCCTTGCTCTGCTGGTATGGCTCACCTGCTGCTTAGATGTTTTATTGCTGGGCAGAGCAAGCATAAAGGTTTTGTCTGCTACAGCTTCATCCGTGGTAACCTCCAGAAGAGGTCCTGAATGTGTTTTTGCCTTGGTGCCTTCATAACAAACTCCATAGTGCATGCAGGTCTGCATGCTTTCGCTCAGAGCTGGGTAGGGGAGCTGCCTGGACTTCCACATGGCTTTTGGAGCTGCTCTCCCAGTGTGCCTGCAGCAGGAAGTAGGGGTGATGCCTGCTGCTCCCTCTCTCCAGCTCTGGTTGGACTGGCCTCAAGTTCAGGTAGGGTAACAGGTTGGAAGGGACCTCTTGAGGCTGCCTAGTCCAGCTTCCTGCTCAGAGCAGGACAGGAAAGCTGCCAGAGGGTGGCAAAAGTAGCACAACCCAAGGTGGGGGGCTGTAAAAACTGCGTGGGGTGCTGCAGTCTTGCCATAACCAGGCCTGCAGAAATGGCCACCTGCATTGAGCTGGCTTTGAAACAATCAGCTTCCAAAAGGCACTGCAGTCCTTGAGTGGTCACCACACAGATACAGCCTGGTGCCTCTGTGGGGCTGAGCTAACAGCCTCCCAGAGCACAGGCCTCTCCAGCTGGGGTTGACTCCCCTGTCTGAGCACCTTGCACCCATGTCTCTGGGCTCGCTCACTGTGTGTGTGGTCCCTCTGGCGCTGGCAAAACAGCTGAATCACAGGTGATGTCTGAGCTGCTGCCAGCTCGGAAGCTGCTCTTGGGCGCAGCAGCAGCTGCTGTGCCTTTGAGATGGCCAAGGAGACGTGCCCAGCGTCCTTCCCTGCCCCTCTGACTTGCTCTGTCTCCAGAATGCGGAGGGAAGGAAAGGTGAAGCAAACACATGAGGCTGTGGTGCTGCACCTGAGGCTTGCAGAGCTCTGGGAGGTAACTGGGAACCTGCAGACATTGCTGGTGGCACTTGACATGCCAGTCTAGCAAGGAAATATGTGGCTTTACACCAGGTGAACGCCTTAGCGAGGCCTGTGTGCTGCTGCTCAAATAAGAATGCATTTGAGTCTGAAGCCTGTCTCTCTTAAGCTCTTCCCTAGCCTCAGTGTGCACCTTGCCTGAGGGGTATGGCCACAGGCTGCCCACTCTGAAGAATATCCCTTCTCCCAAAGGTGGTATCCCGATAGACTCAGTGCCCCACAAACTGCCATGCAGCTGAGTGCTGAGAATGAGTCAGTCTTATCCTTGTTAACGTGTCAAATAACACATGCTGTAGGGTTTGCACCCTGGACGTGGCAGTAGATAATTGAGAGGAGTTTGGTACTTAAATATAGAAGTGTTTGTTCTTGAGGCTTGCGAAGCTGAAGCTTGTTGTACAGAATTTGACCTGAATACGTTGGCTTTTGAATCTCTCTGGGATGGATACATGTTAAACCCCAGTGCATTCAGTGTCCTGATCTTTTCAAAGATGAAGGTGGCTGTGGCAGTTGCTTAGTGAATGCGATGACCTGCAAGCTTCTAACCTGGGGTCGTGGCCTAGCTGCCTTCACTGATTCTTGTGTTTACCTGGGGCATCTGTTTCCCTTCCCAGAAACACAGCAGTAACTCCTTGCTGCAGGAAGCAGTGAGGCTGGCTTGCTGTCAGCCAGGCCCTGTTCTCTGGGTGCAGGAGGGAGGAGGACCTGTGCTCTCAAACCTTAATGCGAAGAACTTGGTCTCTGAGCTCTGCTGCTGTTCCCATGTTTTCAGGGCATGCTGAGGAAGTGACTTACCACGTTGGTGCCAGAACCAAGAATAGACCTCAGGTGTCCTCACTCTAATTCTGTGGTTCAGCTGTGGGATCATGCTGCCTTTTTTATTCCCCCACACCCTTCTTAACAAACCAGAAATAGCTGCTCAGATATCCTCAGTTCTTCTTTGCCCCAAATGAAGGATCTGTCAGGGCAGAGGTTCCTCTTTTGTAGTTCGGAAACAAAAGGGTCTGAGCTGTAGTGCCTGTTCAGGTGGTGGTTACTGCTGGTGTGCCTGCATCTGTGGTTCTTGGGAGCTGCTTTTTCTTCAGTGCTGGCAGCTGGTTCAAGATGGAGACTTTGGTGGCAATGTGCAGCTCCAGAGAGTGCATCTGCCTTCAGGTGGCTTTTCTTGTGACAGCAGTGACTCCTTCCCTGGAGTGGAGTATGGAGGAGTGTAATGACATTGAGAGGATTTAAGATGGGCAGGACCTCTGGAGGTATCCTGCTCAGATAAGTGCTGAGAGCCTAAGAGTAGAGATCCCTTCTGACTCTCTAGGTCCTGTCCCACTTAGGAGGAGGAAAATATTTTTCCCCTCAGCATTTCCTGCTGTGGTTTTTCCTTGTTTCTTTGTGTGCTTGTAAGAGCCTGGCTGTTCACTGTAATGCCCTGTTCAGGGATGAGCAGGTGGGGCAGCTCCAGTGCTGGCCTTCCCTTTGAGCAAAGCCCATGCCTGTACTGAATGCTGTAGCCCCACATCTGTCACTGCACCTTCTGTTGGGCTTGGTTCAGTTGGTGTCCCTGTGCTGTGGCTTGCAGGGGGTGCTGGCTCCTTGGTGACAGCAGGAGGTCCCATGGCTGCAGGCGTGAAGTGCTAAAACCTCACTTCAGATGAGTTTTGGAGTATTGATTGCCCCTTCCCGTGCAGTGAGCAGGTCGTGTTTAAGCAGCTCTGTGCTCGGGTGCGATGGAGGGGGGAAAACTCACTCTGGCAGCCTGTCTGGCTGTGTGCTGCTGTAACTACAGAGATGTTAGCTGGAGCTGTAGGAGGTGGTTAAGGTGCCTGTTTGCCTTTCAGACATGCAAATGTTTCTCTTGCCGTGGAGTTGCTTAGTGTCTGTAGGAGGTGCTGCTTTTTGGCTGACTAAAACATTCAGCCTGCTCCCACCCCACCGGGGCAGAGTCTGGCTGGGCGGTAAAAACTGCAGACGAGCCGTTTTTCTGGAACTGCAGCAGGCTATTGTTTGGGACATCAGCCTCTTTTCTTTAGAGGCTTATTCGCCGAATGACAAAAGAAACTGCACTGTGTTCAGTCTCCAGGGCCTTGGTCACGCTGCTTCCCTCCTCCTCCTCCACCACCCTGCCCCAAATGTGCATACAGCTCTGCAGCCTCTGGGCACAGCAGGTGTCTGAGTGGCAGCAGAAGTGCAGTGGCACTGAAACCCATCCCTTCTGTGCTGCTTCTGCAAATGTCTTTCCTATTCATCCCTTCATGAGGAGATCAGGGTGGAGGGGTGGGCTTTCAGTGTAAGTAGTATTTGGGGAGGTCTTTACAGTCTGGCATCCCTACTGTGCTGAGTAAGCTAGTAGATGAACTTTTGGTATCTCATCTCAGGAGACTGGAGTGTCCTGCAGTCTAACGTTGGTGGTGCCAGCCAGCAAAAGTCATCTGCTAAAGGGCTTGGTATTGTTAGACCTGATTGTGCATGTCCCAGTGTCTTCTCAATAGCTTTTCTCCAGCCCTGTGGAGAGCTTCCAGAGGCTGAAGTGTATATTCAGATGGTGACTTGAAAAGAGCACATGCTCACCTAGCACTCAGTGCCACTGCCAAAAGCAGCATTGAGCTGCCTGTAGGTAAAACGTGGGGGTGGCAGATGCTGCTGGCACCTGCTCCAGTTGTGTGCCTACACAGTTACATGTCCTGTCTGGCCTGTGGGGAGGCCAAGGGGGATGTGCAGCCTTGTGGCAGTGGCTGCTCTCCTCTGAGGATGTTGCTGCTGGTGTACTGGAGGTACAGGGCAAGATCTGGAGCAGAAGAGCTTGGACAGCTGTAAGAAGAGAGACTTTTTTGCTCTGGGCAGGACTCAGTTTCCAAGTTACTTGTCTAAACCTGATGTGCCAAGGAGTAAAGAGCATGAGCTCCTCTAATGTGCCATCAGCTCATTCTGCTGGGTGGTCTCCTGCAGCCCAAACTGAAGCAGAGGGACGTGTTCAGAGGTGAGCATAACGGTGGTGGAGCTTTTTGTCAACTTGAGCCATCAGGAATAAATTCAGTGGATGCTCAGTGTAATGCTTCTCTTCAGGCTTTGTTCTGGGCATTAAAAGTGTCCTTTGTCGTCGTTGTAGTGGTAAGGTGGTTTATTTACCCAGAGCCCTTCCCTCAGCTGCCAGCTTTGCTTAGTCTGGCTCCTGAGGGCTCATGTTTACATCCATCCCTTATAAAATGGGGCTTAATCAAAGCTACTGGGAAGGTCTTATTCTTACATGTCTGTAAATTATAGTGTGCAGGGGAGAAAGCTGTGTGTATCAAGGTCCTAGGTGTGGAAGAAGCTGGTACTGAAGCTGGTTGGGTTGGGCATCTTCCTGCCTTTCCCAAGGAGCTTTTGATATTGGCTTGTGCCAATGGAGCTATTGGTCTGAGATTGGGGGTGTTCATGTGAAATGTGGCAGCTTCAGTAGCTGGTAGTGGGATTAAAGGTAATTTAGGATCTTCAGGCATAGGGTTGAGACTAGTCACCTTCTTGGGTGTGGTGGGTCCCAGATGCTTGCACATCCTCCTTTTGGTATATTTAAAGGCCCTGGGATGATGCAGGAATTAAGAGGATGTATTGCAACAGCGCTATCCTGGTAGTGTTTACTAGGGAAAGCTCAGCTGAGGAGGAGGAGGGGCTCTTAAAATGCTCGTTCTCTAGAGAGCGACCTGAGCGCCTGCAAGCTGGAGGAGTGCCACGCTGGTACCCAGACTGCTCCACAGAGCTCTTCAATCTGTCAGTGCTTGGCTGACATGCTCAGAGATGGAGCATGCTGGCTCTGAATCCAGTCATTAAAGCTGCAGCAGTGAGTCAAAAGTCAGGGCTGAGTTTCTATTAAAAGCTGCCTTTTTTGCTGTCCCCTGCAAACGAGCGTTGGCGTTGCGTGCCTCTTGTAGCTCCAGGCAGAGCCATGAAAAGTTCCAGAAGCTCTGTGCAAGCTGCTGCATTCCGGACAGCGGGGCTGCTGCATGTGAGCAGATGATTGTGAATTGTTGACCCTTCAGTTAAAATTTCCCCCATAGGTGTGGAAAATACTGAGTTGTTTGCACTTGGGGCTCTCTTTCTTAGCCTGAGGAGTTACCTGATGTTTGCTGTGTCACTTTGGCATGTTCAGGGATGCTCCTGACATGAGAAACTGCTGATGCCTCTTGCATGTGCTTTTGAAATGTGCTCTGCTCTGGAGGGCAGGCCAACTTCACTGGAAGAGCTGTGGCTTTGAGTGGCCCTAATGACCTGAGGCCTCTTTTTTTGAGTGTCAGGGCTTTTGTCAGGCTCTTGTTCCTCAGGAGGGGGCTCAGTGGCTTAGAGTGGGATGCCTTTAGGTTGTGGGGGGTGAGAAATAAGATCTGGTTTCTTGATGCTGATGCTTCCTAGGCCACAGGCTGGCTTCAAGGGACACAACTTGACTGCTAGGCAAGTGTCAAGGAGGAAATGCCAAGTGTGACTCAGCTTTTCCTCCTGGTGTCTGTGAGTGGTTGTAGGTACCAAGTAAAGCTGAGTCAGACCCACTGGGGTGATGTGGGGTGTCCTGTGAGCTCACTGCAGCCTGAGGAGTGTGTAGCCAAGCACTGCCTGTGCAGACCTGTCAGAGCTTCTAAAGCAGATGAAACCTGTCTGTGTTCACAGCAGGATGTCAGTGCTTCCAGGGCACAAGGTTAGGAGTTGGGTCAGTTGTAGCTGGCAGGATTTTCCTTGGTGGCAGGTGCCCAACCAGTAGGTCTCTTCAGGCAGAAGGATTACTGGCCTTTTAATGCACTCATACTGGCCTTACTGGTTTTCTAGCTGCAGTGAGGAGAGCTGAGCAATCCTGGGAGAAAAATGTGTAAGCAGTGGCTGTAGCAAGTCAGAGTGGTGGCAGAATGGAGTGTGAAATAAATTGGGCCAGAGCAGTGGGACCCCTTTGGGAGCTCCTGATGAGCCCCTAAATTCTTGCTGGTCCATCCCAGATAGAGCTCTGGTCCTGCCCCTCCAGGAACCAGATGATGGGGGTGCAGGACAGCATTGCCTGGTGATGGACCTGCGTGATGTTTGTTGCTCCAGGTCTATAGGAACACTGTGCACTGGGTGCCTGGTGTTACAAACCCTCTGTGCTTGATGGCTGAGGAAGAGGAGGGTGTCTGCACCACAGCGTTTGTCAGCAGCGAGGCTTGGGGCATGGGGATCAGCTGCTTTGCTTTGATTCTTGTACTGTTTAGTGACTAATCAGATTTTTGAGCCTGTTTAACAAATTCAGCTGTCTCCCTTGAACAATACCCTGGCTGTATTTTTAAACACATCACGTGGCTTCAGAGAAGTCGGCAAACCAGTGCAGCGCAGCTCGCCTGGGCTGGGAGATGCTCTGCCCTGCTCTGCTGTGCCTGGGAGGGAGCAGGCTCCTCCCCAGCTGGAGGTGTGTGACAGCTTCCCCTCTGCCCACCGCAGCTCGCAGGGCTCCTGCTGCTCCTCAGCTCTGCCTGGAGTAAGTACTGTTGGGCCCACCAGGTGCTTCTCTGGCTGCGGGGTTGGGTGTAAGCGCGGGTGCTACTCAGAGCCAAGCAGGTATTTGAAGGGCAGGAGGTCCCTTTCCAAGCATGGTCAGAGAGGAGTTTGTAGTCCTGTGCCATAGGTGGGCTTCTGTGGGCGCTGTGAAGTTTCTCCTGGCATGAGGCTAGAGCCAGCTCCCTGGCAGGTACGGCACTGGGTGATGCAGCTTGGGACAGGTATATCCCTGCATCTCGCTCTGGGCACACTTGGCAGCTTTCTCTGATGCTGGCACTGAGTTGATACTGGTGTCAGACTGTGGTGTGCTCGGGCACACCAGGGTGGTGTTTTTACTTGCCTGGTATTGGAGTGCAGTGTTTTGGTTTTTTAATACAGCTCTGCAAAAAAGCTGCTGAAAATCTGAGTTAAAAACCTTGTGGTCCTAGCTGGCTAAGAACAGGTAGGGCTGGAGGACATCAAGTGAGTCCCAAACCTGCTTTGCTGAAAACTGAAAGCTTTGGGTCCAGCTGCCTTGTTTTGCAGCCTCTGAATAATTAAAACCACTTCTGAATGTTCTGCTCCCTTCATTTGCTTTAGGGATGCATTCAGCTCACTAGGACTTGCTCCTTTTGAATAGAGCTGGCTGGTGTTGTGCCCCTCGTGGGATTCTGCATGGCCAAGTGTGCCCTGTGTTCCCTCTGCTCCTGGGTAGCAGCTGGCCCCACACTGCTGACCCACAGAGTAGATGGGACTTTTGTGACCCCCTTGGTGGCCTGCTGCTCTGCTCAGGGGCTTGGCTTAGTTTGCAGGGACAAACTGCCGTGGTTCAGCTCTCAGTGGGAGGCAAACCTGCCTCTGTGTGAGCGGAGCAGCCTGGTGTGTCTGTCGGCTCTCAGGTGAAGGCCTGGTGCTGGGCAGGCTCCTTGGGGACCTGTACCAGGGATGGCGCTTGCTGCTGACTGCAGAGCATCTCCTTTGTCAGCAGGCCAGACTGGCATGCTGCTGTCTGCCCTTCATGGCTTCTGTTGGGGCTTCTGTGCCTTGTGTCCCACCTCTGAGTCTGCAGATGCCTTCCTGTACTCAGCCTGACCATTGGTGTGTGCAGCTAATGCTGGCTGTGGTCCCATTCTGAGTCCCTGTTGCTAAAACTATGGGTGACTGCCCCCCACCCCAGATCCTAGCTTGCTCCAGCACAGCCAGGACATGGGGTCTCTTATCTTCCCAAAGTGGGGTCTCCTTGTTGATCTCAGCCTCGGGAGAGTAGCCCACCTACTCTGTGTGTTTGTTACCCTGGGCTGTGGCTGATGGTGAAGCGTGGGGCCCTTCTGGAGGGTCGGTACCTGCCAGCCATGCCCCCTCCTGGACAAGCTGAATGGGAGCCCTGGATGGATCCTCCTGGGCCTCTGCCATGAGAGCCAGGAGGGAAGGAGGTGCGTCATGCTGCAGCACTGACAGGCTCTTTCTCTGTTGCAGTTCTCAGCATGCTGAGTAGCCCTCTGGGGAATGTCCTGGGAAAGCCCTCGATGGGTTTCCTGCCTCTAGACCCTGTTGGTTCGGACCTGTCAGAAAAGTTTCCCACGCCGACACTGAGGAACTCCCGCCTGGACTCCCGCTCCCTCCTGGACTCCCGTTCCAGCAGCCCCTCGGACTCAGACACCAGTGGGTTCAGCTCTGGCTCCGACCACCTCTCAGACCTGATTGTAAGTTTGGGTCTTGTACCCACTCTGTGGGTCCTGGTGTCTCGCTGTGTTACTGGGGAGCACAGGGGAGCTGGAGGGGGGCTGCAAGCAGCAGCCCTGCCTGCTCCAGGAGGGAAGGGGCTGCTGGAAGGATCTGTGTCCCCACTGAGATTCTTCTGTAGTCCAGGCTGTAGATGAAGGGCTGCTTGTGCAGTCCAACACAGGCTCTAGCAGCACCCTCTTTATTTTCCCCTTCTAACTAATATTTTGCCCTCCTGACTGTGCCTGCAGCCCTAACAGTTAAAAGTACCTCCCAGGGGGGGCCAAGTGCTTGAGCTGGTGTGTGGTGTTTGCCCTGATCCCAGCAGGGAGGTGGTTGGATCAGCATAGCTGCCTCCAAGCTCCATGCTGGGCTTCCCAGGGGCTCCTGCCCCTCCCTGCCTTTCATTGCCCTTCCTGCTTGCTGCCTGCACTTCTCCATCTCAGGGCTGTTTCTTCTAGAGCAAACTGGGTCTAGCCTGCTCCTGCTCCCTAAAGCACAGCTAAATTTGGAAGCCAGCAAGCGAGGCGAGTGTCTGTCTTGCTGACCCAGTCTGTGTGCTGCTGGGTCTGCGGTGCAGCGTGAGCAGCAGCGCTGGGTGCCAGCAGGACAGCGGGGCTCTGGCCAGCTCTGCAGGCACTGCTGCAGGGCCCATCCGCAGGGCCTGAGGCTGTGCTGCTCCTGGCTCTGCTGTGGCTCTTACCCTGTCTTGGGATGGGTGTGAAGGGCACAGTCAGTTTGATGTGGAGTTGATTCTCCTAAGATCCCCCTTGGAGGATCAGAACATCGAGCAGAGGTGCTGTGAGCAGCTGCAGCACCCCAGGTGCTGATGATGCTGCTGCAGGGTGGCAGGACACTGTGCTGGCCTGTTTGTGAAGGTCAGGTCATCCCCAGCATGGCTTTGGCGTGGGTGGCTGTGCCACAGCAGTGCGCAGCTGGATCCATAGAGCAGCTGGCACTGAGCTGTGCAGCACCTCCCATCCCTGCTGGCTTATTAATCCCTGCTTTTACTCCTTCCACCCTGGGAGAGGTGTGTTAGACCTGGTAAGGGTTGGGTCTGCAGCCAGCTGAGCCTGCAGTCCAGTCAGGTGGGACAGGGGAGCTGGTCTGTGGATGACAAGAGAGCTGGCTGGGTGCCTGCAGAGCTGGTGGGTGCTGCTGGCAAGCCCTGCCTGCGGCAGGCAGGATGCAAAGCACGAGGCTCCTCCTGTGGTGGTTGGTGCCTCCCTGGGGGGTGGCAGCTCTCCTTGAGGCTGCGTGGGCAGGGAGTAGCTGTTGGCTTTGTGGTCTGCAAGGTGCCTCCTGCTTAATGATCCCCACTGCTGTAATTTGGCATGGGTTCAGTAGGAAATGGATGCTGGGGCAGGCCCTTCCCAGGAAAACTGTGGTGTCCCGTCAGGCTGCTAGGACTGTTGAGGTGGCTGCTTTCCTGTGTCTCTCCTCAGAGGGTCTCAGGAGATCAGAAACCCTTCCATAGGTGAGGGCAAGGCCCTGGGGTGATGCATGTCCTCAGTACTACGTGTTCGTACTTGGAAGCTGGATTTTAATGTGGCCTTTCTCTTGCAGTCAAGCCTTCGCATCTCTCCCCCTCTGCCCTTCCTCCCCATCAGTGGGGTGTCAAGAGACCCCCTAAAGATGGGAGTGGGATCCCAACTGGATCAAGATCAAGCTGCTCTGGCTCCAGTCACTTCCTCTTCAGCCAGTGCATCGAGAAGATGGCCTGGAGCATCTGTGTGGCCTTCGTGGGATCTCCTGGACTCTTCAGAAGACCCCTTTAGTATCGAAAGAGAAGCCAGGCTTCATAGGCAAGCAGCAGGTAAGTGGGGTGGTGGGTTGCAGCAGGCTTTAGTGCAGGGAGGTGGTCCTGGGCTTCTGGGATGGCACCTGGGTGGCCTCTGTACTGATAATGTAGCCAGAGATGAGCTTGCAGCAGATCAGACTTTTCTCCACACACGAGTGTGACTGTGGGGTGTGCGTACCGGCAGGAAGACAGGCAGGATGTACAGGCAGCTGTCTGTCCTGCTGCAGCTCTGCTGTACCTGCTGTTACTGGACATGCAGCAGAAGGCCTGTGGGAGGGTGTGAAGTAAATGGTCCAGTGCTGAGTGGTGCTTGTGCTTGTCCCAGCTGTGAATGAAGCTACCTGCACCTGGAGTGGGCAGCTGCCTCCACGAAACTACAAGAATCCTGTCTACTCCTGCAAAGTGTTCCTGGGAGGAGTCCCATGGGACATCACGGAAGGTGAGCAGCCCCTGGCCCTGCACTGAGGCCTTGTGCTTGGATATCAGGAGGGTGCGGGACGGGGCTTTTTGGGGGGACACTGACATCTCTCCTTCTGTCTCTAGCTGGACTAATCAACACCTTCCGTGTTTTTGGCTCACTGAGTGTGGAGTGGCCTGGTAAGGATGGCAAACACCCACGCTGCCCTCCCAAAGGTAATATGCCTAAAGGTAATAGCGACACGGTAGGGTTACTTTTTTCCCATGCTATGTTACAGCACGGAGGCTGGGATGGTGCGGCTGCATGCTGGTGACTGGATGGTACAGAGCACCCTAGGGTAAATGTCCCGCTCTCACTTGGGTCAGCACCACTGTCACCTCGCACCTGGCATCCCCACCCATCCCTAGCAGAGCTGGTCAGAAGCATGGGGCAGGGGGGAAACCTTGTTGGGCACTTCTGCAGCCCCCACGTCGGGCTGTCCTACTGTAGCTGCTCCACTGCCAGCGTGAGCAGCCTTGTGGTGAATCCAGACCTGCATCACAGCAGGCTGTGGGGCTGTGAGCCAAGCAGCCCCTGGGCTGTGATCCTGTCTGAGGTGGCTGGGCTGATGTGTGATGTCAGCAGCGATGAGTTACCGGGTAAGGAGCAACTGTCTGTAGGCTCAGAGGTGCCAGGTGGCCTCATTCAGTCACCGCAACGATGCGAGGTAGAGAGCACTGCACTGATGGAAGTGATCTTAAAGCCTTGACCTTGTATCTCTGGGCCAAAGCACACTAAGTGTGAGGCAGGGTCTGTTTTCTGGCAAACCATGCTGTGGCCAGGCCAGTGGTGCCCATCTGTCACATCTAGATGTGACTGTGCATGGGGAGCAGCGGCCCAAATGGCACTTGGACACTGACAACCTGTGCCCAGCTGAGTTTGGGCTCTTTCCCAGCCTGGCCAGGTTCTGCCTGTCACCTGTGGATCTCACAAGGCGCAGGTCTGGCAGACTGCTGCCCTGCCCTAGAAGGGATCAGGGTGGGGGGCAGCAAGGGAGATGCAACATGGATACTTTGGGTGGCGTCTGAGGGATTTTGAATGTCTGAACTGGGAATGATCCGTTTCTCCTCTGCTCTGCCTCGTAACAGCTCCTTTCCGTTTGCCTCTGCAGGATACGTCTACCTGGTGTTTGAGTCGGAGAAGTCGGTGCGTGCTCTGCTCCAGGCCTGCTCCCAGGACCTGCTCAGCCCCGACAGGCTCAGCGAGTATTACTTCAAGATGTCCAGCCGCAGAATGCGCTGCAAGGAGGTGAGCAGGCCTGTGAAGAGCCCTGCAGGTGGTAGCAGGGCCCTTGGAGGCCAGGGGTGTCCAGGAGAGCCAGGCTGAAGTGAAGCAGAAGTCAAAGTGGCTCTTGGCCCTCTAATGGGTGTGTTCCTGTGGTAGGGGTGGATGCAGGCGAGGAGGGGGAAGGGTCAGGTCAGTGCTTGAGTCCTTTGCAATGGCTTGTGTCAGGGGTTTCAGCCTGCAGCTCCTGGACCTGTCAGACCCTTCTTTGTGAAGCTGAGCAGCTTCACATACCTGTAAAGGAGTGCAGGAACAGGTATTTCAGCTTCACGCTTCACTTGGTGCACCTCTGCTTGCAGACAAACTTTGATCCTCATAGTACTTCCTCGTCTGCTTGTAGAATGAGTGTCTGACAGCTGCTGTGCTTGCTGTGGGCAGGGATTTCAGATCCATGGCTGTAACTACAGCTGCTCCTCAGTGCAGCCTTGGCTATCTGACCTGTGTACTGGAGGTGCCGAGGCTGCCAGAGCCTTGGATTGGCCTTCTAGGGAAGAAGTGGGGCATGTGAGTTGGTGCAGCTAGAGTTGGGATTTGGCTCTTCTGTTGACAAAGTAATTGCACTCCAGACAGCTCTGCCGGTGTCTGGCTGTTGGCAGCGCTGCTGGGCTTGGTGATATAGTTCTGGCAGAAGTTTCTCCTCTTTGGAGCCCTGGATCAGCTGCCTGACAGATGGAAGCTCCTGTCAGAACTGGCAGTGGGTGGATTGTTTCATTGATCTCCTCCAACAGCAGCCTTCTATGCAGGGAGGCATCTGACTGGGCTGTAAACATAGGTGCAGGCAGTAAGTAAAAGCTACTCATGCATGGATTGTTTCCTGGCTGCCAGCCCCAAGGGAGCAGTGCTTTGGGCTGCAGTTTGGTTGGAAGCAGAGTGGTATGGTGGTTGGGTTTCATTCCTTTGAGTGGGCCCATGGGCTCTCTGGAGGTGGCAAGAGCTCAGGAGCTGCGGTGCCTGGGGTCTGGACCCTGAGCAGGTGTAACAAAGTGGTGGTTGCAAGTTGGGGTGAGGACTGAGCATCTGGGGTGGCTTCTGTTGGCTGCTGAGGAGCAGCACAGCCTGAGGCTGTGCAGGCCCCTGGCTGACAGACCTGCTGGTGTGTGGTTGCAGGTGCAGGTGATCCCATGGGTGCTGGCAGACAGCAACTTTGTGCGCAGCCCATCGCAGCGGCTGGATCCCAGCAAGACGGTGTTCGTGGGGGCTCTGCACGGGATGCTGAACGCCGAGGCCCTGGCAGCGGTCATGTATGACCTGTTTGGAGGGGTGGTCTACGCTGGCATCGACACGGACAAGCACAAGTATCCCATTGGTAAGTGGTGGTCCTGCCAGGAGAAGTAGCTGCCCAAGCTGCTGGGCTCTGCCTGCCCTGGGAGCCCAGCTGGCCTCTCCCACGGGCGAGGCTCCTTGTGCCCCAGCTGTGGGGAGGTAAGACAAGCCTGGGACCTGAGAGGTTCTAGATCATTCCAGAGCAGTTGGAGGTCTTCAACATCTCTGGGGCATTGCTGAAGGGTTTCCTGCCCTTGCTCAGGGCTGTGTGTGGCCAAACCAGCTTGTTAATGGTTGCTAGAGGCTGCTTTAGCTGTTCTTCTGTCCCCAAAGCATATAGATGGCTGTGGTGCTCACCGTGGCTCCTGCTGCCTCCTTGGGGCAAGCTCAGACCCACTGGCTGCTGGAGCAGCACCAGGAACCACCAGTGTTGAACCAGCACTAGTGGGCAGGTCACTGTGGTTGAGCAGGACAGCCTCCCCACTGTCCTGTTCGAAAACCTGTTGGGGTGCTGCTGCTTTAGGCTTCTGAGGCAGCTAGCAGCACAGAGAGGTTCCCTGGGTACCCTGGCTGGATCTGCTGGGTGATGATGTCATGTCCACCTCTGCTCAGGGCATCGACTGTCCTAAGGTGGTAGAGGCACAGGGGACATGTGACTCTGGAGTTGAAGCCACAAACTATCACTCACAAGAAGTCTGCTGCCCTGTTCAATGACCTCTGATCAGGTAGAGCTGCTGCTCTTCTGCAGGTGGGAAAGATGAAGCCTCTGAGATGACAGCTCCCAGACAGGGCTGTGTGTTTGAGAGGGGCAGGTCACAAGCACAGCCCCTGTTAGTGACTCAGAGACCTGCTGAGACTTCCTGCCACACAAGCAGAAGCACACTGGTGTGGCATGTGTCCCCTGTACCTTCCTGGTGGCCTTCTAGGCCCAAGGGCAGCACTGAGGTTCCTGGCCTGTGTGGGAGGACTGGCTTTCTGGGCTCAGGCTTCTGCAGGCTGTGAATCTCTTGCATGTTGCTGGACAGGAACAGTGTCAGAGGTTGGTAGTGCAGTGCAGCTGCTCATCGCTGACCTTGGATGGCTTTCAGGCTTTTCTAGCCTTGGGAAGCTGTTGCCCAGATGGATTTTAGGGGTCCCCTTGGGTGATGGCATTGACCCTCTTTAAAAGAAGGATCCCCAGGGGCAGCTGCAGTCCCTGTGTGCAGTGTAACCCTGAGCCAGCTCCAGGCAGTGTGATGCTATGGGAGCTTATATGGGTTCTGGGTAGTGCTTTGAGTTGTGGTGGTAAGCTGAGCTTCAGTGGTCTGCTGGGACAGCGTTGTGACAGCCAGAGCTCGCTTTATGCTGAAGAGGAGCTCATAGGTGAGCACAAACCTGTGTCCTGGAGCTTGAGCAGAACTGGGCTGGGAAGGAGCAGGGTGGGAATGCTGCTGCCTGGCAGTGGGGCTGTAAAACACGGGGCTCTGGGGTGAGTGGGAGCCTCAAAATAAGAGCTGCTGAGCTGTCTCTGCACCAGCTTATTCAGGTGCAGGTGTGGAGCCTGCTGCTGCTGTGTTCTTACTGCCTGGGGAAGGAGGCAGGCAGTGCCCCAAGGCCTGGGAGAGGGTCTCCCTGTGCAAGGGAAGGCATGGTGCTGGCCACAGCCCTGCCCCACCCCAGCCTCCCCCAGTTCCTGCTGTAGCTGCCATGTCACTCAATGCTTTGTGGTCTGGTTCCTTGCAGGATCTGGCCGTGTCACCTTTAACAACCACCGCAGCTACCTGAAGGCTGTGAGCGCTGCCTTTGTGGAGATCAAAACTACCAAGTTTACTAAAAAGGTGAGTGGGACCAGGGAGGGGATCACCCCCCTGTATTGGTGAGGCTGCACCTCAAATACTGCATTCAGTTTTGGGCCCCTCACTCCAAGAAAGACATTTAAACCCTGGAGTGTGTCCAGAGAAGGGTGATGAAGCTGTGAAGGGACACGAGCCTGAGGAGCAGCTGAGGGAGCTGGGGAGCGTTCAGCCTGGAGACGAGGAGGCTGAGGGGAGACCTCATTGCTCTCTCCAGCTCACTGAAAGGAAGTTGTGATGAGGTGGGCTCAGCCTCTTCTCACAGACACCCAGTGACAGGAGCAGAGGGAAGGGCTGCACGTTGTGCTGGGGAGGTTCAGGTTAGAAATGAGGAGAAATCTCTTCTCCCAAAGAGCATTTGGGCATTGGAACGGGCTGCCCAGGGAGGTGGTGGAGTCACCGTCCCTTGGGGTGTTCAAGGGAAGGTTGGATGAGGTCCTTCAGGAGGTTTAGTGAGTAAAAAGTAGTAGGGGGACAGTTGTACTAGGTGGCTTTTGGAGGTCTCTTCCAACCTTAAAGAATGTGTGAAGCTGCAGTGCTGGTAGTGTGTGCAGAGCACTGCGACCTGCGTGGCCTGTGGAAGCAGAGGGAGGTGGTGATGGGTTTCGGGTACCTGGGGGCTGCCTGGGGAGTGGGGAGTTGCTCCCAGCACTGCTCCATACCCCCTGCCTGGTTCTTCCACAGGTTCAGATTGACCCATACCTGGAGGATTCCATGTGCCAAGTGTGCAGTTCCCAGCCTGGCCCGTTCTTCTGCAGAGAGCAGGTAAGGCCTCCCCCTGCCATGCTCAGCTCCTGCCTGCTGCGCTCCAGGGGGTTTCCTCAGAGGAGCAGGCTCTGCTATTCACTGTAGTGTCTGGAGGTGCCTGATGTCCCCCAGCAGGGGCTGGGGGGGATGAAGCGTTCATGTGAGAGCCCCAGGTGGGCCCATATTTTGGAGGCCAAGGCAGCTTTCCACACTGCCTGAAGCTGGGGATGCCATAGCTCTGCTGGCGCTGTGCTGGGGCCGGCAGCGGGCTGACCCTGAGGGGTGTTGGGCGCTCTATGCCCTGTGCTGCAACACCCCCTCAACCCCTCCAGCAGCATCCCAGAATTCCCTCCCTCAGCTTGGGAAGATCCTGGTGTGGGCAGCAAACCCAGGGAGGGGAGGGTTGTCCGACGGCCTCAACCCACAGCACCTCTGCTCTCCCCCCCAGGTCTGCTTCAAGTACTTCTGCCGTGGCTGCTGGCTCTGGCAGCACTCCATGGACGTCCTGCGTAACCACCACCCCCTGATGCGCAACCAGAAGAACAGAGACTCCAGCTAGAGAGCCCGACCGGGTCCTTTTGTGAACCTGCCAAGCGGGGAGAGCGCAGGGGCGTGCCTGCTGGTGCCAGCCCCGGGCTGGGAACGCGCTTCCTGAGGACTAACGGGGGAAGAAACAACGAAATAATTCTTTACATTCACGTTTGCACTTGCTGGTCTTTTCGTTTCTGCACTAATGCACAGTGAATTTTGTCGGGTTTTGTTTGGGGGAGGGGGAGGGAGGGAGGCGGGTGGGAGGGAGTTTTGAGGGGGAGGAGCGCCCCTCAAGTGATTCTGCAGTTCCCAGACTTTGGTTCCTAGTTTGCTGATGAGAAGCAAAAAAAGAAAAATAACAAAGTGAAAAACCAACCAACAAACAAGGGCCACGTGTGGAGAAGGTGTTTATGCAGATGCCTTCACCTAGGTTTTTTATTTATTAAAGGCGCTTTTTTACATTCCTTGCAATACTGATGGTGATAATGCAGGTCTCATTGGCTCCATTTTTTTGCAGTTGCCATACAGTGCCTTTCCATTCATTTAACCCCCCACCTGAACGGCAGAAACTCGGATGTTCAGCTGGCGTTTTTTACTGTAACAACAAGGAGACTTTTTTGCTCTTCATTTAAACCAAAATCATAGTTCATATTTTACGCTCGAGGGTTTTTACCAGTTCCTTTTTACACTCTTAAAAACAGTTTTTAAGTCGTTTGAAACGAGAGGATTGTTTTCTTTCCTGGCAGCTTTTAACATTATTGCAATTTTGTGTCTGGGGGCTGCTGGCAGGGTCGTTGTGTGAATCAATCGAGGGGTTTGCAACAACAGGACGGGCTGTGTATTGTTTTTGGTTTTCTTTTCTTCCCTCTCTGGATTTGAAACTGGATAAATGATCTCTGAAGCTGCTGTACATAGTTTTAAAATAGTTTGTTGCACTTTTTTAAGTTGCACTTCAAGGGGGGTGTTGATAGAGGTTTTTAATCACACCGAGTCACGAGACTTTTTTTCTTTTGTAACTCGCTACAAAAGGGCTGCGTTTCGGGGCGGGGGAAGGAGGGAGGTTCCTGGGAGCCCTTTTCTCTTAGAGGGGATGAGTTAACTCTTTCCTTGTCCTTTACGAAACGTGTGGAGCTGACGGTGCAGTCGACTTGCTGCTGCTGTTGGGATCTGAGAACTTCGGGTTGTTCATCCTTCCCTGTTCTGTTTCCCACTTTCCCCTCTATTGGAAGCTGTGTGCCAAAGAACCAGTGTCATAATTTCTCCCTCTTTTCGTTGTTGTTCTGTTCGTGGGGTTTGGGGTTTGGTTGTTTTTGGTTTGTTTTGGTTTTTTTCTCCTTTCCCCTCCCCTCCTGCTGAGCTGATGTTGCATTGTTGCATATCCCAGCTGCTCTTTGTGGGGTTTCGTGAAGCTGTGTGTGAAGTCTCTACCTCATTGTAGTATATGCAGGCAAGACTGCACTCTCCTACAGATGTGTGGAGTAAGCTGTGGTGTAGTTTTTGGCACATAATAAACACGTTGCAGCAAAAAAACCCCCACTGTTCTCATCTCCTCTGTACCTTCCTGGTGAGATTTGGGTGGGATTTTAACCCGGAGGGCTGGGGTTGGTGTCTTGGCCCTGGTGCTGTTGGGGAAGTGTGTCTGCTAGAGCTGTGCTCCCCCTGAAGCTTGCCTTAGTTGGGGGGTGTGGGTGTTGCCCTGCTGGGGTGCTTTGCAGGGGTGGGCTTGGGCACTCCTGGATGGGTGTCCTGACTCTCAGATGAGCTTCAGGGGGATGTATAGGAGTCTCACCCCAAAGTTTGCTGCTTACACCTGTGGGTGAGGGAGGCGAGGTGGACACACTCCCCTACCCCCCTTGGTAGGGGGTGTTGTCCTGCTGGGGTTCTCTACAGGGGTGATGGGCTCCGGGGCTCCTGGATGGTTGTCCTAACTCATAGACTGGTCTGGGTTGGAAGGGACCCCAAGGATCACAGAGCTCCAAGCCCCTGCCACAGGCAGGGACACCAACCTCCAGGCCTGGAGCTACACAAGGTTGCCCAGGGCCCCAGCCAACCTGGCCTTGAACACCCCCAGGCATGGGGCACCCACCCCCTCTCTGGGCAGCCCCTTCCAGCCCCTCACCACTCTCTGGATGAGAGCTCAAACTTCCTCTCCTGGAGGAGACTCAGGGCGCTGTATGGGTGCTGTAGGTGTGCTCCTGCTGAAGCTTGTTGCTTATAGCTGTGGGTGAGGGAGGTGAAGTGATGTGTGCTCCTACACCCCCCCTTGGTGCGGGGTGCTGCCCTGCTGGGGTGCTTCACAGGGCTGATGGCTGTTCTGACTCTTGGCTCCTGCCTTGGTCCCCTTCCCCCCATCCCTTGGGTCTGGGTGCTGCTCCCAGGGCTCTGCACTCCTCGGGGCCGCTGTGAGTTTGCGGGAACTCTTCGTGCTCCTGCCAGCTGCCTCTCCCAAGAATGACCCTGTGGCTGCTTCCCCCCAGGGCCGTAGAGAGGGGCTGAGCCCCCCCGCTTCGGGCCGGCGCTGGCTGCGGCCCCGCGGGCTCCCGCCCACCCACCCGCCGGGGGCGGGACGCCGTGCCGGCGGGCGCTGGGACCCGGGAGAGCCCTCGAAGCCCCGCGCTGGGACCCCTCCGATCCGCTGGGTGGCGCTGTAGGGCGAGGCGTGCATCCTCCGGCCCCGCGCGCCTCCCGGCATCCCTCGCTCTCTTTCCGCCGCCGCTGCCGCCGACATGGTGGGTCCCGGCGCCGCCGCGCGTCGCCATCCGCCGCCATCCGCCCCCGGGGCCGCCTCGCCGGGGGCGCCGAGCGGCCGCGGGGGCCGGAGGGGAGCGGGGCGAAGGGGAGCGGGCGGGTCTGGGCAGCGGGGAGCGGGGCCTGACCGGTGTTTGCTTCCGACCCGCCCAGGGCCGCGTCCGGACGAAGACGGTGAAGAAGGCGGCGCGGGTGATCATCGAGAAGTACTACACGCGCCTGGGGAACGACTTCCACACCAACAAGCGGGTGTGCGAGGAGATCGCCATCATCCCCAGCAAGAAGCTGCGCAACAAGATCGCGGGGTGAGGCGGGCCGGGGGCCGGGGCCGGGCGGCAGGCGGGGGCCGGGGGCAACCTGCATTCGAAAGTGATCGCGGCCCCGGCCGTGGCCCGGTCATCGATAGTGCAGGGAGAGGAACGCCGGAAGCTTTTCCCGTGTCTGGGGGGGCCGGTCCCGCCCTCCCGGACCCTGGTGCTGTCGGACATTCGGGCGCTTTTGGCGCGATGGGACGTCACCGCCGGGGTGCCCGACCTGCTGCGGGCTCAGGGAGGGTGGAGAAGGGAGAGGTCGGGGGCTCCCCGGGAGCTTCGGGAAGCCCCGGACGGCCCCGTGTGTCCCGCAGGTATGTCACCCACCTGATGAAGCGAATTCAGCGGGGACCCGTCCGAGGCATCTCCATCAAACTGCAGGAGGAGGAGCGGGAGAGGAGAGATAACTACGTCCCCGAGGTGAGGCTCTGCGTGCGCGCCAGTGTGCCCGGCTCTGTCTGCCCCTCTGTCCTGCCTTGGGGCGCCTTCTGCCGTTCCCCAGTTGGCTTTAAAACAAAGACCTCGGCCAGGAGGAGCTCAGGAGGGTCTGGGTCATGGAGGGCTGAGGCTGATTCTGGCCTCGTATTGGGGTGCTGCCTCTGAAACCTCTGACTTGAGGCGTTGGAGCAGTTGGCATGTGATACCCCGCCTCGGTTTTCCAAAGAAAACGAGGAGAAACACCCACCACCACCCAACTTGGTGGGGTGCAGGAAGATGTTTCAGAGTGGCTTAAACCCTTCTGTGCAGCAGCTGTTGCTGAGGGGAGGGACTTGGTGAAGTCTCCTCTGCTGGCAGCCTCCATCCACCGGATGGAGCTGAGGTCTCACCTGGTCACTGGATGGAGCTGAGGTCTCACCTGGTCACCGGATGGAGCTGAGGTCTCACTTGGTCACCAGCAGTGCAGGGAGAGGAGCTCTGGCGGCGTTTCCCGTGTTGGTTGGGTTCAATCCTGTCGCTTCCCAAACCCCGCAGCCTTCGCACACTGCGCTTCTCACCCCTCTTCCAAATCTCCCTGATGGGCTTCTGGTAGAGCTGCTGGTTTCTGTGATGTGCAGAAGGGCTCTGCTCTGTTCCCTGGGCCCTCTTGAGTCATCAGAGCTGGGGACTGGTTACATGGAAGGCTGTTTGAGCAGTGATGGGGGAAGAACAAGTGCGATGGTAGGATGTTGCAGTGAGGTAGGCTGGTGCTCTGGTCCCCCACTCAGAGATCTGCCTCAGGAATGCTCTTGGTGCTTCACCGCCTTGGTTTCGTAGCCCAAAGTGAGGTGACGCAGGTCTACGTAACAGACCAGGGCTCGGTTTGACTCCTGAAGGCTAGAAGTGATGTGTGGAAGCGCCATGCAGGTCCTCTCAGGGGTGCTTTGACACCCCAGATTTTAGGTATTGTCACTGTGCTGACCCACACAGCCCATGTCAGGAGGCTTGGAGGAACTGGCCGGTGCGACTGTCTGCGTGTTTTATGTGGTGACTTCCCATCTGAGTTCTGAGGGCAGGATGAGGTGGTGCTGGTTGGAGAGGTCCCCCCCAGAGGGTCCTCAAGCAGGGAAGGCATGCCCGTGCTGTAGCTATTGATGTGGCGTTGTCTGAACCCACGTTACTCACAGTTTATTACAGAAGTACTGGCATGACATAGCCTCTTGGGGAAGGACACGTGTGGGGATCCAGGTTTGGGGTCCAGAGAGGGTTGGAACAGGTTACTTTGTGCATAAAGGTTCAAGGAGACCTCCAGTGCTGGCAGTGGGACAGCCCAGGCATTGCTGTCTGCCACCGCGGTGGTCAGGGGACTTGTGGGGCTGGATGAGTGCAAGTGTCAGTCGTGGCCAGTGGGACCAGTGCAGTTGTAGACCTGGCCTGGGCTCTTCTCAGCAGCCTCAGCATGAAGCCTCGGGTTTGTGAAGATTTGGGTAAAACAGGGTCTTCTTGTGCGGGGTCTCTGCCACCACGTGGCTTCTCATTGTGTTTCGGCAGGAGAGCTGGACTCCTGCAGGGTCTTCCTGGCTTGTTCTGTTGAGTCCTTCCCTATGACAGGCAGTGAGATTGTTTGTGGTGGGGCCAGGCCGGAGTGGGCACATTGGGGACACCCCAGTGGCAGCAGGGACATTTCTGTGGGGGGTTCCTCAAACTACATCTTCCTCTCTCCTCCATCCCCAGGTCTCTGCCCTAGACCAGGAGATCATCGAAGTAGACCCGGACACCAAGGAAATGCTGAAGCTCCTGGTGAGTGGCCCCAGCTGTCCCCTGCCAGGCTGGTGGCATGTCCCCAGCAGTGACCTCGTTGCCCTGAGGGGCTGAAGGCTTCAGTGCTCTGGGCACATGGCGGGGGTCCCTCCGCCCTGGTATTTGCAGGCGGATTAACTCCCGTGCAGCTCCTGGGAGGGAAGAGATAGGGTGGGTGGGCTCCTTGCCCTCCCTGCCACGCACAGCACCTCAGGGTGCTGGCCTGAGGGCCTCATCACCAGCTGTCGCTGCCTGATGAGCCGATCTCCCCTGGGGGGGTCGCATCTCCCCATCTTTCTGGAGAGGCCAGGTCATCCTTCGTGCTACCACAGCACTTCCACGTTTCCCGCTCCTCCCAGGAGGGGTCCGATGGGTGACGCGGGGCGCAGGCAGCGCCGTGTAACTGATCCCTGTCCCATGCTCCTTTCCAGGACTTCGGCAGCCTGTCCAACCTGCAAGTGACGCAGCCCACGGTGGGGATGAACTTCAAAACGCCCCGAGGAGCGCTCTGAGTCCCTCGCTGTATGTCACTTTTCCAATAAACGTGAGGAAACCATCTCAGCCTGCTTGGTCTTTGGAAGCCTGCGTCCCCTGGGATGAGGAGGGAGGGCTGGTTCCTCGGGGCTTCCACGCCGCAAATACAGGTGTCACGAGGTGAGGAGGATGCAACACCGTGTTTGCCGGCATCTTTCTGGGTTCATTTCCTGGCCCTTTGGGGGGTTGAGGTGCAAAGGCGTCAACTTCACAGGCTGCCCCGCGGTATGCAGCCAGGAGGGGGCAGCCAGGAGGTGGCAACCGCGGTGGCTCCTTGGAGCTCAGCGAGGTTCCTCACCCGGGGTCAGGCCGTGCCAGAATAAAACTTGTTTTTTATAACCACGTTGTCCCCTTCTAAGTGCTTAAATGGAAGGAAAATGTTCTGTGGCTGGTTTTCCTCATAGGAGGGCGGTGGCCCGGGCTGAGCAGAGGGTGGGAGACCAGCCCTGGTGTCATCTGTGCTGTCCTGCCCCCAATGAGATTCTCCCATCCAACACTTTCCGAGGGTTGCTGCAGGAATGGGAGAGTTTTGGGACTCACCACTTCCTTCCTCTTCTCTCCCTAAAGCAGGAGCTCTCCTGTGCTGTCCCACGCCATCCCCTGCATGTCCTGCCAACCCCACAGCGTCCCACTTGTGTGGGTTCCAGGGCAGGTGCTGCTGTGCTGTGGGGGTGACTTCTCCCAGCAAGGACACCTCGGTGCATCCTTCCAAACTACAGTTGGCAACTGCATCCTGAATCATAGAATCCCCAGGTTGGAAAAGACCTTTGGGATCACTTGAGTCCAGCTGTTCCTGTCCTGTGCTGACCCATATCCCTGAGGACCTTGCCTACCTGTCTATTTAACACATGCAGGGGTGGGGACTCAGCCCCCTCCCTGGGCAGCCTGTGCCACAGCCCCACAACTCTGCCAGGGAAGAACTTTTCCCTCCCATCTGCTCTGACCCTGCCCTGGGGCAGCTTGAGCCCATTGCCCCATGTCCCATCTCCTGTCCTCTGGCTGAAGAGACCATCACCCACCTCTCTGCACCCTCCTGTCAAGTCAGTGTAGGTGGGGATAAGGTCTCCCCTCAGCCTCCTCTTCTCCAGGCTGAACACCCCCAGCTTCCTCAGCCACTCCTCAGGAGGTTTGCTGCTCTCCAGCCCCTTCCCCAGCCTGGTTGCCCTTCTCTGGACTTGCTCCAGGACCTCCATGTCTTTCTTGGAGTGAGGGGCATATAACTGGACACAGCACTCAGGAAACAGTAAGAGGAAGCATTTGTGGGGTTGGGAGAAGTTTTATTTATTTATTTGCAGGGTTTCTTTGGAGTCCTTGCTTGCAGTGAGTGTAGCTGAGTATTTAAACACAGCCCTGAGTTGCAGCAGGGGTGAGCCGAGCAGGGAGGATGTATAACTACCCACCCACCCCGTGTGTCGCAGGGATTCAACTTGGAATTTGCAGCTCTGAGCCACCCACAGCTCCGCAGCGTAAAACAACAGGGAGAACACAAACCGAGGGGTGAAATAACCACCGGAGCGAGCGCAGGGGCAGCCCAGCCTCCAGCTACAGGGTTGAATTCCAAAACACAACTGGGGTTTGAAGCTTTTTTATGCCAACAGCCCCCTGTTCCTTACAACTTTCTCTTGGTTTTAGCCTTGGCGTCGGAGGAAATGTTAATCTCGTTCTGAACCCAGTACACCGTGTAGCCCGAGGTGCCAGGAAGAAAATCATGGAGCTCCCCGTCGTATTTCTTCATGTCGCGAGCAGAGGCATAGCCTAGGAGAGGGAGAGCATGGGGGGGGGTTGTCATGCTCACCTAGGAGAAGGAGAGCATGGGGGGTTGGGGGGGTGTCACACTCACCTAGGAGGGGGAGAATGTGGGGGTGGGTTGTCTGGCTACAGGAAGGGGAAGGGAGCGATTCCCCTCACACCCTCAGAGTTCCCACAGGGAGGCATTGAGGGGGACAGGGGGGAGGGGGGCAGTCATTTCCAGGTGTACTTTGCCATTTTTCAAGCATGTTTTTCAATCCTAAAAAAACCACCCAACCCAACCCTATGGCGTCGACTGGTACCTGTCACCATGTTATTCATCGGGTATTCCCGGAGGACGCGGTGGGGACAATCCCCCTGGGTGGGAGTTTCTTCTTCACTGCTGTTGGGGGGGGAAATCTGTGTGTTAACCTACTGTACAGACATTGAGGATCTCTTGAAATGTGAGGGGTGTGTTCAAATCCTACTGCCCAGGGCTGGACTATACCTTTGGGACAGGTCTGGAGCATCCCCCTCTGCTTCCTCCTCCTGGGTTTTTCTCGCTGCCTCTGGTTTGTCTGTTGGATTCTCATCGGGCTGCGAGTACCAACACGGAGTCGAGTCAAACCTCTGCCCTGGGTACCCCGCACAAGAGCCGAGACGCAGTCACAGGGGGTGATATTTTTAGGACTTGGGCTTTCAAGTGTACTTCAGAATAAACTTTTCAATCTAATGTTTTTGCTTCAAAAGTGCTGAGAAGCTGCTTCTGGAGGAGAGCGGGCAGCATCTCGGAGCTCCACGGGGAGGGAAAGCGCCGCATGATGGGGCTGAGCTCAGACCCGGGTGATGGGCACCCCTGGCAGGACGTGCATGGCAGCCTGGGTGAGGGAGAAGAATCCCTCCTGCGTGTCCCGCGCTCAGCCCAGCGCCCTGTCCCCTGGGATGACGTTCTGGGAGGGACACACGAGGGTAAGGACATGTGATCCCGTATTTGGGCTGAGAGGGTCTGGGATGAAAGCCAGGGCTGCTGGAGTCCCCGCAGGCGCTGTGCCTCACAGCCTAACGCCTCCCGCCCTGTCCCTCTCGTCTCACCTGCTCTGCGGGCGCGGCCTCTGCTGGCTCCCAGAGAAAGCGGCCGATTTTCCTCCTGATCTCTGCCACGAGCAGAAGGAATAAAACCGCAGTGAGAGCACCAAGTGACGACGCTGTGCGGCCGGCGCTGCCTGTGCAGGGCCCTGCCAGCAGCCGTCCCCCCCATGCTGGGACCAGTATGATAAATCGAGTGTCTCTGTCAGCAAGACACCCGTGGGATCGAGGGCACCCTCAGCAAGTTTGCCAGGACAGCGAGCTGTGTGGTGAGTAGACACACTGGAGGGATGTCATCCAGAGGGACCCGGACAGGCTGGAGGTGTGGGGTGGGACCATGTGAACTGCATGAAGCTCAAAAAGGCCAAGGGCCAGGTCCTGCACGTGGGTCAGGGCAGCTCCGGGCTGGGCGGAGAATGGACAGAGAGCAGCCCTGAGGAGAAGGACTTGGAAGGGGTTGAGGGACAAGAAGCTCCATGTGACCCAGCAGCGTGCGCTTGCAGCCCAAAAAGCCACCTGTGTCCTGGGCTGCATTCCCAGCAGCATGACCAGCAGATCTGGGAAAGGGGGATTCTGCCCCTCTGCTCCACCCTCAGAGACCCCCCCCCCTGCAGTGCTGCCTCCAGCTTGGGGGACCCCAGGACAAGGAGGATGTGGAGCTGTTGGACTGAGGGGCTCCAGGAAAGCTGGAGAGGGGCAGGTGACCAGGGCAGGCAGGGCTAGGCCCAGGGGAATGGCCTTCAGCTGCAGGAGGGCAGCTGGAGAGGGGCTGGGAGGCAGAAGTCCTTCCTGGGGAGGGGGGAGGCTCTGGCACAGGGTGCCCAGAGAAGCTGGGGCTGCCCCTGGATCCCTGGCAGGGTTCAAGGCTGGATTGGATGGGGCTTGGGGTGCCCTGGGCTGTGGGTGAGAGTGTGGGGTCTGTCTCCCTGCCCATAGCAAGGGGGTGTGACTAGATGATTTTTGAGGTCCCTTCCAACCCAAACTAGTCTGGGATTCAATTGATATTGAAGGGATGCTGCCATTAAAACTGACCCTGCTTGGATAACAGATGAGGAACGTCATAGTTGGAGCATCCTCTGCCTCCAAGGAGGAAGAATCACTCCCAGCAGAAGGAAATTCCTTCCACCTGAATTAGCAGAAGTACCTGGAGGTTCTTGTTTGCAGCCCCAAAAGACTTTTTACACAAGGGAACCCCAGGGAACGCCCCCCCCCCCCCCAAGGAAGCTGAACCCTGGCATGATGTTTTGGGTTCTTACTGTTCTTCCCTGACCTTCTTGCAGGCAGGCGGGTGGCAGGACAAAGTGGCCCAGAACCACCGATGGCCTCGTCCTGGCGTCGGCGCTCGCCCACGCAGAGAGGTAATGGGAGTGAAAGACCGTAGCTCTGCCCTCCAAGTAATCCAGGCTCTCGTGTATTCTGGGGGAGGAAAAAGACAGGTGGATTCCAAAGGTAAGCCTGAAAAAAAACTCCAAAACAACACATTAAAAAAAAAAATAATTGATGTTGCCATTAAAACTGACCAGCTCCGATAATTTGGCCAAAAGCACCTGATTTTCTGTCATTTTCTAACCATGAAACTCCACCGGTAACATCCTGTTAGGATCCTGGCTGCCAGCACCTCCTGAGAACAACCTGGAGGAAGGGCACTAGGGATGTGGGAAACGCCTGTTTTGGGGGGAACTTGCACTTGAGATGAGACCAGTTGTGTGTGTGTGTGAAATGTGATTTTTATTTGCTTATTCTTAACCCCACTGGCCCTGCTCTGGCTCAGGAGTGAGGATGGGTGGGTGGAGGATGCTCAAGCACTCACCGTTCTCCTTGGAGAGGAATTAAGGCTTGTTTGGTGGGTGTAAGGATATGGATAGCAATTACATTTTTTCCAATAAATAATCAGAAAATATACATTGAATAGATATAGATATAATTGTATATAATGCCCTGTAGGAAAACAAGCCAGTCCAGTGGGGTGCTGTGACTGAAGGAAGGTTGTTACTCTGGGTTCCTTGGAAATCCCCTCCCAAAGCCTGGCGCAGGCAGCTGGAGGAGTACAAGAAACATCTAAGCAGGTTTTAAGCAATTGCCTATTAAAAGGAGCTGCTTAGTCCAGCCTAGCAAAGCCTGGCACAGAGCACTGAGCAAAAACATCATGGTTCCCTTTCAGGTAAACATATTGACATGGTATTGGATAGGACAACCCTGAATGGCATTTCCTTGTATCTGTACAAGTGTTCTTGAGCCCTCTGACTGTTTATGTTGAGCAAGCAGAAGGAGAAGAGCAACAGGAGGGAATCAGCTTGTTAGAAAGGTAGATAATGGCAGAACAAGTGGGATGGATTAAAGCTAAAGGAAGGAAGGCTTAAATTGGATATTAGGGGGAAGTTTTTAACAGAGAGAAAGGTGACGGGCTGACACAGGCTGCCCAGAGAGGGGGTGCCCCGTCCCTGGGGGTGTTCAAGGCCAGGTTGGCTGGGGCCCTGGGCAACCTTGTGTAGCTCCAGGCCTGGAGGTTGGTGTCCCTGCCTGTGGCAGGGGGGTTGGAGCTCTGTGATCCTTGGGGTCCCTTCCAACCCAGCCCAGTCTGGGATTCTATGATTCTAATTTACACAGGTGCTAAGCCGGCCTAAAACATGGGTGTTTTCTGCAGGCGTTTTTCTGCTGTGCCTGGCTACGGTGCAGTGTGGGGGTGGGTTTTCAGACCTGGCTAAGCAGCAAAACCCCGGCAGACCCACACCAGGTACATTTAAAGGATGCCAGCATCCATTAAATACGTTGAAAACTGTCGTCAATCCTTCACTCTCTACAGACGTGGAGAGAGGGGCCGTGACACGGGGCCACAGCATCTTCCCTCCCAAGCAAGGAGGGTGCTGCCAGTGTGGGGGTGACATTGGGGCATGACGACACAGCCCACCTGAGGGTGTCTGGGTGGGCGGCATCGCTGCTGAAGAGATAGTGGGCATCCCGCCGGTGGGTGAACACCCCGCCGCCGGCTGCTGCGGGAGAAAGAGGAGGAAGAGGAGGAAGATGAGAGCTCTTCTGGATTTTTCCTCGGTGCGGCGGTACCGGGGGGGGGGGGGGGGGGGGTGGCTGTCTGCCACATCCCTGCTCTGCCCCACTGAGGGCTGAGAGGCTCAGCCCCACCGAAGGCATGTGTCCGCTCCGTGCCCGCCACCCCCCGCCCGGGACGCCTCACCCCACAGCTCCCGCGGGCCCGGGCCAACGCTCTGCGAGAACCAGGCGCGGTGTCCCTGAAACATCCCCTCCATCGCAGGAAGGAGGAGCCCTCAGGGGCGGTGGCAAAGAGGGCGCTAAGGCGGGGAGCTGATGGGGCGGGAGGCGGCGAGCTGAGGCGGGGAGCTGAGGGAGCGGGAGGCGGGGAGTTGAGGCGGGAGGCGGGGAGTTGAGGCGGGAGGGGAGCTGAGCGGGGGCGGTGCTCGGGGGGCGGTGGCCGCATCCGGGGCTGCCCCGCCCCGCTCCCTCGCTCCGCCTCCGCCCCGTTCGGGCAAGCGATACCGGAGAGGTTTGAAACTGCCCTTCCTGAGGGCTTCTGGCCCCGGCGGCACCCCTTGCCTTGGGCTGAGCGCCCCGAAATGGGGCGGGGGGTGGAGTAGGGCTGTCCCCGCTGCCCCGTGTGTTTCTCCGGGGTGGGGGGGTGTGTGCCGGTGCTCAGCCTCCTCTGGAAACCTCCGTGGCTCCGGCGGACTCGCCTGAGCCCGTTATTTGTGCGACGAGCCGAAGGCACGGAGGAGACGGCGGACTGTTCCCGGGAGAAGGCAGCGGCAGCGCCGAGCAGCACCCGGCGGCCTCGGTCCTCCCCACCCTGCGCCAGCCGAGTCTCTCCCGGCGGCTGCCGCAGTGCGAGGCGAGCGGCCTCCGCGCTGGGGCGGACGGGCTCCGCCGGGGTCGTGTTCTTTCTGGGTGGTGGCTGAAGGAGGTAGCATCTCCCCAACACCTTCCGCTGTGGAAGCAGGGACGCAGCTCAAACAACCGCAGCAGCACGTTGCAGTGCAGGGCTTGGGGCGCAGGGTCCTGCTTGCGGCAGGAGACAGCTCCGATCGCGGCTGTGTGAGCTGATGAGGGGTCTCCTCAGCAGAGCAGCACACCTACAAGAAGAGGTACATTAGGGCTGTTCCCTCAGCAGGAAAGGCCTGAGGAGCCCCAGGCTCAGAGGGGCTGCTTGTGGGCTCCATGGGGAGGTTTCAGGCCAGGTATGTCTTTCAATCCTGGCTCCTTGGGTTTGGGAGCTACTGCTGGACATTTGGCAGGTTTGAATGTGAACACTGGTAGAGCCTGTTAAAGTACATAGGGACCTATTAGGACCATTATGATGGTTCCCTGGACAAGGAAAGCCCTGAGCCCCAGGGTCAGAGGGGCTGCTTGTGGGCTCCATGGGGAGGTTTCAGGACAGGAACATTGATCTGTTCTCGCTCTTTTTGTTTGGGAGCTTTTGCTGGATATTTAGTGGGTTTGGAGTTGGTTGAGGGTGATCTGGTAAATGACATAAGGCTCTTTTAAGTCTATTTGCTGGGCTAGAAAAACTCTGGGCTCCAGGGTTAATAGGGCTTCTTGTGGTCTACCTTGGGAGGTGACTAAACAGGAACATTTTTCAGTCCTTGCACCCTTTGAGAGCTTTTGCTGGACACCTAGCATTTTTGAAGGTGGATGCTGGAAGACCTGGGAAATGACACAAGGCAGTGTTAGTACTGTTCCCACGGATAATGGAGCTCTGAGGTTGGGGTTAGAGGGGCTTCTCAAAGCCCACCTTGGGAGGTTTAAGGCCAGGAAAATCTATTGCCCTCACACTCTTCATTTGGGAGGTATTGGTGGATTAATTCTGTTTTTTGAAGGTGGATGCTGTTAGAGCCAGAAAATGACATAACCCTGCTCCCCAGGCTGAGAAGGACTTTAGTGGTCTCCTGGCCTCCAGACAGGGAAAGAGAAACAAAGGATTATGTGCTATTGTCCTCCCTCACAGGACCTTTTGAGCTGCAGCTGTGTGCTGGGGCTGGAGGAGCCCCAGGTGCCCAAAATGAAGCTGATGGGGATGGCCCCTTTTTGTAAAAGGCTGCAATGCCAGTGGAGGGTGTGGGGACTTCTTCTGGTTTGTTGTGGGCTGCTGTGTAGGAAAGTGGTGAGTTGGTGAGGGAGTGTTTCTGGAAGAGGGCCCTGGCTGTGCCAAGAGAGAATCTGAGCAGAGCCTGGTGACTCTCCCCTGACTCACGGGGAAAGCCTTTGAGGGGGTGGCAAACTGGGGGAAAGGGAGAACTGGGGAGTTCTGCGTTGAAGGCACACAGCAGTGATCTGAGCTGCCTAGATGTGGACACGGTGATGGTGTGCTGTCAGGAAGGGGATAAAGTGATGTAAGTAACTCTAAAGATCCTACCCTCTGCTAGTAAATGGAGAGGTTTCAGGCCAGGAACTTCTTTCAGTCCTTGTACATTTGGTTTAGAAGCTATACCTGGCCATTTACAATTGTTGAAAGTGGATGCTGGTACAGCTATAGACTGACAAAGGGCAAAGTTAGGAGTGGTCTCCTGGCTAGGAAAGCCCTGAGCCCAAGGGTCAGAAGGTCTACTTGTGGGCTACCTGTGGAGGTTTCAGGCCAGGAACATCTTTCAGTTCCCACATGTTTGGTTTGGGAGCTGTGTCAGGATGTTTAGCATTTTTGAAAGGGGATGGTGGTAGTTCCAGGTAATGACATAGGGCAATGTTAGCAGTGTTCTCTTGGCTAAGATAGCCTGCAGCCCCAGGGTCAGAGGCTACTGCTTGTGGGCTACCTGGGGAGGTTTCAGGCCAGGAGCAGCAGTCAGTGGTCACATGTTCTGTTTGGGAGCTATTGCTGAACATTTAGCATTTTTCAACAGAGATGCTGGTAGAGCTGAAATAAATACGTAAGGCAAAGCCAAGAGCATTGTCTCAGCTAGGAAAGCCCTGAGCCCCAGGGTCAGAGGGGCTGCTTGTGGGCTGCGTGGGCAGGTTTCAGGCCAGGAACCGGTTTCAGTCCTGGCTCCTTTGGTTTGCACGTTACTGGTTGACATTTAGCATTTTTGAAAGTGGATGCTGGTCTATCTGGAAGATGAAGGTCTGTCCCTTGGCATCCAGGTGAGCTCATGTAGTACTCTGAGCTTTGACTTTCCTGTAATGTTTTTGCCTCCCTTTCAGTCAGGGAGCATTGGCTCCAGGAGAGGCACTGCCTGCAGTGTGGGAGGAATTAAGGACCTCAGCCTTGTCCTCATCCCTTGTCACTAATGTTCCCTCAGCATCCAATAAGTGCTGGAGATTCTCCTTGACCCTCCTCTTACTGTTAATGTACCTGTAGAAGGACTTTTTGTTCTCTTTTACAGAACTGGCCAGTCTGAGTTCCAGTTCAGCTTTAGCCCTTCTGGCTTTCTCCCTACATGATCTCACTAAATTCCTATAGTCGGCCCAAGACACCTGCCCCTTCTTCCAAAGGTTATATTTTTCCCTCTTTTCCCGAAGATCTTCCTGGATCTCTCTACTCAGCCAAGCTGGCTTCCTTCCTCGCTGACTCCTCTTCCGGCAAACTGGGACAGCCTGTTCTTGTGCCACCAAGATTTCCTTCTTGAGGAGCAACCAACCCTCTTGGGCTCCTCTGCCCTCAAGGGCTGCCTCCCATGGGATCTTACTGAGCAGCTTTCTGAACAGTCCAAAGTCAGCCCTACAGAAGTCCAAAGTGCTTGTTCTGGTGTCTCCCAGTACTAAGAATTCTATCAGCTCATGATCACTATGCCCCAGGTGTCCTCCAACCTTCACATCCCCCACTAGGCCTTCTCTGTTTACAAACAACAAGTCCAGCAGGGCACCTTCCCTGATGGGTTCATTCACCAGCTGGGTCAGGCAGTTGTCTTCCAAACACTCCAGGAACCTGCTAGACTGCTTCCTCCCTGCTGGACTGTACCTCTAGGAGACATCTGGTAAATTGAAGTCCCCAATAAGGACGAGGGCTGGTGATTGTGAGACTAGGGAAGGAAGGAACGATAGTGCTACGGATGTATACAAAGCTGGGAGAAACTCTATGTGTTTCAATTTGACTCCAGCGTCCCCAAGTTTCATTGGAAAACACCCTTCAAACATCAGTTTTAGCTTCTGAGACACCTTGTCCAGGGTCTGTTTGCTGTTGCCAGAAACCAGCAGCGTGTTGGCTCTACCTCAGGGCAGGTCTGGAGGTAGCAGGGTGGATGGAGGCAGCTCTCTTGTCCCTGTGCTCCCCTGGCTCTGGACTGGCCGATGAGACACCAGTCTCAACTACCTCTTCTTGCCACAGTCTGAGAGTGCCCAAGTCCCCCGACGCCACAGCAGACATCGCACACCACCGGTTCACCTACGCTGTGTTACCTCACTGTGGTGAGTGACAGACAGAGCTGGCACCTGTGGTGACAACGTGGGGCAGAGGATGCTCTGGTGAGTCGCAGTGTGAGCGTGGCTGGCTGTGTCTGCGTAGCAGCTGGCTGGAGCTTCTTGTGCTGCAGGTTCCTTCTAGGATGCCGCTGTGATCCAGCACACCTACAACTTGAATTTCCTGCTCCACGTGGTCCTGGATGGGTCTGCCCAGTGCCCAGCTTGGAGCTCCTTTTCTGTCAGCTCACCTGTGATTGTGCTGGAGGCTCTGAAGCAGGTAAGTCCCTGGGGCAGAGCCGGGGAGGGCACATGGGCAAAGCTGTTGTCGCTGAGCGTGGTTTGCTCTTTTCCCCGTGGTTGGGTTGTCGCCTGGCTCCAGACCTCCCTCCCTGTGAAGGAGGTGACGCTGTAAGTCTGTACTGGGCACATGTGGGGGAAGGAGGTGGAGTTCCTTCAGCCTCACAGCCTCACTGGCTGCTTTCTTCCCCAGCTGTGACCTCCTGGAGCAGCGGGTGGCGAGGGGCTGCAGGGAGGGAGGCTTTCCTTCATGCCCTGCCGCCTGCTCTCTGCCCTCTTGGTCTTGAGGTGGTGATGCCAACGCCACCAATGGACCAATGCTGTGAGTTCACATCACGGTTGAGGCTTCCCCTGTCCCAAGAGCTGTGGGAGGACATGGTTCCAGGGAAGGGCAAAGTCTCTCCCTTGCTCCCCATCTGGTCACTAGAGAGCTGTGCTCAAGAACAACGCTGTTTCAGGAGAAAAGGACAATAACCCCCTGCCCAACCTTGGGAAGGAGGGCCCAAGCGAGTGCCTGGCTAGCTGAAGTGGGGCTTAGGGCTGTGGGACAGGCTCTGCTCTGTCCCTGGGGGAGGTTGGGGACCGGCTTCTGTGTCTTGGCCTTTGTCTTGCCCAGAGCTGAGCTGCCATGGGGAAGGGGGTTTCAAAGACAGATAATAATCATTGCCCCCTCCATTCACCTGCCTCTCACGCTGCCTTTGCAGAAGGGGGACACAAGTAAAGAGGAGAATGACATGAAAACAAACTCCAGCCTTTTTTAAACTTATTTCTAGGTAACTGCACTGATCTGCCTCCTCCTGGTGAACTGTCCTAGCTGCTGCTCTCTCAGTGTCTTCCTCCCCTCGATCTCACACCTGGGACAGGAGACAGAGCTTATCCTCATTTTATTTTGGGGGGTGAGGTAGAGGGGGGAGGCCTGTTCCAGCCTGTCTAGGAGAAGAGGTTGAGCACAGGGTGGGTTTCTCCTTAGCACAAAAAGGCATGCACGGGGATTGCTACACAAAAATACTTTTATTTGTCAGCTAAAAACAGCGATCCAAGCAGCAGCCAGCAAGGGAAGGGAAGAAGGAAGAGGGAACCCGCTTTTGGGCAGAGGGAAGGGTCAGAGTCCAGCTCTGTGCATGGTCCATGGCCCTTAACCCCTCGAATGCCTGGGGACAGCCAGAGGACGCTGGACAAATTGTCCCCGTCACCTTTTCACGCGGGCAGGATGCAGCGGTAGCGGGCGCAGAGCACCCTGGTTTCCCCCCAGCGCTAACCCAAAGCCTCCCTGAGCAGCTCCGGCTGTTGATGCGCGACACTCACACAGCAGGGGCTGCGCCTGGAAAATGGGGAGAGAAACAAGACGGCAGAGGGTAAGGGGGTGTCTGGTTCTGTCCCCGAAGCCCTGCTGGGTCTTCTCCTGCCCTCTGGGACCCCCTCATAGCCCCTCTTGAAGGCAACAGAGGCTGCCAGCCTCACCTCTGCCCTGACGGCGGCTTCTTCTGGTTTTGACTGGCACTTCAGGTGTGGCTGGAGCAGCAGTTGCCTTCCTCCTCCCACGGGAACGCCCCCTCCTCAGCCTGCCAGCCACCTCCTCTTCCTCTGTGACCGGCTTCGGGGGGCTCACCGCAGCTCTGGGCCGTCGTTTCGAGGCACGCGTGGTGACCTGGGTGGACATCAGAGCCGGAGCTTAGCAGAAGGGTGTTTGGACCGTCAGCTGATGAGAAACAACCCTTTGTGAATTTGGGAGCAGCCTCTAGCCCCACAGGAGCCACATCAACCACAAAGCTTCCTACCTCAGGGGTCAGAGCCTCGGGATCCGCCTTCAGCTGAACACGCTTCCTGCGGGACTTCTGCCCTGTGCGAGAAGATGCGCCCAGGTTAGGTGGGGTGAGGAGGAGATGAGGGGACAGGCTGCAGCACAGTGACCTCTCGGGGACGCTGTCCTGGGTGATGTGTGAGCTGGGTGGGTGACTGGCTTTGCTCCAGCCTTCTCAGAGCAAGAGGGGGTCCAGTGGGCCAGAGGGAGGACACTCACCTTTGGGAGCCATGGGACCAGGCTCTCCCTGCAAGGAAGGCAACACAGTATTGACTTGGGGCACAGTCACTCCACAGGCAGCGGAATCCATGTCCCTTCTCCATCCCATGGCCAAGACAGTGACAGGGTAACAGCCACATTTCCCTGGGAAGGCAGGGGAGCAGGACATGCTCTGCCCACCCTTTGCCTTGGGCACACTTACATCAACCCCTCCTCCTTCTGCAAGGTCCAATCACGGCACCTCACTCAGACATGGGGCACAGGGGTGAGGAATGGGACTGTGAGACCACCTGAACCCCCCCATTCCCACAGTCAGCCCCTCTGGTCACCGCACAGAGGGTCCTGTGGTCACAGCAGTCTGTCAGAGAGGGAGACCCCCAGCAATATGTTGTGATGCTGGGAGGGGTGTGGGGAAGCAGAAATTGGGCTGGTGTCCCCTTGGAGTTGCTGGGGACAGGGGGTGCTCCCAGCCCCAGGCAGAGACCCCAGACTCCTACCTGGAACCATATGGTCCTGCCATTGTGGTCACGCAGCGAGCTCATACCAGGCACCAAGTAACACTGCAGCCAGTCCTTGAAAGCAGCGTAGTTATCCGAGTGTTCTGGGTCAAACATCTTTTTCTCTGGCAGAAAGGGAAAGGACAGAAGCAGAAAGGAAGGGGTGAGCATGGTGTTAGGGTGCCCACCCAGGCCTCCTTGCTCTCCCTTGTCCCCTGCTCCCTGCCCTGTCACCTCACCCGCTGTGATGACCTCCATGGGCACAGTGTGGCACAGCTCCAGGAGATCCAGGTTCTCCCGCATCAGCTTTACCTTCTTGCTCAGTGTCAGGGAAGGATTCTACATGGATGGAGAAGGGGAGGAAGTCACCTGCCAGTTGGCCCAGCCTTGGGGTGGGGGGTCCCTCCCTCCCCAACAGCAGCCAAATTCCCCATCTTCTTTCGTCCCGAGGATAAGCTGCCATGCTCACCACCTGAGCTCAGCCCAGGCTTCAAATTGCACAGCAGGATGTTCCCCACAGCCCCCAGGAAGGGCTAGCCCACAGGAATGTGTGCTTTTGTTTTCAGCCTCCTTTAAAACAGCCGCCTCCTCTCCCTTGAGGCCAGGAAATCAGCCGTGGGCTCCACTACAGAATCCCCCAGAGGCTTTACACTTGCACGGTGTTTGTTTCCCTCACCCCTTCTTTTTTTTACCACCCACCCCAAATATACCCGGAGACTTCCTGAAGGCAGAAGATGGGTGCTGCCAGGCACCGGCGCAGCACGCAGCGGGGGAGCTGTCACAGCTCGTCAGCCCGGCCACGTGCGAAGGAACGCCGGGCGCGTGAGGTTACTGAACTGCTTCGCCACGTTTGCCGCTCCACTAGAGGGGCAGACGTGCTCAGACACGTGTGTTTATGGCCCAAGAAAGTAAAACGCTTGAGGAGAAGGATCCTGCACAGCGAGCATTATAGTTGTGGAGGGAAAACACCTGGGTTGGGAAAGTCTCCAAGCAGCGAATCTCTCCCGCCAGCGGCGCAAGCAGAGGCTACGCCAGCTCCGTCGAAGGCCTGATGATGATGTTCTGCCCCATCAGAGTGAGGAACCAAATACAAACCCCTGACCAAGCACCAAAGAGTAGACCTAAACCAGAGGTTCATGCTCAGCTAAGCCCAAAGCTGAGCCCAAGCAGGCCAAGCCCAGCTGCTGAGCCCAAACCTGAGCCAGCAATGCTTCTCCTCCCAATCCAGCTCCCTGCTCGGAAGGCAAGATGCTCCCAGGAGCCTGGGTTGCTGCAAAGCATCCCGCAGGGCCACAGGCAAATAAATCCCCAGTACGACGCCTGCCAGGGACCCTGCCCTTTTCTGAGCCTGCGGAAGCATCCGGGTATTCCTCACCTTCTTCTTCCTTGCTTGCTCCTGCTCCTTTAGGGCCTCCAGCACAGTCCGAGCCTTTTCAAAGGGAGGGATCTTCAACCTGAGAGACCCCATCTGTTACGCACGAGGCTGAGCTCTCAGTCCTGGCCCTTCCCCTTGCCTCCCAGAGAAAGAGCTGCCAAGCTCCGGCACACTCTGGGAAGCCAGCCCTCCGCGGCAGGCCAGCGGGTTACCTGTAGAGGATCTCGGCGCGGAGATAATTCCCGATTCCATTGAAAAACTTCTGGTTCAAGAGAGCCTCGCAGATGGGCTTGTCAAAAGCTTTGTCGTCCAGGTTCTTCAGCACGTTCTCCCTGCGGGGCATCAGGAGGGTTCACCCAGGCAGGGACAGCGCAGTTAAAGTGGAGGGGGGGTGCTGGGGCTGGCAGGGTGCTCACCTGAAGGCCTGGTACTCAGACAGGACGCAGGGCCCGCGGTCGGGCTGCCAGGCGTCCCCCAGCCGCCATGAGCCGAAGCGTCGGGCGTCGATGAAGCAGAGGGCGCGGGGAGGGCTCTCGCGGGTGAGGAAGCGGAGGTGGGCATGGCGGGGGAGCTGCGCGGCGGGGCACAGCCGGAACGACCCCGACATGCCGAAACGGAAGACAAGATCCTGGGACGGGCCGGTGCCCAGCGGGACCAGCGCCAGCCGCAGCTCCTTGCCCCGGGAAGTAGCCGAGATCCGGTACGCCTCGCTAGAGAACGGCACCTCCGGGCCCCTGCCCACCGCCGAGCGCTCCACGCCGCCCGAGAACACCAGCCCGCCGCACGTTTCATTGATGTAGCTCCCGGCGAAGTGCAGCTCCGGGCCCTCGGGCATCGCGGCGACGGCCCCGGGACCGGATAACCCAGCCCGCCCCGCTCCCCCACCGGCGTTTGCGGAGCCGCGCCCGCTCCCCGCCCCTCCCGCCTCCCATTGGCTGCGCCGCCAGCGGTGCATGCCGGGAGTTGTAGTCCTGCCGCGTCGCCGAGGCAACGGCCCCACCGCAGCCTGTGGGGCCTCCTGCCCGGGCCGCGCCGCGCCTCCGCGGAGAGAAACAGGCGGGAGACGGCTCGGCTTTGCACCGTTACTTTTATTGGGCGGTGCCGGGGCCCGGTCGGGCGCACTGGGTCCTGTCCTGCCATCCGGATCCTCAGAGATGTGTGTTCATCAGGGCCTGGGCCTGCTTCAGTTCTGAAGGGAGAGGAAGGTGGCAGTGGGGGAGCTGCCACTGCCCACCACAGCATCCCCCCTCCCGGGGACCCTTCCCCGCTGCCCCCCCCCCCCCCCACCTCTCCAGCCTCACCTGCCAGCAGCACTCGGAACTTGTCGGCTGAGAGGGCCATGGGGACGGTGTCTGTCTTCCCACTCTCCCCATCCCGAAGGTTGAAGGTCAAGTGCACCAGGGGCTCGTTGACCTCCCGCAGCTCGCTGGAGCTGAGGGTGTAATCCACCCGCCAGCACACTGAGTCCAGCTGGCTCACTAAGGTGGGCAGGAGGGCAGCATCAGCACCCCGGCACCTTCAGGCAGGGGCACTGTCCCTGACACCCAAACCTCCCAACGCCATACTCACGTCTCAGGCTGCAGGCCCTCAGGCTGTCCTGGAGGGAGCTCTGCTTCTCCTCATAGGAGCGGCACAACCCACTGGCGTGCTCTGCCCGCGGGGAGAGAAGAGACAGGACAAGAAAACTACCTGTTCACACTGCCACCACAGCAGCCAAACCCCAATAAAGCACCCGAGGACGGAGGCAGTGGAGAAGAGCTAATGGGGGACACTGAATCCGAGCACAAAGGTAGCAGCCAGCTCATCTCTGCACATCCCACCAGCTCTGGCCCATGGTGACACCCCGAGAGTCCCCCACTACCTTTGGGCAGCCCCAGCTGCTGCAGCTCGCTTGACAGGGACTCGCTGTCCACGTTGTGCTTGGCAGCGCTGGAGAGGATGAAGCTGAGCGTGGCGATGGTTGCCTTCACATCTCCTGACTCTGCGGGCGGGATGGAGGCTTAGCTCTGCCACCTCGGGAAGGCGTCCCCTGCCAGGTCGCTGCCTGTCCCTGGAATGCAGCTCCCCACGCAGCAGCGCTCACCTAACTTGGCATCCGAGGTCAGCTTGAGGATCTTCTCATACTGCGGGAGAGCCGAGCGCGGGGCCATCAGGGAAACACCGGGGACCGCCAGCCGCAGGATGCAGCCGCTCCCGTTAACGCAAACCCGCCTGACCTGAGCACTGATGCTGCTAACACTTAACATCCCCCGGGACTACTCGTGCTGGCTGGCAACGGTCTTAATAAGCAGAGGCTTCTGCTAAGAATACCAGGTGACTAACGGCGCCAACTGTGCACTTAGGAGCGTTCTAGCTCCCTGCCTCCATCCCGGCAAGCCCACCGAGTGGGGGGGGGCCCACTCACCTCGATGGTGTCCCCGAGCAAGTCCCGCAGCACCTGGGCACAGATCAGCTTCAGCTTCACCGAGGACTGCGAGGGAGAAGGGGGGTGAGCACCGCGCCCGGGGTACGGGCAGGGGGCACGGGCGCGGGAAGGAGCGAGCACTTAACGATTCGGGCCAGGGTGCCGATCTCGGCCAGGACCCAGTCGGGACAGTCCAGGTCGCCGCAGAAACGGAACCGCTGCAGGAAAAACACGCGGTCGGAGCCCGCCGAGGAGCCGCCGCCGCCGCCACCCCCCACCCGGTACCGTCCCCCGTCCCACCATGTCGCCGCCGGTCCCTGTGCCGCCGCAGACCCCGCCTCCGCGACCCGGAACCGCTCCCGGGCGGGTGGGAGGAGCTGCGGCCGCTTCGCCCGTCAGCGGGGCTGTGCCCGTGGGGCGGTGGGGGACCGGCCCGGAGGGGATGCTGGGCTCCCCCGAGGGGTTCCGCGCCGGGGAAGGGACCGGGGCCGCGGAGGCGGCTCCATCGCCCCGCCCCATCGCCCGCCCCTTTCAGCTCCGCCCGCCGCGGTCCCGCTGTTGTCCCGGTTCCGGGCTCCGGCTCGTTCTGGCCATTCCCCTGCTCGGCTCTGGGTCCCCCCTGCTCTCTCTCTGCCCCGCTGGGACCGGCCCGTCCGGTCCCGCCTCGAGAAACCCCGGGGCGGCGGAGTCTCCGTGCCCCTGCTCCTGGCGGGGTCCCGCAACCCCGCCCTCGCTCGGGGAGGGGTCCCGGGCCCCGGGTAGCGGGGTCCCGGGCCGGGCGGAAGCGGCCGGGCGCCGGAAAGGAACGGGAGAAGGAGCGGGCTCCGTGCAGGCCCGAATCCCGGTCCCGCCGCTGCCTCGCATGGAGCGGCCGTGCCGCGAGCTGGAGGAGCCCGGCCCCGCGGGGCCCCGAGCCCCGTCCCGAGCCGTCCCGCCCGGTCCCGGCTCCCGCGGCTGTGCGGGCACAAGCGGCGGCCGGGCCGGGGGCGGCAGCTCCGCGGGGCTCTGGGAAGGGCCGGGGCGAGCGGGCCCTGGCAGCCCTGACTCCCTCCCGGGCGCGGAGCCGGGGCCCCGTGGGGCGGCGCGAACCTAGGAGCGGCCGCCCTGAGCCCAGGTGAGGGACGCGGCGGGGCGAGGTGCCGAGCGGGGGAGGGCCGGGGGCTCCCCGGGCCGGGCCCCCTCTTCCCGGGACGGCTGCCGGGCGCGGGCCGGGCCCTGCCGGGGAGCCCCAGCCCCGGGCTACGGCTCAGCCCCGGACTCTGCAGGCTCCAGGTAAGTGACACGCTGGCTGCCGGACGAGCTTTCCCACTCCCCCTCTTGCCCGTGTAAACATTGGTTTTTTGGAAGCGCCGAGGCTGCTGAGCCCAGCGTTTGTTCTGCAGGTTATAGCTTGTATTTTGTACATTCCTGCATCTCCAGACCCTGTGCACTGCGGGGAAGAGAAACTCCTGCTCCTTCCAGCCCTGGAGACTTCTGCCTGGCTGCAGCTGACAGACACCCCAGGTCCTGCACGCTCCAAGGAAGATGTGTTCCTGCTCCAGCCCAGCCCCATGGACACTGGGCTCTGCACCCCCAGCTTAGGGGCTTTCAGTTCTGACTCAGAGCTGCTCTGCAGCTGGGGTTGTACATCAAGCACTGTCATCACTCACACAGCCTGCCTGCCCCAGTGGGGATCCTCTGAATAACACGGTGGTGCCCCCGTTTTGCACAGAGACTATCTCAGACATTGAGTTCAGCCTGGTGCATGCCAGCATCCCACACTTTGGGGGGAAATGCAACCAGACCCCTACCTCCGGTGAGGGTCCCCCAGTCCTGACCATGCCCTCCTTCCCCAACCTCTGCCCACCCACCCTCACTCCCTCCCCAGCCCTTGCCAACAGCAGCAGCATTTGTGGAGGGGGAACAGCTGGCTGGGCCTCCCATTCCCCCTCCCCAAAGGCTGGTGCTGAGACCCATAGCACTCTGCTCTGGAGCCAAGGCCTGAAAACACAGCACTTGGTCTTTGGGGGGGGTCAAGTTGCCAAACCCCAGGACTGAGCTGCTGGGATTTGCAGCCCCAAACGCAGCACTGAGTTCTCACTTGGGGCCTGGAGACACCCCTGGGGCTGCTGCTCTAGACAGCTGTGTGAAGGGAAAGAGGGAGGGTGCCCACCCCCAGCCCAGGGACCCGGCCCAGGAGTGCTTGGGAACTGGGGGCCTGAGCACTTGACAAGTCACCGGGCTGACCCAGGGTGTCACAGGATAAAGATCTTCTCACTGGGGACTGAGGAAACTGCCGGCAGTGCATCACTGGGCGCTGGGCACACGGGACGGTCCCTGCAGCTGTTTTACCCTCGATACCACGTCCTGTGGCTGTAACGACAGAGCTGCCACAACCGCCTCTGTTGTCCTGCATGTGGCAGCGGGTGCCACAGGAACTGCACTGCAGGGCTGGCCAGGAGGGTGACATGCCAGGGTACCCTGAAAACTGCAGCCAGACCCATCAGCGTGGGGTGAGCACGGGGCAGCGGGGAGGGAGGCACCGGGGAGGGGGCTGGCAGTGCCCTCCACGTACGTTGGCAGCCAGGTACGAGGCTGCGATGGCTCGGTGTGAGTGCGAGGAGTGCTAGAACCGGGTACGAGCAGCAAAACGGGACTGACAGGGAACTGTGTCGGGGACGGTCCTTCACCCCATCCCCCAGCTCCCCCCAGCGGCCTGAGCTGAGAGGGACGGACTCGCACCCTGACATGAAGTGATGCTGGACAGTAAGAAGGGATGAGCTTGCACCCCGACGCCTCTGTCCCAGCTGCACCCTCCGCCGAGACCCTGTGCCCCCACAGCCCTCCCGCACCCCGCGCCCCGCACCGGAGGGAAGGGAGACAGGGCTGTAGCTCACAGCACTGGGAGCAATCAAGGTTACTTGAGAGTTATTAATTGCAGCCCAATAATTGTGGGCAGCAGCAGGAAGAACAACAGGACCGTGAGGTAACGAGCAGCGTGTTCCCCACTCAATTAAAGTGATCGCGGCATCACTTTATTAGACGTTTTGCTGCGCTGACTGATCAGTGACCATTCCAAAGGCTGGAACCAGCCTGCCCTGAGCCCGCAGCCTAACGGGGGGTCGGACCCTGAGGTGGCCCCCCCACCCCGACATCCTCTCACCTCCCTCCCCAGCATCCCTTCTGCGCCCCCCGCAAGCCCCCTGCCCGCCCCTCCCTCGCCCCAGAGCTGATGGGTGACGTCCCGCTCGCCCGCGGCGGGGCGCGCGCCCGGCGGCTCGCGACAGGGTGCCGTTAACGCGCAGCGACCCCGCCCTACCGGTCTCGCTCACGATTGGTCAGAAGCAGCGGAGAGGCTCTGCTGCCATTGGCTGGCGGCGATCTTGGGGCGGGTCCGGCCGCAAAAGCGGCGGTTGCCTGGGCCTCGCGTCGCGTCTGGCGGCAGATTCGCATCGTCCGAGAGCGGCGGAGGGAGCGGAGTGGAGCGGAGCTGGCGGCTGCCATGAATCCGAGGTGTGGGCGGGCGGCGGGCCGGGGCTGGGTCTGGGTCTGCGGGACGGGGGCTGCGGGGCCGGGCCGCGGCTGCGGAGTGACGGGCCCAGGAGACCGGCTGTGGGGCCGGGACGCGAGTGCGGAGCCGGGTGGCGGGGCCGGGAAGGGGCTGCGTGACGACCTGCCCGGTGCGGGGACTGCGGGGCGGGAGCGGTGGGGGCCGGGACCGGGGCTGCGGGGTGACCGCGTCGGGACACCGGCACTGGCGCGGGGCCGGGAGCGGTGGGGGCCGGGCCGCGGGGTGACAGTGTCGGGACACGGGCTGCGGGGACCGGGCGGCCCAGGCCCGGCGGCTGCTGACGTCCTTCGGGCCCCGGTGCCCTCAGAGAGGTGATGGCGGCCGAGGTCGCGTCGTGCCTGAACGGCGCCATAGCAGCGCTGTGCGACATCTGGGAGGAGATCGGGATCCCCGAGCAGCTGTGCCTGGAGCGCACCAGCGCCGTCAAGAAGCACATCAAGGTGAGGGCCCGGCGCGGCCCGGGAGGCGGCCCGCGGCTGCATGGGGAGCCGTGCCCGGTCTAGCGGGAACCCCGGAGGTCCCTGGCCGGACAGGGAGCACCCAGGGGTGTCTGGGTGCCTGCTGGGTGCCTGCGCCTTCCACGGCCTTCCATGGGCACGGGCCCGGCTGCTCCTCTGGCCACGGTGCCGTGGGTGATCCCTGTGTTCCCCTCTCACCCTCCAACCCCCTCCTCCCACCACAGGCCCTCCTGGACATGATGGTGGCAGAGGAGGAGAGCATGAAGCAGCGTCTCCTGAAGAGCATTGCCTTGCGCAGGAAGGAGCTGGACACCCTCTGCAAGGAGCTCCAGCTGGACCCCTTTGAGGTAACAGATCGCTTCTCATCCCCAGGATCCCACTGGTAACAGCCTCTGGCCAGGTGCCTTGGCTGTGGAGAGGCCAGAGCCTGCTCAGAACCTCCTTTTGGGACACCCGGTAGAGCCGGTGGCCCTGTGGTTGCTCTGGGCTGGGCACTGGGAGGTGGCTGAGGAGGCTGGGTTCCTTACCACTGCATTTCCACCATCCTGGGCAGCACCCCACGCAGCACCAGGGCTCCTGTCCCAGGTCTGTGTTTGTGGAGTTGGGTCAGTGAGACCTGCGGAGAGGAGAGCTGATTTCTGGGCTCTTCCAGGCAGAGGAAGAAACAACTGTTCTGCAGAAGGAGAAGAACTTGCGCACCCGCGTGGAAGTGCTGCGGAAGGAGAAGGAGGACAGGAAGCAGGAGCTGAAAAACCTGCAAGAGCAGGACCGGGACTTGTGTGACATCCTCTGCGAGACCCCCTTCTGCATCGACAGCAGCGCCGTGCCCAGCCTGGAGGACCTGGATCTCTACAAGTGCCACTTGGCCTCCCTGATGGCTGAGAAGGTGAGCGGAGGGGTGAGGGGCTCAGGGATAGCGGTGGGCAAGGGTCTCGCCGGTGTGTAACCCTGCTCGTCCCCTCCAGGAGCAAAGGCAAGAGGAGTTTGTCAGCACCAAGAGGCAGATCATCCTCCTCATGGAGGAGCTGGACCACGCTCCAGACACCAGCTTTGAGCAGGACGTGGTGTGTGAGGATGAGGAAGTCTTCTGCTTGTCCAAGGAGAACATCGCTGCCCTCCACAGCCTGCTGCAGCAGGTAAGCCAGCACGCCAGGGCAGTGCCATGAATTACTGGCTGCAGAGACCGTTGGTGCAGCCCGGCAGCCGCTGGCATCATGATGTGACAGGCGGCCGCCTGGTTCCCAGCAAGCCCGGGTGTCCGAAGGCCCTTCCAGGAGCTGTGCAAGGCAGTCTGGGGGGATGAGTGGGTGGATTTGGTGGGTTCAGTGGAGCAGGCACCCTGCTCGTGCCCTGCGTGGCCCGGCCACCCTGACGCTGTGCTCCCCCCTTGCAGCTGGAAGCCCGTCGGTCCCTGAATGAGGCCGTGTGTGCAGAGCTGCGCTCCAGGATCGCTGCGCTCTGGGAAAGGCTGCAGATTCCCGAGGAGGAGAGAGCCTCTTCTGCGGTGCACGTGGCTGGGTGCAGAGCCAAAACCAGGAAAGCTGTAAGGCCCCTCCTGTGCCCCTGGAGAAGGAGGGATGGGGGCAGCGGCTCTGGGTTCTGCACCCCTCTTCACTCAGCCAGAGCGGAGGGGCTGGGAGCTGATGCTGGCAGCTGCCACATTGTGGGAAGCAGAAGATAAGTCCTCTTCCCATTCTCTCCCTCTCATGCTGCCTTCTCTGTGCTCTGTCCTGCAGCTGCAGCTGGAAGTGGACCATCTGGAGGAGCTGCAGCTGCAGAACATCAAATCTGGGATCCAGGCGATCCGGGCAGAGCTGGCCGACTACTGGGACAAGTGCTTCTACAGTCCGGAGCAGAGGGAAGGCTTCAGCCCCTATTACTGTGGTGGGTGCTGGCTCACGGGCTGCCCGTGGCTCGCAGAGGTGTTGAGGAGGGGTCCCCGTTGCCTCCTGAACGTGATGCTGTGTCCCCTCCAGAGGACTATACTGAGACCCTGCTTGAGCTCCATGAGGCTGAGATGGGGAGGATGAAGAGCTACTATGAACGGCACAAAGACCTGTTCAGGGCCGTCCAGGAATGGGAAGAGAACTGGCAGCTGTTCCTGGAGTTGGAGGTACTGTCTGGGCTGGCATGTGCTGTGCTGGGCTCTATCGGGGTCATGGAGCTGCCTCTGCTTCCCCCCATCCCAGCCTCCTGTTGGGAAAGATGGGGGGGTCACTGCGGGGATGGTGAGGGAGTGGGGTGCCGCATCGGGAGCACTGGTGTGGTTTGCAGTGGAGCTGGGCAGCAGGGATGGCTCCCTCCAGGGTCTCAGTCCTGGGGCTCTGGGGGTCTCTGGGGTCTCTCCTGATTTCCCTTCTGCATTAGAGGAAAGCATCTGACCCCAGTCGCTTCACCAACCGCGGTGGGAACCTTCTGAAGGAGGAGAAGCAGCGAGTGAAGCTGCAGAAGACGCTTCCCAAGGTAGGGAAGCAGCACTGCTCCTTCAGGGTTGGGTGTGTGGGGGGCTGAGGGGGAGCAGGGCAGTACCCCCACTCCTCGTGTCCTCCCCAGCTGCAGGAGGAGCTGGAGAGCAGGGTCCAGGCCTGGGAGCAGGAGCACGAAGGGGCTTTCATGGTGAATGGGCAGCAGCTCCTGGAGTATGTGGGGGGGCAGTGGCAGCTGTACCACTTGGAGAAGGAGAAGGAGAAACAGGAGCGGGTGAGTGTGGATCTGAGCCGCTCCCGGGGCTCTGTCCCCTGGCTCCGCAGGGCAGCAGCTCTGGAGCTGTCCCCTCTTCCCCGACAACCTGCACCTCGAGCCCCTTTCCTGGCTGCAGCCCGGTTCTGCGTACCCCCAAACCTTTGCTGGGGCTGGGTGCTGCTCCTCTGCCCTGGTTTCAGCACTGATCTCTCACAGCACCTGAAGAAGATCCGGCAGATGGAGGTGGAGATGCTGTACGGGAGCTCCCCCCGCACGCCCAGCAAGCGGCGGGTGCTCGGCCCACACACGCCCAGCAAAGTAAGGAAGATAAAATGTCTGCACGTGGGTGTGCCGGGGCCCTGTGGGGCTGCTGTGGGGCAGGAGCCCTGCCCTGCCTTGCTTTGTGCCACATTCAGCCCCACGGGGAGGTGTGGGGAGGATTTGGGGCTGCAGCAGCATACTGGATGCAGGGACAGAGCCCAGGCCGCCGGCACCTCTGCACTCCCTGAGCCTGTTCCCTGCCGCGGAGGCAGAAGAGGCTGCAGCTGCCAGCTCATCCCCGTGTGACACCTGCTCTGGTTTCCCCTCAGCTCAACAGCACCTCCCGCTTCAGCACCACCTGCAACAGCACCGTTCTCTCTGTTTTTGGGAGAACCATCTGCCCCTTGCCGACGTCTCACCTGCCTTCTGGAGGGAAGGTGAGTGAGGAGCTCTGCTGGGTTGGGGTGCAAGGGGGCGAGGTCCGGGCCGTGCTCCTGTGTGTCTGCAGCCTGCCTTGTGGCACTGACACGAGCCTGGTGGGGAATTAGGGGGCCTGTGTGGGGAGGAGGAGGAGCAGGAGGGTCACGGCAGTGTTCAGATCTTTCTCCAGCCCAGATCTGTAGTGTACTCTGTTCCTCTGCTGCACCTGCAGCTCAGCTGGGCTGTGGTGTGGGGCTGGGGTCTTTGCTGAGCCCCGGGCAGCAGAGCTTGTCCCCATAGAGCGAGGGCAGCAGGGCCAGTGCAGCTCTCCTGGCTCTAGGCCATTCTTGTGTCTCCTCTAACCCCTGCTTCTCCCCACCCTTTGGCCAGGCTCGCACCCCCAGCCACACAGCAGCGAAGCCCTCCCGTCCCACACCCACGGAGCAGAACAAGGAGAACGTGCCCCAGGTGAACAGAACCCCCCTGAGCGGTGGGTGCACCCCCACAGCCCCTGCCCAGCGCATCCACAGCACCAATTCTGTTGCCAGCACCTCTTCTGAGTTTGCAGTAATTCACCTCTTCTCAACCCGTGCCCCCTTGCTGGGCAGTGCAGGGGCTGTGCCCCCCTCCCCATGCACCCCCGGGGTGCAGCTCTGCACTCCCCACATCCCCCCGCAGAGGGGCTGCTCCTGCCAGCGCCCGCGGCACCGAACGGGTGGGCTCAGGCCCCACACAGCGACAGCCCCCTGAGCCCCGACACGCAGCCCCCAGCCCCGGGGCAGGGGCAAAGCCGTACACGGCCCCCCTGTGCCTGGCTGGAGTTCCCTCATCCCATGTCCTGCTGCTTCCTTCCACAGTGTGAACTTACAAAGGATTCTAGGTGTGAGAGCAGCTCCCGCATCCTGAACTCCTCCACCATGGCCCCGACCCTCCGCTGAGGCTCTGCCTGCCCGGCCCTGTACCCCTCCCCCTGCTGCTATTTATTCTGTGGGTTTGTCCCCTCTCTACCTCTATATCTGTACATATGTTATTTATGAAAATATTAAATGGATGTTGTACATAGCCCCTGCTGTGTGTCTGTCTGTGTTGGGGGGATGTCACGCAGGGTCTGAGGGGGAGATGGAGAAGCTGGGCCCCTTCTCCATACCCAAAATGAAACACCACAACCACCGTTATGGCAAAATATCTCTAATAGTAACCACGGTCAGACCATCCCCAGGTGCCTTTAGCCTGTGGGGCTGGGCACCAGCACAGCCTCAGCCTGGCCTCATCCTGCCTGGGGGGGCAGCTGTCCCAGGGCCGGACAAGGTGCCAGACGCAGGAGAAGGGTTTTCTCCATCTTCCTCTGTAGGGGCAGCTGTAGTGTGTGGGGGGCTGTAGGGTCTCGGGGCTCCATCACCCAGAGGTAGGTTGTCCAGGGCCTGCACACCACCTCCTCTGCCCACAGCCCCTCCAACCCCAGGTGCTGGATGCGGCGGGGCTGGTTGGAGCTGGCGTTGTCCTTGTGTCCCAGATGCCCATATTTACCTGCAGCCACCACGCTCATCAGGACGGGGCCTGTGTGGACTGACCACATCAGCTCCCCATGGCTGTGGGCTGTGAGGGTACCCACCTCAAATGGACTGTGAGAGCTCCCCTCTGCCCCCTCCCCCCAGGGAACCAACTGGTGCAAGTGGTATGGCGGTGGGTGTCTCACTGCCCCCCATCAGAGCTGTCACTCACCCCAGCCCCAGGTGTAGAGCTTGCCACCTCCTGCAAACCAGACAGCACCCACATGCTGCACGGGGGCTTGCGGCTCCCAGGGACCCTGTGGTGCAGAGGCGCCCCTGTAGCCAGGCCTGCCCAGCCAAAAACGAGGGTGCCACCGGGGAGAGACAGGCACTCATGTGTGACCACGACGCTGTGCCGGGACCCACAGCTGATGCTGCTGACCTCCAGGAGCTGTGGCAGGTCCAGCAGCGCCAGGAAGGCCTGGATGCAGATGAACTCGGTGTCCCAGCGCGGCGTCAGCCCGGTGTCACCTGGGGAAGAGCTGACCCTCTGTGACAGGGAGCGACGGGGCTGTGCCAGCACCATCAGCATCATCTGCAGCACCGGCCCCGCACTGAGCTGCCCTGCTCGGCTCACTGCGGGAGCAGACAAGGACCATCCTCCGATTTTTAAGGTATTCCTTTAAACTTATTAGAGCTCTTGGTTTGGTGGATCCCTGGCTGTATCTGGTATACTGACTGTCTACACCTGGTTAGTGGCCTGTAGATGCTGCTAATGACTGGAACCTTGATAACTGTATCAAGTATCGTTCTGGTTTGGATTTGTCTTATGAAGATCTTGTGCAGCTGTGACTGAGACGGAGCTCTGCTGCAAACTTCTGTCACAGCCTGCTGCTCTGTGGGTCAGTGGGAGAGCTCGTCTGTCCCGTGGGAGAGCTCGTCTGTCCCACGGGAGACCGGGGTGTGATTCCCAATGGGAGTCGCTGCTCTGGTGGCACCGATTGATTGGTCTTGACTTTGGATATTGTTACAAGGAGCTGAGTTTTGAAAAGTGATTTGGATTTGATGAAGGGTCGGTGTGAGTGAAATGAGTTCCCTCTGGTGCGAGTGGTGAGTGCCTGAGTCGCAGCGTATCTGGGGGAGAGGGAGAGAGGGAGAACTACCCACTAGAAATTGATGATTTGTTTGTAATTTTTATTTAGTTTTGGTATAATGGGTGTGGGACTGTGAATGTTTTGTTCTAGTTAAAGGTGGGGGTTGAGTTGTAACAGGAATCGAGAGGTAAATCTGACTGACGATGGGAGGGAAACAACGCAGCAAAATCCCTAAGGAAAGCCCCCTGGGTTGTGTGATTCTGCACTGTAAAGATCCTGGAGAAGAGACCGGTGGGAGTGTGAGTAGAAAGAAGTTGATTAAATATTGCAATAGGTGGTGGCCTATGTATAAATTGTATAGTGGAGAAAAATGGCCACAGAACGGGACACTTAAGTACAGTACTCAGTTGCGATTAATGCTTTCTCTACGCTATTGACTAAATTGAGAAATAATCAAGTATGGTTTACAGTGCTAGACTGAAAAGATGCTTTCTTCTGCCTGCCATTGGCCAAAGAAAGTTAAAAATTATTTGCATTTGAATGGGAGAGTCCCACCTCTGGAAGAAAAACCCATCTTACTGGGACAGTGTTACCCCAAGGGTTTAAAAGCAGTCCTACGGTTTTTGGAAATCAGCCACTGGTGTGGGGGGGGCTGTGGGGGCCTCGGGGCTCCATCACGCAGACGTAGGTTGTCCAGGGACTGCACACCACCTCCTCTGCCTGCAGCCCATGGGGTAGCCGTGTCTCTGTCACCTGTACCTAGTGCTCCGTTTGTGGACTCTCCCACTCAAAAGCAAATAATTTACGACTCTTTTTCCAGGGGTATGTAAAAGAAAGCATCTTTTAAATCAAGCACTGTAAAACATTGATAATTTTCCTTCAGGGCAGTCAACACTGTATAAGGATTTGTCGCTACTGGGTGCGTGTCTTTCACAATTTGATTTATAACTCTTAGATCCTGTACCAATCTATACTCACCGTTTGGCTTTTGTATGGGTGAAGTAGGTGTGCTATATTCTGATTCACGCTCTTTTAAAATCTTATATTTAGAACAACAATTCCCCACTTGCGAAAACAATTTATGTGTTCACTTTAGATAATAGATCCATTCCCATTAAGGGCATTGGACTTTCTGGAATGTACAGGAATTCAAAACTTAAAATTTTGTTTCCAAATTGCAAATTCAGGAATTGTAAGAACAGCCAGTTTTCCCCTTTCCCTGTGGTTCCCACTATATTTGCTGGTTTAATTCCAATTTTCCTTTTTGTTTATTCAACACTGAGAACCCACACTGAGAACGTTGCTCCTGTATCCACCAGAAATGGAACCTGTTTCTTTTTTTTTTTTTTTAAGCTTATTTTAACTCTTCCATGTTCAGAGGAAGGTACAGCAGGAATTATCGGGGCAGTGGTAGCAATATCTAATTCTGTCAGTTTGTTTTAATGCCAAATGTTTACAGCACATTTTAGTAGAGTTACATGCAGAGCAACATTCTTGAACCTTTCTGTCTTTGTAAAGAAAGACATTTCCTGGTTAATTGATTTACATTCCTTTGCCACTCTGATTTTTCTCTTAAGTAAATGAATAAATCCACATACAGGACCTCATCCCATTTTCCTTTCCCTTTTACAAAACAATATTAACTGCAGAATAGTGTTGTAGTTCTGGGTTTCATTCAAAGGTCACTTTTTGCTATTTAATTTATACACTGGCCACTTGTGACTGCAGTATTCAATGAGCTGACTTTTAAGAAAACTATCATGCAATTCTTTCCAATGTGCCAAAAGGCAGATATTAAGGGGGAGACCCTTGGTATCAGACCTTTGATTCTTTCAAAGAAATTTGGAACCTTCCGTGCCATTGTAAGTGACTGTGATTACTCGCCTTTTGTACTCATCAAGTACAAAATCTGGCGGGAGTTAAACCCCTTTGCGTTCCAGCCAAACCCCAGGTGATACTGGGCGGCTGGTGGCCGCTGAGTTTAACTCCTGACTGATGCCCAATTATATTCCACATCAAAATCAGGAGAAGTTATGCATTTCCTCACCTGTTTCCATCAGGATTTCACTGGGATGGTACCCATGTTTTGTGTGTTTATCCAAACCTCTGTCTTTCTGGGTCTCTGGAGGAGAGAGAAATCTTGGGATTTAACTGTTTGCAGCGTGGTGCTGCGGATACAGGTTACAGTTAAATCCCAAGACATGTCAAAGCTGATGGGGAAATGACCCCTTGTCATGAGGCAACTCCTCCCCGGTCCCTGTCAGACAGGTCCAGTGGGTCCCATGGGAGCTCTTCTCCATTAGGACAGGGTGCACGCACCACCGTGGCCATCTTACAGTGCTGAGCAGGGGCTGGGCCTGGGCCCGGCTGCGTCCATGTTGCACAGGCCGCAGCCATGGCCACTGTCCTGCCATGGCCAGGGGACCCACTGCCTGAGGCGGCCAGGGAAGGAGCTGCAGGGAGCAGGCCCCAGCCTTGCCTCACACCCACCCCAGCAAGGGGACATGCCACAGAGCTCCCTGCTTTTTGCCTCACACTGTGCTGGAGATGGGACCGTCTAGAGAGCAGCCAGTTCCCAGCGAAAAGCCTGTTTTGGGTGAACGATACTCCGTTCCTGGGCAGACGGGTGTGAAGAGTGGCCATGGTGTTTGAAGGTTAAGCCTTCCTTTGCCCCAGGGGAACAGGGACCTTTTTTTCAGTATTATGTAATCCCTGATCTTAACCAGTCCTGGAAGGCAGTGCCCAGAAGGCAGTGCCCAGAAAGAGCCATCCCCAGATGTTTTTTGCATACCAAGTCCTCCTTGAGCTTTCTAAGCCCAGGGTACCATGTCTTGTTTACAGCAGTTGGCAAAGCAAAGTGGAGCTTGGCCCCTGGGGAGGGGCTTGGGCCATTAATTCTCTGTATTGCCCTGGCTGAATTCCAGGTCTGTCTTTCAAAAGCCAAATTTTGAAGCCTGGCTCTGAGTGCTCCCTGTTCCCTTCTCAGCTGTCGGTTTCAGAAATGCCTATTGGGTCATTTTTTTTCAGGTGGTCCTGTACTTTCTGGAAACACATACACTGTTGGTCATTGCTGAGAGCTTATGATATGTTTTGTTGCTGTTTGCGAAGATGATCACCTATAAAATGAAGTATGTGAAATATGGAGTGCTAAGGCAGGAGGCTCCTCATGCTGCAATGGCCTTGTAAGCAGGTTTTTCTCTGCTGAATTTGCAGGGTGTTGAACTGGTTGAATTAGGACTTTTTTTTTTTTTTTGGTGACCATTAATTATAGCTTATCCCCCATTTACAAGTTTGAGAGTAGGCCTTGTCTGGATGTTAGCTTAGTGGCATTAAAGCAGGGTGTGTTCAAAAAATACCTTCTGAAAAGCGGTCTTAAGTCTCCAGTTCTGTGCAGCATAAGGCCTGACGTGACTTATGGTGCTAATCCTTTATACTCTTGGCAGGTAGAAATGCTTCCTGATTGTTTCTGTGGCAGAAATGCTTATTTTACAGAATTAGCTGATTTTGTTTTCTGGTTTTATTCTGTCAGTGTAGAAATAAAGTCAAGCATGTATCCTTTTGCCCTGATAATAGGTTGTTGATTAAAAAAAGGGCATAACCACTTCCCATCTACATTTCTTTCCTTAGTAAGGCAAGCACAGGCATACGTGGCTGTGCAGATGTGTATGTCATCTGTGCCACTGGAGAAGTTGCCCTCTTTTCAGATGACCTAGTTCACATCTTGGTGAAAATAAAAATAAAATAACACAAATGACAGTGTCCTAGTGTCCTGATGGTTATGTTTTGGGTAAAGCACATAAATTATGACTATTAATTTGCAGAAAGGCTGCAAATAGTCCCTATGTCCTTGAAATAAAGCCTTGAGAAAGGACTCCAGAGCAGGAGGAGGCCAGTAATGGCCGTTCTGCCTTTTCACAAATACTGCCAAAGCTGCTCTCTGTCCAGGGTCTAGCCTGGCTGCCTGTAATTTCTTCCAGCTCCTGCTAATAAATCTGGTAGAAGTGCCTTCCTCTTGTGTGCATCCCTGTGGCACATGGGATGCCAGCATGACCACTGCTCTATTGCGGCCAGGGAAGGAGCTGCAGAGAGCAGGCCCCAGCCCTGCCTCGCACCCACCCTGGTGAGGGGACATGTTGGGGAGCTCCCTGCTTTTTGCCTCACACTGTGCTGGAGATGGGACCGTCTAGAGAGCATCCAGTCCCCAGCAAAAAGCCTGGTTTGGGTGAACTATACTCTGTTCCTGGACAGACAGACGTGAAGAGAGGCCATGGTGTTTCCACTCACTCAGAGCAGCTGGACACAAAGCTCAGAGCAGCCCAGGCTCTGGCCCGAGGCCAGGGGATGGGCACAGCCAAAACGGGGTTTGAAGCTGTGCTGGGGACACCAGGCTGTGTGTGGCACTTTCTGTGGCTTGTCACAGTGCCTTTGTGTGTGCAACAGTTTGTGTGTGTGGCGCTTTAGGAAGACGTCTGTTAAAACAGTTCTAAATGGGCGGTCACAGCATAGCAGTAGGTTCTGGAAGCTGAGGTGATACTTGAGGGGTCTCTGGTGGGCTTGCAGCAGGTCTGGTGGGTTTACAGCAGGTTCCATTATTACTGGACTGGGATTTCCATGGTGAGGGAATGTTTGATCACCTGGCAGACAGTTGGCCAGACTCTGCCAGGGAAGCGTGCACAGTGCCCAAGGGTGGCTGAACTGAGTGGCTGGCTGGCTCACCGCTGGCTGGTTGCTGCTCCCAAATTGGATCTAGTGTGCCCCTTTTGTGCTCTGCAGCTTGTCTGTGCTCCCAGAGGTGGTGTTGTGTCCCTGGTTTGGGTTCCTATAGGGGCCTGGACCTGGTACTGCTTGCTAAGGCAGCAGAGAGCCGCTTTGACGTGTCTGTTGGCAAGTTGAAGTGGCTCATGGAGAAGCCCCAAAGGTGTCAGTGCTGCCAGAAGCAGTGGTGGGTGCTGGGGTGGAAAGCCCAATTAATAACTTGATACAATACGGATTGCTGGTGGAATGTGAATCAGAATACAGTACTCCTATTTTACCAATTGCAAAGCCCGACGGAACATATCGAATAGTACAAGACCTCAGGGCAATAAATAATATTGTGAAAGATTTGCACCCTGTGGTGGCCAATCCCTATAGGCTATTGACTAAATTGAGAAGTAATCAAGTATGGTTTACAGTGCTAGACTGAAAAGATGCTTTCTTCTGCCTGCCATTGGCCAAAGAAAGTAAAAAATTATTTGCATTTGAACGGGAGAGTCCCACCTCTGGAAGAAAAACCCATCTTACTGGGACAGTGTTACCCCAAGGGTTTAAAACCAGTCCTACGGTTTTTGGAAATCAGCCACCATGAGAATTTGGAACATGGGAGCATCCTTCTAAAAATGGAACTCTTTTGCAGTATGGATATGATTTGCTGGTAGCAACTGAAACAGAAATGGAATGTATTGAGTGGACTATAAGCTCACTGAATTTTCTTGGCCTAAGTGGATATCGAGTTTCTGGACAGAAAGCTCAGATGGTACAGCAACAGGTACCCTAGCTGGGATTTGCAATTTCTGGAGGACAATGGGAGTTGGATCCTAAGAGAAAAGAAGCATCTGTAAGACCTCTCTTCCTCAGACGGGTAGAGGACTTCGAACTGTTTTGGGAATGACGGGCCGGTGTCAGTTGTGGGTTTACAATTACGGATTAATAGCCAAGCCTCTTCATGAACTCTTGAGGGTTAATTCTGTCCGGCTACTGTGGACAAAAGAGGCCCAGAACGCTTTTAATACATTAAAAAAGGAACTTGTGAGAGTTCCAACCTTCACGCTGCCGGACATGACTAAACCCTTCTTGCTCTTCTCACATGAGAAATAAGGAGTAGCCCTGTGAGTCCTGGCTCAGCATTTAGGACCTTATAAAAGAGCGGTGGCATACTTCTCTAAACAGCTGGATGAAGTGAGCAAGGGATGGCCAGGCTGCCTACGAGCAGGAGCTGCTGTGATTCTTAACATTGAAGAAGCCCGGACATTCACTTTAGGCCAGAAGAGAACAGTAACGGTCTCTCATACTGTGCCTGCTGTTCTGCAACAAAAGGGAAGTAATTGGCTTTCCCCATCCAGATTTCTGAAATATCAAGCTATTCTTGTGGAGTCTGATAACATTGTGATTAAAGTAACTAATGCTGTGATTCCAGCTTCTTTTCTCAGTGAAACTACAGCTGAACCACGGCTGCTCGGAGACTATGGAAGCTGTGCATTCTAGCAGACTTGATTTGAAGGAAGAACCTTTAGAAGATGCTGAACCTTTAGAAGGGCTGGGGTGGAGGTGGGTGAGGTCCGGGCCGTGCTCCTGTGTGGCTGCAGCCTGCCTTGTGGCACTGACAGGAGCCTGGTGGGGAATTAGGGGTCCTGAGTGGGGAATTGGGGGACTGGAGCAGGGAACTGGGGGGCCTGTGTGGGGAGGAGGAGGAGCAGGAGGGTCACGGCAGTGTTCAGATCTTTCTCCAGCACAGATTTGCAGTGTCCTCTGTTCCTCTGCTGCACTTTATTAGATGTTTTGCTGCGCTGACTGATCAGTGACCATTCCAAAGGCTGGAACCAGCCTGCCCTGTGTCCGCAGCCTAAGGGGGGCTCGGACCCTGAGGTGGCCCCCCCATCCCGACATCCTCTCACCTCCCTCCCCAGCATCCCTTCTGCGCCCCCCGCAGCGTCTCTCTGCCCCCGCAAGCCCCCTGCCCGCCCCTCCCTCGCCCCAGAGCTGATGGGTGACGTCCCGCTCGCCCGCGGCGGGGCGCGCGCCCGGCGGCTCGCGACAGGGTGCCGTTAACGCGCAGCGACCCCGCCCTACCGGTCTCACTCACGATTGGTCAGAAGCACCGGAGGAGCTTTGCTGCCATTGGCTGGCGGCGATCTTGGGGCGGGTCCGGCCGCAAAAGCGGCGGTTGCCTGGGACTCGCGTCGCGTCTGGCGGCAGATTCGCATCGTCCGAGAGCGGCGGAGGGAGCGGAGCGGAGCGGAGCTGGCGGCTGCCATGAAGCCGAGGTGTGGGCGGGCGGCGGGCCGGGGCTGGGGCTGGGTCTGCGGGACGGGGGCTGCGGGGCCGGGCAGCGGCTGCGGAGTGATGGGCCCGGGGAGACCGGCTGCGGGGCCGTGACGCGGGTGCGGAGCCGGAGTGGCGGGGCCGGGAAGGGGCTGCGTGATGACCTGCTCGGTACGGGCACTGCGGGGTGGGAGCGGTGGGGGCCGGGACCGGGGCTGCGGGGTGACCGCGTCGGGACACCGGCACTGGCGCGGGGCCGGGAGCGGTGGGGGCCGGGCCGCGGGGTGACAGTGTCGGGACATGGGCTGCGGGGACCGGGCGGCCCCGGCCCGGCGGCTGCTGACGTCCTTCGGGCCCCGGTGCCCTCAGAGAGGTGATGGCGGCCGAGGTCGCGTCGTGCCTGAACGGCGCCATAGCAGCGCTGTGCGACATCTGGGAGGAGATCGGGATCCCCGAGCAGCTGTGCCTGGAGCGCACCAGCGCCGTCAAGAAGCACATCAAGGTGAGGGCCCGGCGCGGCCCGGGAGGCGGCCCGTGGCTGCATGGGGAGCCGTGCCCGGTCTAGCGGGAACCCCGGAGGTCCCTGGCCGGACAGGGAGCACCCAGGGGCGTCGCTGGGTGCCTGCTCCTTCCTCGGCCTGCCATGGGCACTGGCCCGGCTGCTCCTCTGGCCGCGGTGCCGTGGGTGAGCCCTGTGTTCCCCTCTCACCCTCCATCCCCCTCCTCCCACCACAGGCCCTCCTGGACATGATGGTGGCAGAGGAGGAGAGCATGAAGCAGCGTCTCCTGAAGAGCATTGCCTTGCGCAGGAAGGAGCTGGACACCCTCTGCAAGGAGCTCCAGCTGGACCCCTTCGAGGTAACAGATCACTTCTCATCCCCAGGATCCCACAGGTAACAGCCTCTGGCCAGGTGCCTTGGCTGTGGAGAGGCCAGAGCCTGCTCAGAACCTCCTTTTGGGACACCCGGTAGAGCAGGTGGCCCTGTGGTTGCTCTGGGCTGGGCACTGGGAGGTGGCTGAGGAGGCTGGGTGCCTTACCACTGCGTTTCCACCGTCCTGGCCAGCACCCCATGCAGCACCAGGGCTCCTGTCCCAGGTCTGTGTTTGTGGAGTTGGGTCAGTGAGACCTGCGGAGAGGAGAGCTGATTTCTGGGCTCTTCCAGGCAGAGGAAGAAACAACTGTTCTGCAGAAGGAGAAGAACTTGCGCACCCGCGTGGAAGTGCTGCGGAAGGAGAAGGAGGACAGGAAGCAGGAGCTGAAAACCCTGCAAGAGCAGGACCGGGACTTGTGTGACATCCTCTGCGAGACCCCCTTCTGCATCGACAGCAGCGCCGTGCCCAGCCTGGAGGACCTGGATCGCTACAGGCGCCACTTGGCCTCCCTGATGGCTGAGAAGGTGAGCGGAGGGGTGAGTGGCTCAGGGATAGCGGTGGGCAAGGGCCTTGCCGGTGTGTAACCCTGCTCGTCCCCTCCAGGAGCAAAGGCAAGAGGAGTTTGTCAGCACTAAGAGGCAGATCATCCTCCTCATGGAGGAGCTGGACCACGCTCCAGACACCAGCTTTGAGCAGGACGTGGTGTGTGAGGACGTGGAAGTCTTCTGCTTGTCCAAGGAGAACATCGCTGCCCTCCACAGCCTGCTGCAGCAGGTAAGCCAGCACGCCAGGGCAGTGCCATGAATTACTGGCTGCAGAGACCGTTGGTGCAGCCCAGCAGCCGCTGGCATCATGATGTGACAGGCGGCCGCCTGGTTCCCAGCAAGCCCAGGTGTCCAAAGGCCCTTCCAGTAGCTGGGCAAGGCAGTCTGGGGGGATGAGTGGGTGGATTTGGTGGGTTCAGTGGAGCAGGCACCCTGCTCGTGCCCTGCGTGGCCTGGCCACGCTGACGCTGTGCTCCCCCCTTGCAGCTGGAAGCCCGTCGGTCCCTGAACGAGGCCGTGTGTGCAGAGCTGCGCTCCAGGATCGCTGCGCTCTGGGAAAGGCTGCAGATTCCTGAGGAGGAGAGAGCCTCTTCTGTGGTGCACGTGGCTGGGTGCAGAGCCAAAACCAGGAAAGCTGTAAGGCCCCTCCTGTGCCCCTGGAGAAGGAGGGATGGGGGGCTGATGCTGGCAGCTGCCATGTTGTGGGAAGCAGAAGATAAGTCCTCTTCCCATTCTCTCCCTCTCATGTTGCCTTCTCTGTGCTCTGTCCTGCAGCTGCAGCTGGAAGTGGACCATCTGGAGGAGCTGCAGCTGCAGAACATCAAATCTGGGATCCAGGCGATCCGGGCAGAGCTGGCCAACTACTGGGACAAGTGCTTCTACAGTCCGGAGCAGAGGGAAGGCTTCAGCCCCTATTACTGTGGTGGGTGCTGGCTCACGGGCTGCCCGTGGCTCGCAGAGGTGTTGAGGAGGGGTCCCCGTTGCCTCCTGAACGTGATGCTGTGTCCCCTCCAGAGGACTATACTGAGACCCTACTTGAGCTCCATGAGGCTGAGGTAGGGAAGATGAAGAGCTACTATGAACGGCACAAAGACCTGTTCAGGGCCGTCCAGGAATGGGAGGAGAACTGGCAGCTGTTCCTGGAGTTGGAGGTACTGTCTGGGCTGGCAAGTGCTGTGCTGGGCTCTATCGGGGTCATGGAGCTGCCTCTGCTTCCCCCGTCCCAGCCTCCTGTTGGGAAGGATGGGGGGGGTCATTGCGGGGATGGTGAGGGAGTGGGGTGCCGCATCGGGAGCACTGGTGTGGTTTGCAGTGGGGCTGGGCAGCAGGGATGGCTCCCTCCAGGGTCTCAGTCCTGGGGCTCTGGGGGTCTCTGGGGTCTCTCCTGATTTCCCTTCTGCATTAGAGGAAAGCGTCTGACCCCAGTCGCTTCACCAACCGCGGTGGGAACCTTCTGAAGGAGGAGAAGCAGCGAGTGAGGCTGCAGAAGACGCTTCCCAAGGTAGGGAAGCAGCACTGCTCCTTCAGGGTTGGGTGTGTGTGGGGCTGAGGGGGAGCAGGGCAGTACCCCCACTCCTCGTGTCCTCCCCAGCTGCAGGAGGAGCTGGAGAGCAGGGTCCAGGCCTGGGAGCAGGAGCACAAAGGGGCTTTCATGGTGAATGGGCAGCAGCTCCTGGAGTATGTGGGGGAGCAGTGGCAGCTGTACCACTTGGAGAAGGAGAAGGAGAAACAGGAGCGGGTGAGTGTGAATCTGAGCCGCTCCCGGGGCTCTGTCCCCTGGCTCCGCAGGGCAGCAGCTCTGGAGCTGTCCCCTCTTCCCCGACAACCTGCACCTCGAGCCGCTTTCCTGGCTGCAGCCCGGCTCTGCGTACCCCCAGACCTTTGCTGGGGCTGGGTGCTGCTCCTCTGCCCTGGTTTCAGCACTGATCTCTCACAGCACCTGAAGAAGATCCGGCAGATGGAGGTGGAGATGCTGTACGGGAGCTCCCCCCGCACGCCCAGCAAGCGGCGGGTGCTCGGCCCACACACGCCCAGCAAAGTAAGGAAGATAAAATGTCTGCACGTGGGTGTGCCGGGCCCTGTGGGGCTGCCGTGGGGCAGGAGCCCTACCCTGCCTTGCTTTGTGCCACGTTCAGCCCCCCGGGGAGGTGTGGGGAGGATTTGGGGCTGCAGCAGCATACTGGAAGCAGGGACAGGGCCCAGGCCGCTGGCACCTCTGCGCTCCCTGAGCCTGTTCCCTGCCGCGGAGGCAGAAGAGGCTGCAGCTGCCAGCTCATCCCCATGTGACACCTGCTCTGGTTTCCCCTCAGCTCAACGGCACCTCCCGCTTCAGCACCACCTGCAACAGCACCGTTCTCTCTGTTTTTGGGAGAACCATCTGCCCCTCGCTGACGTCTCACCTGCCTTCCGGAGGAAAGGTGAGTGAGGAGCTCTGCCGGGGTGAGGTGGAGGGGGGCGAGGTCCGGGCTGTGCTCCTGTGTGTCTGCAGCCTGCCTTGTGGCACTGACACGAGCCTGGTGGGGAATTAGGGGGCCTGTGTGGGGAGGAGGAGGAGCAGGAGGGTCACAGCAGTGTTCAGATCTTTCTCCAGTCCAGATCTGTAGTGTACTCTGTTCCTCTGCTGCACCTGCAGCTCAGGTGGGCTGTGGTGTGGGGCTGGGGTCTTTGCTGAGCCCCAGGCAGCAGAGCTTGTCCCCATAGAGCGAGGGCAGCAGGGCCAGTGCAGCTCTCCTGGCTCTAGGCCATTCTTGTGTCTCCTCTAACCCCTGCTTCCCCCCACCCTTTGGCCAGGCTCGCACCCCCAGCCACACGGCAGCGAAGCCCTCCCGTCCCACACCCACGGAGCAGAACAAGGAGAACGTGCCCCAGGTGAACAGAACCCCCCTGAGTGGTGGGTGCACCCCCACAGCCCCTGCCCGGCGCATCCACAGCACCAATTCTGTTGCCAGCATCTCTTCTGAGTTTGCAGTAATTCACCTCTTCTCAACCCGTGCCCCCTTGCTGGGCAGTGCAGGGGCTGTGCCCCCCTCCCCATGGACCCCTGGGGTGCAGCTCTGCACTCCCCACATCCCCCTGCTGAGGGGCTGCTCCTGCCAGCGCCCGCAGCACCGAACGGGTGGGCTCAGGCCCCACACGGCGACAGCCCCCTGAGCCCCGACACGCAGCCCCCAGCCCCGTGCAGGGGCAAAGCCGTACACGGCCAGGACCCCCCGTGCAGCCCCACTCCTGAGGTGGGTCTGCGCCCACTGCTTGGGCAAAGCCTGAGCTCTGCACCCCCAGTCCCAGTCGCTTGTTGCTGTGTGTTGTGGGGTTGAAGCCCCTCTGGGCAGCTGGCAGCAGCATTGCTCTGTCACCATCCTCACCCAGCCCTGAAAGGGGGCAGGGAGGCTCTCCGGACCCCCCGAGGGGAAGCCTTGTCCCCCTACCCACGCAGACACGTGCTGCTTGCTGGCCCCCTCAGCCTGCGAAGGGACCCTGGCCCCCTTCTCCTTTCCCTGGGGTGAGCGGTGGCTGGGGAGCTCTGCTGTGGGATGGGCCTGTCTCACTCAGGCTGCTGGAGGTCCATCCCCCTCCCTCTGCCCTTCCCCTCTGGCACCCTATAGCATCCCTTGTGGGGTGCAGTGCCCTGCCCCACAGCCTCGGGGCAGGGGGCTGAGGTTTGCCCAGCAGCACAGGCATGGCTCTCTGTCCTCCCACTTCCCCTCACCCAGGGCAGCTCTGTGGCTTCCCACGGATCCCACAGTGCTTCCCAGGGAGGGATGCAGCCCCTAGCCAGGGCTCTTGGGGCAACAGGTTCTTACAGCTACTCCTGCCATTGCTTTCCTCTCCTGTCCTGGGGTGGGAGCCCAACCAGCAGTGCAGGAGCTGCCTGGCCTGGAGTTCCCTCATCCCATGTCCTGCTGCTTCCTTCAACAGTGTGAACTTACAAAGGATTCTAGGTGTGAGAGCAGCTCCCGCATCCTGAACTCCTCCACCACGGCCCCGACCCTCTGCTGAGGCTCTGCCTGCCCGGCCCTGTACCCCTCCCCCTGCTGCTATTTATTCTGTGGGTTTGTCCCCTCTCTACCTCTATATCTGTACATATGTTATTTATGAAAATATTAAATGGATGTTGTACATAGCCCCTGCTGTGTGTCTGTCTGTGTTGGGGGGATGTCAGGCAGGGTCTGAGGGGGAGATGGAGAAGCTGGGCCCCTTCTCCATACCCAAAATGAAACACCACAACCACCGTTATGGAAAAATATCACTAATAATAACCACGGTCAGACCATACCCAGGTGCCTTTAGCCTGTGTGGGGCTGGGCACCAGCACAGCCTCAGCCCGGCCTCATCCTGCCTGGGGGGACAGCTGTCCCAGGGCCGGACAAGGTGCCAAGGGCAGGAGAAGGGTTTTCTCCATCTTTCTCTGTAGGGGCAGCTGTAATGTGTGGGGGGCTGTAGGGGTCTCGGGGCTCCATCACCCAGAGGTAGGTTGTCCAGGGCCTGCACACCACCTCCTCTGCCCACAGCCCCTCCAACCCCAGGTGCTGGATGTGGCGGGGCTGGTTGGAGCTGGCGTTGTCCTTGTGTCCCAGATGCCCATATTTACCTGCAGACACCACGCTCATCAGGACAGGGACTGTGTGGATTGACCACATCAGCTCCCCATGGCTGGGGGCTGTGAAGGTACCCCCCTCAAATGGACTGTGAGAGCTCCCCTCTGCCCCCTCCCCCGAGGGAACCAACTAGTGCAAGTGGTATGGCGGTGGGTGTCTCACTGCCCCCCATCAGAGCTGTCACTCACCCCAGCCCCAGGTGTAGAGCTTGCCACCTCCTGCAAACCAGACAGCACCCACATGCTGCACGGGGGCTTGTGGCTCCCAGGGACCCTGTGGTGCAGAGGCACCCCCGTAACCCGGCCTGCCCAGCCAAAAACGAGGGTGCCACCAGGGAGAGACAGGCACTCATGTGTGACCACGACGCTGTGCCGGGACCCGCAGCTGATGCTGCTGACCTCCAGGACCTGTGGCAGGTCCAGCAGCACCCGGAAGGCCTGGATGCAGATGAACTCGGTGTCCCAGCGCGGCGTCAGCCCAGTGTCACCTGGGGAAGAGCTGATCCTCTGTGACAGGGAGAGATGGGACTGTGCCAGCACCATCAGCATCATCTGCAGCACCGGCCCCGCACTGAGCTGCCCTGCTCGGCTCACCGCGGGAGCAGACAAGGACCATCCTCTGATCTTTAAGGTATTCCTTTAAACTTATTAGAGCTCTTGGTTTGGTGGATCCCTGGCTGTATCTGGTATACTGACTGTCTACACCTGGTTAGTGGCCTGTAGATGCTGCTAGTGACTGGAACCTCGATAACTGTATCGAGTATCGTTCTGGTTTGGATTTGTCTTATGAAGATCTTGTGCAGCTGTGACTGAGACGGAGCTCTGCTGCAAACTTCTGTCACAGCCTGCTGCTCTGTGGGTCAGTGGGAGAGCTCGTCTGTCCCACGGGAGACCGGGGTGTGATTCCCAATGGGAGTCGCTGCTCTGGTGGCACCGATTGATTGGTCTTGACTTTGGATGTTGTTACAAGGAGCTGAGTTTTGAAAAGTGATTTGGATTTGATGAACAGTCGGTGTGAGTGAAATGAGTTCCCTCTGGTGCGAGTGGTGAGTGCCTGAGTCGCAGCGTATCTGGGGGAGAGGGAGAGAGGGAGAACTACCCACTAGAAATTGATGATTTGTTTTTAATTTTTATTTAGTTTTGGTATAATGGGTGTGGGACTGTGAATGTTTTGTTCTAGTTAAAGGTGGGGGTTGAGTTGTAACAGGAATCGAGAGGTAAATCTGACTGACGATGGGAGGGAAACAAAGCAGCGAAATCCCTAAGGAAAGCCCCTGGGTTGTGTGATTCTGCACTGTAAAGATCCCGGAGAAGAACCCGGTGGGAGTGTGAGTAGAAAGAAGTTGATTAAATATTGCAATAAGTGGTGGCCTATGTATAAATTGTATAGTGGAGAAAAATGGCCACAGAACAGGACACTTAAGTACAACACTCAGTTGCGATTAATGCTTTATCTAAAGAAAAAAGGGAAATGGGATGAAGTTGACTATGTTGATATGTTTTTCACCCTCTGAGATCATCTGGAGTGGCAGAGGGAGTGTGAGCTTACTATACTGCAGGGTTTTCTGGTGATGGCTTTAGAAAAAACAGAGAGAAAAAGAAATAACTGAAGGGATGCAGCATGTGGAAGCTGAACCAGAAGTAAAACTGACAAAGGCCCACAATTATCAGTCCCTCTGCAAGAAGTTGTGGGACCAACAGGGGACACACTTAAAGTAAAGACCCCCTTTACAATCAGTGATTTGGATAATTGGAAGGAAGTAGCTAAAGGATATAGGGATGATCCCTCTAAGGTGGCAAGAAGATGCGAATTGATTGTTAAGAATTTGGATCCTGACTGGAAAGATACTGATTTAATGTGAAGTGAAATGACAGAGACTGAGAAGCAAGCTGCCTGGACTCATGTGCAGGCACAAATAAATGGGAGATCTTTGGATGGGCATGTAGATGACCATATTCCCCTCACGAATCTGTATTGGGAGCCAAATACCAGCAGAGATTATAAAAGACCAACACAACACCGAGAATGGATAAGGCTGGGCACAGAGACTGCCGCCCCTGAGGCAGTGAACTGGTCTGCAATATATGCTATGAAACAAGGGCAGACTGGGAATCCTACTGAATTTTTAGACAGATTAAAGGAAGCTATGAGACATATACTATTTTGGATCCCTCCTCTGATGTGGGAAAGCAGCAGTTGGTCTCTCTGTTTTTGGGACAGTCTGCTTCAGATATAAGGAGAAAACTGCAGAAAATGAAAGAAGCTGATGGAACATATCGAATAGTACAAGACCTCAGGGCAATAAATAATATGGTGAAAGATTTGCACCCTGTGGTGGCCAATCCCCATAGGCTATTGACTAAATTGAGAAATAATCAAGTATGGTTTACAGTGCTAGACTGAAAAGATGCTTTCTTCTGCCTGCCATTGGCCAAAGAAAGTAAAAAATTATTTGCATTTGAACGGGAGAGTCCCACCTCTGGAAGAAAAACCCATCTTACTGGGACAGTGTTACCCCAAGGGTTTAAAACCAGTCCTACGGTTTTTGGAAATCAGCCACCATGAGAATTTGGAACATGGGAGCCTCCTTCTAAAAATGGAACTCTTTTGCAGTATGGATATGATTTGCTGGTAGCAACTGAAACAGAAATGGAATGTATTGAGTGGACTGTAAGCTCACTGGATTTTCTTGGCCTAAGTGGATATCGAGTCTCTGGACAGAAAGCTCAGATGGTACAGCAACAGGTACCCTACCTGGGATATGCAATTTCTGGAGGACAATGGGAGTTGGATCCGAAGAGAAAAGAAGCATCTGTAAGGCCTCTCTTCCTCAGATGGGAAGAGAACTTCGAACTGTTTTGGGAATGACAGGCTGGTGTTGGTTGTGGGTTTACAATTATGGATTAATAGCCAAGCCTCTTCATGAACTCTTGAGGGTTAATTCTGTCCGGCTGGTGTGGACAAAAGAGGCCCAGAATGCTTTTAATACATTAAAAAAGGAACTTGTGAGAGTTCCAACCTTCACGCTGCCGGACGTGACTAAACCATCCCCAGGTGCCTTTAGCCTGTGGGGCTGGGCACCAGCACACCCTCAGCCTGGACCCATCCTGATTGGGGGGGTGGCTGTCCCAGGGCCAGACACGGTGACAGGGATAGAGGAGGGTTTTTCTCTATCTTCCTCTGTAGGGGCAGCTGTAGTGTGTGGGGGGCTGTGGGGGCCTTGGGGCTCCATCACCTCCCCAGGGAGCCGACAAGCAGCCCCTGTCACCCTGGCTATGGGGGCTTTCGTTTGCCAGGCAACACTCCAAATAGCTCCCTAGGTGCTTTTCTGGGCCTCAGCAGCACTCCAAAACATGCCAAACATCCAGCAAGAGCTCCCAAACCAAAGGAGCCAGGACTAAAAGACATACCTGGCCTGAAAACCTCTCCAGGCAGCCCACAAGCAGCCCCTGGCATCCTGGCTCTGAGGGCTTTTGTTTGCCAGGAAACAGGAAACACTCCAACTAGCTTATTTTTTATTAGAATGCCATCCAGGTATTGCAAGAGCAGAGTCACTGTCTCCTTGTCTGTTCAGATCTCCAGTTCCTTTGCAGGTTGTCGTCCTGTTCAGGATTAAAATGTGTTGTCAGTCTTGCTAGTTCAGGTTCCTTTCAGAAAATGAGCAAAGAGGGTTGGTAAGGCTGATTTTATTGTTTTGTGGTTTTTCTCAGCTTAGGGGTTGGATGGGTTGTGTTAATGGGGTCTGGGATTTGTGGGGTTAACGTGGGGTTTTTTTGTTGGTTTTGTTTGGGGTTTTTTTGAAACTGGGGTTGTGAGGAGCGTTTTGGTTCTCTGCTTTTTGAAGGCTTTGGGGTTCTGTGGGTTTGGGGGAGGGTTGTGGGGTTCTGTGGCATTTGGGGTTTTGGTGGCTTTTCTTGTGGGGGTCTGAGCTTTGGGGGTGTTTTTAATTGGGTTTTGTGCTTCTTTGGTTTTGGGGCTTTGGGGGACGGTTCTAGTTTGTGGGGATTCTTTGGGTATTTTAGTTTGTTTTCCACATCTGTCTCTGTCTGGTTCCCTGTTGCCAGTTTCTAATTCCTCCCTCTCCCCACTGTAGCAGCTCTGTACTGGGGTGGTGCCATGTCTAGTCTGCCTCTCCACTGAGGTCAAAGGAGCTGGCTTTTTCCATAGTGGCTGCGTGTCTCAGAGCTGAGCCTAGAGTCCCTTTTCTTGCTTTTTTCCAGGGGCTTCAATGCAACTCGGATCCAGATGGAAACTCTTGTGGCAAACTGGGCTGGAGCAATAACTTTCCAGGGAAGCGGGAGCGATCCTGGCGCAGAAGGGATTTCTGAGGCTTTGGGGGATGCGGTCAGGCACTTGAGAGTCAGGCAGCGTGACGAATGAGTTTGAAAAGTGCCGTTGTTGTCGTTTCACCCCAGCCACCAGCCGAGCCCCGCACGCACGGGTGCTCTCTGCAAGGGCCAGGAGGTTGGATTGGGGAGGGAAAAGAAAACCAAAGGCGCGGTTCTAGTGTGCGGGGATGAGGAGAGTTTATCCGGGAGTAACAGAATTAGCAAAACCAGGCCTGTGTAGCAAAATAGCTTGGAGCTGGTGATGCACCGTGCAGTTTCTCCCCAAAGTGCAGGGCTCAGGCTGTACAGCTCAGAGCTGCCCCAGAGCTGGCCTGTCCCCAGAGCGCACGTCCTGGAGCCGTGCACTCCAGCCCCACAGCTGCCCCCCAGCCCCAACCCTCCCTTTATGTCATTGGTGTGGAGTCGCCCTCTGCTTAGTTGGGGTGACGTGCCCTGTCCCTGTACCCTCCCAGCTTCCCGGGTGCCCCCGGCCTGTTCCGTAGCCGGGCAGCACGAGAAGCTGGCAACAGGTGAAAGCAGGGCTGCGTGAGCAGCGCCTGAACGCCCAGCGCAGCCGCGGAGAGAAACTTCCCCGCAGGGCCCGCGCCGCTTCCCGCTGCCGCGCAGGACTCGCTGCGTACGGAGCGCGCCCGGCCGTTGCCCAGCGACCATAACGCGGTAGCGGCAGAGGACCGAGGAGCATGCGCAGTAAGGCGCACTGAAGCTGCTCGGAGGATCCTGCGCATGCGCGTTGGAGCGATGTGTTGGCATGCTGGCGGTGGGGGGTGAACACAGCTGCGGGCAAGAACCGGCGCATGCGCAGTAGAGCGCGCGCAGTCTGCTCGGTGCCGCCGCCTTGCGGACACGCAGCGGTACTGCTCCCCGGGGGCGCTGCGCTCTGTCTCCCTGCACACTCGCCGCGTTGCTGCGCGGGTGCGCGCAGAACCCGATGCGTGCGGGCTGCGGCCGGGCGGCGCAGCGCGAGCGGCGGAGCGCTTTAAAGAGGGGCACCGCCATCGCCGGGCGACCGCGCCGTGGTAGCGCCGCCGTACCAAAGAGCATGCGCAGTAGAGCGCGCCGAAGCTGCACCGAGGACCCTGCCCACGCTTTCTGGGGCGAGGAGGCGCCCCGCGGCATGTCGGCGAGTGTACCGTGCGCACGCGCAGTAAGGCGCGCCCAGGTCCCGGCGTCCGCCGTGGAGCGCGCGAAATTCGCCTCAGTTCTCGCCGCAGGTCCCGGCTGGTGACGCCGCGCTGCGTGCCGGGCGCTGCCGCCCGCTCGGCGCTCCCTCCCGCTGAGGCGCCGGTTCCGCCGCCCCGCCCGGGGTCGGGCGGTCGGCGGGTCCGGGTTTTCCCGCTTGTGGGTTCCCTGGGCAGGTTTCAGGCCAGGTATGTCTTTCAGTCCTGGCTCCTTTGGTTTGGGAGCTGCTGGAGGTTTGGCGTGTTTTGGAGTGAGTGCTGCTGCGGCCCAGAAAAGCACCTGGGGAGCTGTTTGGGGTGTTGCCTGGCAAGCGAAAGCCCTCAGAGCCAGGGTGACAGGGGCTGCTTGTGGGTTCCCTGGGGAGGTTTCAGGCCAGGTGTGTCTTTCAGTCCTGGCTCCTTGGGTTTGGGAGCTCTTGATGGAGGTTTGGCTTGTGTTGAGGTGAGTGCTGCTGCGGCCCAGAAAAGCACCTGGGGAGATTGTTGGAGTCTTTCCTGGCAAACGAAAGCCCTCAGGCCCCGGATGACAGGGGCTGCTTGTGGGCTGCCTGGGGTCGTTTTAGGCCAGGTGTGTCTTTCAGTCCTGGCTCCTTTGGTTCGGGAGCTCTTGCTGGAGGTTTGGCATGTTTTGAAGTGAGTGCTGCTGCGGCCCAGAAAAGCTCTTAGGCAGTAGCCTGGTTCATGCTGATATTAAAAAGGTGAGAGATGTTGCTGAAATATCACTGGCTGTACACCACAAGGAATATTTGGTACAAAAACACTGCAGTTGATAAAATATTGGTAACTTAAAATTGCAGATTATAATATTTTTCAGGAGCAGCTCCAATTTAATGCCTGATGGAGCAGTGTCATTCACACCTGTTTAAGAAATGCCTCTCTGTCTAGATTTGTACATTTAAGAACTATTGCTGAGATAGCAAGTCACTCTTTGAATCTAATTTGGTAAGTCACCACTATAAACTTTGCTTGCTCAAATGTGGCCCCATAAAAGAAATCAAACGGCAGGAATTTTTCCAGTCAGTGGAATGAACAACTAGAATTTGATGGCTAGCATGCTCTGCCTCACTGCTACAGGGTGTACAAAATTGCAGGCAGTGTTTCTTTGGGAGTAAGGCAATGTTAAATAAACTGGCATGATTTCAAAGGCCAGGACCGTTTTTGCTGATTGTGGACTAGAAAGCAAATTATTCTGTGAGTTCTAGAAGGTTTCTAGAATGTAGAGTTGTTTGTTGGTGGTGTTGATTTCTTTTTCTTTCTATTTTTTTATTATTGGCTTACTGGTGTTCCATATAGGAACAAATTTGCAAGCCCTGGTGTTGATACTGATTTGCATTTGGTTGCAGGCTCACTAATATGCAAGGTAGGTCCCTGTGAATGGAGATGTATTGCAAAAACCAAGTCTCTAGGTCTTAGAAAGTCAGGGATACTTGAAGAATGGTGCTTGGCAGTGTTGCACCGTTTTACTGATAATTCCCCACCTGGAAAATAGAACACATAATTTAAAAAAAATCAAAACTTTCATTTGCTGATGATACCATCTAGACTGTTACTATATCTAAGATATATTTCTCATCAGAGGAAAGAAACAATTATTTAAATTTTGCTTCTCCACCTTTACTGTCCCAGTAATGTGTGAAGAAAGGGTCCAATTTCAGTTTTTTTCAGGTCAGATACTGTTTCAGTTCATGATGTTGGCTCTTCGCAGTTCCCTGTCGGTAACACATGCAACCACTAAAAGTTTTCCTCTGATGTTTTGCACTTCATTGGCACTGCTCCTTTGACTGTTTCAAATTACACAACAAACAACAGTAGTGGGATTCCACTGGCTTTGTACTAGTCTCTTACCAGACCTGCTGTGTAACATGGACATTGGAATCTAGGACTAAAGTAATGTACGGACTAAAACACCTACCAAGAAAGTAGTGATGTTTCTACCATGGCTATAGGTGCTTCCCTTGGTGTGGTTTCCAGTCATGCACATAAGGGTGACTTTTACTGTTCCATACGCAGAAACAGACTGACTCCTGGTAGGATGAAGTCCCTAAATGCTTGCAGATGTGGAATAGCTGTCAGGCTTGTACTAGGCTGTGCTAGTTCCTTGGTGCAATAATCCTTATTTCTGCAGGTTGTAACTCCATTTGCAAAGCATTTTAAACATCTTACAAAAGCAAGCAGGTTTTTATTGCAGTGCATGGACACAGAGTGATGCAAAATGTTTTATAAGTGAGAAACAGGCTTAGAATGTATTAATTAAAAGTAATTCTACTTCTGCCAAAACTTAAGCCAACATTTACAACCTGGTAAAAGAAAAACTCCTGTGCAAGGTAGAAGCCTTCTTTAAGTGCTTGCTTTTTCATTAATACTAGAAAGGTATGTATCATTTTACTTGTAAAATGAGTAATTCTTGTTCTCTGAACAGTGTGTTTGTACTAGTGCATTTATAAAGATTGCTCCTCTGCTGTATCCTTTTTCTCCCTGCAGTGAGGGATGGTGAGCTATTCAGAAGCACCAGAGAACCAAATTTTCAATTTTGGGGGGGGGGGGGCTACAGTGTCTTTATAGCCTGGTCTTTCTAGGGAAAGATACATGTATATGGCTAATATCTTTGGAACCAGACGCTTCTATATGCAAGGCCCTTTAGGGCATGATGCGAGAAGACACGAGTAACTAATACGGAATTGCAACTCGTATGTTACTAGAGCCCTGCTCTTAGTGCACTGTCAGCAACTGCTCACGAGAGGGAGCTCGGAGAAAGCGTCAAGTATTTCTGCAATCAAAACAAAAAATCCTACTGTATCTCCCTATGTATTATGAACTCTGGTCTCTCCAAACATTTACATTCCATGACTCTAAGCCTTCTTGTCAAAAATTCAGTTTCATCTTCTAGTATTTTCTCTGTATCAAGAAATCGGCTATGTTCTCTGCAATACTTAACCAAATTTTATAATTGCTCTCTTTTAGGTGTAGGCAACACAAATGATTTCATATATTCTAATCATATTAAGAATTTTCAAAACTGAAAGGTTTCTGTAAATACCTTAAGTGGATTAATAATGACAATAACTGTAAAGGAATTTTCTCCCCTTTAACAGGAAGTGGGTTTGATCTTGAAATTATCAGCTGCTTCCTGATTTAAAACAGGTACTTGTTCTTATTTTCTCTGTAGAAAATAAAATATGGCACTGTCTCTTTTGCTATATTTATATTAGAAGTTTAGAATTTAATTGCTAGCAAGTGCACACTCTTTGCATTTTCACTATCTTTTTTATAATAAAATATATGTGCCATTAAAGTAGCTTTTCTAAAGGAGATCTTTCTATTTATTCATGTGTAATAATCTTCCTTTCCTTCTCACTCTGACTGATGTGTTCACACCAGGGAATGTTTTAAAAATTTTAATACAGAAAGAATTTGTTCAATTATGGGAGGTGACTTTGTTTATGTTCAGCTTATGTATTTTTAGTGTCTTAAAAAAGAAGATATTCAATTAACTTTTTTTAGTGTGGTTTATCTAAGGTCCTATTTAATGCTTAATAGAAAAAAAATCATATCTTGCTATTGGAATGTATATGTGCAGGTATATTAATTGTGGAACAGACTATATTGCTTGTGAATTCCTGATTGAATAGCTGTTAAGTAATTTGGCCAATATTCTTTTATCCTCTGCTAAGTGTTCTTATCTGTCTGGTTTATACCTGCTTATTTTCAAGTAATGGTTTACTCTTAAGGTGAAAACAAGCTTTATGATTTGTGGAGGTTATTTCTAAGCATATACAGACTTTATCTGAAAATCTGCTTTTATCACTATTATTGAAAGAATGCTTATTAAATCTATTTTATCACTTCTGTGTGGAAATTAAGGTGAATTATCTTGTTCAAAATTGCAATCTTATGAAATGTTGAATGTATTAAATATTTTGAAATTATGTTCCACAAAAGAGAGGTTTATTTAAAGCAGTTTTAGTGCTATTGAATTTTAAAATAAATGCAACAAACAAAAAAATCTTTCTAAAATCTTTTAGATTTACATAGCACTAAAGATGGAAAAATATTTTGTAAAAAAAAAAATTTAAGATTTTGTAATAAAACCAATAAATTAGTATGTTATAGGCTTTAATTTTTTTTCTCAGCAGTACTGTGATTAACTTATTACAAATATATTAACAATGGTGTACTTAAATACATTAGTAAAGCAACAGTTGGCATTGTATAATAAATACATTAATAATGGGAGATCTAAATTCTTTCCCACTTCTATTTTTTCTTCCCTATTAAAACAAAAATGGTGTTAGGACGTCAGGTATGGTTTAGGTTTTAATGTGAACTCATAGTTCTGGATTTCCTTCCTCTTACAAAAAGGTTTCTTTTTGTAAGTAGGAAAGCAGAGTACAGAGTGCACTATATTGTGGTTCTGGATTGTGACTACATCATAATCTGTTACTGCGAATGATGGATTACAGGAGGATTTTTTCCTAGTCTCTTGCAAATCTGCATATTGCAAATGCACTCAGAATTACAAAGTTTTAATAAGTTTTTTTAAACCCTTTATGTTAGGGACTTGATTCAGTAAATCTTTGGGGTAAATCAAGGTGAGGAAAGGCTGATGCAAGTTACAATTGTATCTAGGACAGTGGCAGACTGGGGTTTTTTTGACTAATGGAGAAAGTCTTACTAAAGCAATGGCTTTTTTTTTTTTTCAGGTCACACACACTTACATAGTTGATGTGGGGAGATGGGACTTTTCCTGTTCCTCTTCCATCTTGGGCTAATGAGTTCTACTGTGAGAGAACAGGGTTGGACTGTCAGTTCAAAAACTGCCTGGATATGAGCTGTATCATGTAGAAGAAAATAAAAACTAGTCAGGTGGGACTTGACTTCCCTCCACCATTTGTTGCCATACACTGAGAGAAATGAGAAATGCAGTTATTTCGGAAATAAGCTGTCGTATCTGTAATCATTGATGATGTTAATACAGTGTCTTAAAACAAGTAATTGGAACTGGGTCGGAGCCAAAGATGTAAAATAATGAACTTCAATATGGTAACTGATGAACTGACAAAATATTCAGAGGCTGACCATGTGTGCATGAGTTGAGCTCTGACTCAGCAGCACAAAACCTGGGAAAAGAAGCTGCAGTCTAATTTTCTGTGTCTTGGTTTAGTGAATATTGTTGCACATATTTTAGATTAGTGTAGCTCACAATTCTCATACTAGGTGAACAAGCTGCAGAGATGCCTCTTGTTTCTGTGTGTAAGAAATGGATTTTTAAAGTGCAGGATGTAGGGTAATCAGCACATAATTCGAATGTACAGATTGATTTGCTCTGATTGAATATTAGAAAATAAAGAAGGGGACAATATGTGTAATTCATCAAATGAAACATGTGAGTTGGGAAAGTAATACTGCGATCCCTGATGTGATGTGTCTGTTAAGCTGTAAGAGCTTGCCTGCACTGTCCAAGTATGTGAAATGCTTGGCTTGAGTCATCTCTAAATTCAGCTCTGCATCTTCAGTCTTTAATGCAGAATATTAGTCACTCCAGTGTCTTTCAAGATCTAGACCTGTCGTTTTTAGTAATGGGAATTAGGTGTCCACATACCTTTCAGTGTCTTGAGCTTCATATTGTATGACTGCTCCCTAATAAATACCAGCTATTTACCAGGTTTTGAAGTGTTGCAGGCCCTTCAACCAAGACTTCATTCAGAGTTCCTCTTAAATGAGGATGATACTGGCCTGACAGATGTCCTGGCTGTTCAGTCACAGATTTTCTCTGTCTCTTGGCTTAATCTTCATCATCACATATTCTCCTGCCACAAGAAAATCTCATTGTTTTAGAAAAAATCATAAATGAAAGGAGCATATGAGTTGTCACCTATTATAGATGGTAATTGGTTTGTGAAAATGCTCTTGATTCAGGATTAATGCAGTAGTTAATGTGTTTTATAAGTACAGCTGTCCTCTTCTCCCCCCAAACAAGATGCTAGCTAACATTTTCTATATTTTCCCAGTGTAGTGATGAGTGCATGTTTTAAAACTGTCTTATTAAGGTAGAGATTCTCTGTTGAATTCGTCTGGCAGCAATTTGACTTTGATTAGAAGAAAAGAAACACCAACTGTGTAGGGCAAAATGATCTGATTACAATTCCCCTGTTGTTCTTTATCTATTGTATGACATCATCCAAGTCATTTAGCTTTTCTGTGCCTCAGTTTCCCTTTTAAAATTAGAGACTAATTCTTTTTGAATTAAAAAAAATATATTCTTAAGTAATTCCTGTTGCAGTGAAGGTAATCGCTCTAACAGCTGATGAGCAATTTCATTAACATTTTTGGTTCCCAAGTTCAGTTCTTCAGGACTGGTGAACATTAACGATTGTGTTTCAATTCAAATGCTGACTGGGAAATGTGTTCCAAAGCTTTGATCCAATTTTCATTGCCTTTGTAGCTGAGTTTGTTGTCCCACCTGGGCAACTACCATATCAGTTGTCTGAGCTGCAGATCTTGGTCGAAACAATGCACTAGAACAATAGTGAATCTCTGAAAACTTGAGGCCAGGCATCAGAGATGAGAATGCACATTTCATTTTTCATGGAGTAAACAGAACAATTGGTGACTGAGTGAACCCTGTAGACTGAAATAGTTGGGCAAAGTTTATGTTGAGATAGGAGATTCGTTCTGTCTGTCCTGCCATGTCTGTCCTGCCAGTGCTCTTTGTCCTATCTTCAGCCTTTTGTGAGTCTGCTGATCAGTAATCAATGGAACATAAAATGTGTATAGGTTTTCAAGTATTTTTTCCATTCTGCTTGTCTTTCGCATGCATACAGTCTGGGTAACTGGAGTTATGTAGGTTTGCAGTGCATTAAAGATTTAGTCTATTCCCTTCTCCCTTCCTGTTCTTTCTGAAGTCCTTGCTTCTCTCTCTCTTTTTTTTCCTTTTTTTTCCCTTCCCTCCCTTCTCTACAATCCTTTTGATTTTCCCCTCTTAACAAATGAGCAATTAAACCCAGGAAAAGTCTAGAGCCTTGATCTAAAGCTCAGGGAAATTAGCTAAGAATCAGCATGTCCACTTCAGGACATGGTTTAGTAGATGTGGTGGTACGGCACTGATGATCTTAGAGGTCTTTTCCAGCTTCAAAGATTCTATGATTCCATAAGAAGACTGATACAGATTTTGGTATTTGGGGATCTTAAAGACAGCGTGAGGGAAGGAATTTTATTTTCCAGGATAAATACCATGCCAGATCATTGGAAAACTGCTCAGCTTTATATTAGTGTATAGATTTGCCATTACATCGTTAAGAGGGTCATTAGACTGATTCAAATTCAGCGTCAGATTTTCCAGATGGGCTTTCTTGATATTGCTGGTGTTAGTGTATTCACAGTGAATTGCAGGAAGTGTCAAACAACTGTCAAGATAGCTCCTGCTGAAACCTCTGCTTGACTCAACTTGGAATTTATTGTCATTTAGTGAAAATATTGGTGAGAACATAACCTTTTGTAATGTTTAATGCTTTATTGGCTATAAAAGATAAAATATAGAGTAAAGGGAAGTAAAATAGTATTTTGTTAGGCCAGCAGCTAGATTTATGCTTCTACTTACTGATAGAATAATCAGTGGGTCGTAAAGATCAGACCGCCTGCCTCCTATCTCTTCCTTTTTTTTTATGTGTGTATTCAACAATCCCTTCTTTGTGATAGTTAGGCCCATGGGAGCTTACCAAAACACCAGGCTGCTTTTGTCCAAGGGTATTAAATTAGCTGTTTAGATCAAGAAGAATGTAGTGGATGCTTCTGTTCCAGACATTAAGCAGTTGGGATCGGACTAAATAAACTAGGATGCTTGACGTGCAAATGGAGCGCTTGCTCACGAGGGACACTCAGCTCCATTGTGAGCTCATTCAGCACACAAACACTAGGCATTAAATAAATTGTGCATTAACATTTGGTGGGGAGTGTTAAGCAAAGAGATCTCAACTCTTCCATGTAATAGGAGTGATAGTTCATGTTTCGCACTGTTTCATGATCTGTCTGGTGTGCTCTTATTCAAATAGATTAATGGTGGAAATAGCATTTGAAGACTTCTGTGAAAAATGGCAACCCATTGACATTTTTTACTAGATTGATAATCCCTATGCTGTGATGAAATTGGTAAGATCTCAATCAGTCTTAGAGGAAGCAAAGACTGAGCGACACTGTGAGGGAATTCTCTTTGGTAGAGCAGGGTGCTGTGGCAGAGATGTGTGAGGGCAGCATCTTTGTCACAGTGTAGTTGTCCAGTAGAGGTACAGAGAATTCCATACTCTGGGAAAATGACAGAAGGGTAAAGATTATAAAAGATTGATAAAGATCTATTCCAGATAATTTGGTGCAGCCCCCAAGAAAATGCCAGTATCAGTAATGCCTAGTGTGGACAGTGCTTGGTATCACTGCTATGCATTTTGTTAATTTTATGAAGGTTGCAAGAACCAGGAACCTGCTTTTCATCTTGAAACAAGGGATTTGATTATCAAAGGATAACTTTTCCCCTCTTCTTTTTTTCTACTTAGTCCCTTTTTTCTATCACTGAGTGGAAAATAAACCCAGCAAAACAGAAAACAAACCAATCCCTTTCTTTTTCTTTGAACAAAATGCCCAGTGTTGTGCAAAACAGAAAACAAAGTGAGAAAACCTGGAATATTTGTGTCATTCTTTCCATGTTCTTACATTTCTCAGAATGCAGAAAGACATTTTTTACTCAAGTTTTATACTTCTGCTTACCTGCATTGAAATAATCCCTTTGAGAAACAACAGCTGAAATCCTTGCTGGTTATGATACTGGTTATACACCCTTCACTAAATCCTTCACACTCCAAAGGAAAATCTAGCTGAGCTCTTGGCCACTAGTGTGATCAGTAACACAGATTTGGGATCACACTTGATGTGGGCTGTGAAATGTGACTGTTCTTCATGTGCATAGTTCACAAGACTGGCAGATACATAGATGAAGAACAATACACAGTTCTTTACTGGCTGTTATCCCAAGAGATCTCAGAGAGCTTCAGTAACTACCATGGAACCTTCCTTTAATGAAGAGGAGTGACAGGTCTCAATTGTTTCAGCACATTTCCTTGAGGATTATTTTTTCCTTCATACCGTGATTCATTTTTCTGTCTCTGATTGCAAGGTGGGGGGAAGATAGCTGTGTTTGGGGAGCTTTATATCTTTGCAAATCTGCTGGTATCCCCAGGAGACAGAAGTAAAGGATCTTTTTCTCTGTAGCTTCAGGATAACACACAAGAAGAAGCATGCTCACTGCGGCTGTGCTGTTCTGAAAGGACTTCATCTCTGCAAAACTTCCTTACTTCTGCAGGGGTGATGTGACCTGCTACTGCTCTTAGAGTGAAGTTCATTTGCTCCTGGTGTAGTGAATTGTCTTTGATAGTTCATGCAGACATACACCCTGCTGAATTTCAGTTGTCGGCATAATGGAACAAAGCACCCTATGCATCATAGTGGAAGGGGGAAAACAGAGGTTCTCCTTATACATATAGGTTGATGGGACAGGTGACCTAAATGTCCATCTCTGCCTGTCACTAACTGCCACCTGTCTGTTTGCTTCTAAATAAAATATAAAGAGATTTCTCTCTTCCTAGGCCAGGTCAATTATGGATTTGCCTGCAACATTAGGTCCTTGGCTTGTGTAGCATATTGACTCTAATCTACTTAAAAACTGAACTGTTTAAATGAGAACTTTGGTCACTGGAAAGAAAAAGAGATCTTAGAACTGAACCAGCCAAGTGCTGTTCTGTTTGGCTTTCAGCACCTCCAGTTGCTGCTGAAGGAGCACAAGATCCTTTTTAAAGCCCAGTTCTACTAATTAAATATGACACTTTTATTAAATATGTAAAACCATCCAATTGTCAAGTACATACAATGTACAGCAAGGACAGCTGAGCAGGACTGCTTGGCTGCAGGCAGGGATTTGCAAAGTCTGCAAAAAAAAAAATCCCTCAAGGAATGGTGACAGTCTGCATTGCAATACACCCACTCCTGCAGGAGTGTACTGTACTTCTCATCTTCCTGCATTGTACCTTCGTAAAAGGATCATCTGGAGGGGCAGATGTTGGCCTCACACCAATTCTAAATAATGGATGGTACCAGCATTTGTATTCTTCTTTTGTGGAGCCAGTTTACGTGTTGTTTTACTGGCTCCCAGAGCCCAAGGAAATATGATTTGGCGCCAACTCTGGTTCCATGGCTCTGGTTTGCCTAGCTAAGGAAAAAGCCAGGGCTGTTTCAGATTGGCCATCTGGCTCTCTTGAATGGGCTTATTAGTAATAGCGAAGGTGGGTCTATTAGCTTGGGACAGGAACTCAGAAACAGATGCTTTGTTTATGTGTAAAATATGGCTTCAAGCCAAAGCACTAATCATGATTGCCTCTGAAGTGGTTCTAATCATCTGTATGAGACTGCATCGGCTCTCGTGTTGTTTGTACAAGCTGGTAGTTTAGAGGTGTTGTGTACAAGATATTTGTAGTCATAATTTCTCCAAACAGGTTAAGGCAAACATTATGAGAATCAGCATATTAATGTGCTGTATTTCAAATTAGAATTATAAACACACTTTCCTCATTGGAGGCCTAATCTGCTAGGAAGAAGCCAGATGTTTACTGATGACACCATTATTTAGAAGGACCTATCAAACTAAAACAAATTGTTGTTGTTTAACTGGAGGAAAGCCTAGTTTTATGTATCAACCTAGTAAACCAGCTCTGTGCGGAGACTCACTGCAGTAGTTTTTGTTCTTCAGGCAGCAAGCCAAACATGAATCTCAGCAGATTTGCAAGTTCCCCTTCTGGCCTTAGGAAAGCAAAACAAGCCTATGTTTCAATAGCCTATGTGAAATAAGTGAAAGAAGGAAATGAGTGGTCCTGTTTTGTTTTTTTTTATTTTTACCAGATAATTATTCTAAGGCTGAGAAACAGACTAAGTTACATTTTAAGATTTCAATTAGCATTAAAAAGGCTGAAATAAAGGCAGAAATTTTTTTGAAAAATGGAAAGTTTAAAAACATTGTTTGTCATTTTTTTTCCTGATTCTCATTTGGATGCATTTCTGAGAAGGAGGAATTATAAATGGCTGATACACATGAATGGTTAAAATCAAGGTTTTATTCATAAATACTTTTATGTGTTTTGAAATGGTATTTTGTGTTAAAATGATATGATAGTTTCAGGCAGGACGGCTTTATCCATTCTTTCCCCCCACCCCACCCCTTTCAGACCTCTGATTCCATATTTCTTCACAGAAATTTGACATAAGGACAACTATCTGAATATGTATCTTGATCTTCAGTAAATTTCTGCTATTAGTTTCCTAATAGAATACAGTCTCATCTTGTATAGCTTTGCATCACAGCAGCTTTGCTTTTTTATTTTCATTAGTCTTTCCCAGATAAGCTGTCCGTCTTGCCTTTAATACCAGATTCTGAAGTCATGAAAGTGTATGCTTATAATGTTTTTATATTATCATGAAGTTTTTTTGCTAAAGGATCTGAGCTTCAGAATCTGCTTAAAATTTAAGCCAAAATGTTGCTGTGCCAAATACTAGATTATCTCATGATCATCGCCCCCTACAGATGAACTAGAATATTCAAGATAGGTGCCACGCTGGTATAATTTACATCATACTGTCTGTGGATACATGAACTGACACCTTTGGTTTTGTCTGGTGGACTTGCAGAACTATCAAATGAAAACTACCTTTGTTGAATGCTGTTTGCATGTGTGTGACTTTGAATTGTCAATCTACAAAGTGGGTTATTCATAATACTGTAAAATACAGACTTAAATTTAGTCTACGCCATCATTTCCTGAATTGATGTTTCCTGAAGCAACTGTATGATAGAGGGAGCCAAGATACTACACTTATTTGCATGTAGAACAGATATAAACATGGCCTTTGTTTAAAAAAAAAAGTGACAATCTGAAAACTCTATTTTAGCTTTAGATATTAGGAGACTTTGAGCTACAGCATCTCAGGATGCTAGGAGGCACATAGGAGAAAATAGTTAAGTATTCAGTGGAGCAATATGTGGCATAATCTAGCTGTAAATGTTGTTAATTAAACCTTGTAATTTTTTTTTTCCCCTCCTTGGTTGTGAAAATGTAAAGGTTGGGTAGGTAAAAGCACTCCTATCATCCTTTTGATAGTATTATAGAACTGAGCATTCTCAGTTCTCTCACTGAGGTTTGGACTTGCAGGAAGGCATGATAGCTCTGAGCAAAGCCTGTGTCGTTGCTCTTAATGCAGCCCTTTTGTGGCTCGGCACTGCAGCCCCTGATACGTGCAAAAATAACTCATGGTTCAAAAAATACCTCTTCCCCCCCCAGAGTGTAGAAGCTTAATTGGTAGAAATCCCTGCTGGACCTATCACTCTCCTATCTGTAATCTTACTGGGCATGGTTCTTAAAGCATAGAGACAAAGTTAAAAGTTATTTAATTTCTCTTCTGTGTGTCAGAACGTCCTGAGTGCATATGAGACCATAAAATAAACAGTCATTCCTTTTTTAATTAACCAGTTCCTCATTTTTGCAGCTACTTTCATTGGCAAGTGCATCATCAGTTTCTCTTGATTTTCAGGCTGAGGGCAATGCTACAAGGGTATCAAAGTGGGGATCTTTTGCATGCATCAAGAGGCAGCTTTCGTGTGCCTGGCATTGTCTAGACTGAGTGCTGTGGTTTGTACAAGGAGTTTTATTAATAGCTCTGTGGAGTTCTCTATGTATTAGGTGTATTAATGGCTGCAGTGAGTTCTCTGTGTGTTCGGTTCATAAGGAGTTCAATGACATTTATGGCTCCATAATGAAATGGGGATGTAAACTATTCCTTTGCTTAGCAATAGCATCCAACAGAAGATACTTTAAAAATTGAAAAAATAATCAAGGCCTTTATTCAGACTGTTTCAAAACTATGCATTCTTAAATAGCATGTGCTCTTTAGTTAGGTAGTTGGTTAGGTGGTGTATCTTTTGTTCAGGAGTGAAGAGAATATCAGGAAGTAACTGTGAGGCCAGATTCAATGGTCCTTCCCAGAGAAAAGCTCCCACTGACTCATGTTCAATAGATACCGCAGAATTTGTCCGAGAAGGAAGGAATTTTACCTTCGTAAGCTGAAAGTGTCTAATTAAGGGTGCAAGTGGGTTTTCTTTGAAGTCAGTTGGGGCTACACATGGAGGGGGCAGTTGTTCAGCGTAAGTAAAGGTGTCTGGCTGAAAAAACTTTTAACAAATGTTGTACCGTGTTATAATAATCTAAGAATCAAACACAGAACAAATGTAGCATTTCAGTTAATGAGTCTATTATGCCATGTTTCCCTAGGAAACTTGTAATTATAATTAATTACCTCAAATCTGCTGCTAATCCATTTGAGCTTAGAAAAGACATGAATTTTAAAAGTTAATTTTCTGCTGCTATGTTACTGTCTTTGAACATTTGAATATTTGAAGTAACATTGCAACTGAATGACTTTGATTTTTACATATATCTTCAAATTCTCAATTTCTCCCAATTGTACATTCATCTGCTGTTGAGCAAATGCTTGTAAAATTATATTAAGGGAGGGCAGAAATAGGAAAACTGTATTTGCATTATCTCAAAAATAATACTTTTATTATATTTTCAAACTGTATTAAAAAGTAATGAAGTTCCTGCTTTTTAATACACTAAAGGTGCATATGGAAGTGAAAATGGAACCACTTCACCAATTAATTCTTGTACAAGATTTTTTTTTTATTGAATTTTAGAACCTCCAGCTGCTGCACTAGTTTTCTATCCAACTTCTTGCTTACAGGTCTAGATGAGATAATGGTATTAAGAGTTCTTGACAAGAAAAGGCATATTATAACAAACAAATTATGTTACCAAATCCAGCATAGGTGTAAATCTGTGTGATTACAGAGCATATTGCTTTACACTAGCTCAAAAAATGTCCACTGTGGTGTAACAGCATGACTAATTACTTGACTTGCTTTCATTGAGTAGGGTGGTATTTAGTTTAGGAACTTGGTAGTATTTCAAAGGTATCAGACAATTGACCAATCCTAGCAGTTACAACCTGTGCAGGAAGAAATCTATGCAGCATTAAAAACATAAGGGAAACAAGTGACTGAGCTCAGCCTTAACAGAGAGTTATCCTAAACCACCTTGTCTATTGTGTTATGCTCTTTTGTAGCAAACATAGTTTGTGTAGCTTTCCAGCAACTTTTTAAAAAGAATCTTTAATCATTGAGAAGCCATTGTTCCATTTTCATAAAGGCTCTGAAAAAAATAATTACTGTTTCTGAAGGTATTCCCTGTGACTTATACTGACTTCAGTGCTTCTCAGCAGTTACATTTTTTTGGGGGGATGACCTACTGGAGAAGAGCTCTATGGAGAAGGACCTGGGGGTCCTGGTAGATGACAGGGTGGCCATGAGCCAGCAGTGTGCCCTGGGGCTGAGAGACACAATGGGATCCTGGGGTGTATCAGGAGGAGTGTGGCCAGCAGGTCACAGGAGGGGATCCTCCCTCTCTGTTCTGCCCTGGTCAGGCCCCACCTGGAGTGTTGTGTCCAGTGCTGGGCTCCCTGGGATAAAAAGGACAGAGATCTCCTGGAGAGAGTCCAAAGAAGGGCTACGAAGATGATTAAGGGTCCGGAGCATCTCCCCTGTGAGGGGAGGCTGAGTGAGCTGGGGTTGTTCAGTCTTGAGAAGAGAAGACTAAGGGGGGATCTAATTAATATCTATAAGTATCTTAAGCATGGAATGTAGGGGGAATTAGCCAGCCCCTTTTCAGTGCTCTGTGGAGACAGGACAAGGGGCAATGGCTGCAAGTTGGAGCATAGGAAGTTCCACACCAAGCTGGGGAAGAACTTTTCCCCAGTGAGGGTGAGGGAGTCCTGGGACAGGCTGCCCAGGGGGTGTGGAGTCTCCATCTCTGGAGAGATTCCAGCCCTGTCTGGATGCCGACCTGTGCAGTATGAGCTGGGGAGCTCCTCTGGCAGGGGGTTGGACCCAATGAGCTCTGGAGGTCCCTTCCAACCCCTACGATTCTGTGATTCTGTGATTTATAGTTGATTGTTTTGCATCGTTTTCTGTAGCTGCTAAACTGCTGATTGCCTGAATCACTGCTGGTTGCTCCTGGCCAGAAAGGGTGAGAGAATTGTCCTCTTCCTTGAAAGACTCTATGGAAGAGTCACAACAGTGACACCCATAGCAAACCAAGGCAGGTATTGTCTATACAGAGTCAGGACCTACATCCTCCTGCAGTTTCTTCTCTAGCTTAGATCTTCTGCAGAGGCAGCAGTCCACTGATAAGGGTCTGGGTTATAGAATCAGCATTCTGAAAGTTAACTGTGATAAATGGAAACAAAACTAGTGAAATCTCATTATTGCACCTATAAACTCTGGTTTGTTTAAATTTATAGCAAGAACTGGGTTACTTGCAACTGAGCCAAATTGCCTCTATATATTGCCTGTTTTTTGATAGTGAGCTCCAAGGGCACTTGGGCAATTTTACCATCTGGCACTACCATCTATTCTTTTCCAAAACAAATGTCAAGTATTTGTGGAGCAAGTGTTATATATACGTGCTCTGCTTATCTTTGTCCTGCAGAACAGCCTGGAGTGAAATTTGTGTGTGTTTGTCAAGGAAACACTGCTGAGGTTTTTTTTTGTCTGCCATTTAAAATAAGTATTTTAGTACCTAGAAGGTGATAATGCTTATGAAATGAATAGAGTAAGAATAGAGCTTAGACCTTTCCCAGATGACCTAGAAAATATTTGGACATAATTTCATAGGTTTAAAAATCACTATATAAAATAACTATATGAATTTTAGTTTTGCTGCTCTTGAATGCATTGTAGGATTGCAAAGTAGTGCCCTTGTTAGAATTTAATTTCTGCCTTGCCCTCCCACAACTTGTAGGAGCCACAGACCATGTACTGCACTTCTAGCAACTGCTATCCTGAAGAAAGGATATAGATGAGGGAAATCCAGTTTGGGCACCCAGGGGGGAATCTCACTTCAGTCACACCAATTCTGTGGAGCTTCTAAGAGAGAACAGGTTAATTTTAGTACTGTATTAATTGTTAATGTGCCATGTGAGAAATGGCATTCTGAGAAGAAATGCAGTGTTGTATAAATAGATGAGGAAAAGCTTGAGCTGGTCAAAGTTTCTTTGCTGTTCTACTGTGGTTTCTGGTTGTCTTGCATGCATGCATCTGCCAGCCTTTAACTCTTGATGGCAACAGGCAATGGAAAGGTCGTTCTGCTTCTTTGCTTGCTACATGCCAGTATATCAGGCAGCAAAATTCTCACCTTATGTTGATCCTAGTATTTGTGGCAATACTAATAATGCACATGGGAAAGCAAAGAAATTTTGTCAGGCTGTGAATACCTGTGACTTTTGTTTTGATGGCTCTTTGAGTATTTGGTGGTAGTTTTGTTTCTTTTATTCAACTTCTGTTCCATGAGGATCAGTGATTTTTTGAGAAACTCTTAGGGTTTTGGTTGGTTTTTGGTTTGGTGGGTTTTTTGGGGGAGGGGGCTGTATTTTTAATACGGTCCTTTAGAATTCCTATTATATATAAAAACTTGAAACCCTAAGACCTGAAACGCAGATAAAAAGAAACAACAGCAACAGACAATAAAACCACCAAAACAAAACAGAACAACCCCCCTCCAAAAAAACCCCCACAACCAAAACCCCAAACCTGATTTGGGGATTGGCTTGCATGACTCTCTAGCTCTAGCTTTTGAATTGTAGTGTGTGGCTTGTTCTTCAACAGATCCTGCTCTTCACCCCAGTAACCTCTGTTATTCGAAAATATAATCTGAGTTTTCTGCAGTTATATTGTGTCTTTGATTTTAATCTGTTTATTTTGTGATTGTTAACAAAATTGGGTAACAGCTAGCTCTGAAAATTTGGGATTGACATGTATGTGTAAATTTTATACATTAAAATAAAGCTCATGTTCTGTTAGTGTGTTGCAGAGAGATAGTAAGTGACATACTAAAGTAAAATACAGTGTATTAAATCCCAAGACTGTTTACTGTGATACTTTTAATTTGGGGAGTTCCTGAAGGGGGAGAGAGCTGGACGTAATTGCTTCAGATTCTCTGTGTGAATTATTTACATCTATTTATGTCTGAAAAATAATTGTGTGCAGAGAAAGCACAAGGAAAATGGCTTGCATACCCTCTAGAACTGAAAAAAATCAGGGCAAGCTGACTCATTGGCTTGAAGAGGACTAAGGAAATGGCTAGGACTAAAAACATAACTGTGGTTATTATCTAGATATTAGCACATTATTGATATTTAAAGGCCTTGGGTATATTAGGAAACAAAGTGTATTTGGCCTCTAGAAGTTGATTTTTTCAACTTTCTGTTAAGTATTTGCAATATTCTCCATCAGAGGTAGCAACAGGTACTAACAACTCACTTGAAACAGTTTTTTGACATGGATTTTGTATCTATCTAGTACTATTTAGCTCAAACACAAAACCATTGCCAGTGTGACCTAGCACTGTGATAACATTATGCATGCAGTGTTTACAGCTGAGCCCACCAATATGGAGCAGTTGGAGATGTGTTCTAGGGGAGCAAGAAGTGGTCAATGCTCATGAAACCAGTACTTGAACAGCTGAATTTCTAAATCCGTGAGAAATGTTGACAGTGTGGGATTTGAAAATCAGATTCCACTTTATGAAATTTAAATTCCTCACTTCCTTTGGAAAATATGTATAAATAAATTCATAAAGAAATTTCTGGAATATGGATTCTGTAGTGTACAATATGGATCTGACTAACTCTAATCTTTTCTGTGAAGTGTTTAAGTTCTGATGCTACAGATAAATGTTCAGGAAAATTGGTTACATCCAAGGCCATGCTTTTTAAACCAGGCAAATCAGAGTTAAAAGCTTTACGCTCAGGACACTGATTTTTAATTGCCAAAACAATTTTTGTCTTTGTCTATTAGCCTTTGCTAACTACTGATCTGTAGCATGCTGTTTCGTGGTACGTGATGAGGGTTTTTTTTGTTTGTCTTTGGGTGGTTGAGTAGTGTTTCAGATCAAGCTGAGGTAGTTGTTGATAATATTCCATAGATCAAGAACGGATTATGGCAAACGTTATCTTCTGCTGAAGTCAAGAAGGTTTTCCTAAGAGCTGCTCAGTGTGGGTCATGGACGAGAATCAGGACCTTAGGGTCTTTGGGCTGTGTGCTGTGCAATGAAATTCTGCTTTTTTTTATTGAGGTTTAATAGCACCTTGTTTTGCCAGAGTACTCCTGTGCTGTTACAGGTGACAGCTTTTTGCATTAAAAATTGCTTTTGTGAAGAAATATAGCAAAGTCAAGTGGAAAATTCACTGTGTTATTAGATTAAAAGAAGTGTGCCTGTGAAAAACGGGTTGTATGGCAGGAGAAGAGATTAGCAACTAATTAGCTGCTAATTCTTGTTAGTCAATAAAAGTGCAGAATGTATACATTGTCTCCATAGAATCATGTATGTCATATACATTTTCTCAATGAAAGGTTAAATTAAATATATTTGTAATAATTGTGATTTTCCTGAGAGCATTTCTGAAAGTAATTTCTCTAATTACTATGTTGACATTGTGATCCGTTAATTCCTGTATTATATTAGTAGGAAGACAGACATTGTGATTAGGGATTGACTGTACCAGAGTCTTACCCCTACCAGTGGTGTTTCTCCAGTATTTCTAAATAGTAAGTACTACTGCTAGAGTCAGGACATAATGTGCCTGCCAGGATGGCTTATATATTAGTAGGTTTGGATTATTTTTTTTTCTATTGCCAAACTGTAATTTAGGTACAAGGCTGCTGGGAAAGTAACCCACCCTGTTTTGCAGACTGGCTACTCCATCATCCTCCATTCTTGTGTGCAGAAAGTAGTGTTGTATTAAGTTATAGACAGAAACAGCATGAATGCCAACGTGAAGTTCTTGTGCCAAGTTGCTGTCCATGGAGTGTCTTTAATGAGGATATTTGGAAATTCCATTATGTATAAAATGCTTTTTTTTTTCCCCCCCAAGAAATAATTTCTTGATTGTGAGTTTTTTTCCCCCTGCACAAAGTTTTGTGATTTTTTTTTTTTAGTAGTTACTTGAATCTTTTTCAGTGTTTCCTTATTTTGCTTCACTCCCTGATGTGTTCTTGTGGAAAAAAATCGACTCCAAATGCCTTCTCTGCCTCGGGTGGCCTTGGATATGCAAATCTGTCTTGAATAGCAGAGGAGTTGATAACTCTGGCCTACAGCTCTCACACAAAGGAGACAGATTTGTCTTCTTTACCCCCTGTTTGTCTCCTCAGGAACTCTGTTCTTGGTTGACAATATAAAGCAAAATGAAGAAAAAAATGAAAAGCCTGCTCTAAGCAAAGTAAGAGAAAGGGGAGCAGGGAAAGAAAAAGCACTGCTTGTGTTTCAACCAAATAAATTGCTTACTGCAATTTTTGATAGGTGTCTCTCTTACTGTTTTATTCTCATTAGTGGAAATGAGGAGTAAAGTATTTCTGTCAGATTTCCCACATTTCCCCATTATCATTGGATTTGTCACAATATGTCACTTTGCAGAACAAATGCTTCAGAGGGGCCCTGAACCACTGTTACTGGAAAAGGGTGTGGATTGTGTTGCCTACAATAAAGTCGATATGTTAAAGGGAAACACTTCTGTAGATGACTTGGAAGGAAGTGTGTCTATTGTAAGCATATAAGAAGAAAAAACACATCTGTCTTGTTTATCAGAGGAGCCTTTTATTAGTCATTCAGAGTTAGTTTGCTATTTAAAGCTTTAATGTTCAATTAGTGGGTTAATCCTTGTAGGTTTTTACCCTTCATTTGTTGGTAATGGAGGTGTTTGTTTATCTTCATTTTCTTAAAGTATGTTGTTAAAAGAAATTAGTATTAACGCTTTGAGTAGCAATTGAAGATCAAAGCTTTTACATGGTGGTTTGTCACAGAAAGTGCTATAATACACATTTCACAGCAATATAACGAGAAACAATTTGCTAAGCTGGTTACTGACCACTACTGCACACTTTTTAGGTATCACTGGGTAAGTGCAGTAGCTAGTAAAAACAGTACTACCAGCAGCTGTAAGTTACCTTTTTTTTTTTTTAAATCTGATCAGGTTTACAGTACCAATGAGAACTGTGATGCCATAATTAGGAAACTGTGAAATTGGAAAGGACTAGTGCTTGTCTAACACAAAAACCTCTATAAAAGTTCAGCAGAGGGAATTTTTGATGTAGCAGGAGTGTTAACAGCTGCACTAAATTAGAAGCTGCCTATGGAATCCATAATAAAACAGACAGTGAAGCTTCAAACAGAATTTCCATGACTGAGTATGCCTATGTTCCAGACCCATCTGTTTTTTTGCTTTATAACCTTCACTCTTTCTAATTTCTTTTTTCTGAGTTTGTGATTTAATAAACAATAATGCAATAAAAGAGTTCTCTGATGTTAATGATGTATATGCATTGCTGAACAACAAGGGCTTTTTAAAATTAATTAATAGCTTAGTAGGAAAAGTGAATTAATTGCTGCAGCAGGAGGCCAGTGAGTCTGTAGGAGTTTTGGACTTACCCAGAAAATTGATGAATTGCGAGCAGCAGAAATAAAGTTTCATTATGCTGCCCTACATAGGTGCTTCAGATGTGATTCCAGGGAGTACCCACTGGACAGAATGTATCTCATTTCATTCCAGTAGCTCTTTTGTATCTGAAAAGCAATTCTCTGGGCTTAAAGAAAATGTTCAGAGTGAAGTTTCCAGTTTTGTTATGTGTATTATTTCAGTATTTCTCATTTCTGGTGAGACCTTGTCACCAGGGTCTGTCTACTCCATTTTCAAGCACCTTTTGGTGCTTGGTTTGGTGCCTTTCACCAAACTCCTGGCAAATCTTTGTCAGAAGTCTTTTGTCTTCGATCCAGGATAGATGTGGCTCGAGTGAAATTTTTATTTCTGTGAAATTTATCCCTAGGGACGGCAACTTTTTCCACTCTCTTTCTGCATATCTCATTGGTGTGTACTTGTTCAGCAGAGCCATGTCCATTCCTTATTGATGCATAAATAAGGACACACTGGACAAATTAATTTTCCTTCCAAAGTTACCATTCTGAGAGCCTCAATTCAGCTGATATGATTCCACAACCACTTTTCCACTAGCTGCCTCTTTCTTAGAGTTTCAGAGTACCCTTAAATTAAATAATAGAATCAAACAATCCCGAGAACAGGGAAGACAGCCCTGCTGCCAGTGGAAACCAGTTGCTTGGGAGTCTTTCTGCACTGAAGGATGGAGTATGTCAGGAAGAGCACCCTTCTGTGCCCCGTAGTCAGGAGCGGCAGAGCTGTGAAGGGTGATGTGTTGTCAGCAAGCAAATGAGGCTTCTAAGAAGGATTTATTGAATGACTTGTGGTTTCTTCTTGAAAATGTCTTGAATCTTTCCAAGAAAAAGACTGCTATTCAAAGGTTTGGTGCTGTGACTTCAGACGTAAGGAGAACAACATGGCTAAGAAAAATGCAGGCAGGCAGGCAGGAGCTTTAATTGTCTTCAACGTGTATTTCACTTGGATTTAATAGGATGTGTATTTTATGTTAGCTGAATGCTAATTTTTTAGATAAACAGTTATTGCTGTGTAACAGCTTTGTAATAGATATGTATCTAACAGAAAAGTGTTACATAGCTGTTATTTCTTAATAAATATATTTTAGGTAATCAGTGAGTACTTAATGTGCAATTACTGTCTTATTAAATCTAAATTGAATATGTGGTTTAGGAGATGGAGAGCTAGCTCCTCCAATCACATATGTCTGCATGTTTTGCTGCAGATGCTATAAAGCTAAGTTTACCAACAGTGACTTGGCAGGAAATTAGTGATTGTAAAAAAACTACTTCATTTCCCCACTGAAGCTTGCCATGGGTTTCCTCTGTCCTTAGCAACTTGTGCAAATTTCATTAAATATTCTATGCAGTTCAGAAGCAAAAAAGTGTTGCTGTCTTGGTAGAATGGGAAATTCCAGTGTGATGATTAATGTGCACTCTTGAAAAAATGTCAGCACTTTGCTGGAGTGTTGAAGTCAGGTAATAACTCCTGACAGCTGAGGAGGAAAGTTTGGGGTTTTTATGTGATGGTGGTTGAAAGTTTGCTTACATGATTCTTAACACATACCCACCCCCTCACCCCCTGTTTATTTAAGGCATAGTGTTTTAATAGGAAGGCTGTGTACCAAGGAGAGAGATTGAGAAAAATTTGTTTATGGAAATATTTCAGGACAAGGTCATTTTCACAGTGTTACTTTAATTTTTTTGTTCTACTGGATGTGTTGTTGAATACAGTGAGTAAAGCCATGAAAATAAAGCTGCAGATGAGTTTGGTCCACAAGCTCTAGAACTTCCCTGAAAAGATAGACTGAAGATCCTGTGCATGAGCTTTCTGTGAGCTGCAAACACCTTTTAAGCCTGTAGATAATAGCCCTTCCATCTTCAAGCTTTAGATAGAGACCAAGCACCTGGATGAGTTTGTATCTAACACTGAAAAAATGGTTGAATAATTGGATGAGAAGGTCATGAGGAGCATGGATTCACCAAGGGGAGATCGTGCTCGACCAATCTGGAGTGTTGTGTCCAGTGCTGGGCTCCCTGGGATAAAAAGGACAGGGGTCTCCTGGAGAGAGTCCAGAGGAGGCTACGGAGATGATTAAGGGTCCGGAGCATCTCCCCTATGAGGAGAGGCTGAGTGAGCTGGGGCTGTTCAGTCTTGAGAAGAGAAGACTAAGGGGGGATCTAATTAATGTCTATAAGTATCTTAAGCATGGAATGCAGGGGGAATCAGCCTGCCCCTTTTCAGTGCTCTGTGGAGACAGGACAAGGGGCAATGGCTGCAAGTTGGAGCATAGGAAGTTCCACACCAAGCTGGGGAAGAACTTTTCCCCAGTGAGGGTGAGGGAGCCCTGGGACAGGCTGCCCAGGGGGTGTGGAGTCTCCTTCTCCAGAGACCTCTCGAGGTCCCTTCCAACCCCTACAATTCTGTGATTCTGTGAATAGAAATGGCTGTTTACTCAAATAACAACCACCTGGAAAAGCAGCTGACTCCTATTGCACAAAGGTGGTTCCTATTTTCACTTGATACTGATTTACTAAGGACCCATCTGACAGGTTCAGATTGGATGTTAGGAAAAAAAAAATTACAGAAAGAGTTGTCAGGGCCTGGAACAGGCTGTCCAGGGAGGTGGTTATTTTTTTTATTTAAAAACTTGGACAAGGCTGAGTCTACCCCGAGTCTCCTAAGAATCCCATTTATAAACCTAACTGAGGTTTTGTGAAGGACTGTTCTGGGCTACAGAGGGACCCTAAAGGCTCAAGTCAGGAGAGCAACACTGGCAGCTCATACTGCACTGTAGTAGGATGCCTCAGAACATGAGAAGATGGAGATTTTTAGTGTTCTTATCTTTATTGGGGATGCAAGGACTTAAAATAGTGAATAGATTTGTGGTGAATGGCTAGTGGATTAGTGAAAGTACACAATAAAATATATGTTCAGGATGCAACAATGGCTAGAAAGGTAAGGCTGGCTTGTTCCAAAATGTATGACTCTTTTGGTTAATTACTTGTCTTTAACTATTGTGCTTTTCTTCTTGTTATATACCATCTCCCTATTAATTCTGTGTTCATAATTAGGTTGCTGCCTATTCTTATATTATTATATTTTCAGATTAAAGCTCTCGTGTACTGTAGTATCATTCTTGACCTTTTAAATGACCTCTTTTAACAATTTGGCAGTGAATGAGTAAACAGTAATGAGTTTACTATGCTGCTTTCCTTGTGCTTAACTTCATCTGATATGGCGTGGCATAGTCAAGAAGACCAATTATTTTTGAAATCATACTAATTAGTAAAAAGGCCATGCCCTCGTGGCTGGTGAGCTGAGTCAGGTATTGTTCCTTATCTCTCTCATCACTCCATGCACTGCCCTCTTGCTAGAGATGTGAGATATGTATCATGAATACTGGGCTAAGCATGGTTCTGGTAGAATTACACTGAGGTAGGTCATCAGGGTGGCAGCCAAGATGAATGTGTCCAGTTATGTTTCCAAATGACAAAGATATATGAGTAAAATTGAGCAGAGGTAACTGTCTTCTGGAGGACAGTGGCAGTGTAAATACATGACCATCACTGGGTAATGACACAGCTATTTAGCTAGCTAGACAAGGCCTGCAACTCTTGCAGGAACCCTAGTTCAGATCCTATGTCAGATCCTTGTAATTCAAGAAAAACTCTTGACAAGATAAAACTGAAAATTTGGAAATGGGTGGTGAACAGAAGTATTTTCATTTGGACGATGTATAGTTGAGATGCTTCACCAGTTTCTAAGCTCTATGGACTTCTTACTGCTTAAGTTATTCCTGCAGGCATCTCTTGTTTAGACCAGGTTAGCATGGTTGTGATAGAAAAAGCGTATCATTGAAAATTAATTGCTAGTTTTTATCTTCCACTACATGTAGGGGAGTCAACAAGAATTTGGATGGTTGAAATTAGGTGACTAACATTTCAAAGGCACAATCTTTCAAACGTATTGGAGATAACCCTGCTTGGTTTCTGACTCATTTGCAAACAATGAATTAGGTGAATCGAATTTCAAAGGAAGGTTCTGTTTGACCTTTCTGCAGCACTGACTTACATAGCCAGCTCATGGTCCTGTTGTAAGCCCAGTTTTCTGAGTGTTTTTGAAGGGATTTCCTACACATTTCTATGTCTCTTACATACCAGTAAAGGCCCCAAAGTCAAGCAGCGAGCCAGAATTTTTTTTGCTGGATCAGTCTTATCCCTTGTTCTAGATTCCTCCTGAGTTGGAGTTCAATGACCTAGAAGTTATATTGCTCACAACCTCTCATCCTTTTGGCTCCAAAAAGTGATTTAAGTTTTGTGATGTATATTATACCTTGATGCAGCAGTCAGGAGATAAAACAGACGCGTCGTAGGACATGCTGAAATGTAAATGAACAGGAGTAGTGGGGGGGGATCTAAGTTCCTGCCTCTTTAAATTTTTATTATTTCCCATCCAAGCTTACTGTTTTTGTTTAATCTTGCCATTCCTTTTCTTCTTCATTGTGTGCTCTTGTTCTTAGGGATATGCAAACTTTATTAGTCAGCTCAGCTTTCAAGCTCTGTGCGCTTTTGTGTTTGAGAATTGGGAATCAGGTACTTTTACAGTTAGCCTAAGGGGAGAGTTGGGCAGGAGGAGCCTTTATGAATAATCAGGGTTGACATCTCCAACGTTGTTCCTTCATTATAAATATTGTTAAAGGAGCTGTGACCACCATGGGCTCAAACAGAACAGAGCATGGAGGGGAAGAAAAAGACAGCCTTTGATATCCGCTCTTTACTAGTTATCACTCCACTGATGACACTGGCATTGACAGGTCTCTGAGATTTGGCTGCCTTTTTGGGGGAAAGTTTTTCTTCTATTAGCATAATTATTCTGTCTGTTGAAGGCTGAGTTCATTGTACAAATTATAAAGGCTGGGCATAGCAGTTAATCTTGGTGCTTGTAAATTTTCTTAAATGTTGTATACCTAGTAGATGGGTAGAGCATTCTGATTGCATCAACTGTTTTTGGCAGCCTTCCTTAACTGTATTTACCAAATACCCCTTAAGAATCACATGCTCTCCATGAAATATCTACTTATAATTGTTTTGCTCCCTCTTGCAAGTATACTTTTTTTTTCACTAATACAGAAGCATTCAACTGTACTTAAATAGAACCTCACTTTAAGCTTTACTCTCCATTTGATTTGTGTAGGAAAACAGTTGCTCAAACTTGGACTTTTTCATCAGTTTTCCACTTTTAGGAAACTAAAATGGTTTTTTTTTTTTGCTGTTACAATCAAGCTTAGTACTGCATCAAATATTCTGAGGGAGAAAATTCTATTTATTGGGATGAATAGTTGTCCAAAGAGTTAAAACAGCTTCATGGGACAGGTAGCAAAAATTTTCTGTTCATAAGGTACTTTGAAGTTTTAATGGGCATAAAAGTTAAAAATACAATCAGAATGGGTGTAAAAGTTAAAAATAGAACTTAGAATGATCTTGCTTTTGCAATACAATACAAAATGTTTGCCAGTATGAGCACTGCAGTTGCTTTATCAGATTCCTTCATTCTAGAATGTTCTGGATCATGTGTTTTCATTCTTTAAATAACGAACAGATGGAATGATTGCTGTAGTATTTGAAACGCCTTGGGAACTTGAGCAGAAGAGTTTTTCTGCTCTACTCACAGACCCTCATCTGGCCTGGATATCTTCCTGGAAAAAGGTCTGGAAAACTACTTCAGTAGAGGAACTGAGAATTTTTCTCCATGCTCAGCATTGCTGCCAGAGCACAAGTGGAGGAGACAGTGCTGAGAAGGGGCCATGTTTTTCAGCTGAGCTGTGGAGAAAGTGGGAGGATATACAGATGAAATGGCCTTGCACAATTTTTTTAATCAGAATACCCTTCTGGATAGCAATATATGTATCTTTTGGGGGAGGGGGGAATGGGAAGGAAGTATGCCACCTCTCAGCCAAATATGTCATCAGTGAGTCAATGACAATGACAGAGAAAATGATGATGAAATAACCTGTCCTGCAGCGTGTGGTTTAAAGGTTTGTTGGAATCTATGGATTTACCTCTAAATAGACTCAAAAGGTAACCAAGAGAATCAAGTCTGTCATGAGAAAAATTAAATCCTCTTTACAAGGATCTGTTCTTACTCCAAAACATGTTTTGGCATCTGTTTGGCAAAGAATGTGTGTGCCCTTTAGTTGTACACAAGAGACTTTGCTTTGCATCCTGATTGGTGCTTTCTACATATGGGGAAAATCCGTAGGCCTGGTCACAGGAATGCTGTGTTGGGGCGTCATGCACTGCCTGCTTAGGATAAAGGTTGATGGCAACTTTCAGCAGATTTTTTTTTCTATCTTCAACATTTTTATAGCCATTTTTTTCAATTTGCAGCTAAAACTGAACAAAGAATACTGAGTTTAAAATAAATTATAGAAAATCTGGGTTATATATTACAGCAAGAGCATGTGTAACTGTGACAATGTGTGGGAAGAGAATGGGGTATCTAAGGATAGAAAAGAAGAAATGCTGAAGAATACTCAGAGTAGCCTGGGTAGCAATCTGTTTTCACTTACTGTAACAGATAATTACCTCTTTCTGTGAGATGGGGAACAGATAAGGCATCTCTAAAGATCTTTCTTATCTGAAAGTAATATCAAATGGCATAGAACTTTCCCTGCAAATCAGCAACAGTTCCATTTCTTCAGTCTTTAACTCTGCTCTTGGAAAGATGGAAGATAGTGTGGTACTTACTCCTAGGCACACATACATATCCTGGGGTAAACGGGTGCAGCTTCGTTCAAGTATTGCGCCCCATACCTTCGTGTCAGTTGAGGGTTTGGACCCTAAGCAATAACTAGCACTAATTAGTGTAGCATACAATGGTGTGTCATTAAGTGAGTCTGACCATGGAAAGTGCAAAATGAATTATATTTTCTTTCATAAGACTCTTGGCACTTACTGAAAGTATTTTCCCATAAAGGAAAATGGAATGTCAGTTTGAGCTTTTGTTTCCCATGTAATTGAGATGATGGTAAGAGTGATGAGATCTCGTGCACTCCAGTCATAAACTGTGTGTGCTAAGACTATGTACAAGTTAGACTTGATGAATTTTTTCTCTTATCCTTGTCTTGCAATATGATCTAGAGCCAAACTCACATGAGATATTTCTATACTGGCTTTCTGTGGATGAGATTGTAAAATCAAGAGACAATACAATAGGGAACAAACTAAAAGTCAAGTAAATTTGCTAAATAAGTCTGGAGAATCTGAATGGCTGTGTGAACCAATAAAATACATATATATACAGACAGATTTCTCCCAGAAAGCTGTGCATGCAATTTCAACACTATTACTGCCCTTGTTAATTTCTGAAGTACTGTCCAAAATCCACATCACACTTGGAAGTGTTCGTTTCCATTTTGATCCAGCCATTGCCCTGCCAAAAGCAATTTGATGTTCAGTAGCTCTCTTATTTATTTTTAGTGATGCTGGATTCTTTCCTGAAGATTCATGCAAGAAAGCACTTTATTTTACTAATTTGAAGGCATCAAGTACAATCTTCATGCAGAATACGCCAAAGAAAGTTTTATGCATGTTTTTATTCTTTTTATTGACTTTTTATGTAAAAGTGCTTTTGAACTGAAGACTATCTCCACTTTCCTGAGAGTCTGTTGGATGAACTAGTATGCATTTGCTTTTAACAAAAATGACTCAGTTAAATAAAATTATTTTATGATATTATGGACAATTGTAATACATACTCTTTCCTCCTTTTAGATGTGTAAAAATCAAAATTGTGGTGTTGTGTACAGAGGAGTAATGGGAGTAAAGACAGGTATTTGCTTTTCTTCTAGTAAATCACCAAAGGCAACAGGACCCAGTTTAGATGTGTTTAAAGCTTGTTCAGTTTCTATAGTTTCTGAACCTTTACTTGAAAAAGAATATAAGCTTGGATAAGAAGCTGGAAGTGGAATTTTATTTGGTTTGGGCTTTTTTAATCTTTATCAAGCTGTTTGTTTATCTGTTTCATGATTCCAAATGTAACTATTGTACTTTTTTCTTTTGGTGGGGTTGGAGGAGAGATGGCCTAGCAATTGTTTTTGTATGGGAGAACAATTATAGGAATGGGATCTTAAAGAGACTTTAATAGCTCTTACATAGTTATTTATGTCCTCTATATTCTCAGTTTTGAAGTTACAGACAAACCTCCCTGCTGAACTTCACAATTCTTTTCTCTGTACAATTCTTTACAAGTATTTTTTATTTATGAGACCAAGTATTTTAATATGTTCATGATCTCTTATTGTCTGAAGATAAATGGATAGAAGCTTGGATTTGCTAAAACAACATAGTTTATTTGGAATCTTAGGTTTTGGTTTGAGCTAGTTGGAGCAAGAGTACATGCAAGGAAATGTTCCTTAAAATTTAGGTTTTTAAGTGCTAGGTTGTCTTGTGCTCTTTACAGGGAAAGCCCCTGGTATGATTTATGAGGGGCTTGTGGGTTGGATTTTCACTTATGTTTGCCTGTTCCTTCATTACTATACTTACACCCATGGATCTTAGGAGACTATTATCCTGTGAAATGGTTAAAGGAGAAATTCTTTCCCGTGGTCCCGAATTCTAAAAATACCAGCGTTGCTTTATGAACATGGATTTCTGGCTTGCATTTCCTAATGTCAGTGTATTATTTGCTGTGCTAAGAGTCTGTAAAAACAGTGCCAAACGTAGGCACTTTGCCTTACTGTCTCACTGCCTTTCCTGGCTTGAAAAGTTCTCCTTCTCCTCATTTGTAAAACAGGGAACTGTGACTAAGGGACTAGTTATATCGTAGCTTGATAAACCTTTGTAAAGCAACGTGCTGTTGCGAGTAATGGCCTCCATTCATTATTAGCCCAGTTGATTTTCATTTACACTTGGCTCTAACAATTAGCTTGAGCAGGTGTGAAGGTGATGGAAGGCCAGGGACGCACAGAGGTCAGCCACTGCTCTGTGTGATAAATTAACCATTATTATCTGCAGTGAAAGTGGCTCTTTACGCTTGTCAGCAGCAAACAAAGGGACAACATATCTCACATAAAGTAGAATCAGGGCCACTGCTGCAAATGTGATGTGTCTGTAATTTTGTCTGGTAAATAAAGGCAAATCCTTTTGAAGTGTCACACCTGTGTGTTGCACTATGAGGAAGTAAATCTACCCTATTTTAGAGATAGATATATATAAATGTATGGATATGGAGTTTCAAAGCAATAGTAAGTGGCCTTTTATGTAATATATTCTATACTACATTAGAAACTAACCAGAAAACTTCTTTAAGGATTTGAAATATGGAGATTTTCAGCAGGCTGTAAAAAGGAAATGATTTGAGACTACTGACTTTTCAATTAATGTGTTACTATTTTAAGAACACGCTTGATTATGTTGCATCAGCTTTCCTCTAGCATTTGCCTCTGTTTATCCTTCAAATGAACTGTAACCTTCCCAAAATCTAAAAACTGACCTCTTCAAAAATGTGTGGAATTTCAGAGAGGATCATGTATAGAACCTCTCCTAACCCTTCTGTTGGATACTGATGGGCTGTAACTTCTGCTTGGACTTGGACTACTGCAAGTCTAGTACTGGTGTTCTACTATTATGAATTATTTGTTCAACAGAAATGCCAATATTTCACTAGTCATGATTAAGTTATAAAGGTTCTGCAGGACTTGGCCTTATGTGGAACTGAGAGAAAGTACAAAAATGAGAACGTGGACATTTTTCTTCCCAATAAAAGTAGGGAGGACAGTGGACTTGAATGCTTAAATTGGCTGTTCCACCCAGTTTCCCCACCTCCTCAGTTGCTCTGTACTTGGAAGGAAAGGTCTTAACCAGATGAATGCCCAAATCTGTTTTCATTCTCTTGACTACCAAAATAGTCCACCAATTTACAATGTTTAAAGTAGGTGAACTTTCACCACAAACAGAGAATGTTTTACAAATCAATAGGAAAAATATACAGATTTTTGTTAGTTCAAGCTGCAACCACTCTAGTCTTTATAAAGGATTTTCAAAGGATCTCGAGGCTTTCTTTCAATGTTAGCTTTGATTTTCTGTGATGGGAGCAAACATTTTCTGTTCAGTTTGGTGGACAAAAGAGTTGTACCATACCACTTGTCCTAGCATATGTTTGTTTCTCACAGTGTCAGCTGTTGTTAGCTCAAGCCCATAAGCTTGATCCCAGTGGGCCATATTATTTTAGTTTGAAGTGGCCTTTAATTTGCTATTGAGACTCTGGCTTATGTGTAGAGTGATAGCAGGTTTTCTTGAAGAGCCTTTGCTTCCAAACGTGGAATTCTTGCACCACTTGTTTGCAGAATTCTACTGACCTAGCAGTCAAATGGCTGCTTGAGATAACAGTTGTCTTTGTCAGAAAGTTAAAAGAATTAGTAACAAGTCTTACGGAAACTTGAGCTGAAATCAATAAAAACATGTTGGGGCAGGAGCAGGAAGTTGTCTCATTAACCTTCCATTGTACTTGTTTGGCAGGAACTTCCGAGGCTGCCTATGCTGCCTGCTGTTTGTGGTGTGGAATCTGCAGATTGCTTCTCTAATAAGGTAAGTCCTTTCCAATGGCAATGGTTTCTTTAGTGCAGTGGTTTTACCACGTGTGAGATAATTGCTTCTCAGTGTTCCCTGGGTGTAGTTATGGATACCTGCATAGTCCTCAAAATGCTGCTGTAACTTCCTCAGAAGCAGTCAGCTGTCCATCTGCTCCCACCTAAAGTCTCACTGCTGAATTAAGGGTAGTGCTCTCTCTGTAGCAAGCAGAATGCTGCTAATCAGAGCATGAAGGGGGGGTAGAAGCGATGGACAGTTGTTTTTAAGAAAACAGCGTGGTTATAATATGAAAGCAAAGCTCTTGCAACTAACTGGCAGCAGTTTAGCGTTGCATAGAGTCTTGTTAGAAGTATATGTTTAATCATTTGATTTGTCAAAAGGAGGGGTTGAAACTCAAGGGAATAAATATAATACACATGGGCTTAATTACGATGAATGGGTAGGCAAAAACAAAGTATGCAAAGTAGTGCATTTACTCTTCCCATATGTGTGTATATAGATATATAAATAGAGTTGGGCAGAAAATGCATTTTTCCTGCCACCCACACTTTGCTTGGTTTTTTTATCAAAATATTTATTTTGATAGAAAAGCATGCACCAACTTTACCATATACAGAAATTGCTTGTCATAGACAGAAATAATTTAAAAAAATCTTTGAAGTTAAACTCAAAGCAAAGAAAGCTAGTTTTACTCATTAAAATACATAATACCCTAACTGGGAAGCACATAGAAAGGAACTCAAACATTTGCTGCATCTGTATGGTAGAGAAATAAACATACTTTAGACAAACACATCTCTTGAGTTTTATTTGGTGGCTTATAGCAGCACACCTTGAACACACAGGGATCAGTACAATACAAAGATGCTTTTCAGTAATTCATCCAAGACTGCATTGTAAATCACTGTTGGGATGGGAAAAATGCTTTTGGGCTTCTACTCTTACTGAAGGTAGAAAACATTTGTCCCATTTGTTATGTATCCCATAAAAGGTGGTGTTTGGGTTTTTGTTTGGGTTTTTTTTCAATTTGCGTAACTCATGAAGATTAAATAAAACCATAATTTTTTGTCAGATTTTAATGGTGCTTACACAAATTAGGGAAGTTCACAAATAACACTTTCCAGTTGCCTTGGAAATGGAAACATAAAATGTGATCTGGTAGGAAGTTAGATGTGTTTGCTCCCTTTGGAGGATGTTCAGATAGTGAAAGGTCAATAAAAAACTTGTTAAAATGTACTTCTCTCTCTGATCTGTGTTTATAAGGACAATTTTTTTTCTTTTGGTTAACACACCAGGTTCAATGATTTAAAACAGCCTGCTAAGGCTGAAGATTTATCCTCTTCCCAATATCTTTGCACAGGGAAGCATTAGTTTAGGAAGTTTATGATTTAGAGAAGATATATATGTTGCAATGGGCATGATGCCAAATATAGTCTGCTGCAGATTCATCACAAGCTGAGAATGTAAAGAGGGTACAGATTGCTAATGCTCAGTGATGTGCAAACAAATTTCAGCTCAGGTACTGTTCCTGTAGCTTGATACTGTTTTTAAAGCTCTGTACTCTGGTTCCCAGTCAGAAGATCTGTGGTGTAGTTTGTTAGTTTGAGTCTGGGTTTTTTCCTCCTGATGAAAAAAGTGAGAAGTACAAAACCAATTGGAGAGAAAAAAGATTGGGTCAGGTGGATTCATTTGTTTGCTTTTCATGCTGAAGTTAATTTTACTAAGTACGTTTTATTCCATACAAAATTTGGTAGTAACTTAGTCCAGTTAGCATCACAGGCCAAATGTTTCCTTCTAAAACAGTTCATGATGTGATCTGGAATACATTTTCATGGGAAGAATCTTATCTGCACTTAAAGCTGTATGTGTGAAGCAGGCAACAGTACATGGAAACACAGTATACTTTCCTGGAGGAGGTAGACATTGATGATGTCATTCATCTCGATATTCAGAATCTGTCTTCAAATCTGGGAGCTTCCAGCATGTTCACTCTAACCAATCAAAATAACAGATTTTGTGGTTTGAGTCACCAAAACCTTTACATACATGCTTGGGGTCAGTAAGTGTAAACTTTGCATATGTTCAAGTCTTATGTTGAAACCCTGCACATCCACAATGACAGTAAAATATCCCCAGATTTTACCAGCAGCCTCCCAGAGTTGACCAATAGTGTGTGTTTTGTGGTTTGGGGTTGGGGGTTTTCAATGGGTATCGTTTAAGGTGACAAAAGTTTGAATTATTTTCTATGACCTTTATGTAGTCATTAAAATGTTGAAAGCTACATGTACTGTGTACTATTGAGAAGCAAGGTCTATGTGTTCAGTGTTAATAAAAAAAAAAAAGGCTTCCCTCTCAAACCTTGAATGAGCTAATTATGTAAAGCTCATGTGAAGTAATGTTGGTGACTGTTGGCATTTTTAATACTGGAACAAAAAGGTGTCGTGAATTCTTTTCACAGCACTAGAGAATGAATGTGCAAAAGTAAAAATGCTATAGGTGAAAGCTATAGCCTCCTCTGAAGCTGGTGCAAGTTCTGCCCTTGTAACTTGTTCTCAAACTTAAATAAAGGAAATGCTAAAGACACTGAGAGTTTTATCTATTCTGAAACTCTCTGTTAAAGAAATGATGTAGCATTTAAGGTGCTCTGAGGAGAGCAAATTTAAACTTTTCTGAAATTATCAGATTTGGTCATCATCATATGTGCTGAATTAATAGTTAGGGTTTTTAATATGGTTTGGGGATTTTTCCCTTCTTTTTGCCCCCTTTATGTAAGTTTTGAGGTAGTTAATCATGTCTCCTTTTCAGGAATATATGAAGGCAAATGTGTATCCTTAAGTACATGAACAGCATCTGCTGGTGATTACCTTCCTCTTTCAGGTCAGCTGCATGCTGAAAGTCCATAGTGGATTGCACCATTGCAGTGAGGTGGAGGAAACCCTTGCTTTCCTTTTCTTTGGGTATCTAAATATTCTAGTACAAGGCCTGGTGCTTTGAAGTTTTTAGCAATTGTTCTTAAAGATGTTCTTTTAAATTGCTTCAATGGTTTTGATTATATATAGCCATTATACATTTATATTTATACACTGCAAATTGTTATATATGCTCTGTGTATGAACTAAGCATAGTTTTACTGATGCTTTTAGGCCAAATTGAGGTTGCAAAGCTGCATCTCTGAAAGCTTATTTTTAAAGTGAGATTTTTTCATTTTTCTCACTTAAGCAAAATTCTATTGCTGCAAAGTAAAAATCCTATTGCTGTGAAGTAATTGTATGAGTGAGTGCCCCTGTTTAAGTGAACAGTTTATGGTTACTATATTAAAGCGAACGTTTCAACTTGGCTAACACAACCACTGAATAAACACATATTGATATTATAGAACAAAATAATATATTAGTGCATTGCTCATTTGTGCTCTGATAGTCACCCTGATACTATTAGTCATGCGGGGAGTGACAAACACAATTACACTCGAGTGCTAATAGAGTGGAAGGGCAAAACTGCCTGACCTCGGCATCCTGGGTCGATTTAAATGTTTGATGTCTCATTGAATTAGTATCACAGTGTGAAAGACAAAGCTCAAACTAATGGAAATGAGCCTGGACATGCAATACTGCTGATTGGGCTGACATAATTAGAATAATATTCTTCACACAGCTAATAACAAGCAGAAGAAATAAATAACCAAGAGATAACTTAATGACTGCATGCTAAAATGCTTCTTTGAATATGCTAAGGTTAGCATTTTCTATTTACTTACAGAGCACTGGGGGATTTTTTTTCTCTGTGTAATCATTAGCTGTGGTGATCAGCTCCATGTTGGTCACTAAGGCCATATGAAACTATGCAGGTTGACCTAACTTTTTCCCCCTTCAACATCATTATTTAACCCCCAGGGCATTGTTACAAATATCTGCCTCTCTAGAAGACCTGGCCAATCCCTCACAAAAAGAGAGAAGAAAAAGAAAGAAAGAAAAAAAAAGCTGACACATTATGGATTCATAAATACATAGCCTTGTATCTTTTTATACCCATGCCTTTGAACTCTGAGGATCAGGGTCATGAAGTATAACTAAGTGTAGAGGGCATTTGAAGTATGTTCATTTCTGTGGCATGAAATGGGATTCTGATATGTTTGATACAAAGTACAGGATAATTTTTAGAAAGCTTCCTGCAGTAGCTTATCTTAAACTTTATCTTTGGCAGTGTCTCAGGTACTTCCTCAGATTGAAGTGGGGTGATACAGACACAAACTTAGGAAAGATGTGGGTGAGTCAAGAACATATCGGAAAAACACTTGACATTATGCATAAGTTTCATCTAGACCTCTGATACTGATATGTGAACCAGAAATCAAATCTAATGATAGCATGTTTGTTTAACTTTAGGTGGAAGAGTTTCTGACATCAGAGTGTCATGTGTTTCACCATAAGCATTTACCTTCAGGGTTTTTGTGGTCAGGGACTTTTGTTAACCAGGACCTACTGAAATCAAAGCCAGAGGAATTTGCTGTCTATGTATCAAGGAGTGTGAATCTGAGACCCAGATAAAAAATTCAATGGATTGAGTTGATAAGATTTTTTTTCTTTTCCTTCCTACTTACAAAAGTTCACAACTTCAATTTCCAGATTTTTCTTATGTGAATAATTCCTTGGACTAAAACATCAGAAAGTGCTGTCACTTCCTGGAGAGGCTGAGGATTGTTTTCAACTAAAATTAGTGATGTGTCTTTGGAAGGTATCAGGAAACAAAATACTTTTACCACATTAAGCTTAACGTTAACTTTGTCTTAGAATTTGCTAAGAGATGCCTTTTGAGCCAACTCTTCAAGAGAGCAGATCCTCATGAGGTTTCAGTGAAGTCAGGAAGTTTTGTAGTGTCTTTGAAAGCTGGTGCAGGAGAGTTCCAGTTCTTAATGCAGGATCTGGCAGTGAAATTCACTGTACTTCTATGGCCTCATTCACAAGAGAGTATCACTGCAGGAAGAAATTCCTAATGAGATCTGATTAATTTATATTGTGCTTGTTATCACTAACTAAAACTTCCAGTTTTAAAACACCTAAGACAATGTACATGGGTTTTTTATGCCCCGTTGGCCCATAAATTTATATAATGACAAGCCTTCTATCATGAATGCACTGAAGTGGAAACCATAGTCTTAAATAAGTATGATGTTGCATGTTGCAAACTTGCAGGTGGAAGAGTCCCAGCATTTTAGCTGTGACCGGTGTGAAGCAGTGGAATGCTGTTCATCTGTTATGTTCATAAGCTGACCTACATCTGTTACTTCTTTTCAAATAATAATAATAAAAAAAGGCCCAGCATTTTCAGCAAATCACATTATTTCACTTCATTAAGGGTTAAGGGTTTTATATCAGTCTATTACCAATTCAGACTGAGGTAGCTCTGCTGAGCCAGCATATGCTGCAGTGTCAAGGGCTGGTACAGAGGTGGATCTCTCCTCTGCTGTCAGCACAATTGCCCTCAGTACTATGGGGTTCTGTTCAAATGAGGGCTTAGGAACAGGTTTGGTGTTTCTGTTGCAAACCAGCACCGTTGCCAAGCACAGTTGGCATGCAGGTTGTAAGAAATACATAGCTGAATCCGTGCCCCAGATTTATGATTCTCGGAATAAGTGACCCAAAATAGTGCCCTCATCCAAAACCCACTGACTTCTGAATGGTGTTGGATCATTTACCTTTGTCAGCTCCTCAGACTCTGTGGAACTGCCCTTGTTGATTTTGTGCTTGCCTGCTCTAGGCTGTTTCTGCATCCTTACAGAAGAAGTTCTGGCTCCCCTTACTAACAAATTCAGCATCATGTAAAAGGAGCAGGAATAACTCTTTTCCTCCATAACGTGAAGACAGAAGCAATAAATATGATTAACTAATTCCTATTCCGTCTGATTATGCAGAGACGTTACCTGTGGGTAGCTCCTAGTTTTCCTCAGTCCTCCTCTTTTACCATGGATCCTAAACCAGTGAGATTGAGAATGGGATGACAGGTTGGCTCTTGAGGTTGTTTGAACGTAAAGGTGAGGATTATTTTCTCTCTGTTAAGCTCCTCTGAATTTATGCCACTACAAACCCTCTACTTGATCATTTGAGATAACTTTCTAGAGCTGCTGTGCAAAAGGATTGCTTTCAGGCAGGAAACAGAGATAGCAGTGGCCACTAAAATACAAGGTGTGTATATACAAGCAGATGGAAGATGCTTTTGTTTTTGCAGGGAGCTTTCTCTAACCTTTGGGTTTCACTCAGTCTAGATGCACATTTTTGGTAATTTAACTGGACGTTTGAGATGGGAGTCTGAGGCCTACAAGTACTTACTGCAATATCACTGATATTAACGGTAGCTTAAGTGATTCGGGTGGCTGAGCCTGACTCATCCCTGAGTGGTTTGAAAGCTGAACATATTGAATAACTCCCAGCAGTTTCTTAATGTTAAGAAGTGGGGGGAATGTCTTCTGTCTTTCCTGTGGTTTTCTGCTTTTTCAGTGTTCATCATGTTGATGGTATGAATTTTTTGGTAGCAGTACCTCTGTAGTACACCTATGTTCTCAGCTATTAAAAAGAAAAAGTGCCAGCTTGGAAAATACTGTTCAGTTTTATGCTATGTAAGAATTTTTAATGTAAAGAATAACTGTGGAGTTAGCTAAACCTTTCTTTAGAAGGACTCTTTTAACAAGTTAGGCTTAATTAATTGTTAAAACTGCTCTTCGGCACCCACTAGTGTGTCATCCAATGCCTTGTATGCTACAGGGTCATTTTTCTATGGAAGAAAAAGGATAGAAGATGTTTCTATGCATATTTCTATTTTCATGCATAATCAGTCAGCTTTTTCTGTGCTCTAATTTTCTACAACATTCTTCTCCTGTGATCTTAAAAGATCTGAATCAAGGCTATTGAGGTAAATGGTAATCTTTTCATTGAAGTCTTCTGGACTTCAGTCAGAATGTTCCTAGTAAGCAAATGTGTGTATCAGTTGGCCCATTCTAAAGAACCAACAAAAAAAGGGCGTTTTTCAGAAAACCTTGGTTCTCATAGACTAGTTAACACCATGAACTAGGAGGTCTGTTTCCTTCTGAAATTTGTTAGTTGGATATTGTTACATTCTTTTCTCTTTTTTCTTCTTTTTCCCCTCCAGTGGCCATAGTCTTAATGGTGTCTGCTGACAGTCAGTTCCACAGACTAGGGCTACATATTTTCAAAGCAATAGTTCTCTAATGAAAGAAGCTTATTTTACTCACAATACTATGCATCCATTTTGAACAGCAAACCCAAACATTATTCAGGACTGGTAACACTGGTGTTATTTACTAATAACATTCAAGCTGGCATTTGAGGTAGTGCATTTGGGGTGTTCTTATGCAAAACATTTACAACCTTTCTGGATCACCGAACCATAGCCTTTGCATTTCATTTGGAAAAGACAGAAACTTGAATAATAATTTGAAATATAGTCCTTTGTGTGTTCAACTCTCCTGGTACAAACCCTTCACTAGTAAGGAATGTACTGAAAATGGTGGTATTCTAGTACTAGTTGAACAAAAACAGCCTTCAGCAATCTGGGCTAATAAGAATGAAGACTACTTCCAAACAAAACAAAAAAAACCCAAGGTTTTTTTTTATTATTTTATTTTGTTTTGAGCAAATGTAGAAATATCACATGTAGCTGCAGATTTGATTTGCTTTCATGCCATTTGACAAGCTGATAATTTTTACAAAGATATACTTGAAATGCTGTTTCATGCAAAGTTCACTTTTTTCCTTGTTTAAAAAACACTACATCTTTAATTTGCAAGGCTGTGTATTAATTTTGCTGAGAGCACCGTTTATTTCCTTTTCCTTCTACTTTAAATAAAGTCAGTTGTTGACAACTCTCAGGCGTGTCAAACTCTCACCACTAATAATTGCTTAAGGATCCCTAACTTCTATAAATGTTGGTTCCAGCTAAAAACCCTGTGTGATAGCCCTGTTTGAGGGAAAGGGGGGGGGGAGGAAGGAAAAAAGGGGTGGGGAAAAAAAGGGAAAAAAACCTGAGAACTACTTCTGATGAATTTTTGATTTTCCTTCTTAACAAAGAAATGTCTGTGATTCAAAGAAATAGCTTAAAGTGATATTATAAAATAGAATATGGAGTGCACTGTTCTGAATGACTCTTTGCTTTTAATGTGAGGCTGAAAAATTGTCAGTGCCTTTTTTGATTAGATGAGATTTTTTTTTTTTGTTCTTGATCTAAGAATTGAGGAGAAAAACATGCTACTTGCATTTGAATATGGTATGAGCTAGATGTAATGTGTTGAAGATAAAGCAATACCAGTACTGCCTCAAGGCGGCACCTGTATCTGTGGGTCAATGCCATTTCTCTTTAGATCGCTGCTGAGCCCCTCTCTTGGCTGCTGCTTTATTAGGCCTAATTAGGCAGGCTGTCACTTTTATTGGTGATGGAAAAGGAAGATAAGTAGATTACTTGTGTCATCTATCTCTATCCGGACGTGTCTAAAAAGTCTAAAGTGATTGCTGTGGGCCACAAAAATATTTCACAAGAGGGAGAAAAAGAAAAAAAAACTCAGAAACGTATTAAACCTCTAGAAATTACTTACCTTTGGCACTACTGTGTGTAATTTCAAACCCACAGAGAAAAGAGTTACAGTACATACATAAAGTCCTTTTGTTCAGATGGGGAAGGTTGTCTGTAATGGTTTTTGAGATATCAAAATAAAAAAACCCAAAACTGTTTACTACTAAAAATTCCAGTAGTGGTTTTATATATTTTTTTTCTTCCTTTTTTTTTTTTTAAGTTAATCCAAGTTATAATAAGAGTGCAGCATCTGTGGCTGGTGGAGTGGGCTATTTTGATGACAGGCATGTTGACATGTTCCTCTGATAGGCTTACTGGTTAGATCATTGCTCAAGGCATCTCCACTTAATGCAGCATGTGTGTATGTTTAATGATTGTTTATAGGAATAATTAATTATTTTCTAAATAAAGTATCAGTTACCTTCCTAGATAATTATTGACAACTAATATTATCAACAGCCAGTCAGCACTCCCAGCTCTTTAATTTCTGAGACAGTCTGTGCTTTGGAAGATGATATCCCCCAGAAAGAGCTTATCAGCTGTAGCATTGTGATAGGAAAATGACACTAGGTCTGTATGGACTCATATGGAAATCAAATATTATTTTCACTTAAGGGTGTTGGCAGGGTCAGCTACTAATCCTCACAACACTTTAGGCTCAAGGATAAAATAAGAAAGGTTTTATATTTAAAAAAAAAAAAAAATTAAAGCTACCAAATCTCAACCAGGAATGTAATAAAATGCTTTGAGAAATTTAGATCTTTCCTTTTGGATCTCTTCAATTACTGGTGCATGCAATCATGTAGGATACCATACCTCACCCTTCCAAATGTGGCTGATGGGGCATTTTCATCCAGTGGTTGCTAGAAGGTTACAGGTGGATAAAACTGAGGCCTGAACTTTGCAAGTGTGAGAGTTATTTGCTGTCACTGTGTCTCCTAGCAGGAAAGGACAAGGTCTGGTTGACTTTGAGAGATGTTTGATTCTAAAAGCTTCCCTTAATATGTTAAGCCAGTCTCTGTAGAGACATTTTTACCGTCACGTTGTTTTCTGGATGTGTCTGTGTTTTCTAGACTCTTGCTGACAGTCAAGGCCTTGGTACCACAGCAGACATAGTAAATCTAAGAGATAAAAAAATTGAGTTCCCAGAATGGTTCTTCATCTTTTTAATGGTTTTGAAATATTTAGGAAAAAAAATTTTAAAATACCAGCTAAAATGCAACTTTGTGCTTTCAATATTAACATACCTGATTCCATGATTTCTTCACAGCATCTGAAATTCACTGGCTTTTGGGTCATCCAACTCCTAGATTTTTCTTTTTTTTTTTTTTACAAGTGATCTTTCTTTGCATTGGGTGATGCTTGCTTGTTTCATGGATATGTCAAAGTAAAAGTCTTTTAGAACATTTATGTTTCAAATTTGCTCCCTGGTCAGTTAAGGCTTGCATGCTAATATGACCCCAGGTTCCCATGGTCACATGCTGCTGCAGAAACTGGTCAGTATATATTGATCAGTGGAAGAATAAATTGGTCATGTCTTGCATAAACTTCTTCCTTTTTATGTTTGTGTTCTTGCAGGGAACACATGTGAGGGTTTTGGTTGGTTAGTTTGGGTTTTTTGTATTCCATGTGCATTTATCTAGGAAAGATTGAGTGTATAATTATTGCAACATTTAAAATAATAAATGTAGCCCTGTTAGGCTTCTGTAACTCAAAAGCAGTGGACTAGCTAGGTGGATCCAGTTCACTTTTAAAAGATACTCAAGAGTCAAAGAAATTGTTGGTTTCAAAAGACAGCTTGCTTTTCTCTAGTCATGTTTGTTCCTTCTCTTCAGGCATCAAACCAATTAGACACCAAGAAGTACAGCCTAAAAAGCCGTAGTTCAGTCCAGCAAATTCTTACAGAGTTAGCGGAGATCTGTTCTAAAGTCTTTCTAAATTTTTCAAATAAAATCACCATATTTATTCTTTTCCTGTTGCTGTGTTTTCTATGAAGCCAGAGCTTCACTGGCCACACTGGGCTTTGGTGGAATAGTTATTTTAGTATATTTACTTTAGTATATTTAATTTAGTATATTTACTTCTAATGACTCCATAATAATAATAACTGATGACAGCTCTGTTAGCAACGTGAGGATATTTGTCAGCAGAGCCAAGTGACAGAGATGATTTTGCTGAGTAAGTGAAGATACATAACAGCTTTACTAATGTGGCCTTTGCACTCCTACGTTGATCAGACAGCTCTAGTTAGGAATTTCTTGCAGTTTCTTACACAGCACTTTGACATATCTTCCACTTTGCAAAGCCATCTGGCAAAGTCCGGCATGGAACCCAGTGCATAGGTGGACCCCCAGTGTAGTAACACTGTGAAGGGCAACATTGAGTCTTAGTTGTATTAATATTTTGTATTGTTTCTATCAAATCTCATTAGCATTAGTTTTTGCTTTTAGAACATAAAAAGCCTCTAGTAAAGTGCACAAATATTATTGTTCTGTATCAATGCCTTCTATATCAAATTAGTGAAGATCATTACTGCAGCAGGTTATGACTTGCTCTGCACTCAAGGGACAGTACACAAGATGCCTTGGAAGCAGCTTTCTAAATAGCTTTTCTGTAGCATTCTTTGACTGTATCAAGTCCTTTGGTCTGTCATCTTGCTGTGCTGCAGACTGTGTTGAATGGCATGAGTGACAAGCATTTGTCAGAGGGTGAAAATTTTATCCAAGTCAAAATAGTCCCAGCTTTCCCTGCTACCTCTCTGTTTCTTGTGGGGTGAGAGCATTTCAGTTTTGTGGCTGAAACAATTCATGTTTCATTGGAAGTGCTATAAGCTGTTCGTTAAGCACCTTTTAAGGAGAGTTGCTGTATTTTAATGGACATTTAGTAGCTGGCTATCAACAGTCTATGTTCCCTGCCTGGGGACAGCACGCAAGGTTTATTAAATATTAAGAAGCTGTTCATTACTTTATGGAACTATGACAACAGAACATCTGCATATTTAGAAAACAGTAAGTTAACGTTCTTTAGAATAGCTGCTTCAGTTAGGGAAAAGGACTAATGTTTGTCTGGCTAAAGATGCATAAAAATGCGGTGTCGTCTTTGAAGTTTGCTCTTTGCTCCTACTACTTGTGAATGTTGAGATTAACTCACGTTGCTTAATTTAGAACACAAATGGAAGCACTATCTCTTAGAGAATGCAGAAAATCAGGCTTCTTGGATGAATGCTGGTTTTTAAATGTTGTATGTTCTTTACAGGTTTGTCTGTCAACAGTAATTTCAAGCAGTGACATTTATCCCTGTACATAGCATGCAGAGGCTATTCAATTTCCATTGCAAATGTCAAGGAAAAGGTGAGGTCTTTGCAAGGAGACTGTACCTTGCTGGCAAAATGTCTGCAGACTTTTCAGAACTTCCTTCGCTTCAACCAGAGTTTGAGGCGAGGTGAAATCTCTTGGCATATGGGCTGTTCAAGACTGATGAAGCCAATTACATATTGTCAGTATTACGTATTGTATTTGTACCCACTTTTGCTTATATGGGGCAAATGAGAAAAGAAGAAAAGAACAAACTCAGATCTCTCTCTGGTACTGATCCTGCCAGTCATGCTGAACGAACAGTCTTGTTTCCATGTGGAGTAGTGTGCAGCAAAATTCCCTCAGTGGTTACCATGGGACACAAGATCTTTTTAAGTGGATCCCTTGTGAAGTATAGCAGGACAGGCAGCAGAATTATTTAGCATTAGACATGATTTTATCTTAAATGTCTAGAGTTCCAAGGGTCCCAAATGTATTACCACTCAGTGATATTGCAGCTAGTGTTTTAAAAGGGTCCGGGGGGGGTGGAACCACAACAACTTTTAGTCTCCTATGGGCTGTAAAAGTGTTTTTCCAGGCTTTAGAGTATGGAACGAAGGGACCCGTTCATATGTTTTTCTAGTTCAGCACTGAAAATACTGACAAAGAGAAACAACATTAGCTGGCAGTAAACTTGCAAACCCAATATGTCTGAAGATTATTATGCATTGGTCCTGAGACATATACTCTGCCAGGTACTGAGCTGAGTGCAAGAATAGAAGGTAAGGTTGGACTGAGACCGTCTTGAGTCATCTTTCTGTCCGGCACACCAGGCCGGATTCTGAATCTGACTTGTTTGTGCTGTTGTGGCAACCTATAGAGACTGGAACAGGATATATAACATAGCTCACTGATTAAATTGATAGAGTAGACCAGAGTACTTACATGGAGACTGAAGAGGTTTTAAGAAGCTGTAGGATGTTTTGTCACAGAAGACACTACTAACTGAAGAATGGCTCGCAAAACAGTGAAGAGTGCTTAAACAGCCGTAAGGAGTAGGTACTAAAGCAAATAAAATTACTGGAATGTCAAATTTGATCAGCAGCACTGTATGTAGTACTGACAGCAGGTGAGACTGATCAGAAACTGGCCTTTAAACCCAAAGGTTAGGCATGTTAGAGGAAATTTATTTTGTTTTGGTATATTTTACTTTTAAGATGGTCCTGCTGTCCTGGCTTCAGTATGCACTCCTTATGGCTGTTTAAGCACTCTTTTCATTTGTGTTGTGTTCTTTTTATGTTATAAAGCTCATCTCCTTTTTCAAATACTAAACCCAGTATTCCTCCCTTATGAGCATCTTTTCTTTGTTGCTTTTCAGATCTCTTTGGCCTTAACATTCTTTGATTTCACCTCTTGTCCTCTTTGTTTTTATTACTAGGCATTCCTTCTTTCTCTTTTTCTTCTGTTTCATTTCTTCTCTTTCTTCTGTGTCTGTCTTTCTCAAGTAATTCTTGCCTTTTCCACACCTTGCCAATGTGCTTGTAGTTCAGTGTTGAGTCTAAGAGTAATGCCACCAGACTGCCATCACTACTAAATTATCACTACTACATTACTTGTTCTTCTACCACTGCCAGGGTTTGACCCAGTTTATGCCAGCACATATGAGAAAGTTGGAAGTACAGTAGGTAAGTTGGGGGTTGGGGTTTTTTAATCCTAAACAAACAGGTAGCAAGATGTGGATCTTCCCTTTTTAAATGTAACTGGAAATTCTAAGCAATAATTGCTAAGGGTAGGGAATCCTAGAGATTTTAATAGTGCTTAGTAGCTTCTTGCCCCTTTTTGAGTTGCTCAGTATCTCTTTTTTTCTTTTTTTCCTTTCCTCTCCTCTTCCCCATAAGATTTTCCCTTTGGTATTTAGGGAAAAGATAGAATTTATCACTTGTAGTTCTTACCATTTAAATTTAAAACCCACTCTGACTTAGACTTGAATGAACTTGTTTGGGAGGAAAAGTCCTGTAGAAGTCTCATTCTGTAAAATTTGTTCATTAGGTTCGTAATCGAAGAGGAAGAAAAGGGAAGAGGAACTTTGCAGGTGCTGAAAAAGCCTGATTTTTAACTGAAATGAAATCTTTCCAAGAGATTACAGCCCATTTTCTTAATGATGTTCCATTATGACCTCGCACTTACTATTATTTGTATTGTGACATAGCCTAGTCAACTTGAGTAACAGAGCTTGGCACTTGACAGATCCTGTATGAGAGTCTTGCTTTGAGTAAACGGCAGCAGCAGTGGTGGCTGCTCTTACCAATTGAGGTGCAATTCTGTTTAATGAGAAGCTGTATCTCCCTGACTGCAAACTATCACAGGTCAGGTTTAGGTGGGGCTTTTAGAAAGCAGTTTGGATGTTCTACCTAATGGTATATTGGCAAAGCCACAAGCTGAATTTTAACTCGTTTTGCAGCTCTGTATCTCAAGCACAGTTCATTTCTACACTTCCCTCCAGATGATTTTTCTGCTCTATTGTTAGTATTTCTGTTCTCTTGCTTCACCTGAAATGGAAAGATGTGCTCATGTGTCTTGTATGGGTAAAAGAATATCTGCTTCTACTGGATTTGCACCTGTGTTTTCTTTGTCGTCTTTCTGTTCTCTGTTTCTCAGACCTGTTTGCTCACTTCCCCCATAGACACTTCACTATCTCTGCCAGCAACTTGAATTGTTTTTGACCTATACATCTCCCTTAAAAGGTCTTGCAGCCTTACACATTCACTGTCCTCTGCATTCAGCTTCATCTGCCTTCCAGACCTTCAGTGTTTCTGGTTCCCCAGCTCCTCATGACTGTTTCTCTTCTGGACATATATATCTGTGTCCCTGCCTCGCTGAAGGATTAGGGCTCTTGGGTGTCTTGCCTTGAATAAAGGAAGTGTGAGGACCAAGTCTAGGGCACAAAATACGTGACAATGACAAAAGTGGGACTGTATGTGTTCCTCCTGTCTTACTAACTTACCACTCCACAGCCAGGGTGTGAAGATTGAGCACACATTAATTTGAGTGAGTCCTGGATGTGCTAGCAAATTTCCATGGTTTGATAGCAGGAAAATTTTTGTTAGAGATGCTCTACTGGGGAGGTTCAGGTTAGAAATTAGGAGAAATTTCTCCTCAGAAAGATCAGTTGGGCATTGGAATGTGTTGCCCAGGGAGGTGGTGGAATCACCATCCCTCAGAGTGTTCAAGGAAAGGTTGGACAAAGTACTGAGGGATGTGGTTTAGTTAGTAATACAGGTGGTAGGGGGACGGTTGGATTAAATGATCTTGGAGGTCTTTTCCAACCTTTATGGCTCTATGATTTTTTTGGTAACTGTGGCTGTTTTTTAATTTAACACTTCCATCAACAGGTTGCAAAGCTTGTCAGGGAAAAGAAGAAAGTCTACCCAACTGGCTAGAAAAAAACAAGGGAAGGCTATTTAATTTCTTTCATTTGCTGCATTTAATGATGAAACTGGTGTATGAGTGTGGTAGGGGAACAGAATAGAGAAGAGGAAGCAAAACCTCTGTGGGGAGCCAGATTTTTAACAAAATGTTTGAAAATTAACTGAGAGGGGGAAAGTACCCTAGAAACTTGTCAAAAAGGAGGACCTATGATGGTGCAAACTGAGGCAAATCTCTGCTTTTTCAAGTCTCCTTGAACTCCAATTTTTCTCAGCTCTGTGTGAAGTAAGGTTTAGAGCATTTTTAGTTTTTCTGATCCTGCTTTCTACTAAGTTTTGAAGTCTCCAACTTCTCTCTGAGCCTTTACAGTGTTCTTCTCTGGTGGGAACCATCCCTTGGGTTCTTCCCCCACAAACAGCTCTTTGGTTTATAAAGGAAGCATTTTTATTTTGGTTTTGTTGCTGCTGTCCAAGACTGACAAATGGGTTTAGTCCCAGGCTCTCCCTTCAATTATTAATGAAAAATAGTGTATTACCTGAGGCTAACCCAACACTGCATTCGGTTTCCAAGCCTTTGGCAAGCAGCAATCTCCTTGCTGTCTAAAATGCAGAGAAGAAAATCTTTTGCCTGTTCCTTTTTCCTCCTCTGTTTCAGCTTCCCCTCCCTCCCTTCAGAAATACATTACTGTGTGAATTGCAGGATGACTCCAATGAGATTGCTCAGAAAGCATTGTGATAAATAAAAGTGAACATCGTGCAGTCTGATTGTCACTTGTTTAGGATTTAAAGTATAGGTTTCTGAACATTAGAGAGATTTAGACATGGGTTAATTAAACATTTACATACATGTGTAGAACAATATATTGTATGGTGCAATAATATGCACTTTAATCAGAATCTGTGGGTGTTGTGTGTTTGCTTGTTCCATGTTAATTGGTATCGTGCTGGCTCCTAGCTTAGGTCTTTGGCTGGATGGAACAGAATAGACATGGTGTTTTAAATATTTTAATTAGGACCAGCAGTTCCCGGCTCGCTCATTTCTCATTGGATTGTTTTTCATGCATGAATAAATTAGCTAGCATGGAAGTACTTTGCAGGAAGTAGTTGCCCTCTAGCCATAAAATGAGTCCTGTTCATTAATACTTTAATGAAATTAGCTGTGAGCAAAATATCATTCCTTTTAACTGTGTTCTAATTTCTTAATTTTAATTAGGCACATAATTGTAGTATACTGAAATTATCTTAATGTACAGCAAGAAAAGTTCTATCACCGTGGGCCTGTGGCTGAAACTTGAGCATACTTGCAGCGTATTTTAGCTTGCAATTTTTCTCTTCAACTTTTCCTTGCTAATCAAAATCGTTTCCTCACTTCGTGTTATTGCAACATGATGTCAGGAACTGAGCACTAATGCTTTTGAATACTTGGAAAATTAAAATAACCTCTGATGCTATGTTTTTTTGTTGGCAACATTAAGTTGACAACACCAAATTTTGTGGTCCAACATAACCCAGGAGAATTTCTAGGCAGCACAGAACGTAGTTATTTTGACTTTTCCCCCCTGAGGTATTCCACATCTTGCTAACCTCGAGTTGCTATGTTTACTTTGTAATTTTACAAACTGAGATGTGCAGCAGTAAGGCTGCATGAAAGCAAAGAAATTTCAATTTTGGCAGCTCTAGCATAAATTATCTTTAGTATAACATAACGTCAGTATAACATGACATATATATGATGTCAGTTTAGCGTGATGTCAGTATTTTGTGTGAGTGTTCTTATACTGATAGAGAGCTGGGGGTATAAATACTACACCAGCTAATTTTTCTTAGGAGAGCTAAACATTTTCCATCCAAATTTTTGTGAGTTGGGATTTCAGCCCATACTACTTCGCTCAGAACTGCAGAGAACTGGGATAAGAAACCAGGAATTAATCTTGTGAGTTTTAAAATACTGAACAAGGGGCACATACGTATTTAGCCCTGGACTTTTTATGTCTAAATCTATTGAAAACTATTGTTTGTATTTGTTATATTCCTAATCAAAGAGAAGTTCAGTCAGTAGCGACTACACAGATAGGAAATCCGGATTTTGGCTCAGGTAGTTCTAAGATCAAGTAGCTGTATGTTAGCATCTGAAACCTGGTGGGTTTACGTAGTGATCTCTGCCTGCTGCACAGTGCTGTGTAAACCTGTCCTGCAGCAGCCTGCAGATGTATCGCGCTTTGGCAGGACAGGGCGAGTGCAGGTGAGCTCCAAGCCAGGCTCCCTTCCCCCGTGGAGGGGACGTGCAGTGGTGCTGCAGCCGTTTTGCCAGAGTGAGGAGGACCTTTGTCCTTGCTGAAATTGAATTTCTAATTGAAATCCTTTTTGGTGGCATATTTCACTGCCTGCCGTAATTGGCACCTGCTCTAAATAATATTGATATTTCTTATTTAAATAATATATTATGGCTAATTGTAATACTTCATTATGCCCACAATTAAGTGAACTGAGGTTAGTTTACAATTAATACTAATACTAGTTGATGTGCAATTTGAATGTAATTTGCTGCTGTTAGCAGATTGCCAGTGGAAAGAGGAAAGCTAAGGGATTTCTTGTTTCCAGTGGCAATCTTGTTTTTCTAGACAAACAGTTTTAAATAAAATGTGAGTTATATTCAGATAACCAACAAAGTAATTAAACTAAACATTCTGGTTATATTTCTGATCGATCACTGTCATTCTTCTGTTGGTAAACACACACTCAAACCCTCCCTTTAGGGACCTAATTCCAATTATCATCTATTAAAGATTAGTAAAAGTAATGCAGCACATCTTTAATTGTTTCATGTTATGGGAAACACAAGATAAGTCTGGAAAACTCAGGCTTCACATGCAGCAATTTTCAGTATGAGGCATTTGTGTGAGAATGCCTATAGTCAATTACAGATTGCTCTGGTAGTGATAACAGAGGCTCTAGAAAGAAAAAAGGGTGTGAGCTGGAATTTCAGCTACTGTGGAGCTTCAGCTACCCATAACAATTGCTATAGACTGATTATTCTGAAGAAAGGAATTCCTAGGGTATTCCTTATAATAAAATGTGTTTGGGTGTTAAGTATTCAGTGGCTTATGAGTTATCTGTATCTCAAAATTCATTTGCTGTAGAGGCAAATGACCTAGGCAGGTGGACAATGATTGGTTTGGTCTGCTTCACCAGTCAAAATTCCTCAGGTTCTTCCAGCATCTATAAAATGTGTGTGAGCAGCAAATTCAAAATGCATCATCACTGTGCTCAGTTTGCTGACATGAAACAATCATGTTAGAAAAATGACCTATTTACACTTCTTATAGACTCCCCTGTTAAAAGACTTAGAGAAGTTAAATTTAAAATTGCTCCAGTGTTTCATTTATATGATCAGATTGACACCTTTGAAGCAGAGCTGATGTTAACTTCTGAAACTCAGTCTAAAACCAAAATAACAAAAGGGGTAATCCCTAAGGCAATTTGAGTAATGAGAAGCATAAAAGGGTGGAGCAAAAGCCTGTTATAACATCCGAGTCATCATACAGTTGTAATTGGGGTTCTTTTCTTATTTCTGTGACAATATAGTTATTTACTCTGTGTTTTGGAGTAAGGAAGTAGACACTACATGGTATTCAGCTACCAAAATGGGAATTTAGATAGTGGTAATTAGATTACTTACACTGGAATTGATTGAGGAGATAAATACATAAATGAGGCAGGGAGTTCAGTCTCTGATATTCTGATACGCTACCTGCATTACAGATGCTTTTCTGGTGCAGTTCAAATGTGTGTATCTGAACAAACCTAGAGTGAGGGGCATTTACCATGCCCATGGCCTGAGTCAAATGTCGTAGGACATGAGGAAGGAAGAATGATGTGTTGAGTGTCACTTGAAAGTAGGACATGGGGTGGAACTTCCCCAACAGCACATGTGCATGTCTCAGTGCTTTGTGACCTTAGGCTTTCCTTTCCTAGCTGTTGTGTTCGGTCCCCTGTTTTCAAAACAGCAACTTGATGGATAACTTTGTTTTGGTTTTGTCTGTTACTTTACAGAGCATTTATGTTTGGTTTACACATAGTCTCTTAAAACTTTTAGTAACATTTGTTTTAACTTTTACTTGCTGGTATCTCTTAAAACATGGAATCCAGACCTACAAAAGGCCAGAAATACAAAATGTTGCTTGCTTTGAAAGTTTACACTGCAGTGTTGCTGTTACTAGTGATCTTGCCACATCATTCTAATCTAATGTTTTGCGTGATTTATGTTTTTGTTTGTTGGTATTGGGGTTTTCTTAAAGAATGCTGTGACTACTTAAATTGCCACTACTCATTTAATATTTATTTTTAGAAAAATGTCATTAGATACCTGGAATGAGGAGAAATGCTGGGAATTGTGAAGGCCCAGCTTAAAACAGGACCAATTAAAAAAAAAATAAATTAAAAAGCCTTCCCCACCGTTTTGAACTTAGTCCTAATTTCTAGATCAGTCAGAAGCTACCTGAGATCTATGTGTTTGTTTTTCAAGAGGACCAAAATCTAATTTGGGAGAAACTAGATTTCTTTTACCAGGTCAGAAAACAAACCAGAAAATTCAAGACGTCTTGGTAGAAGACATGGTTGGAGTGATTTAGAAAGAGGGGGTAGACAACAGATTTTAATAATAAAAAGTTCCAACTGAAATAATTTTCCTTTGCTAATGAGACTTCTTAGACAAAGAATTAAGAGATTCTGTGCCAAAAATCTCCACCCAGTTCTTGTTTCTGTGTATGTTTCTAAATAGCTGTGTGTTATAGGATTTAATTATCAACTATATCATTAGCATTAAAAATCCTTTTGGGTTGCCCGTTGTTATTCCAAGAATGCCATTTTTGAGGTACCAATCGCTCTCTTCAGACTGCATCTGCCTTCAATCAGTGGCGCATCTGATTTCATGATAATTATGTTATCATTTAGATGAATCGGTATTTTTCAGTTTCAGTTGATTAGAAAATTACAAGTTGAACACAGTATTCATAATAAAAGTACAAACTAGATGGTTAGTAAAAGAATGCTGGAGAACAGTGGGTGTTTCACAGCCTGCCTCTAATTTTAAAGTCTCAACATTGCTGCTTACTGTTGCCACAACGTAGAAAAATCCTTGATAGGAATACAGCATCAATGTGACAGAAACTTACAGCAGCCTTTTGGAGGGTGGATGCTGTTCATTTAGACAGTTAATGGAAAATTTCCTTTTACAGTTGATTTTCCAGTGTGCAGAAATACTACATCTACCAGTGATCCAGCTGCTTTGAAATTCTGTTTCTCTTCTCACCAAAAAACATTAAGCTTTCCCTAATGGTTTCTGGTGTGGCCAGCAGTTTTGAATGATTGTTTTTTGCCATCAGCTTTGTACACTTTGAGGTGATGTCTTCTTCAGAAAGCACTGAAATTGAATTGTTTAATAGGTACAGAAAAGTGCTTTGTGGAGTATAGGTGTGGTGGAGCATGGGGCAGAGATCAAAGGCTTTAGTTTTAACTCCTCCTTGCCATTCCTTCTTTAATATTAGTGTTGTCCTTCCTCTATAAAAGGAAATAGCAAATATTAATGTTTATAATAAAGTATTGGATGAACTTGTTGCAATGTCTCTGCTGTAAAGAGTTTTTATAAATATGGGGGCAAGGTGTCTGTGCTGCAGATCAGAAGTATTTAATGTATGCAATGAGAATCCAAAATGGATCAAACTTCTGACTTTGCTACTCCATTTGCTGGTTTATCATCTGTGGTCTCAGTTACCTCCAGTTCCAGAAAAGCTCATGTGGAATGTCTCTTTTTCTCCCTGTTTGTGCATCCTCTTTCAAAATGCTTTCTGCAGTAAGAGTTGCTGTATTTTCTGAAAGAAGAGAGCATCTCCTGCAAGCTCAGAGTTCTCTACAGCATTCTCCCTTATTTCCATGCAAGCTTATAAACAATCCTGTGCTATTATGTATCTGTTATGGAATCTATTTCTATTGCCAAAGGGCTGACAATGACACTTTGCATCAAATGCTTGGAAAAGTAGTCTAGCTCATAGATAACTTTCTAGTAACTTAACTCAGTTGAAGCAGATAATGCAAGGATCCAGTGCTGAGAAATTAAGCAAAACCAAGGAGAATATTTTCCCATTTTGTATTTTTGCCAAAATGCAAAAGATGTCACTGGACATCAGGGAAAGATTTGACAGCTTTGCATCCTGGTATCTAGCTTTCCTTTTAAATGCATTGAATTTTAGGAGGTATCACTTTTTTAAAGGAAAAGCATTTGCTCCTTTAGTAGCTTTTCTACAGGTTAAAATTCTATTGCAGAGTATGAATTTAAAAAAAAATAATCCACACAATTCAGGATTGTGGAGAGAAAATTGATGTGAGCTTCCATTGGCCTTGAATGTCCAGCCTTAGAAAATGTAGTATAGCAACGTCTGTGTTACCACACTCTGAAGCCTACCTATGTTTCTCCTGGAGTCCAAACATACATAGCTGTTCTGTGGAGCCTCTAAAGATAATTTAAGAAGTGAAAATCCCTTCAGCATTTTCCTAGTAAATATTGTCAGACTTCACAAGAGAGAGTGGCATGAGTGTGCTACCACAATGCCACTGTATTAAAGTACTCATTAAATTTATGCAGATGGTAGTTTCTTCCTGAGGAAGATGTATTGATGTTTACCATTATGAATATGAAATTGTTAATTGTGGATTTTGAAACTTCAGGAGGCATTGTGAGCATGTAATTTATCTTATGACAAAATTTATCCTAATAGAGTTGTGTTGAGCTCTCAGAATGACGAAATCAGCAGGGCAGCCAGGCACACTGTCCCTGGGGAAAAAGAACTGTTTTGACATCTGTCTGAATAGAGTACTTGTGATGGGTTTTTTTCTGGACTGATAGTAAAGATGCTTTGTTTGGAGGTGTTCAGGGCATGATGCTGCAAGCTGGTGGCTGTAAGGGGGTCCCGGTCTGTGAAGAACATAAGCTTTATGTTTCTATCTGTTGTTGTTCTTCTTATTTAGAAGTATAGAGATTCCTGATGCCTGCAATATACCCTCAAATTAGGCTTCTTCAGGTTTCTATCCTGCAGCTCAGCTTTCCTGGGTAGAGTGGGTATATGCTGTGATGTGAGTGCTGTGCTCATGTCCTCCCATCCCTGTCAGCAGAAGGAAGGGCAGGGTGAGCCTCCTGAGGAAGCACGACCAGCCACCTCTCCTGTAGGGAGGTCGACTGTTGTGTCTCTGCTATGAAAGGGTGTTTGTGTGGCTAGTGATAAACTGGTCTCTTGGTGGTGTTTGATTTCAGTTTTGTTTGATCAGTCTCTTGCTGAGGTCAGTCTCCTGTCTTCCTGATCTGCTTTCCCCGAGTGTTCTTGCCATGATACAGTTACGAGGTGCATGTAGCAGCATTGCTTGCTCCTGACACAGCCTGAATAAAAATGGGCATGAGGTAATGTAGAAGGGAAGATTAGGCTGATGGGAGAAAAAGTGGAAGGTTGTATTTTGACAGAGGAAGAGGTGTAGTTAGGGAGAGATCTTGTCTGGAGAAAGACAATTTTTTTTTAAGGGGGAAGAATCAGAGGTGAGAGTTCAGATGCAGAACTTCACAAAGGGCTGGATGCCCTGCTTTTCAAGCCTCCTAGTGATGATTGAAAGGGGACATAAGTGAACAGTTTCAAACACTTGAATGGAATTGACTGTCTTGTATAAAATTAGTGGATGGCTAACTTCATTGCTTCTAAACTTCAACCAAGGAGGAAAGCAAAAATGAAAAACCTAAACCAATATTACCTCAGTTGTTTGCAGACTTTAATTTACTTTTCCACTTCTACTTCAGTGGTTACTTCCCTAAGATTGTCTGCAAAAGCTTGGGATCATGAGATTTAGATTGTTAACTCTTAAACATTTTATATATAGTTTAAAATTTCAGCAACAACTTTTAAGAATTGGAGATGCTCTCTACATTTTTTAAAATCTTAACTTAAAATATTGGAAGAGAAAAATGTGGCTTCTCGAGTACCCATTGAGAGACGTAACTGCCGTTATGACGAAAGCCACCAGGTGGTGCTGTTCCACACAGACGTCTGAACTGTGTCCTGCCGTGCGAGCTGATGTTCAGTTATGGGAAGAGACACATTAATAGTGGTTTTGGCTATGAAGGCTCCGAAACTGTGCTTCGAAGGTTTGCATGCAGCCTTATTCTTTGACTGGACCAAATGTTTGAGGCAAGGCTGCTCTGTATGAACGGGCACTGCTAATGAGCAAGTTCACAGAAAAAACGCTGCCTGTACAACCACCAGTATTGTCTGGATAAAACTGTAAAGAAAAGGTGAAGTTGAAGCACCAGTACTAGCAAGTCAAAATGCTATCCCACACCCAAACAGACATCTTGGAATGTTTCTCTATTTTAATCCAGAGCTGGGTGACTTACTGAGTATGTGAAGCATTTTTTTTGGACTGAATTGGTTGAGTGTTTCAATCTTTAATTTATTTTTTTAAGTCCCTAAGAGATCCCTGTATTTCTTATACTCATTGAAGTAAGACCAGACATTTACTAAGGGCTGCTTTTTTTTTGCTTTATGAGACTCCTTTTTTACATTATTAATCTGTTCGTTGAAAGGGGGAATTAAGCCAGAATAAATAACACACATGTTTAATAGTGTAGATGACTATGGGAATAAATTCTATAATTCAGCCTTTTCCAAGGAGTGTATAAAAATACAGCATTTGGCATAGTATATAGCTTATGAAGTTTAATAATATCCATGACCATTGAGCTGTCCTAGCTTCTTCACACAATTGACTGAGAAGAATATGCAGTGCATGCTTATTTCTCCACCTTTCTCATTAAAATTGCTGACAAAAGCCTAGAGATTTGCTACTTCACTGTCAAATCCTGTTCCCTTTTTCAGATGCTGGTTGTTAGCACATGAAGACCCATATTGTGCTCAGCTGTTCTGAGTAGGTGCAAAAGAGAAGGGTGGCAGCGAGGTCCATAGGCTCTCTTCCTTAGAAAGCTAGTCAGAGACTAGATTCACACTGACTCTGAGAGCACTTGTAAGTTAACATCTCTTTCACAGGGGTAGCATTTTCTGGCAGATCATTCTCTTAATAAGAATCAATTACCTGTTCTTTTTTTTTTTCTTTGAGAATCCAGTTGCATGGAACAAGTCTCAGGGGAAGTGTAAGATTATGTTTTTAAACCATTAATTTCTTCTGATTATCATACTGCTTTCCTCATGCTAATTGCTAAACCCTATGGGATCTCACTAACATGAGATACAGCCAGGAATAGACAACAAAATCAGAAGACAGCAGAGGTGGTGATTTTCAACCCCACTCCTAGGCTCGTGGCGTAGTACTTAGAAATGGGATGGAACAGTCCATCTCTCTTCCAGCTCAGTATTGTCCCCACAGCACATTGTGAGTGTTATTTGTCTCCCATGTTTTATGTCTTTCAGATGATGTAGGGAGTTTCCACATGCTTCCCTAAAGAGATTGTTCCAAAGACTTGTGCAATTTATTGTGAGAGGCTTTGCTGGTGTTCTACTCTAATTTCCTCATTACTGAGATATAATTATCAGTAATACAATTATACATACCAGAAGGGATTTCTATTCTCTCTGTGGTATTTCCACCTTCTTTTAGAATCACAACCATGTTTCTTTGCAACTCTTTTAGCTAATACATGCATTTGTAGTGTTTTCTCTAAATGGCTCAGTATTCTTTAATCAGCCTTTCTTTCCTTGTATGAAAAGAATTAACCATGGTAACATGTGCCTTGTTTTGAATGAAAAACTTGCAGCTGGCCAAAACCTTGCCATGGAAAAGTTTTTTTTAAAGGCGGGGTAGGGGGGGGGGAATGTTGTCTGAAAATACTTGCATCCCTCTAAATCATCAAATTTTGATCATTGTTAGGAATGGGAAATCCCCTAATTACTGAAAGGACAATAGTAAGAATATGTACATACTGCTTCCTTGGAAACATTTGCATCTAAGTTCTCACTCTTAGGTGTTATAGATACTTTATTATGCAAGTAAAAATACATAATCAGAGATTATAATTTACTTGCTGCTTTTAGGCTAGTCATGCTTTGCTATTCCACTTAGTGCTCTGAATCTTTGAGGATATGGATAGCTTTAGGTCCCTAACTTGGATGCTGCAAATCTCTCTTTTGGTCCCCACTCTCCTGCCCCTTCCACAATAGTGTATGTGCTTGTTTTCATTACAAGCTTTTACAGCTCTTTTTACTTTACTAATGAGAAACTTGCTCCTTTCTTTTGTGGAGGTCATCATGTGATTATCCACCAAAAAGCAATTGACAAAACAAAAGTTTCCCTGACTTAGAGTGCTCTGAGTGGAGGATATTAGTGTAAAGAACTGCAGGCTTGATGTAATGAAAGGGAGAGTATTCCTGCAGGATTTGTTTGTCAGGGAACGAAACTCTGTCTGTTGCCAAGAAACTGTCACACTTGCCTTAATTATGATTAACAACATACACGTGTACCTGAGGGTTTTTTCCTCATTGACTTTTGTAGAATGTCCATGTCATTGCTAAATATTATTTCACTGACACCTGCTATTGTAGCTTTTATGATAAGAGCCAGTCTCTGGTGCATCATCCATCTCTGCAGAACAACTCTTTGCGGTGCCTGCATCTATCGCCGGTTTCAAGTGTCTTTCTCAGCAGATTTCTGTGTTAGGCAGCACCAAACTGTGTTTATGGGTGTAGCTCTGGGTGGTTGTGTAGTCTAATGCTCCTCTAGAAGTGAAATTGCTTTGAACAGTGAAGAAAGATGCTGTTTGTGTTCAAGGTATTTACCAGCATGTTTAGCTACTGGATCTAACACCCACCTGAGTAGTTCATAGTCTGCATGGATGCAGTGCTCCGACTTGCAATTAATCCACTAAGTTTGCATTGTAGAGTTTGTTATTCTCCTTTTCTCTGTCTCATTTGTTGTGAGAGGAATATCAATAATGTATAACAATTATCTTTAAAGGAAAAATATAGTCTGGTTATTTGTTTACAAGGATGCTTCCAAACGCTGACGTACCAGGGCTGTGAACGTGTAGATTATTATAGTAGCAAAAATGACTGTTGATAGAAGTGTTATAGGTTCTTATTTTAGATTTATTTTATATTTAAAAGTTACTGTACTTTTTAAGAGAAGCCATTAGAAATCATCCAGAAATCAATAGAAACCAGTGACAGTATATTCTAGGAGAAACTATATATTGAGAAATAAGCCAGGATAACTTAAACCCATACTATACACACACACATACATATATATACACATATGTATATATATATAAATTAATGCTGTCCATACATTTCTAAACTTGTCCCATTTCCACCTTCTCCTTCTGCTCATTTCATTGTGTTGCACAGGTAGAGTTATTGGTCATAGTCCTCCAAAGTTAACAGTGGAGAACCCTGTCTTTTTCTTGTTAATTAGACATTTAAGCTCTAATTGGCAATAGCTAAAACAATCAGTAAGTGAATGAATACAGCATTCATTCACCAAGAACTGGAAAGTCAGTTGCTCTAATCAACAACTTGTATACCAGAAGCATTCCTGTATTCACATCTAAGTGGCTCTGATACCAAAAGACTACTCTTATAGGTATTCAAAGATATTCCTAAGATGCAAGGAAGAGCATGGCTACCACTTGGGCATCTTGCTGGTTTACAGTGAGAAATATGTATATGGGCACACTTTGATTTATAGTATATATCAAACATTCTCTCTGGAAATGAATCTCAGTGCATGAGGTAAATTAGAAATGTTTCACTGAGAGTGTAGAGCCAGGTTCTGGGAAACCTGTTAGCTAATACCTCTGTTGGCAGAGGAGTGAGTGGGGACGGGAGTTTCGTTGAGATTTAAGATAATACATAACCAAATGCCAGGTATTTGGGGAAAAGGGACAATTTGCAAATAACTTTGGAAGTACTGGTATTCTGGTCTTTCTTCAGTAGTCTTTATTGCATTTGTGTGTTTTGTTCTAAGCGATTTGGATGCTGGTGTTGCACACTGTTTGTCTGTTGCTTGAATTAACCTGGGAGCTAGGAGGGTGTCTATACAGAATATTCTGCACTGTTACAGACCACTGCATATACATTCCAGATCAATAGCAAAGTCAAACAGAATGCCATGGCATCTTGGCATTGAGGTACAACTGTAGACAGATGTGTTGCATGTGTTCATGTGTTTCTGCTACTTGGTGCTTGTATTGCTGAACAGCTGAGATGATTTGACCCAGTAATCACTGTCCCTGTTGGTGTGCTATAAGTTTTTCACATCTGAGTAATAATTCTAAGGTATTTTGCCCACTGAAGGTATAATCTAATTTGTACTTGCAAGTTGTAGGAACCAGTGTTGGGTTCATATCCATAAAAATGCCAAGTCTGCTCAGTGCACCTGAAGCTGTGATTGCAGCGAGGCAGGCTTCCTTTATTGTAATCAGGAATGTGTTCTATTTCCGTATACAAAACAGGATCCTTGGCACTGAGGTAAATGTTAATTTCTTTCTGCAGTGTTGCTGTTAAATAAAGGCTTTGTCACAGGTACAGGCTGAAAAATAACTTCCCAAAGTCACAAATTCCTGACATGGCATCTGAGCTGGGAGTTAATGGTGGCTGATCATGAAAAAATGTGTTCTTGTGGTTCCTCCTGAGACTCACAGAAGCTTTCTAGATGCTCTGAAGAGCTGGCTTTGAGGTGAATTAATAGGTTAGAGAGAAGCTGCTTTTGTCAGAGTTATCACCCTACCTGAGAGCAGGTGATAACTGTAACTCAGCTTAGAGAGCTGAGAATTGGTGGCAGTGAACTGAAGCAAGCTCTGCTTTATGGGAATGGGCTCATACTGAGTTGTATCTTGCCTTTGCCACTGGGTTATATCTGCACCTTTTAGCACTTGGGCTTCTTCAAAAAGCTGTGAGTGAGTAGCTGAACAGAAATTAACCTTCCCAGACAGATTTGTAGAAAGCTGAAAGCCCTCTGAACACTTCTCTTGGCAGGCCTTGCAAGCTGAGTGAAAATGCTGAGCAATGGCTAAAACTTTTGAATATAGTAGTGTCCTTTTTTTTAAAGTAAGTTCACGTGAGTGCAGTGTCAAAAGCAGCCCTGTGGAGCAAGATTATGTTAATTTAAAAGCTACCTATACAGTTTGTCAAGTAATGCTAGTTTGGTTAGTATCTGTAGAAACCATACGGGATTGTATATAAGCAGGTAAGGGGAAAGAAAAGTGACTGCATATTGCTGCTGAGGTTCTGCTGCCGTCCGAAACAGCTGTACAGATGTGCAGAAGGCAGAGAGGCAACCTTAGATGCTTTTTTAAAAATTGACAAGGAAGATTATCAATGTAAATCTAACATTGAAAAAGTGTTATCAAAACCTTTACTTCTCAGTAGAAAGTACAGATTTTTTAGGAAGGAGCAAAGACCAAATTTTATTACTTTAAAAAAAAAAAAAAAAAGCCATGACACTTCTGTTTAGCTGGCAATGTAATTCCAGAGCCTACCTGCTGCTGGGTTAGGAATGTGAAAATCCCAGATACTGTCATGACTGCAGTGTGATTGAAACATGCCTGTTGTTCTACTTTGTAGCCTGAGTGCTACAAGTGAGTTTTCCTTCAACCCTACTAGATTTGTGCTCAGAACAAACTAGAAAGAGCTCATCAGTCGCAAGGGGAACAAAACTCCCTCAACTTTAGATAAACTTGCATAGTGCTTAGGGCTTTTGTGTAGCATGTTTTCCTACAGGCTTCTATCTGCTCGTTTAACTGCTTCATTCAAAGCTCTTTTTCTTCATGGCTGTGATTACAGTGCTGGAACACCCCCAAAGTGCTAAAAGCTACCTATGAAGGTACAGCTACAGCTCTCAAAGAATCTGCAGTCAGCTAGCAAAAACTTAAAGGAAAGTAGAATAATACAGGAGAGAAAAGAATGCCGCTGTTTGAGAACTATTTGCTCTGAGTAACAATTTGTTTGATGAGCTTAGCCCCTTTCCCCTCTCAGGGTTCAGCTGGTTAGCTAAAGATTTCTTTTTTGAGATGTATTTTTCAACTTCAGAATTATTAACAATTTGTTGTTAAAGTTGGGACAAATTCTGAGTAATTCACAGTCCTACACTCTATGTAGTAACTGTGATTTGCACCCATTTAACATCTATACTATCCTTGAAAGTATTAAATTTCATGCAATAATTACTGAAGTAGATGACTAAGCTCCAAGCTGTTCAATTGCAAATCATTTCAACCATGCTTCTGAAATAGTGCCTCAAGTAACCTTATGTGGTTTTTCAGTAAGAAAGTAACTAGCAGCTACCATTTTTATTCAAGTTGGCTTTCTTGAATGAACACTGTTTGTGGCCATATCATTGCCATTAGTCCCCATGTCCCTGACCCAAAGCCTTTTCTAAAGCTAATCTTCAGAGAAACCCATGCTACATTTAACTTTGGTATCTCTCCTGTGGGTCTCAAATCTAACCAGACACGGCCGATCTGAATATTTCCTGCATGTTAAACAGACCATTGTAAGGCTTTTCCTCCAGGCTAGATTGTTATAAATGCTGTTTATGATCCTGCTATGACAACTGTGAAGGACATGGCAAAGAATTTATCACAGGATTATTCATCCGCCATCAGAATACCTAATAAGATTCTAAATGACCCAAGATGATAATAAGATCTAGCTTGTAGCAATAAGATATTAATAAACTGCTTTTTTCAATAAGGAATTGTCCTGGCATCATTACCCTGACATATTTGTTTTCCTTATATTTTGCTGGCAACGTAGCTCTGATGCTTTATACAGCAAATTTATAAAAACCCATGATGTATGAAAAATACACCACATATGAAGTGGAACCCATAGGTTAAAGTCAAGAGCATTCTGTTTGCCTGTGCCGTAAGATGACTAGACTTTTAAGTCATAGATTCTAATTTTGCCATGCTGTTTGTATTCTAAAATTATATGTAGAATAATACATAGCCTAGTGTTGAAAACAAGGCCATAATTCAAATGAAGGAATTTTGTCAAAATCATAAGTACAAAAAGTGCAGCTGAAGTGATTAATGACTGGCACTGGAATCCTGAAGTCATCCTGTGCTGGAATTACACCTGCAGTCCTTATTTGTAATGTCTCAGAGTTTAAAATCAGTAACTTTTCATGGAAGAAAAAAAAAGCTTATATAAAGCAGCATAAAAAGCTGCTCATCTCTGTTGCTCTGAAAATTGCAGATAAAAAAATACAGAAGTGTGCAACTGGTCGGATTAGACAAATAGACCAGGATCATCCTGAAAATCTGATGTCAACCCAACCTGTTGCTGTGCACAGCTGCCTCTGGAAAGGCCATGCTAGGGAGCTTGCAGCTTTGGTACCCCCCCACTGGCCCCACACGAAAGGTTCTTAGTGAGAAGAAAGACCATCTCAGCATGGAGTTTCTGAGGAGGTGAGAGATTGCAGGCATAGGAAAGAACAGACGTGCAAAGTTATTATTTATCCATGAAATCTAGGGAGCTGATGATAAATAGCTAAATTACCCCTTGAAAATACAGCTTGTTTAAATAGAAGTTTACACTGGATGATCTCTGACAAGCTGAGGTGTCATATGTGTCCTTCCCCATTCATAGTAAGGGAAAGTATGAAAGAGGTGAATTGGCTTACTCAGAGCTATGACCTGAGATGGTGACAGAAATTGTAATCCCAGGTTTCAATTGGTGGTTCTGACCATCCATCTACGTTGTCACCAAGGTAGTTTTCATTGAAAAGCTGAAGATGGGTGTATATCTCATTATCATTTAAACTTTTGATGAAGGTTTATTCAAGCTGGAGAGAAATGCAAAGGGTGAATTTGAAGGCATGAGAGAGATTTGGATAATTTCAGCTCTTTTCTTTTACTTATGTTCCTAGTTGGGAGACTCGGCTGGTTGCATTTACATTCAAATGACTTGATCACTTTGAAAGGTTGGTTCATGGTAAAGTGAGCTGGCATGAGACACAAAAGACTCAGGTCCCCTTTTCCTTTACAAACTTCCTTTGCAAAGATGAGAAGATTGTTCTGCCTGGCTTCTTTGTCTGCAAGAAAGAAAATAAACGTTCTTCCTACTTCATGGAAGGGTTCTGGGCACAACTACCAAATACTGGATTCTATTACTAGAATGGAAGCTGTGTGAAAGCCTAACACTGACAAGGTCCAATCTCTGACCCAGTAGCTGGTGCTGCAAGTTTGACTTTTCTTTCTGTTACAGGAAAAATAATCACTCACACACCTATTTCCCATATGGAAAATTCAGATGAGAGGTGTTCCTGAAAGTGCTGCAGGTACAAAGTGAATGTGTGCTGAAGTGTGCAAGTGTTAAATGAAAGGACAGATCTGAACAGATAATTCTGAATGAAAAAGGATTGGGAACACATATTTGATCACATTTCTTTGTCTTTTTCTCACCTCTGGTGTCTAACATTTCTTTAAGCAGTTACTCACTGAAAGTTTCTGCTTTTTAACAACCCTTGTCATAGAGAATAAGCAGGTCAGTAAAACAGCTTGGGAAATAGGAAAAAAAGTGTCATGGGTTGATAGAGCTCATCTTCATCCTGTCTGATGGAATATAATTTGGGTCAATCTGGAATGTTGTTGATAAAATAAACACACTGGGAAGATTAGTCACATCCATTTCTGGTGTTACTTTGCTGCCGTCGTTTCTTTGCCTCAACCGACTTTCTAGTAGGTTGAAACCCACACATCTCTAGAATGTTTCCATGATTTATATAAACTTTGTTAACATTGTAATACGCAAAGATTGGAAAAATTCTAAGGAGAGGGACTTGTGGGACTTCTGTCAAGCCCTGGAAATAGGAAATGCAAAATTCCTCTTGCTCTGTGTCACCGCAGCACAACCTCTGCCTCCTGCCAGCCTGTTCAGACCTTTTGCAGCCATCACTGTATTTGTATGAAATGTAAGGAGCACAATGGGTGAAAGACAGTTGATGTGGAGCATCTGTATTAAGGATGGATGAGGGGAGAGGGTTAAAACCCAATACTGTTGCCTGTCAAGCTGAGAAGAGTGCTGCTTGTCTTGGGGACTGGCTACTTTCCTTGAGAAAGTAATCCCTTTTGATTTTTCCTGGTATAGATTACTTCCTGCAAAAGCTGAGTACTTAACAATAGTACAGTCTGGTAAGAATACCTTTCTGGGCTTGGTGCCTGCTAATTGGACTGTGCTTAAGACATGTTTGGAAAGGAGTTATTTTGTGAAATCAGATTGTGGGAGTGTGGGGTGATCCTCAGTTGGCTAGGAAGTAGAAGAGGTTTCTTCGTCCATCTAAAAAATAGCATGAAAGGTGCAGAGAGAGAGAAAAGCAAATGCTGCTTAAGACAGTGACTAGCTGTGAAGAGTTGGCTCAGACCAGCACCTCACAATGGGCCCATATAAAGGTGCTCAAGGAAATAAGAATCACAGCTTCACTTACCTCCTTTTGGGAGATGTGAATGTAGGTGGAAGAAGGCCATTCACATCTCACAGCACAGATGAGCACCACTGTTCCACAGTTCGTTTCACAAGGAGCTGAAGCATCTTTCCCAGTGCTACAGCCTTGGAGCTTAGGGGTTCCTTTGCCCAGACCAGCTCAGAGCCGTGCTCTTCATGCTGATCCAGGAGCCAGTAGGCTGTGCAGGTGATGAGTTGAGAGGGAACAACCCAATTAGAAATATTTCATATGGAGACAGAGATCTGTAAATGTGAGAGGGGCAGGTGTCAGGCTTTAACTCCAGTCAGTAACTAAGCACCCCACAGCTGATTGCTCACTTGCCCTTGGTGGGGTGGGGGAGAGAATTGGAAGGGTAAAAGTGAGAAAAGTTGCAGGTTGAGATTAAGACAGTTTAGGAGGTAAAGCAAAAGCTGGACATGCAAGCAGAGCAAACCACTCACCACCTTTCCTCCACAGGGAGATGTTCAGCCATCTACAGGAAAGCACAGCTTCATCATGTGTAATGGTTACTTGGGAAGACAAATGCCATTAACTCCAAATGTCTCACCCTTCCTCCTTCTTGCCTTGGCTTTATATGCTGGGCATGATGGCATACGGTATGGGATATCCCTTTGGTCACCCCCAGCCTACTTGCCAGTGGGGTGAGAAGCAGCAAAGCCCTGCCTTGTGTATTTATCTGTCATTGATACTCTGAAGATACTGTGGGATTCGAGGTAAACCACAATTTTTTACACTGGAATACAAATGTGCCTTGTATTACAGACTGCTGAGACTAGTTCTCTGCAACTGTAAGGGGTCTTCAAATGTCATTCTTAATCTTCTCTAATAATATGTGTCTTGCTGTCTGCAATGACATCACAATAGAGAAGGAAGGTTAAGAAAGGACAGAAGTCGTGTTGATTTATTTTTTTTCCCTTTAAGGTCTAAAAATAAATTAAGAAGTAATATTTATCTCTGTAGTATTTCAAATCTACTGTATTGCCTCATTCTGAGTAGGACTGCTTTCACTGTCATATTTAGCTGTAGTAAGTCACAAGCTTACTGAGGGCAGATAGTGGGTACAAATCTGACAGAACGCTAATGAGCTCTCCTGTGATTATCAGTAAGGACTATGACTCATTAAATCTCATTTCCTGAGAAAGTCCACATAGGGAGAAGAAATTATCTGGAATAAAGGCCTGAAAAACTAATTTGATCAGATTTATAGGCGTTCTTGTAGTTGCTACATAATAATCAGTGGAAACAGAGAAACCTTTTAATGAGATCTTTTGAAATAGTTAATGTTTCAGGGAGGGGGTCTGCTTGACTTGCAGTTAACATACAGACAAAATAGCTGCCCTTCTTCCAAGCTAAACAGGCTGATGCAGGTTGTGGAGTTTTTCACTTTCCATTTTAGAGGTGTGATTACAGCTGATACAATAAATGCTGCTGTGCAATATGACTTTCCACGCTATCAAATAAGTGGATGGTGACAAAGAGTTAACGTGGTCTCCCAGTGCAATAAATGGAGACCCACCACTGTCTGACAGATAGCTGAGGACAGTTGTTCACATTTGTAACTCATAGAGTGTCATCTGAAGACTTGAACAACTGAACTGACTTGCCTCCATAACTAGGCTCTTCTTGCTGTTAGGAAGGACTTCACACTGCCTGCTATAAGCTCTGGTGTTGAACTGTTTAAATTAGGGATTTCATTGGATTGGGCCAAGCTGGCCACTTAGAAGCTGACAGTTTTTTCTGTTATGTTTTATAATTCCAGCTTTTTGTAGCACCTTCTTTGACTCAATTTGTGAGTTTTCTCTTTTTTTCCTTCATAAAAAGGCAATAATATTGCCAGTGAAGTTAATGAGGACATATGTTGGCACTGCAGGATGATATGAGTAATGTATTGATTTTTTAATTATTTTTCCCTGGTCTTACTGCACACAAACTGTGTGAGTCATATGGGACTGATGGCATGAAGCTTGACTGTTGTTCTTGGTCCTTTGCTAGCAACTGAGGTTATGGTGGATTACAGTTGGAGATGTCTCCATAGTAGGGTACAATGCAGCAGTGTGAGTAATCTATATCTTGGGGTTTTATGGGGTTGGGGCTTTTTGTGGGCTGTTGGGTTTGTTTTGGTTGGGCTTTTTTTCTTTTTTTTTTTTTTCCTTTTTTTGTGGGCTTTGTGCATATATCTGGGGAGATGTGAGGTGGGGGTTTTGGGTTCACTGAGTGGGTTGATTCTTTGTTGAGGTGTTTTGGGTTCTTTTTAATTAAGAATCTCTAAATCTGCTTGAGCAATAAGAAAGCATTAATTTGGATAAAACTTTTGTGGGATAGGATCTTTGAAAGATGTAGAACGTCATCAAACATAAAAGTATATTAAATACTTATGTATTCACCAAGACCCTCCAGACACGCTTTCAGGCAGGATAGGAATATTTCAAAGGATCAGCTGTTGAATGAAGATTACGTGGCACCAAGGAAAGGAAGGACTGCAAAACTGAGCAGCTCTCAGACTCAAGATAATTTGGGAAAGCAGCTCGCTAGATATATAAACTGTGCTAGGCCACATTGTGTGCTCCACATGAAGAGGACTAAATTCTAACAATTGCAATAGCACATATTAGCTCTCTGATGTGTGCAATGGTATGCTTGATCCTCTTGGCATTAAACTATCTGGGAACGGGGAGATGAAAGTCATGTGATTATTAAAATAGCAAACAGAACTGGGTAGTTTAGTTTGATCTCACAAGCTGGGATCAGAAATGAGCCCAAGTTCAACATCTAGGGAATGAGAACACAGGTCCTGAACACCTCAGAGTTTCTTTCAGTGTTTTTATCTGAACCTTTAGGTATATAAAAATGTTATTTTCTCAACTGAAATCCTGATCTCCTGGTACAAGAATGAGGAATATTGATTGTTTCATCCAGTTACAGTTTGAAGTACATGGAATAATACACCTTTTCAGTGGTCTGTGGGGACAGGACAAGGGGCAATGGCTGCAAGTTGGAGCACAGGGAGTTCCACACCAACCTGGGGAAGAATTTTTCCCCCAGTGAGGGTGAGGGAGCCCTGGGACAGGCTGCCCAGGGGGTGTGGAGTCTCCATCTCTGGAGAGATTCCAGCCCCGTCTGGACCCCGACCTGTGCAATATGAGCTGGGGAGCTGCTCTGGCAGGGGGTTGGACCCCATGATCTCTCGAGGTCTCTTCCAACCCCTATGATTCTATGCTCATCATGCTGATGCATTAACAACTGTGTGTTTGGACCTGTGTGTTTTGGGCATCAAGGCAAATAAACTTTGCAGCAACAGCTGTTACTTTCCTTTGATCCTACAAGCTAGCCCAGGCTCATCAGCTATAGCAGACCTGACCTGGGCTGTCCAGGTGCATCCTATCTGTTCTGGCAGAGCTGTGAGCCTGTCTCAGCCTGCAGTGGCTTCAACTGGGGAGTACCAGCAGGACACTAAGCACTGAGGAAAGGATCTTCTGTTTGGGCATTGTGGAGTGCCTGAATGGCTGTACCTTGCCTCCTTTGAAAACAAGGTTTGCTGGTGAGTTGGATCTGGCCCTTTCACCTCCTGATCAATTTTTTCTTCATTCTACAATCCTTTGGAAAAAATTCCAGAGAGTTTAGGTTTTGTTGAGTGGGAATTTATCTCCACTGTAGTTGTTGCTTGATTCCAACTAGCATGTTACGTGTCATCTGTAGCATGTATTAGGAACTAAATAAAAACCTTAAATGTGTTGTAGTTGATAACTCGGAAAAAAAGTATTTATTAAGGTATGTATAAGGTAGAAGTATATATAAGGTAGAAGTTAAGGAAGAGGAGTTGTTTATGTGCTATGAATTGCACTTTTCTGTTTGGGAAATGAAAGTTATTTAGATGTTCTGTGTGGTTGTCAATGGAATTTGCTCCAGGAGTGCTTTATAATGGCAAAGGATAATGCAAAGATGAGAAAAATGATGAATTCTTACTCTACTGGGTATCACAAACAAAGAAACGAAGGAACTGGAAAAGTGTAAATATTCCTCTGGTAATATAACCTGGAAGGCTGCTTCTCCGCGTTAGTTGGATAGAGCTGTTTTCTACCCTATGAAATACTTGGGAACACCACCACCAGCAGCAGCAAGTTTCTTTATCCAGCACTTGTGGAAAATCTGCAGCTTTATGTGACATTTTCAGTTAAAAATGAGTGAAGGATAGAAAAGTGAGAAGACTGTCTTGGGGTTTTTGCTGGTTTGGTGGTGGTGTTGATTTTTATGTTGGAAATTGAAGCTTAATATCCAAAAGACTAAAATTATAAAGCAATACAAAGAGATAATGGTGGGTCGTTCATGAAGGCCTTCAGTGTTAGGCTGCAGCCTGAGTGAGGCTCTCTAAAACCTCTGGTGTCATCTTAGCGATTTTGCTTATAACATAAGGCCTCTTCCTTAAACTGACCTTCAGTCTGCTTTTGGTAAACGTATGTGCCAGTGTTCAGGCCATTGTATTAAATTGTCCCATTGCCCCAGATTTTGTGGCAGTAGGTAAAATTGGGATGGCAGTTATTCTGGTACTGCCTTCCCTGGCTGAAATGAGTTACAAAGCCATTGTAATACCAATGCACTGTTTTCTGTGAAGAGGAAACTGCCATCGTGCCATTGATTTCACACATGCAGAGTACAAATTGAGTGATCTTTAAACTATATTAAAAGTGCAGTCTGCAACTAAACTGGTATCAAGGGTGGGCAGCAGAGTTTTGAATGAAGTGTGTTACCAGCTGCATTTCAGCTGTGCTGCTGGTGAGGAGCAGGTGCTGCTGAGCTGAATGAGGCCACTGGTAGGATTCCACCCAGCTGTTCTCACTCTGTTAGTTAAATTCTTCTAAAGATGATTTGTGTCAAACAGGTAAAAGTTCCTCATGTGTAGAGCCTTAATGTAACTGTTGAAAGTGTTGGAATTAATGTTGGGCAATGAACTGGCTTTTCAGGGTAGTTTGTGGAAAAACTGAACCTCTCCAGGTTCATCTAAGCTATCTGCAGTGGGCAAGAGATGCTCTCAGGGTGGGGAAGATGGTGGGAGCAGTTAGAGCAAGCAGAAGAGAAGGTATCAGGAAGGGGTTAGCTAGTGGGGGCTGTGGAGGTGGGGAGAAGAGCATATGGATTAAATCACTTAGGTTTGAATTGTGAGACTCCAGGTAAGTGCAGTTCAGTGGAGAATTGGGAGATTCCTTTTTTTCTTCTGTGAGTGTATCTTTGGATAGGATTGTGGCAAGGAGTGCTATTAGAAGAAGTAAACAGAAATTCTATGTTTGTTCTTAAAATCTATCTATGTTATAGCCCAAAAGAGACGAGCCTATGTAGGGTATCTTGATTTTTCTGTCATACTGGTATTGGGCAACAATGTCCAGGTGCCTCAAAGATGTTGCTGGTACTTGGAGGGTAAGAGGGGGAAATGTGTAATATCATATTAGTGAGCAAAAGGTTCTTGTGGGTCTGTTTTCTGTGATGATCCTCTGACAGCCTCTGTGGGCTTGTTTTGAAGTGTTTGGAAACCACAGTGAAGTGATGAGAGCTATATTAATGCCTAGATAAATTGATTAGTTATGTGACGTGCGTAACTCCATTTAATGCACACATCAAATTAAAACTAGACCCCTTAAGGCTAATTCACTGCCTCATTAGAAGCCAGTGAAATTCCTTCAGCATCAAGTAATGTGTTTAGATGTGCTGGCTTTGGCAGGCACTCTTATTTCTGTATAAAACAGTGTTTTAAGGACAGTTTGGAAAAAAGTGGCCTACAAGAGAACAATCCAAAGTGACAGAAGTATGGACCAATGTCAGCCATGTGGAAGCTTGGTACTAGGCAAAGGCTGAAGAACATGTGATAAAGGGGAAGGGGATTTGATATATTAATAATATTCAATCATAATCAATTTATACACTATCTACAATTTTCATAGATTTAGATAAGCCTGAAATCCATCAGATTAACATGTCAAAAGCACATCCTGTGTATTTGTTCCGCCTAATTCTCACCAGTAGTTTAGGTTCTTCAGATGAGATAAATCGGGAGCAATCTAATCACATGAGGTTACTCAATTGCTATCTCAAAACTATTCTGAAGCTAAAAATGGGACATCTTGCACATCAGTCAATCTTTTTCCACCCTGTCATTGTGCAAGAGGTCTGGCTTTTTGGCAAAGTGGTAATAAGATTAGCAAGGTCTAATTTTTCAGATCAAAAGCTAGAAATCTGCTTTGGGGCTCTGTTTTCTTTCTAGTAGTCTAATGAGGAGGGACAGGCAATTATTATTATTTATTTCACTAATTAGCTGGATAATCATTCATTGTAAAACTCTTCTGTGTTAGAAATATGTTCCTTGTACACTTTGTTTAACACAGTTCCCTTTTTATCAGATCGAACTGTTGTGCGACATCTTTTATTAGTGGGGCAATAAGGGGCACTTGGGGGGAGAAAAAAAAAGAGGGATAATTTTTGATCTGTGAAGATAATGCAACAAGAAGCAAGTCCATAAAAACATCACCTTTCAGTCTCTGAAGACATAATGCTTTATGATAACCATAAAACATTTTAGTGCAAAATAAATTGCTGTCCTATTCAAATCCTTAAATGTACTACAGTGGATGTCACTGAAGACATACAGCTATTTTTTCCAATACTGAGATATATTTTATCATAATTTGTAGTGTAGGTGACAACCTTGCACACATGATTGCCTTTTCTTGCTTAGTTAGCTTGCCAAGGTCAGAGTCCTTTGGCCTTTTATGAATGTAGGACTATTAGGAAATAAACAGGATAACCAAGTAGCGTAGAAAGAAAACTTGCTTTAAAGATTTCATAGTGTTCTGAGTATGTACTTACCAAAAATGACTTCTTTATAAATGCTTTCACAATTTTTTCTCACTTGTAAAACATAAAAGTGGTTTTTCTTATGTTCCTTTCTCTCTCTCTTTCTTTTAAATTCATTTTAGCTTAGCGTAGTTTTCTTTATTCTTTTGTAGCTCACTACTACATTATTGGTTTTGGAGCTGCCACAAGGAGAGCAATGACTGGCAATTAGTGGGAAATGCTGCAGCTACAGTCAGTCTAGAAGCCTCGAGCCAGGTAAGCACCTCAATTTCCCCACAGTTGAACTTTTCAGATGTCATTTCATACTGTGCTACTGGTGAGGTCCTTGGAATGGGCATTCTCAAGATATTTCTGGAACTTTGCATTCACTTCTTGCATCAAAGCAGTGGAGGAGGGGTTTTATTTTAAAGTATTTTTGCGTTTTTCCTGCTGCTGGTAATGTCAGAGTAGGACAGCATGGAAAGGGTAGAGGAAAATGCTAATAATGGTGACTTACCTGGCAACATCATTTAGGAGATACACTCCCACCCCGTAAAAGTATTTGCCTTGACTGATTTGTTTAAATTTGATATAAAATATGATAGTTTATTGAATGGAATGAAAAAACAAATTTGATTGAAGTCTATATGGAACCATAGAAATGTGGTAAGACTTGGTGACATTTATATAAATTTTGTACAAATGAAGAGAAGGGAAATAAGTTTAAAATGCATTTTTAGTGTTTGCCTTTAAAATGAAGGTTTTGAAATGGAAAATTTGTCACAATAAAACCTTACCATCTGTCTTGAGTTTGTTGAGATGAAACTGTGCCTGAAAGGAAGAGAGCGATGTTTTTAATGTAGTTAAAAATTAAGCTATAATTGTTCACTTGTGTGTTTATTGGTGGTGATACTGTATTTAAAAATGTGGATAGGATTTTTCTGCTTTGGTGTGGAAGACCCTTTATTCCATAGTTTATGAAAAAAGGTTGCTAGGATGGTTGTAACATTGCCTGGTGGTTTCTGTCAGGTAAACTTGCCCGGATTAAGGGTCCAGTTTGAAATGACCAGCTCCAGTGTAACTCTTGGCAGGACAAGAATTTCCATTCTTCCTTTAATTGTAACTTCCAATCAGTCATGTTTGCTTAAAAATGGCTCATAAAGGTGTTTAATTATTTACTGTGCTACTGATATGGTAAATGTGGTGCATTTGAAGTAAGGGGTGTTAGCCTGTAACGGATGGGTAAGAGAAGGTTATGAGCAACCTTTTAGCCTTTTGGACTCTCAACCATATATTACAGCATCTATAATGTATAGGTCCCTTATTAAAGTATTTAGAAACATTCAATTAATATAACCTGATTTTCTTGATGTGTACATCATATGATTGGCAACCCCTACCATGTAAGAAAATGGTTTCCCAGGAGATGTGGATTTGGGGGCTTTTGTTCTCTCTCTTTTTTAAAATATTTTCCTGGTTGTTGCTCATTGCTTGTTGGCAGTTTATTTTAAATTTTAAAAATAATAAAACCAGCAGCAATAGTAGTGTTTGGGTTTTAGATCAACAGGCACATATATTTTAATCTAAATGACAATATTTAGCAACAAAATTGCTTCATTTTAACTTCACTGCATTTCTTAATCTGTGGGAACTATAATTTAAAAATAATGAATGCAACAGGGTGAATATATGGCTTCTATTAATTCCAAATAGTGCTTATTTCCTGCACTTTTTAATTATTTGAATATACTTCTCCATATATTTAACTGGAGTGGAAGAATCATTCAAACCTCAGACCATTTGCAATTACCAGTATATCTGTAACTTTCCATCCAAGTTACTGAACTTGAGAGTAACAACATTTCATTTTGAGCACCTATTTTTCCTGCATATTAGAAAACACTGCTGTAGTAGAGAAAAATATTTGGAAAGAGGCAGGTTTCATAAACAACGGACGTCACAGAATAAACTGCAAGTTCCACTTGGAGATATGTCACATGACAGGGCTGACTTAAACCCAAGGACATTAAGTGTGCTAACTGAGGAGCTGTGCAGCATCTTGCATCCTTCTGTTGCCTTACAATGGGTTTTTCTCAGGGAAGCAGGGGTCCACAGGATTTCTTGATCACCCAGAACCATTAGCTTTACTGTTATCATTGCACATCACAAATGCAGGCAGAGGAAGAGCTGTGAGGCCAGGTCCTCATGTTCTTCAGATTTTTGTCACCTGCTTTGTGGGTCTGGCATGAAATTTTGTCTTCTCACAGGATTTTATTTTCTTTTGATTGTTGAGACCAAACCTAAATTCCTTCCTTGTTAACATTATAATTTATAAAATTGCATACTGCCATGGACTGGTGACTGAAATCGTGTCAGTTTGTATCATGAGGCTTACAGATGTTGGAGACAGAAAAAGCACTGAGCAGAAGACTTGCCATCTCTCCCAAACTTTCCTGACTCTACTCAAACCCTATGAATAAGTAGCTGCAGGTGGCTTAAAGCTACGTTTTGTTTGGGTGGTAGGGCTCCATGATGTGATGTGCATTTTAGAGTAAACACTCTGCACATGTCTGCACTTTGCCTGCCTTACAGTGACCTGAATCTGAGCATGAAGACTGGCAGCCAGAAAAATAGATGAGTATATTAATGTTTCCCTTGTTTTTTGGCATTCCTGTGCACTTGTTTAAGTTTAGATAGACCTGAGCCATCCTGAAGAATTGGTTCAGACATTACAATGTGTTGGATGAAAAGCATTCCTGCAAAGAAACCTTACTGCCCTTGCTGCTTAAAAAGGAAGAACAAAAGTGTAGTTGATTCCTGTTGATTCTGGTCAGCAGCATTTACAGTATGAACACAGGCTGTCCTTAAACTGTGAACCTTCAGGAGAAATCAAAGTACCAATCAAAGAACTGTTATGGCATCTGCTGGTTTTTCATGAGACCAAAATTAATGACTTTGAGGGTAACCTGATACTGTCTGTGGTAGGGCAGTGTGTGTCTCTACTGTGCCTTCAGTCTGATTAGCTTGCTCACGCTTTTGCCTGCCACTGTTGCAGGTGGTGGAGAAAGCAAGCCTGGGGCCAAAGCTTTTGTGCTTACACCTTAGGAAGATAGGTGGCGTTTTCTCACTGTTTGTGCCATCTGAGCAAATTTTATCAGCATGAGAAGAGTAATGAGAGCTGGGAAAAGGGGAATTACCTTACAGTTACAGGGTATGACTCTTGAAACAAACTCACTTCTTTACTGTTGAATTCCTTCACTCACTCCAAAGTTAGTTTCCATGATTTCCTCCAAGGTGCTGTGCACTCTGCCACTGTTTGCATTTGCACATAAACTCTGACTTTTCTCTCTTCATGTGTCTTAAGCTGCCACACCAGGTCTTCTTATCTTCCTGCTGACTTCTTTATACCTATGTTAGTTTTTTGTTCTTGTTGGCTCTTTTCCTTTTGTGTGCCAGATCATTGGTTTCCATTCATTGTAGTCCCTATGATATAGAATCCCTGTTTTGCAAGGGCACATAGAGTTAATTTCTGAGGAACTTCCCTCCAAGAGAAGTGTTTGTGATTGAGCTTTCTAATTCCTTGTTAGCTAGTATTTTATTCCAGAACTATGTCTTACTGTGGTTACAAGTCCATGATTCATCTCTAAGTATGTGCCAACTGTTTGTTCCTGACAGTAGTCAGTAAGAGGCTGTGATGATAGTGAATCAAGTACTAAACTCTTTGCTCAGTTTCTATTTCAGGTACTATGAAAAATTCCCAATTCAGAGTTTAAATGGGCAAATAACCTAAAAAGAAACCGGCACACATAAAGAAACACTTCACAGTGGGGCTGGCTTACCTAGAGGGTGTCTGACCAAAATAACCTCCCAGAGAGAATAAACAATAATCATGCTTTGTCTCTAATAGGCCACAGGTTTTTGTTTTGTGGTCCTCATGCTCCACAATGGGAACTGCAGGATATATGGTGTGTGTCTCTTCTTCTGAGAACCATCAAGCCTTCTAAGGTGATAAGGAGTATGCAGTAGTTCAAATCAATGTGTAGCCATGCTTGAAAAATTCAGCCTGTGTTCAGTTGAAACAGCCAGAAGCCCAAATGATTTACCCAGATTGTCTTAATTGAATACCTAGCAGTCACTCCAGCTGAAGATGTTATACATAAAATTAGAAGCACAGGGATGGTGAGAAGCTTGTTTAGGTATAAGAATTGTTCCTCTGTATGAATACTCCTTATTTGCTTAGGTTGATTTGGACTGCTAAAAATTGTAGGCCAGTTACTGAGATTTTTGCCTTCTATATCTCCAAAACATTCCAGCCAATTTACAGGCAACTATGTGGTTATTTGCAGGCTCGGTGCCTCAAAGCTGAGGAACTCAATAAATAAGAAATGTATATAACTGTAAATATAGCACCTCTACTTAATCATTTCATTCCCTTCCACCTGCTTCCAAAGAACAAAGTTTCAGGCAAAAATCCCACATGTCAAGTTTCATCTCTGTTCACATATTTCTGAGTGAATTGCTACTCCCCACTGCCCCTCCCAACAGGAGTTCATAGAAGTGCAGCAAGACCTTATTATTCTGTTTATGATAGAATGGTCTATTCTCATACAATGCAGTCCACAGTAAATCCATCCACAGAATTAATTCTGGGGCTGTGAGAAAGAGATGCAAGTAAAAGCTGTAATGATTTACAGTTTGAAGACACAGCTGATATGAAAATAAACATTGAATCAGTTTCTTCTATATGTCTTAGTTCCATTAGAGTAATGACAGTAGGTGACATTTTTCACATTTTAATTGGTGTTTTGCTGATTTTATCAGAATTTCTGCTGATCAAAGCAAATTGGCTATTTATTTATTTTGTGGTGATGCTAACTAATCAGTGGAAGTTTAATGTACTGTAATGAATTTTAAATATCCTCCTAGTCATTACAAGTGTGTGAATCTAGACTCTTCTTGTAACAGCTTAAATAATTAATTACTTGAGTAGCAGGAAAAGGTAACATTTAATATAATAACATTTTCTTTGAAATATTCCAGTGCATGTTTTATAGTACTGTCTCAAATTAGTAAAGGATAATTCTGACCGATGTATCCCCCACATGCACACAGCTCACTTAACCCGATCCTGACTGCATTGTTTTAGACTGATGGTAAATACCTTAATTATTAGTTTATTTCAGTAGCTGGCTGAATGGTAATTTTTTATATTATTTATACTTCAGTGACTTTGTTTTAATTGCCTTCTTTTATGTTATTTATTCAGAGAGATAAATCATACCATTTCTTAAAATGTTAATGAATTAACTTTACATCATAGTATTGTTTCCTACCAATTGTAGCATGCTGTGTATTGACTTCAGGAGTATATAAGAACAAAGAAAGTTTAAAAAAAAAAAAGTAATGGACTAACTGAAGTGACTGTTGGTTAACTCCATGATACAATTCTTCACATGTCCTCTTGTTCAGAAAAGGACTTTAGCATTCATTTACACTTTTCAGAATAGAGCATGTGCCCTGAATTGGACTGCTAGCCTTTGAGGATGTAATGCCAACAAGAATTTGGCATCATTTTACTTCTAATGTACATCTGTAATCAATCCCTGATATGTTTTTAGAAACTTCATTGTTTGCTTCCATGTTTTGCCCTGAAATAGCAGTGGTTCAAATATATTGGTAGCCATGTGTGAAATGTAAGATTAATGCCTGGAATTTAACGTGTTTGTATTTCTGGATATTAGTTCAGGCAAGACAAACAAAAAAAACCCCTCATTCTTCTCATTGTGCTGGTAGTTCATCCAGCTCTGGACTCAAAATAGGCATATCTGGGTCCCAGAAGTCTGGTGTTCCTGAAGGGATTCGATGTCATTTAGGTTTACTATGTATATAAGTTGTTCTAATATGGTAATTTTTTTCAATGCACTTCTTCAGTGCAATATATAAAATGGCATTAATTAATTCCACCACAGATGATACAGTTTTCATTCTTCATGTTTTAGGAAAGACTGTTTTGTGCGTGTACAAGGACAGCAATGTGCAAACAGTCAATAGAAAAAAAGCTACTTTATTCTGTAATTCTGAGGGGGAAGCACTGTGAGGTGTCTTTGAGAGAACATGAGGTGTAACTTGGGAGAATTGATAGATTTTGCTGTTCAGAAAAGTATTTTAAGTACATTATTCAATGTTCTTCAAAGCCATGTAAGTCTCTCTTCTCAATCACTAGATCAGATCAGGTGTAGATCCTGTACATAGGATGTCCATTTGTCCATTCTAATGTCCATTTGTATAAATTTTAGTGCACAAATAAGAGATTTTCACCTTCCTTGTCAGTATGTAAACGTGACGTTGTAGACTGATTTCAAAGTGCAAAGTGTGAATACTTAAATTTCAGCATCCTTTTAAGGTATTTTATCTCTTCTTTTTAAATTTTGGCATCTTGAAAATATGCAGCAGCTGCTTGTTAATTCTGAGGGGATTTTTTTTGCAATGATGTTTTAATTAACAGTAGCATTTTAATAAAAAAATAATAGCCAACCCATTAGTTTATACTATGCCAGTTATTTAAATTCTGAACTGTGCTTGCATCTAGTACTGTATATAACAGAAAATAAAGACTCTTTAAAATGAAGAGAAAAATGGTTAGTGTCAGAGTAACTGAAAGCATCCAAAGTCATGCAGAATTCACACCTTTTGTTGAGGCATTGTGGCGAGTCAACCTCATTGCAGTGTGGTTTAGGTCTAGTTTGAGAAATAAATTTAGTTAGCCTGTAACTAGTCTGGATTTTAATGAAACAACATAATTAAGAAATACAACATAAGTAGCAAAGTAACTTGCAGGCAGATGGTTTCACTCTGCCTTCAACCATTCTAAAGATCTTTATGAGGGCGTGACTGGTCTTTAGAGGAGCCTGTAAAGGATTATCCAGGAACATGTGGAGAGTTCCAAACACTGGTTGATGGCAAGGTCTGCAGTATTTCAGCTGGATGGTTGCTCTGATTCTGGTGACTGGTTGATTCCCTGTGTCTTACTTAAATGTTTGGCAAGCTTTTACGTGTTACTTGTAAAATAACTATCAGAGCTTGAGCTGGGCAGCTGTTTGGAAATGCCCTGGAGTGGCTTTGTTTCAGAAATTGCCGTGTATCCGATTGCTGAAAACTGGTGTGTGTATGGTGTGTCTGCACTTGGGCATTCCAAAGGTTAGGAATCCCCAGATCTTTCATTGCTGAAAGGTTTTGGTCTTCATTTAAGAAATAAAGCATGGAATCTGTATGGGTTTCTTGTCTTCAAGCGAAACGGTCATCTGCTGCTGAGAAATATGTGATGATAATGTGCCAGTTTGTATCTGATGGACAAGCGTCTGTCCTGCAGTTGCAAAGATGATGATAGGCAGCCAGTAGAGCTTTTTCCATTATTAAAAAGCCCCAAACCAAAAGGTGAATAAGTAGAAGGTTTTTTGGTTGTTTTTTATGTCCACAATATGTTCAGTTTTACCATTGCTACCACAGCAAAATGGATATAATAATTCCCAAAATAATACTAATAAAGAGCTTTCTCAAGGGCGTTACACAAAAAACTGCTTATAAAGTAAAAGAAAAAGCAGTGATGTATTCTGGGTTTATTTGTTGTTCTGTTGCTCCTTGTAATGCATTTAACATCTGAAAAAGATAGAGCTGTGACTTGTGGCATGAGCCTGGTTTTGTACCAAACGTTTTCCATACTTAGCAGTAACTATGCTGGAATCTATCTGGTCTGTTGGGGTTTGGTAGCTTGAGGAATTAATGAATATTCATTCCTTTTCCCTGGGTACAAAGTAAAATAACTAGTAATTAGTATAATATTTAATACTCCAATTCAAAATAAATAAATCTTTTGTGAAAAAAATCTAATTATTATAATGTAGCAACTTCTGCGTGTGTAACTGAAATTGGATGTGCTGTTTTGAAAATGCTTTTAAGCCCTCATTTACATGTTTCCAGATCAGTTAATTATTCTCCTTGTATGCATAAAACAGAACTCTGGATTGTACTTGCATATATTATTCATTTTGCTATCTATCTTCTAAGTTTAGCTGATTCTAATATTTTAATTTTACATTATTATTATACCGGTGATATTTTTCTTCTAATACAAAAGTTATTCTTGTCTGCACTTAGTTTTATGATCATTTTTAAATGCAGTGGCTTCATGGTCGTAAATGTGACTGTTATAACTTGGGACTTACATTTCACTTACCATACTAAATCGATCGCCTCTTACGTTTCTGTGAACACAGTGTCTCAGATGGGGACCTTGGCTTTTGCTGGTGAGGTCATGAGCCAGAGAAAAATGCAACTATTAAAATTAAAGGCAGGAGCCTTGAAACCGGTCACCAGAGTCAGAGGTTGGGAGTTACTATAATAGGGGCTGATCCAAAGCTTGATGAAATCTGCAGGAGGAGTGGTGGTCACTTTCAGTGAGACCTTTCCAGTTTATCTCAGCTTTAGTTGCTGAATTTAGTATTTCCCTGATATCTATGAGGTCCTCATTGCCACAGTCATGAGATCCAGTTCATTCTTCCTGGCTATGAAAGTATAAACAGGGAGATGTTTGACGCCAGTGGGCTCTACTGCAGTTGTACTGTTCCCTTGGAGGCTAACTGTGTGAGGTTCAACAAGGCTCAGTGCCAGGTCCTCCACCTGGGTCACAGCCACCCTGGCTCTTTGATCTGTCATACCAACAGGCACCCACAACAACAACTGTCAGAGCATGCAGGGTGGGAGCATAGGTTATATTCCATCTCGAACTATTCCCTGTAAGCAACCAGCTTTCTTCCCAAGAACGTGAGTTTCTTCCATTATTGTCTAGCAGGCTGATCTTCTGATATCATAATAGAATCATTTTAGTTGGAAAAGAGCTTTAAGATCATTAAGTCCAACCATAAAATTAAGACTTCCAAGTCCCTAAGCCTTCTTCAGCCACACTGCTGGCTCATATTCAGCCAGCTGCCAACCAACAAGCCCAGGACCTCCTCCACCAGGCAGCTTTCCAGCCACCATTCTGCCAGCCTGTACCGATGGCCGTGGAGCATGAGGAAGGGTGAGGGAGGGAGTGCTCCTGTTAAATTGAAGTTCAAGTTTGAGGTTAAGGTTGCCATTAAATATAGGTGGGGATTCGGGAAGACCTGTGTGCAAAAGCACAGCCCAGACATTTTTAAGGAAGAGAAATGCATATAGTTGAAAAAAGAAATCAAATGCATGTGAATAGGAGGAGTTAAACATGTTCTGTGTTGGCAGTCTTTATCCCCGTGCTAAACAACCTCTGAGGGTTTGGTTTTATAAGCTTGAAAGATTTCAACAGCACCATTTTTTGCTATGTCATGTGTTTCTGATGTGTTATCTCCCTGCTCCCCCCCAACCCCCGCTTCAGTTGTATACTGAGATAACAGTAGTCTGAGTCTATCTGTAGTCTGCTTGCCATGTTTATATCCACCAGAGGGGACTCTGCTAGCCATGCTAACCCTCTAGCTGATGGCAGTAGTAAATTGTCTCTCTCTGCAGCAGGTGAGTGGGAGGCTCTGTTGCCAAAGCCGTGTAAAGCCGGGAAGTCATCATGTTGGGGGAATCTGATTCCTTGCAAGGGCTGTGGTACTCTAGTAGTTTCTTTTGCCCACCTCCTGTGAATTGGAGACTCCTTTCTGATGTCTCCAGGCGGTTCCTGTCCCATCTCATCACCTCCTTAACTCCATTTACTCATTTCATTCTCTCTATCCTATCCCAAGACTTCCTCATCATCTTTCTCCCACAAGATGAACTCCACGTACATACTGATCAAGTGGATTAACTGCACATTCGCAGCATGATTGTGTTTGCTGTAGCTCTCCTGTGGAATGCATCTTCCTTTCTGTCTGCCATTTTTTCATGGTCAAAAAAATATTTAACAAAGTTGGCATTGATAGATAGCACCCTTAGAAACAGTCTGTACAGGCCACTCCTCTTCAGAGACGTGTTAGGCTTTGCCAGATGCTGGCAGATCTTACTGTCTTTTGCTCTTGGCTCACATTTTAAAGGCTGTCACATCAACTGTCATGACTTTGTTTTTAAATGAAATAGTAAACTGAAAAGAACAAGGAGCTAGCATGAAGGATGTGCCAGCCTGCTGTTTTTCATGTGCTGGCCTGGAGTCCTGCCTGCATGCAAGGAGCTAAAGAACTGTGAGGGAAAGAGGGGCTTATTCATAACAGTAAATTTGAGAAACCCTTTTCAGTGCTGAGATGACAGAATGCCAGTTCTCCTGTGGATGGTTTGAAACTCTTTGGTTTTGTTGTATTACACTGTACATTTTGCTCCAGGTGCTTTGAACTTTGCTATCAGTAGATTATAACGAAACTAAAGGTAATAATGCTTTAGATAGTCCTTGAAACTAAGGAATAGTTTGGACACTATTGTCAGAACAAACTGGTCTTTTGTTCTTATTTTGGATCTGTAGGCATTTCCTGATGATTTGTTTCTCTGTTTCACTTTGATCGTTCTTAATTTTTTTACATCTGCCTTAAAGTATATTTGTGTAATAAGTGTAAAGATTGTTAAAACTCCCAGAGGCCCTTGGGGCAGGAAGTTGCTTTATCAGTTTTATAAACCTTTGTGCATATTTACAGTGGTACTGAAAGAATTATTGATGGTAATACTATAAATTGTCTCCTAATAAATTTATACAGAAAGGTTGTGCTAGAGAGGGTGAAGAGAGAGGACCAACAAAGATGAACAGGCTTAGAAGGTGATGTTATAAAACCCTTCTACAAAGCACTTTATTGAGTGGAAAGTAAGAGAATTTACTGTGCTGCTTGCAGACATGATAGAACTATAGTTAGTGACAAATAAACTGTGACTTTTTGCATTTAAGTTTTATCCTGTTGTCCTTCAGCTCAACTCTGTCCCTGCCTGTGCTGTTTCAGAGGTATAGTGGTAATTAAGGAGTCATCATTCAGCTGCACTTGAGTTCATCATCCCAAGGAAGTGAATAAACACTGTACTGCTGAAGTCAGAAGTAGGTGGACTCTTTCTATTCCTCATTCCTGGTGCCTTGAGTGTGGCACCAGGTAATTGTGCTTTTCATGACTTAGCCAGTTGTTTGCTAGCAGTTCGCAGAAAATGAAGCTCATATTCAAACTTTCTTCACTAGCTGACCAGATCCATGTTTTGTTCTTCCCCGCCCCACCACCCCAACCCGACTTTCCCCTTTCCCCCCCCCCTTAAAGGAAATTACAGTCAAGGATTAAGTCAAAAAGAAATGTCTTATTGTGCTGAGATATTTTGAGAGGTATAGACTTTCCCCCTCTGGTGACTCTCGTGGCACCCTGCAAGCAGCTAAACCAACCACAAAGCCATTTGCTCGCATCCCCCCTACCCCAGTGGGATGGGGAAGAGAATTGGAAATGGAAAGGAACAAACAAATGAAAACCCCAAAAATAAAACTCATGGGTTGAGATGAAGACCATTTAATAGAACAGAAAATGAAGATGATAATAATATGCAAAACAAGGGTGATAAACAGCACAATTTCTCGCCACCTGAAGATGATGCTCTACAAGACTCCAAGATGCCTCCTGGCCAACCCCACAGTTCTATACAGAATATGACATCATATGGTATGGAATATTCTTTTGGCTGGCTGAGTTAGCTGTCCTGGCTGTGTCCCCTACCAGCTTCTTGGGTGCTCTCCACATTCTACTTTGCAGACCAGTAAGAGAAGCTGATAAGTCCTTGACTGCTTGGTAACAGCTGAAAACATCAGTGTGTTATCAACATTATTCTCATTCTGAATCCAAGCAGCAGTGTTGTACCCACTTCTAGGAAGAAAATTAATTCTTTATGCCAGCCAAAACCAGGACAGTCACATATTTATGATTTGGTATCATAAAATATGTTGTTGAGATGAACATATTATTTCAAAATGCTTCCATTTTTAGTAAATTTATTATTTGACAGGAAACACTTCTGTGAAAAACGATCAGATTTGATATGGTCTTATTTTACAATTGTTTTGCGTTGGTCATTTGTATGTCTGCTTCTCACAGACAGATTGATCAGTAAATTGCTGTGTTTAAAAAATTTTACCAGGGAAAATTGCATAGCATTTAACATATGAAGCCCATTGCAATCTCTGTAGATTGTCCCCTTCTCTTTATAGGGGGTGGGGGGAAGATGATTTGGGATGCAGAATTTTTTGGAAGTTTTCAGAAAGCATTTCTAGAAATAGGAGCTATTTGCCATTTGTACTCCATGTCAAAAGACTGGTGTATCTTACTGCTTTTGCTCCTGGCATATTTCTTTAGCACTTTCTTTCCTAATAAGTCCAAGGGGGCTTGAGGTATCTATTCCTTTGTTTTGAAGTAGCCAGTTCTTTGAGGAGTCAGTTTGAGGTGGGTGCCTGTACATCTCCAGAGGATTTTCGTAGAACTGAAGCCGCTTTCCTGATATACTTAGGGTTGCATATTAAATTAAATTGAAATTTGTGTCCCATTGGAACATGGAAACTCTTGGGTCATCTGTGAATGTTTTAAAATCGGTGAAGCCATATATTTCTGACTTCTGCTTTTATGCACCCAAACCTTTCCCACCAGGGAATTGCCAATACTATCTGAGTTTGTTCCACAAAAACAGTTCAAGTGCTTGATAATGTAGAGAGCAAGAGCCTCTGGGAATAATTTTGCTGTTGGGTATGATTGCAAACCTTTTCCTTCTCCTTCCAAACACCCACTAGTCGGTTAACTGAGATGTACTATTATTGATCTGCAGATGTACCAGTGGGCCAGTCACTTGTCATACAAAATGTGTCAAAATTTGCACATCAATTGCAGCAGTTAGTTCAAAAATCATCCTTCTCTATGAAAATAAAACACAAAATCACATGCCACTTAAACACCTCAGCAATAATTCTGTTGCTTCAGGCACCTGAGCTGTAATAACTGTTGGCGTTTTCATTCCAAACCTATTTTTTTGAGAAATTTAAGAGAGTGCTGTCAGTTCACACCATTTTGAAACAACTGTGGCATGCATGAATGGGACAGAGAGCCAGCAATTAGACCAGTCAGCTGACCATTGGTTGCTTTCTGCTTGCACTTGTCATTCTCCTCCTTTTTTCTGCTCTGTTAACGTGATTTTGCAAGGTGGAGTGGTGTGACTTTTCTCTCAGTTGTATACATAAAATTGTTCCAGAAATCTGCTTTGGCATGAATGTATTACAGCACACTGCCTTCCCCATTCCCAGTCATGATTTTTTCTTGTGGTCTGGAAATACATTAGTGATTTATTGAATTAGTGGTATTGAAATTAACTCCTCAGCAATGTGATTCCCAGGATGAGCTCACCCCACTTTGCTGTCTGAACATTTCTAATTGCGACATCATCTTGCTCCAATGTAAAAATGCCTCTTCTTTTCTTTCTTCCACTCTCTAAAAGTTCTTTGGTGTGGCATGTGCAATTTCACTTAGAAGAGAACTTGGTTTAAGTTCTTAGATAAAGCAAGTTGTTATTTCTTGTTCTAAGATACCAGGTGACCTAAAAATCTTCAAATACTTCCTATTTATTTTAGATCTGTGTTTTATCAGTGGCATAAAAATACTTTTTTCAGTTGTCATTACAAGGTTTTGCAAGATTTCAGGTATTTTTCAGAAGAAATGATGTTGGCTACTAGGTAGCTAGAACACTAGATAAAGCACAAAAGAGAAGTGAAATACTTTGACAGAAAAATACTGTTGATGTGTGCCTTACAAATCAAAAGGAAGAGCCTGGAGTCTAACTGTAACTAGAGTTCACGTTTCCTGAAATGAATGCAGTGGTGGTTTTATTAGCAATATGGATTTTATTGGAATAACTAATTTACTTCTACAGATGTTGAACCTAAATCAAATGAAAATCAGATGAAAAATCTTTTGAAGACAGTGGTGTCCCAATCTATCACCTGATAGAAAAGCTTTACTGATAGTAATGAGTGGGTTATTGCATTTGTGACAACTGAGAGATTTACACTGAGATACTAATATTGAGTTATACCAACAATAAAGGCTACAGAATGTGGACAGAGGATGCATGCTGAGGAGAGAAGAGAGCTCTTTCAACATAACCTCTGATTTGCTAACCTTTCTTCTTTTAGTCTGGTTTCCTAAGGAAAAAAGGAATTTTTTCATCTGCAAATATGTCATTCTCTCCTCTTCTGTCAGCATATTAATCTTCTCTTGTAAATGTCAAATCTGTGAGTCAGTGACCATTAAATCTGAAGTGCTCAAAGTAAGCATAAGATCCAAACATTGTAAGACAGCAGAGAATCCAGAGAGATGCTCAAATCCTAAGAGATTAATTTTGGCTGAGCTTTGTCCGCTCTACAGCTCCCGGAACTGCTTGCTTACCTCTGTGGCTCCCATCTTCTGAGCTCAGCCAGGGCCTCTGCATCATGGAGCAGCTGCAGGGACAGAACTCTGTCCTTTCCTTTCTTCTTCCCCCACTTTCAGGTTTTCTTTGTTTCCTTTTTTCTCCACAAAAGATGCTAGCAAAGGCCAGCCAGGTGTGTGGTCCCCTCTTTCTTTCACATTTTATGCTCTTAAACTTTGGCAATGAGAGGCTTTATCGATGCATGGAGGCAGTGGCAAGGAAACAGGAGGCCCAAATGCTTGAATTGGCTTGCACAGCCATAACTGTGAGACTGAATTACCTGTGTGCAGTTGCAGTAATTTCATGGGAAATTGTCTACTAAGTTTTCAAAAATTGGGTCTGAACCAAACAATTCACATGGTAAATCTTTTTGCTTTAACCTTAATATATTTAGCCAGCTTAACGTTTAGACATTGCTTTCCTTAAGTGAAAAAAGTCTTGTCTGTTCATGTGACTGCACAGCCCACACTTGCTGAACACACAGCTCTGTTGGCAGGAATTCCCTCAAGTGGGCTTGATTCATGGCATCAGGGACTGGCCATGGAGGGGAAACTGAGAGTACAGATTATTGCCGTGCTTGTTTCTCACAAAACACTTCCACACAGTAGTTTTCTATCACAGTCCTGTAATGTAATTCATTATTTTCCCAGTTTATTATTTCTACCGTTGGAATGCACTTTCTGAGCTAGATGTTAGTATGTGTGGCTGTCCCGCTGTCTGGGGACAGATAAATTCCCATTTCAGTTTGTCCACACAAACCTCCAATCTGAGTGCAACGTATTACAATACAGATGGTAAATCCAGAAAGGCTCTGATTCTGAGTACATGGAGAGGGACCTCTGCTAGCATTAACTGTATTTATCTCAATGGACTTCCACCACCCAGCAACTCACTCACAGATTCTCTCCTGTGTTAAATCTTAGGGTTTTTCTGGACTGACAGCTTTCACCAACTGATGCAAATTCTGAATTGAGTAGTCATGGTTCTTGGCCTCGTGATTAATAAGAAATGTTATGAAAATGTCTCTCATGACTTGCTGCAGAGTTGCACATTCCTATAGCTGGTTCTGAGAACTGGCTGTGTATTGAGAGAGAATTCAAATATCCAGATCCCACACTGGTGAAGGATGAGTTTGTTATGAAAATGATGCCATTACAGTATTTACTGGGTTGGGGGATGATTGCAACTTTGTTCGTAGTGTGCCCCACGCTGCCTGATTAAACCACAAATGAAATGCTGCACTGACAGCCCCACATTGCATGACACATTGCAAGAATCACTGAGTGGATAACCGTGGGCTCATTTGCTTCTGTTGCTGACTTTATTAGGAGAATAAGTTCCAGCTGTGAACCAGGTTCTGGATTCTGACATTGTCTGTACTCTGAATTATCAGGCCCTGGTGTGTTTGTAAGAATTTGTTCTTCCCAACATCTTTTGTAAGTCTTTTGGTTGCTTGGCTGACCTTGTTTTTATGTTAGTGGGGTTATTGATGGGAGTAGCCAATGAAATGGGTAGTGAACATGGGAAGTGTTTTCGGAATGAGTTATTAAACTCCTGCCAGAGCTTGCATTTATTATAATTATCACAAAACTGTTTTGTGGCCCCATAAACTTGCATGATGATTTATAAACTTAGGCCTAAATTTTGCTAATGCACATTTTTTAATTCGTCTGAAGGCAGATTATACCAATGCTTGCAATGCTTAGGGTGGATTCCTGATGCCAAGCTATGCAGAAGGTGTTTACCTGTACTGGAGTAGGGGCACTGAGCATAAAACCCAACCTACCTTCCATTTCTAAAGTTGCAGTGAAGTTTACTTGAAGAAATGGTTATGATCTAATCCTGCAGGGTTCCAAATCCTTTTCATGCTTTTTTCATACCAGTGGGAAAACAAGACATTTGCACAGTGGATTCTAAAGCATGAAATAAAAGACTGGGCCTACAGAAAGTTTCTCTCCTGTTTTCTTAGCACGTTAGCTGGGGGCAACAGCAACAGAATGTCTTTACCTTGTAGTGGTAGATGCAACATGTTTCTGTATTATTTAAAATTCTTCCAGCTTTTCCAGCTGGGTTAAAAGGGAGTACGTGCCTCATTAGTGGCTTTCCTCCCTCCTCAATGCCCAAGCAGTCCTGGCTTTGGCAAATGTAGTCATCCCAGTTGCTAAGTGTGTTACTGGCACTGCCTGTCAGCATATTAACATGTCAACAGGCTTAAGTGAAAACTAATATTCTAAGAACCAGTTTAGAGCCTGTCCTGTCTACGCTCAGCAACAAGTGTCTGAGGTCAGGTAGAGTTTTAAATAGGCTTCAATCATTCCCAGACCTGGGTTAAACACTGTATATTCAGACATCAAAATGAGAATCATATACTGCATCCAGATATAAACAGGTAAGGTACTTTCCAATAGAGTAAAGGCAGAGCAGTATAAAAGGAGACCATTTTATATCATGACTTTGAATAATCTGATTGTAACCAACTTTCCTTTTTTCACAACCTCAGGGGTAGGTATGAGCAGGTGTCTCTTTTCTGGATGAGAACAAATGTGAATTCATTATTGATACACTTGGTTCTGCAGATTATTACAGCTTCAGAAGCGTGGTACCTTGGCTACCTCAATTTTGACTATGCCATGCCAAAATAATTTGTGCCTTCTTAAAAGGATATGGCTTTATTCACTTTTCAAACTCTACTTGGAAAGACTGTGTATATTTATGAGAGGCTCTGCTTAAATCATACAAAGGGTATTTTCAGGAAAATAGCTCCATAAATCTTAGGAAATGCAAAACTAACAGACATATGAAGGATTTGTATTTAGAAAAGAATCTCCCAGTGGGTTGCTCTCAGCAGAAAATGAAAAGGTCTTCTTTGCATTCAATTGAACTATTAGTGCATTTTTTGCTGATATAAGCAGTTGTACAGGTACGGCCACTGTCACAGTCCCAGATCGCAGTGCTGCAAATTAGCAAGGTTTTAACTTTGCTCCAAATATCATGCTAGCTCATTTTCATTATGAAAAGGTGGGGGGATGAGAATGGGACAAAGCACCTATTGGCAAAGCACATTATAATTGTTTAAGTAGGCCCCACAAGTCATGCATTTCAATTATTTGTTCAAAGCTGCCTGCAATTAAGAGTTGCAAACAAGGTTTTTGAATGCAAAGTCAGACAATTAAAATGTTTCATGAGTTCCTTAGAGAGAGGAGTTCTGAATTAGCACTTTGAATACACAAGACCTCTTGTTTTCTAATCTCCTTTCCCTTTTAATCTGTGAAAGAGAGACTAGATGTATATTTTTCCCGATTTTTTTTCTTTTCTTTAAGCTGGGCTGATCCGAGGGAAGGTTGGATCATCCTGCTCTTTGACTTGTACATTTGAATGTCGTCTTCTCCTTGAGAGATCATCCTTGTTGCCTCATAATGGTCCAGGTGCAAAAAACTTTCCTTATGTCTGGTTTGTTCTTGAAGGGGGGTTGTAAATCACTTTAAGCATCTCTCCTCCCTCCTGTGCAGTGACACCCCCCCACCCCCCAACCATCTTCCTTCCCCTTTGAAGAGGCAGAACTATTTTAGCTAGTGATTTGTGGCACTCAGACACTTAGAGTGCAACCCCTGTGCTCAGTAAGCTAACAGACAAGATGTGGGAAGCAGTGATGCATTGGCTTGTTAATGGGAGCTCTGTGGATGTTGGTATTATAACTGTTGGTGGTGATCAGATCACAGCTACTCCCAGGGGAAGGCCTAACTTCTTTCTCTTTAACCATGAAAAACAGACTTAATTTCCCTACTCCTTTCAGGAGAACAGTGCTGCTCAGGGATGTGTTTTTCCTTGAGAATGCCGTTTCATTTAGAGCTTGCAGACTTGCAGTTTGGGAGCCTGTAAGGCTTCATCCCTCCCTCCCCCCCCCCTTTATACTCTTGGAAGTTGACCACTTGAAAGTGTTTGACAGCTTTCCACCTCTCTGGTTAGTGTATGTCATGGCATCCTCTTTAATGGTAATCTTTTTTGCTGCAAAGCAGTGCCAGCTGCTGCATGGTCTTAGATGCATCCTGGTTTGTGTATGTAAAGGTGTGAACCTGTATCCATTTTCAAACAGCCAGCTGTACACTGAACAGCAAAAGAAAATGTCAGGTTAACTAATGACTCTAAGAAAAGCAGGCTACACAGCTTGTGATGTGACACACAAATTCAATTGACATTGAACTTTCTTGGGATTTGCTGCCTTGTTTAAAGGTTTAATATCATAGAAAAGAATCATAACAGATTGGAGTAAATTTCAGAGATGTATGTTTATGAGGGGAAGAGTTAGCTGGTATGAAACATCTATAGTCTGCTTGCTTAAATAAAAAATTCTCCTATCTTTGAAATAGAACCTATATACAGGTCCAAGATATTACAGTAGAGCACATCAGAAATAAAAAGGGACTCCCTCTTCCCCCTGTATTGAGAGACTTGACGTGCAAGAAGTGTGTGTATGTGTAAAACCTGCTGGAAAACACTTGATGGTATTAAGCTGGGAGCAAGCTGTCTTTCATCTGTCTGTGTATGAGAGTACCCACCCTCCTTTCCTCAGCAACTCTGCTGACAATGGACACCCTGCACCAAGAGTTTCCTTCTGAAGCCTAGTAAATATAGTTATATTTACATCATAAGTGTGGACCACTGGTGAATGGCAACCAATAAATTGACACAATGTATGATTTTTATGTCACTTTGCAATTTTCAGGGCTCATTCATTTTACTAGTGTTAACACTGCTGCTTGCTTTTCCCCAGAGATGTCAGATGGAGAGGACAGGATGCAGGTCTCCATATCATTTTCTTTTACCTGTGGAGTGAAGAAGTGATGTTGCATGGAAAAATTCTGCATGAGTGGTAGCTTTAGAAAAGGCACAAAACCATCACAGTTTGAGATGATGAGTAAGAAAATCATTGGCTGAGATAGACACAGTTGTGTTGAAACCTTTGCTAATTGTACATCTTATTTAAGGATGATAGGTGGGTGCTCTTATGGGGTGGGGGGTGTGTGTGCTTTGTTAGGCAGGAGCTTGACAGAAGTTCCTCCTAGCTTCAGCATTTACAAATCTGTGAATACACCTGGAATTCCAAAGAAACTTGGGCAGAAATATTACTAAATTAGTACAGCTCCCATTTCCTCAGTAGGGTGTTTCAAGATATAAGACAGGACGTGTGCTCCAGTGGCTTGTGCAGAACTACAGCTGATGCTCTCTGAGCTGGTGGGAGGTTTGATTGACATCTGTTAGGTGTAAATGTAATGGTTTGATTCAGAGCATATGATGAAAAACTTTGTGGGCTGCTGTTTATTTTTTCATTTTCATGGATATGTTGCTTTTAATATTTTTAATCAACATTTTGATCCTTGGTTCAGGAAACAGTTTCTAGACCTTTCTGTCAGAAGGCTATAGACACAGTGACTCTGACCTCAGTTTATATATGAAAGTCCAGGCCAGATTCATATAAAAGAAAGAAAAAGTCTTGAAAAAACATTTTTAAAGTAGTGTAATAGAATGTGGGGAACAGGGACTGAACCTGTGGAGCAAGTCTTGTAGTTTACAAGTTATGTGGGGAGTGAGATAAGCAGGGAAGAGGGGACCATGGAAGGCGTTTGGCACAACATACTCATAACAACTCAGCTTTCCAGCTACAAAATGTCACAGTCTGTGACATGGGATGGTAGCAGGCTGGGGTGGACAGGAAACTTGGAGTAAAAGGTGTTGCTTCAATTTTATTCCTCGTGAGATCAGTGGGATTTTTTATTGTTGAAACAATAAGAGTATTTGGTTTAGCATCTGGTGGCTGATAATGAGGGCTTCTGTCCTCTTCTGAAGTAGACATACTGCTTGTAAATGAGCTGATAGGGTAAGACACAGAAATATCTGTTCTGTGGTTTAGGATTAAACTGAGACAAATTATTTACTAATTTACTAAAATAGATTTTAAAGTTGTCCAAACTGCAGTACCAGGTGGTAAAAATACTCATTCTCTAATTAAAAAAAAAAAAAAGAATAATAAAGCTTTGAGATTTGGGAGCAGGGGGATTTTTTTTCCTTCAAAATCAAATAGCAAGATAGGATCTTCTGATTGAGAAGCCATCTGTTTGGAAGTGTGAGCTGTATATTGCAGGCTTTTAAGGAAATTAAGGAAAATTTATAAATGTTAATGATCACTGAAAATTACATTTCCTTCTCTTTTTGTCAACCCACTACTTGATGTCTGAATTATAAAATTTTGGAAAAAAATGCAGTTACACTGTTTTGATCAGCTTTAATAGTGAGTGTTCATATCAATATTAAAAGCAAATGCAAATACCAAGAAGCATTTTCAGACTTGGAGGATGTAAAATCTAAAATGTAAAATATAAAATGTAAAGCTGACAGGGGTAGAACCAATACAAGGGCATTCACTTAAACCTGCACAAGCGTGCATATATGTATATATATGTATGTATATGCATGCTTGTATGTATTCATATGTGTATGTATTAGCATGGGACTAATCTGTGGGTGCTAGAAATAGTTACCTGATAGGCTGTAGCGACACAACGATTAGGTTGTGTTTTGCATTGCAGGAGTAAGAACTGCAAGTACTTAAGGTAATTTATAACTCAGCCTTAAGAACTGCAAAGATTGTTCTGTTGCTTAGGTCTCTGGGGTAGCAAACGTGGACAGAAAGGAAGAGCAGGGTTCCAGTGGGGTTGCCAAAGGAGGGTGATGGCTGCTGTTGCAGTACCTATGAGCATTCCTTTCTTTCAAGTATAGTCTTGTCCTACTGCATCAGTGAAGGCTCTGGTGTGGAGCTAGCCTTTCCAGAGAGAACATACAGTGAGACAGGACAGGGAATGTTCCTTATCCTGAGGATGTGGCAGTGTTCCTTGTCTAGGTTTGGTTTTGTTGGAGTTTTTTTCTTTTCTTTTTTTTTTGCCAATGCAGTTAGATGACAATCAGCTCCTAGACCAGTGCATCAGGGATTCTTGCTATTATTTGAAGATTTAGGGGCCAAGTCACTATGTCTTGTTTGGACCAACTATCAAGCATTAAAACTTATATACTGCCAAGAACAGCAGCAATTTCTTCCTGAATGGTGTGTATTTTAATTATAGGTGGAAGTCATGGAGGGAAACTGAAGTTGTTATTTGTGGTGGAGAGAATTAGTAATTGTTACTGGAATACTTGACTTGCTGTCATTTGCAGCTGCCCACCACTTCATGTTTGCTGTAATGCCAGAGATTTTTTGGCTCACTTAAAGTACAACTGCTCTTTCTTAATAAACTATGAAGTAGGAAATTTGTGACTGAGTTCTGAGAGGAAATACTTGCAAATAGAGCTGGCTGCTGATGAGCTGTGATTAAAAGACCAGGCCCTGCTGACTTGCAGCATGTGCACAGCTTTCAAATGCTCTCTTTGTTCAACAGCAATATCAAACCCTAGAGCAGCAAGCTTTGACCCCTTAAATACAGCATCTCATCTTGGGGAGCAATGTCACTGTGGCAAGCAGGAGCTCTTCAGGAGGTGGCGAGGTGCCTCTCCCCGAGTCCAGCATCTTTTCTGGTAGGGGAGGGTAGTATCAGTGACACACAAGCAACCCTTAGAGTTTCAAGCAAAACTGATAGTGCTTTTTCTTCAGCATGTCAGAAGCAGCTGCAAAAATTAAAAGAATCAGCAAAGGATTTGAATATGCATATCAAGTTCCTAGCAAAACTTTCATTGGCCTCAAAGTTACTTGGGCATTATCTCTGCTGTGCATCTTGTGCCAGGAAGGAAGTTTGTCTGTGGAAGAAGACAGCGCTAGCTCCTTCAACCACCCAGGCCAAAGAAGTGTCTGAAGGACACCAGCTAATTTTGCCACTGATGTCTTAATAACTTCAATTAAAAAAAGCTAAGTTATAGCATGGACAATAATAGGACTAAGGGCTGCTTTCCAGAACATGGGTGGATCTTAGCAAATGCTGCTTGTGTTGTTATTAAGCCCCTCAGTCCCGATCCATCAATAATCTTGCCACAGAGACTACTTTTGCTGGGCATTTTTGTCTGCCAGAGTTACAAATCTCATGGCCTAAATTTATCTCAGTACAGAGAACTTGGGCAAGCACAGCTCCTTCAGCCTTATCCCAGAGAGGAATGAATTTCAATCAGGAGACAGTTCTGCATGGATATGGAATGAAAAACTTGATTAGTAGATTAACGGCCACCCTCAGGAGAGTGTCTGCAGTTCTCTGCCTGGGTTATAGCAGTTTATATTCTGTGGGTTGGCTTATTAAGTTGAATCCCTCCCTTTACGCTGTGCTTCATCTCCTCTGCAGGCTGCACTGTCCAGCTTCTGTGCTGAGTTGCTGGTCCTCTACTAGAGAGTATTACTGCTTCTAGATAGTTGGGCTGTAAAAGAGGTAATTCGATCTGTACCCTGACACCTTTCCAGAGCAATGCAATCTTCACTTCCAATACAGTAATTAGAAGTAATTCTGGTCAGCACCCATAATCACACTTGATTCTTTAGATCTTCGTACTACTGTGCAAACATTAACTAATTAATCTCTCCACAAGAGATGGAACAGTAGGTGGGAGTTTTAACTGTCAGCAAGGGAGTGCTTCTAAGGCATTGCTCTCTGTCAACAGCTTCTGACCTAGCCGGTGCTGTCTGGGTGGCTAATCAGGCAGATTGGTGGTATCCAGAACAGTTAATCACCTGGGACAGCTGCCTGCTTTCCTTACCACCCTTTTGTTGCTCCAGTAAAATGGGATTATTTGAGTATTGTTTTCAAATGTATGGGGCTGTGAATTTCCAGTGTGACAAGAATGACTGTCTCAAAATTCGGAGGCTTTTGTTTGAAAGGCAGTGGGTATAAATCTGGCTTGTTTTCTGCATGCAGCACTCCCTCCCCAGAGGTGCCTAATCCCTCACCTCCAGAGAAGGGGTTTGGCTGAATTTAGAAGCACCAATGCAAACACAGGTACTGCTTATCCAGTGCTACAGAGGGAGCAGCACTGCAAGAGCCCCAAGTTTGCCAGTTGTGGACACAGGCACCAGTTAACGCTGGCTGCTCTGCAGGGCTTTAATTTTCTTTTCTTTCAGGATGCAGAATGCAGACTCTGTGGGGCTTTTGTTGTTTCTTCTTGGGTTTTGCTTTACATGTCATTGGATTCTTAGGATAGCACCGGCTCCTAGGGAAGCACTGATAGCTATGGGGAGCTTTCAAAGCTCTGCCAGTGCTGTGAATTTTTGCACTCCAGTGAGTACAGCTTTCCTCACCTTGTAAAAGGGAAGTAGCACATTGAGTGGTGAACTTTTGCAAATAACAGGGCCAAATGCTGAGGAGCAGCTGCACCTTCAGCTACCTTTGTCCTGTTAGCAGACCTAGAGGAGAAAACCATGAAAGTCTCACTTATCTGTTTATCTAGCTTGCAGCAGTCTGATGCCTTCTGCCACCTTTCCTGATAATGGTCCCTTTGAAGTTGAGTACAAGTGTGAATTTATGGTTTTGTAAAGACTGGATTCCAGAACAGGTCATAAATTACCTTGTTAGACAAAGGCTTCTGGGGAAACAATATTGCCTTACAATCCCTCACTGTGTCATTATCCTGATGCATTTCTATCATGGCAAATAATTGACTGGAATGATATGCTGGACAGTTCTCCAGTCAAGCTTTGAAACTCTCTGTGTAAACTCTTTTAGCAAGAAGAGCAAGTTATGGAGCTATAGTAAATTCTCATCATCACTCTTAAAATTAATTTTGAGTCCAGGTGATTGTTAATATTCTGAAGCCAAAGAAAATGAGGATCTTTATTTGCCTGGACTAGCACTTGTTTAATTTGCTGCTGTTTCTTCTTGAAAAGAAGAACATTTTTGAAATGTCAAATGCATCTATCGAGCCTTTTCAGGATGTGAGTGTAAAGAGCAAAATTATGCAGGAGAATGAGTGAATACCTGCCTTAGCCATGCATGAATGAGCCAGGTCCAGATTAGTTGCTTTAGGGAGAGAAGAGGCCTGATATGCTCCTCAGGAAAGCTCTAGGCCGGGTAGCAAAGCATTACACAGTTGAGGTCTATATTCAAAACTAATGTCTATCCTTGATGCTCCTTTGATTTTCAGGACTTCAAAAAAAAGGGGTGTTTGCATTTAGAATGGAAAGCAGATGGGGGTCTTTTGTAACAAGGAGGGATGCTTGAAGTAGTTTATAGTGTATATTTGGATGTCATTCTGAAGTTTCTCTGGCAAAAAGAGGTTATTGCTTTCCTTGGGAAATATTGGTCTTTTGGAGGAGGAACACAGGAGACCAGAAGCAGTATCATGATGCCCCTGGGATTTGTAGCTTATCTGCCTCATGCCTCTCTCTGGTCTGTTAGCCAACCTCCTCAGGAAAACCTGGACCCCTGTGATTTATCGCAGGGGGGACTACTGAGCAACCCTGGGGAGGGCAGGCAATAAGTAGTCTAATTGCCCCATACAATAAGGAAAATGCTGTCTTGATTTCAAGTTTCCAGGTATACAGTCATTTTTGAAAGTCCCATTTAGATGTGTAGTTAGGATTTTACCTCCTGGCTTTTCACAGCAGAGTTTCAAACTGGACAGACACGTCTGCCCTTTCAAGCACTGGAATTGCATACTTGCTATACGGATTTTCCGAGCTTCCCAGGGCAGTTGTGATTCTACAACAAGTAGTTTGTTAAATATGTTTAGATGCATTTGTTTGTACTATAAAGCAAAGAGATTCCTTCCAAAGAATATTGAACATAACCATTTCTTAATCACAGTATTTTTATTTTAGGTTATATTTTTATCTTATATTCATATTATCTATATTTTTTTGTAAATATTTCCAGTTATGTGTCTAAAGAAATTGATTATGTTCCTGTCTCAGGCCAAAACAGCATTTAGGGACCATCTTGCAATTCAAGTGGGGTTTGGAGCTTGCTTTTTTGTTTTCTGAAGTGCATGTTGTTCTCACACTGTCAGAGCTGAAGAGCAGGCACGCTGGAATCCTTTGTTTAGAAAGTGATAAAGATTTTTTTTGTATGAGGATTTTCAACTGCCTTGTAATGCATGTTTGTTCTGTTCTCTGTTGAGTCCACAGTGCTGGCAGGGATATCTTGTCACCTATTACCAAAGAAGTGTGTGGGGGGGAAAGGTTGGAAATTCCATTTAGTTCATCCATGATAAAATACCTGCTTAATTTTACTATTCCATTTTTCCTCCCAATTCTGTTGGCTCGTTTTGTAGACATTAAGCTGACTGGAAATGGTGACTGCAGGAGACTGAAGACTGCTAGACTCCACTTCTGACTGTCATGTCTATGAGCTGTTATTAAGTAAAAGAAATGTCTGAGCCTGTTCTGGGCAGCCCATCTCACTGATGGGTTGAAAGGGCACCTCAGTGTGACAGCGAAAGCGTATAGACAAACAACGGAATAACCACTGATACAGACATACTGGGACGTCTGTGGAAATACTGTCTATCTGAACCGGTAAATTCCTATTGAGTTATTCCTGCTCACTGGGTAATAGGTGCCTGTCCAGCATAAAAAGCTTTCAAAGTCTTTCTGAGGCGTGTGGGATTGCTCCCGTGTGCCAGCATTTGGTGGTGTCACGGAATAAGATATGTCTTGATGTATGACATGCAGAAAGAAATTTGAAAATAAGAGATTAGATCAGTTCCATTTGACAGCTTTCTGTCCAATCCATGTGGCTTTTGAGGATAATTAGTAGGGCCAGTACAGTATAGGTGAGGAGCAAAGGCAGTTGTAACCTGCGGATGGTTATTTACAATAAAAGGCAGAATGTGCTGTTAAATGAAACAGCAAAAAGTTAGTTTGCTAGAACTTCAACACATCTGAATAGAGTTGATAGAGAAAGCTTGAACTGATGTTGAGGTGGGACCTAACAAATGGTTCTGCAGTTGTGCAGTAAGTATGTGGGATGAAGTGGCAACCTTGTTACTTCATCTAAGGCATACTATTCAGAAACAGCGTAGGAGACTTGTCATTGGAATAATTAGAGCAGAGTGACAGGATTGAAATTCAAAGACGCTAGTAAACTTATATTGAAATATTTGCTTCCTTTGGGGAGGTACAAAACCTCCTGGAATGCTGGCCCTGTGGAATCCCTCGCTGTTAGTAGACCTTGAATGCATTTTTTAAATTGTGTTTTCTTATTTGTGTAACACTGGCGTTGTAATCCATGGGGCTCCAAATATGGATCACAAGTAAAGTATTTGATGCATGCATGTGGGTCAGTTCTGAGTCAAAAGGACTCCTCTGCGTAGAGGCTCTCCAGTGAGAGACAAGGATGGAAGCCATTGCTGAGGAACAGGTAACTGAAATGCCACTGGCCAGCAAGAGGAGTGTGCAGTCAAAGCAGGTTGTCCTGTTAGTGTCATCAGTCACACATGAGTAGTAAGGCTTGATATGTATTATGTTGGGGGGAAAACGGGGACATACATCAGTGAAAGAGTTCGGCCAATATCTTAAGTTCACCTTAAAAATAAAATGCAGTTGCGCCAAACTGGGACTCCAACTTTGCAGATATTGTAATAGCAAAGTGTGATTTATTCTTTTTTTAATATTTTTTAAATCTTTTTTTTTTAATTTTTGTGGCTTATTTCCTAACTACCTTTAAATGGACAGTCGTCTTTGGGGGGAAGGAGGGTCTGATCTGTTACAGCCATTAATTAAAAGTTACCCAGAATAAGTCACTGGGGCTTCTAGTCTGTGTGCCACAAGTCCATGGTGCTCTTGCACAAGTACTGACAGGGCAATTACAAGGAAAGGAACAAATAAAATTATTGAGACTGTATATGCCAGGCAATGCAAGAGTTCAGGCTCCTTGAAGTGGGATGTGGCATTGTTGATTAGTTAGAGCAGAAGGAGAATCAGATCTCTGAGAAATATTCTGCTCAGTTAAGGTCAAACCCTCCACAGGCCTGTCTAGAAAGTGGCCCCAGTAACTGTGACGTACCTCAAGGGGAGGGAGGCAGGCTTAATTGATGTTCAGAAGGCCTTTTAAAGGGTTCATCCAGGGAGCTGTATAGCCCTTCTATGTTGTGCTAGTGTAGACAATCAAAGTTTTACCCTGAAATTATTGTTCTTCAAATTTACTATGTGCTAATGACAGGCTTAATTTTTTCCTAAGTGCTTCTGCGTTGTTTGAGCTTGCAGATCACTGCAGGTACTAAGAAGGTAAAACTGAGGTCAAGTCAAGCATTATTAGTGTTTGACAATATTTTTGCTAGAAAGTTAGGGGAGTTCTAGTATGCCATCCAGATTTTTGTATGATAAATGTTAGTAATAATGAAACTGAACAGCCGAAGCCTTGTAGCCTTGTCAATACATGCCAGACATATATCGTTTGGTTTATTACAGATATAGTCTTTGATCTTCCTAATGTTTGAAGACTTGATTAGGCCTATCTTGTTAAAGACATAGCACATGAAAGCTGGGAATTGGTTCCTTTAATAGCAAAGCTCTTGAGAAAGAGCTCCTCAAATTAGAGAGTAGAAAACACTTCCTAAGGGCTGCACAAACCTTCCCACACTTGCTGTGAAATGTATTTGCAGACGTTTCTGTGCCAAAATGGTCTGTCTTCACTGGTCTTTCAGTGGTGCTCAGAGTTCTGCATTTGACTTTTGAAGAGTCACTTTCTGAGCCAACCTAAACAAATTGCTCTGTGTAACAAGGGATAAGGTGACTATATGTGCTGAATACTTACCTGGGGGAAGGATGCGAGTAGGATCTATAGGCGAGACCATGAGCCTCAATAGCTACATTGGAAAATATTGTTGTACATACGTTTCCCTTAAGTCTTTATTAGTGTGTATTATTTGAATTCAAAACTTGTCAGCGTTTGGTCATGGTTATCTGGGTTGGAGAAGGACTACTGCAGCTCCAAGCATTTCTCCTCTTTAGGCATAAACTGCTGCTGGAAAAATACAGCAGCAGGAACACTGATCTTCCTGCCTGTGTCTGGTGCACGTGCAAGATGCTGTGGGTGAACAGTGAGCATCAGGCCACATTAAGATATGGTATTATGCTGTTCCCAACTACTCCATTGATTTAACATTAACTGTATTTCCTTCTTTGGTTCAGGATTTCCAGTGTTAGACAGAAATAGCTTTATGTATAGAATAAGAAATAATTATTAGCCTGAAAATATCATTTTTATATATATAAAAAAGAAGAGCTTGATATTCACGCTTTTGCTTTGTTACTTTTCCTGTTGCTTGGTTACCAGATCATACCGGTAGCTACATTCCAAAGAGAATGCAAGTTAATTACCAGTTATTTCTTAATCAGCAATTAAAACCTCATCTCCAGATTTCCCATGTTTCACATTCCATCAGTAGCAGGAGAAAGAAAAAAATACTTTGTGCTGTCCACCCTGCCAAGAAAGCAGGCTCAAGGTAATGGTCAGCCTTGCCCAGAGCAGTTCTTACCGCACTCTTGGATAAACACTTTCTGAGCAGCTGCTTTAGAAGGGCTTGCTTTGGGACTAGCTGGGAGCTTTCCTGCCTCGTTTGTCCTCAAAGCCACGTTTCATGTCAGTGTGTGCTGTGGTGGTGGCAATCCTTGTAGAACTAGATGAAATCCTCATTTCAGTCATGATAACTAATAACCTATTTTTTTTCCGCAGCAGTAGTATTTTGTGATACTTTTGAATCCATCATTACTCGCATCTAACAAGTGACCTGCCGCTGAACTGAAGCGTTCAGGTCAGCCCTTCCTTTTTCAAAGCCATACAGCTGCGTTGAGCCAAGCTCTGTGCATGTGGCCTGGCGCTTGGTCGCAGCCGTTCTGCGCGGCGATCAGTCCTTTCAGCAGATGTCCGTCCCCCACCCACGGGAGCTGCGCTCTGCCCTCTGAGGGAGGGAGGGAGGGCTCACACTCACCCCTTTTCCTGTGGTAGCCTCGGCATTGTCCTGCAGTCGCACAGTTGGTCTGACACTGTTGCAGCTTTGATCACTGATAGGTTTATTCAGAATAATATTAAAAGGTAATTAGTATTGTGCTGTATATTTTGCTGCACATAAATACATGACACTAGGTTTATTTGGTGTAATAACCCAATATGTTCTGCCCACTAGCTTAGGCATAGGTTTTAATTATAAGCAATCCTTCAAATTTGATCACTGAGATTCAGGTTATATTCTTAATCCTGTTTCTGTTAATCCTGCTTCTTGATTTGTTGGTTTCTCAGAACCACAATTCCTGTGAAAGTGATAAATACTAAGTTCTTAATGTTTGCTGAATACATTGTTGTCATTATAGATAAGTATTCATTATAGATAAGTATCCATAGATATTCTATATTATGCAACAGACAAAGTGCTAAAGGCCTACATGCATATTCTGGTAGAAGAGGAGTGTGAGATGGCATCTATTTCCTGCACATCACAGTTGTCTTTCCCTTGTAAAACCTGTGAGAAGAAAAGACAACCACGGTGAATATTGGAGAATACAAAGAATATTAAATTAGACTTCTAATCTGTTTGTTACTATAGTGCTCCTTATGTATTCTTAGATATAAACAACATACGGCTTCCCAATAAAACCCTTTTAAGCATCCCCTGCAAAAGCCTAAAGGGTTTCTTGAAAATAAAGGAAATCCTGTGCAAAGTTTTTTGGTTTGAAAATTTAGTTTAGAGTGGTTTGTCCTTCACTAAAATTGTAACACATATTTAGCTTACAGCCATGTGTCAGTTCAGTTAGTCTGCACCTTTGGATTTTTTGGGATTTCGTTGCAACATGTGTTCCTTAATTTATGTGATGTGATTTCAGTTGCTTGTAGGATTCATGACTGATCATGTGAACTCTTCACGAAGGCCTCTCTGATGCTGTAGTTTTAAGGTGCTTAAGGTACTGTTTTTCTCTGGCCTTGAGATTAGGAAGATTGGTTTTCAGAATGGGTATTTACAGCATTGGAACACTTATGTTAGACAAGGACTGATTTGTTGTGGGCTTTTATTTGTAGCTTTTCATTGAAGGTAATTTCTTTGCCAAGGATAATATGATGGAAAAGAACTCTGGATACTGCTGAGCGGCACTTTGCTGTGGTCATTCTGTGACTTATGGGGAATTTCTCTTTTAGTATCAGCAGTCAGTGGTGTAGTAACATGGAAAGGGAAAGTAGCAAGTTTAATGTAAACTGGGCGTTGGGATAGATGTTTGCCCCCAAGAGCACAAATATTTCCTTTTTTTTTCAGTTTATTTTTTCTGTCTAAAATATGGTGTCTTTTTGCATCATTGGTTTTACATCTATTTACAAATAACAAAATCTTAGTTTAAAAGAAGTTTGTGACAATGGAATTTGCATACTACATTATTCTCTGTAATAAACAGAAATATGAAAGCTCCTGAAGCAAGGCACTGCAATAACTGCCTAATTACAATGGAGGGGTGGCCCTCCTAAGCACCCTCCAGCCTAGGTAGGACCCAGATTCCAGAACCTGGCTGACTATTCCTGTGGTAAAGGCATGCGAAGTATTAGGAATGTCATTTCATCAGTTTGGATTGCTAGCCTAGGGTTGTTTAAAAGCAGGTGCTGAGAATAGGTGCATCAGTTAAATGCTCTGTGATGAGGGTGATTTATGATGGGAGATTTAAGCAAAAAGGAAAATTATCGCAAGTCAGATGAACAAAGGGTGGCTGCAATTAAGTGTGTATTAAACACCAGCATTATAGACTCTCCAGCCACTGACTTTTTGTTTGCTGTCTTCTCCTGATACTCTTCTGCACTGGCTAGTGGTATTAAATCCTCACAAAGGGGCATATACTGTGTTCCTAGCTAGCTTTTTATAATGATCAAGCTGGAATGACCTTTAAAAAGCCAGATAATATTTTATTTACCTTTTTTCTCCCATTTACTGCTAAATGTTAATGAAGGTAAGAGATTCAAATCCTCGCAAATAAAACATTTTAATTGACTTAAGTGTAACCATAACAATAAATTGGCTACTTTACATGGAAAAGCTTTTCAGTGTTGAAACACACTTGTACTGTCCTTTCATCTGTCCGTAGATTCAGAAATTAGTAGCAAACATTTCCTTTGTTTCCAATGACAGGGAACTTGAGAATACATTGAGGACAGATTTTCTCAAGACTGGTGGCTGGTCAAGTGTTCCTCTGAGAAACCTCCACTTAAGCCCTTAGTGTTTAGGTTGCAATATTAACCAGCTGCAGGCAGTCCTAACAACAAGTACACTAGCCAAGATTTCTACTCCCATCTTTTCCAGCTACCTGTTAATATGTGTCAAGCTTAAGTCTCATCTATTGTCTAGGAATGTTGCTGATTTTGGCCTGGTATCCAGCTACTCTGAACTTAATTGCATCAGTGCTTTAAGGTAAAATGGGTGTTTTATTGATTATGCAATTACCTATGCTAGGTGATCAAAGTAGCAACATACTGACTCAAGAAATGAGACCAAATAAATTTGTAACTTTGGACGCATTTTAGTTTTGTTTTAGACAAAAGCAAAATATCTGCTGATAAAAGCAGAATTAAGTCCATAACATAAAATAAAACACACTTTTGGGAGCTCACTTTTCAGCTAAGGAAAGGCCAATTAAACTGATGCCTCACGTGCATTAGGGTTGATTTTAGGGTCATTTGCTTCTTTTCAAACTTAAAAAGTATATAACAGTTGAACATTGTCTAGGAGCAGCTGAGCCTACTTTAGCATTGAACACATTAGCTCATGTATTGCTAGAAGGAACCAAGTTTGCTTTTGTGAAAGTTGAAAGCAGATATGGCAGTCGGACAGTGATTAAAACTGATGGGAAACTAAGGAGTAATTTTAGTGGATTGCCCTGGTGTCCATTTCTTCTAAGAGGCTTTAAAATTAAAAAATGTCCATTCCAGCCTTCTTTCCTGTTCTTTCTCCTTGTTTTATCTTCCCTTACAGTAACAAAAAAGGAAAAATACAGCACAGGTAAATAATGGTTGAGCATGTTCTGATGTGGTTAAAACCACAAGAAAGAAATATTTTGCTTAGAAAAAAATATTTTTAACTGGATAATGTTTATTCCATGTTGGGAACCCTAATTCAAAACACCAGAAACACATTTTTTTGCTTCACTTGGCATCTTCCTGGTGTAAGGTTCTCTTCTTACTGCTGACAGGCCAATGGCCCTGTCCTTGGAGTTGAGAGAACATGTAAGGAGAGTCCTACCCCGCTACGCCTGCCTCTGAGAGTAACCTGCCTTCCCCGCACTGCGTTCAGAGCTCAGTGCAGCGTGAGACCTTTCCTCCTGGGGACTGAGCTGCTCTCGAATGGCATCAAGAAAGATGGAAACATGAAAACCAGGATAAGCAGCATGTCAAAATTTGTGGGCTTCCAGGAATGAAACTGGAGCATGGCCTGCAACTCCATGCATTATGAACTGTTACAGATTTTGTGTGTGTGTGTGCACGTCTTTAAATATTGACGTCTGAGATCTAAGAGCGTTTCCAGTGAAGCAACTGGTAGACACAGGCTTCTCAAGCAAGGCTTAAAATGTGTCACATGACAGTGATAAGGGACAGGTTTTGTCTAATATTGTAGAGAGTACTGTTGTTAGCCAAGGAAAACTATTTTATCCCAACACTGAGCTAAGGATAGAACTAGTTTATTCTCAGAGTATTCTGGCCCTGACAAAACCCAGAGCCACCTCTCCCAGCAGCTCTAATTTATGACTTGCCATAGAAGAATAGGCATCTAGAGCTAGGATCCTATTTTGCTTCCGTGTCAAACAGCCCAAGGTGCCTGGAACCAGCAAAATTCGGACCGGTGTTTTAGATGGCTCCAGGTAGTCCAAGAATTTGCAGTTCCTTAAAACAGTTCACTTTGCAGCCAGCCTGAGAGGTGTTTCCACAGACTGTGTGCAGCTTAGCAGCAGAATCTGTGCACAGTCCCGTTTACTTCACTCATCTGGAGCAGAGCTGTTTGCTGTGCTGAGGTGACCCCTGTCAATGATACCAAAGCTGTGCTGTACTTGTGGGTCGTACCTTTTCCTCTTTTCCCATCTTGAGTCCTCAGAATTACTGTTACCAGAGAGTAGCACAGCATATGGGAGGAGAGGAGGGAGGGATTGGTTGAGGATTTTTTTTCCCAAGTATATAAGGTGGATATTCTAACTTTAGCTTTTGTAAAGAGCTTTTCTGACCAGCATGGGAGTTACCTATGTGCAAGACAAATCTTTTTATACTTATTTACTAGGCAATCTGATAATTCTGCAGGAAGGAAAATAAAACTCAGTTCCTGACTCAACAGTTGAGATTGATTAGCATTGATAAATTATTTGTTTTGAGGTTAATAATTGCATGTTAGTATTAAAAGAAATAATGTTCTCTGAGTTACTTTTATTTAGAGTCAGATCCAACCTATTAATTCAAATTCAGCTACTGTTCTCAAAGCTGTCCTGTACCCAGGTATATTACCACAGCCAGAGTTCCAGGCTTCTCTTTACTGACTTGTTACATTTTCAGTTTGGAAATCCAGCAACCTGACTCACTTAGGAGACCATTCACTGACGTGATCCCAAACCTAATTATCATTCTTTTCTTGAACAGGCTGATTCTTTACTTGTCAGTACTTTTCTGACTTGCACTGGAATTTCTTCTCTCTATTACCTTTAAAGAATACTGAGTCAGGTCCTGATCCTCCTTGCTACATCCTTTTTTCACTTGGCTAACCTAAGTATTTTGCAAACTCTTCTGGGCAGAGACCATCTCAAATTTCTGTCATCATAAAATAAATATTCTGTGTGCTTTCTTGCTAGATATTACCCAAATAGGAACCATATAATTATTAGCAATAGCACATTAAGTATTTCTGTGTGAACTCAACTTACCCCATTGTGTTCGGGGGAACATTATGCATATTTAAAGTTGGTATAGCTTTGTGTGTCCTGGGCTGAAGTCTACAAATGCATTTGGGAAGTTGAGTCTCCTGAATAGGTCACCATCTGGTTACTGGTAGCTCAGAAACTCTGGTAACAATCTTCATCAACCTGAACCTTGGCAGCATCTCATTAGAAGATCCTCTCAGTAAAATGTTTTCATGCTCATGTAAAATTTTCCCAAAATACGTTAGCTACAAATGACTTTGAGGGAAAAAAATTCCAACAACAACAACAACAAAATCTCTAAATTCATAAAAATTAGCTTTTTTAAAAATTCAGGGATTTACAAGCTTAGCTAGACCTGTCTGATATGTGGGACTGAGTTATGGTTAACCCAGTGAAAATTACTTTTCTCACCACAGAGCCTCGTGTGGCCCATGTATTGTCAGGAGCAGCCTGGGGAACACAGAGCTCACTAACATTTGTAAGAAAAACATCTTGCAAGTTTGGGAAATGTATTCTGTATAAAACAGCATTAGTGATCCAGTGAGCAAATGTATTTGGTCAGAGCACTGTGGTGTCTCGGGAACTTTGGAACATGACAGTAAGCTGGACTGTCCTCGGGACTGCTTTAGGAAAGCAGCAGGTTGGAAGTTTCTGTGTGCTGGGTGCAGCGATTAGAAAATAAAATTTGGCAAAAGATTGGATTTCTCAGGATTCGTTCTGTAAATCAAAGCAAAATCAGATTGGATCCTTAGAACAAAGGCAGATATATTTTGCATTTGAATATAAAACCTATCAAGTGGGTGGTGGGGAAAGAATGGGTAAATAAATACAAAACCTCTTAAGGGTTTCTTTCTGGGTTGGTTTCAAGAATGTCCCACAAAACAGGTTTTCATGGTTGTATGGGGCAATGTGATGCCATTCAACTTTCTTTCCTTTCTTTAGAAATTCTGAAGAAACTGTTGAAAACAGCTTCTGGGCTTTTACTAAAATAGTTTCCAGAGATGAGGAAAATGAGAGAATGCATATACAATCTTAGACAAACGATCTGCTCATATATTGAAGCCTGGATTGTAAAATGACTGCTGTGCCTTCCAGTGAATGAATATTCAGTGCTTCCCTGCTGGGTTGGCTTTTCCTATTTGAACCAGCTACTGTTATGCACTGTGATTCACTTGTTACCAAATTAAACTCTTTACACACATGGGAGATCCAACTTTATAAAGTCAAAGTTTTGAAGTGCTTTCTGGTCAGCCACTGTGCCTGTCACAATCTTCATAACGCACTGAATTAAGTTTAAAATATCATCCATGTGTGGTGTTTTCTCTTGGCTGTTGAGCAGCCCTTCTGTACATCACACATTTTTCTGTTGACACTACGTATCACTTAGCAACACAGTGAAAGGCCCTATATGCATTGATTGCACACAATTGTCTTTATGGGGTGGAAGTGTTAAGTGAATAAACCCCCACGGGTGACCAGACGGTCATTCCTCTCATGTTGATAATCTGTTTACATCAAAATATTGTTTACTCAGCGCTCTGATCTCCAGGAATTTACATGAAGCTGAAAGAATACAGTTAACTCCCCACACTCTGACACACAAGTATGAGGTGTATTTACGTTCTCAAAGATGGATAGATTAAGAGGAGGAGGGTTGTTTTGTCTTTAACTTAGCTCTCCCAAATAAAGCATTAAAATGCATTTGACAGTTAACCACAGATGATAATGCAATCTTTATGCTGGGGTTCCCATCATAATGGAGAAGTTACAAGGCTGTCACTACACCATAAAGAAAGAATCTTTCCTGCAGTCTTAGTGCTGTCTTTTCTGCTTTCCTCTTTGTAAGCGCAGTTACCAAATTACCTTTGGAGAAGTTTGATGGTTTACACTTATTTTTCTATACCACGTGAATAGCTGAGCTTTTAAAACGGGCTACAGTGTTCTCCCCAGACATTTTTCCTCTCTATAGACTGGTGCAAAGAAACAAAATGATTTTAAATTCCCCAGGTTGTTGGCTTTTTTTGGTGGTGGTGTGCTTATTATATCCTTATTAATTACTTGGAGGGGTGGGGTGTAGAGGAGGGGCAGTGTGCTAAACTGAAGACAGACATTTCCATTGTTTTTTTTGTTGACAAAGATGTAACTTTTAATGCAAACAGATTATTTTTTTTTCCTGGAAACTCAACAGAATACTTCAATAGTTTGTAGCACAGATAAATAGACTAAGCAATTTTGAACCTTTTTTGGCAATGTGGACAATTCTGATAGAAAAATTCTCTCCTTTTATAAGATTCCAAAAACACATACCCTGAAGTAGCTGAAGTGGCAGGAAAATTGAAGTCTGCTACTGAGATGTTTTTCTATTCTTTGTTGTTATTTGTAATGATCAGACCGTAATATCTGTTGCAATAAGTAAAACAAGTTTAATCACATTAAGGGAGCTGGTTTATATCTGCTTTTTCTGTCTGTTTTTCCCAAGTAGCAAAACACTCTGAATTTTTATAGTCCCTTCACGTAAACATCTTTATAAAAGACTGTTTATTGGAGATGCATGGTAAGAACTTTAACTTTTGGAAATCACCAGTGTACCTCATAGTAGCTGCAGTGGCAACACAGTTTAAGAATTTTGAGCCTGTGAAATGAGATCTGGGCCACACACATGTACATGTCTTACCACAATGTGTGTTTTCTGAAGTCAATTTAAATCAATCTTTGCAAAGTCTGAAGAATAAATGATCTCGATTTCTCATTATGTTCCCCATCTTGCTCCCATTGAAGTCCGTGCATCCAGTCATAGTCTACTGAAGAGAATAGTCCTATTGAATCAAACTGATCCTTGGTGAAGTCAATGGAGTTATGCCAGTGATTAATTTGGGCCATTAACTTCAATGAAATTTCTCAAGTGAGGAAGGCAGGGAGAGTTTGACCCAGTGATGAAATTCTCATTGCCTTCAGCGGGAGCAACACTGAACCCAGTGAGGTTCAGCCTGTCAGACTGGGATGTAGGCACAGGTCCATGACCACTCTGGAGTACGTAGCATTGGGTGATGGGCAGAGGAGGTGGTTACAAGCCATTTCCCTCTTAATGGCTTTCAGATAAAGCTAGTTTTTATATGCTGGAAGATAAAGTTGATAAATTAAGTTTTGGCAAAATGACCTGAAAACTCTGTCTTTCTGAACAATAACTAGGAAGCTGATAGCAGCTGCCTAGTTCTACAACTGAATGAATGGCCACTTCTATAAACATTTCACTGTTACAAGTTGGATTTCTCAGAGCATTAACTTTAACAACATGGGTGTTTACTATGGAATAAAACTTTAAATTGATGCTTTGCCATTTTGCTAGCTAAAACAAGTGAGAGAATAAAGTGGAACTAGAATTATGATGGATTTTATAGTAAAATTGTGCTCTGGTAACTAAGGGCTTATTGAGAATTGAGCAAGCCAGAAGAAAATAACCATTAGTGTTTCTTAGAATATCTTTTCCAACTTTACAATATGTGTTCTGTGTATTTCGTTATTAATTCTATAATAGGATCAATTACTCATAAGTATTTTGTATTGTTTTCAAATATGGTTTTTCCTTGTTTGGTTATTTCTTTCTTTTAAATCTCATTTACTACAAAATATTGACTTCGTATCTCAAACCCCATTGATCTCATGGGAATGCACTTGAAAATGCTAGGAGCAATTCAGAAAAACTTGTTTTCTTTCAGTCTTCTGAAAAAAACTAATTTGTATTTCTTTTTAATTGAAAAGAAGCCAGATTTAGGTCCTTATTTTCATGTGTTTAAAAGTTTGATAGCTCAAGCCAAATCTTTCCAAGGCTGTCTTTATAAAAAATTAATTAGTAAATGGTACTTCTTCCCCAAAGAGGCAGTTTTTAACATGCTGTAGGTGATGCTGTTCGTCACTTACATTCCTCCATGTTCAGTCACTAGTTTTTAAAATCATTAAATGGGGGGTGGGGGGTGTGACAAAATGTAAGGACTCTGAAATGTGTGTAGTGAAGGTATGCAGTCAGGAGCAGTAATGAAATTGCTGAACCCTTATTTAGATTATGCTGCCTTGTGCTTCATTGTAAACCCTCTTTCCAACCTGTAATATCCTTGTTTGCCTCCGTATTTTTTTCCATTCTGACAAAATTCCAGGCCTTCTGAGTCTAATGATGTTGACATATTAAAATGGTAGGGAGAGGAATGTGAACCGAGCCCCTCCTTTTAGCTAAATGTTATCTGCTTAGACTAATATTGCAATTGCCACCCACTGACATAATTTGTTTCACAGTCACAGCCTGGCAGCATGAATCAAATGTTGACATTCTAATTTCATGCACACATGGGTGTTTGGCTGAGTAGGCCTCAGCCTCTGAGCCATTCACGCCATACCTGTGTAAATCAGGGAGACAAGGCCTTTTCACAGCCACCCAAAGGGAAGTTGCTACCTTCTTGGAAGGACTAGGGCTAGTTAAAGCCGTACAGCCCTTTATTCTCCCGCAGGAGCTGAGAGCTTCTGTGACTGTGTAGTAGGCTGGACAGGGATGTTTACAGGAAGGGTTGTACTTAGAACAGAGTGGGGGTTTTGTGGGGTTTGTTTTGTTGGCTTGTTTTGGCTGGGGTTTTTTTTTAATTCAGTGTGTCTAACATTATTTTTTTCCTCATAATTCCCTGTATGGAATAGACGGTTTCATTCTCAAAACTGTTTAAATGTTTCTATTGTAACTGTTTCTGTCTGAGAGGCTTAAATTCAAAACTGTTATGGCTTTGCTCCTGGAGACTGAAGATACTTCACCCAGGTGCCTCAGTTCTGACTCCAAGCAGCCACCAGCTGGGCTAAAGTGAAATTCAGCTTGGGTGTGCACCTCTGAGCCCTCTGACCTGAGAGAAAACTACAGCCAGCTTCTGAGACCCACCTGCTGGAACCTGGTTGGAGGCTTTAAGGCTTAAGTAGTATTTTTCTTTGTCGTTTTAGTCTTGTAACCTCTGTCCCTGGGAATAGTGCAAGGCTGTCATCCTGAAGAGGAAGAGAGATGGGGTTAGGTTGCCTTTGCTACAGGGGAGGAGAAAGATGTGTGCTGGCACAGAGCACTTGAGGTGAACTGTGGAGATGGCTGAGGAAGCTGCTGTCTGTGGCAGGGACTGCTGCCTCCTGTCACGTCTTTCCTCTGGCACAGCAGAAACCTTGGCTTTTCGTGGCCTTTGCATGGCCAGAGTGGGCTGCCTTATGGACAGCTCTGGCTGTCTGCAGTGCCAAGGAATAGCTGCCTTTGCCTGCAGCTTGCTCTGAAGAGACCTGCTTTCCGCTTCAGTGAGTGTCGTGTACATTCCTGAGCCTTTCTTGGGATAATTGTGGCAAAGGGAGCCTTAGAAACCTAGCTCTCCATTGCAAATACAGTTAAAATCTTGTAAGTGTCAAAACCATGGATTTTTCTATCTCTGTTTTGTAGTTTTGTTCCACCTCCAGGCAAAGTACAGTTACTTGTAATGAAAGAGCACATTTATTTTGCTTTGGAGAAAGCCTTTTGTTTTTCTTGAAAGGCACCAAAAAGTCACGGTAAAGCCAGAAGAATGGGTTTGAATAGTTATTCACAGATCTAGAGGCACTTCTCAGTGGCACATCTCAGAAATGTGCCCAGAACTTCATGGTGGAATTGCTGAGAAGGGTGTTGAAGGAGTTGCTGTGGGGCTTGGTGGCACCTGATTATGGAACAGAGCAAACTGTCAAACATAAAAATACCTGCTTGCTGCTTTCCCAGTGTTGTGTGTGTTTGGAAGCTCTGAAAGATCTGGATTGTTACTGAGTCCTGATGAGAATAATAGGTAGTCATGAGCCATGTGACACTCCTCTGCTTCAATTCATTGTGGTCCAGAACAGACTGTGGCTGGAGTCCAGTGCTTCAGCTTTGGCATCCCTGGATCAGAGGAGAGTGTTTAGCCCTGGATTTGATGGGAGTGCTGTGAAGTGAGCTGCATAAGGATAGTAACGTATACAGTTCTCACGTGCTCTGGAAGGGTTCCAGACGGTGTATGTACTGCCCACTGATAGGCTGGCTGCACTGAACTGGAAGGCAGGATCTGGCTGGCATCTGCAGTACTGCAGGATTGGAAAAGGAAGAGATTTTACCCAAGACACTTGGATAAGTCCTTGTGTTTGAGATGTGCCAGATCTTTAAAGTTCATTCAGAGTGAAAAGGAACTGGGGTGGGGGGGTTAGTCCAAAAGAATGACACTCAGTAACTTGCGCACAAGTGAATGATCTCGCTCGGGCTGGAGAGCTGAGCAAACCCTGCTGGTATCACATGTGCAGCTTCAGGGACACACAGAGATTTGAAACGGGAGCTCGGTGTGCAGAGCTGGTCTTAGCACAGCTCCTGCCCAGCCAGTGCCCCTGCCTGAAGCCTGAGCTTTTCTCCCACTGTTTTTGTAGCAGTTCATGGGAGTGTTTTCCTTAGTTTTGATGAATGTTGTTGGCATGCCCAGAGCTGTTTAGTCCAGCCTAGGCTGGAAATTCTGTCCAGTGCACCAAATGCAGGCTTTTATAGGGAGCCACTTCCCCAAGTCAAATTCCTATGGGTCATATGGCTCAACCTGAGATTGTTTGACAGTTGCCTGATTTTAGTTGTGCTCATTGGTGAAAAGGCCTTTGTATAAAAATGACCCCAGAGAATTTATTTTTTTTTAATTTACATGCTAGCTTATCTCCCTTTAAACAACATACTTAGTATGCATCTGAGAGTTTGTGTTTACGTTGTCAGTGGTTTAGTCAGTGATGATGTTTCTGCAATAGTTGAGGTTACCTGAACTGGGCTCAATTCCATGTTTTCCTTCATCAGGGATAGAAGAAGTCAGCAAGTAATATGGGGTATTATCCAGCTCTTTAAGAACTGAAACCTTTGAGCAGAGCCTACTCCAAATGGGTTTTAAGAATCTGTCAAGATTTACTATCAGCAGTAAGAAGAAAATAATCTTTTGGTAGGAAAAAGAAACAAACTGGGTTTGATGCTGCAATGGGTGTGGCTGATAATTCATGACATCTTTTGAATGTCAACTCCCTGTCATTGTATTTCAGACTCTGGACATGCTGAATGGTTTTATGGCAAGCTACAACTTCCCAACCTCTCTGTGCTTGTATGAATTTAATGGAAGAAAAAAACCCTAACAGGCTAATATTGTTGATACTCTGCAAGGCAATGTGTCAGCATTTCTATTTCTCCCAAGAGGAATTAATGGGTGTTTTTTGGACTCCGCTAATGGCCTGAAACAGACCTCTGGCTTGCCTTGAGACTTCCTTTTCCCAAATAAAGAAACAAAATATTGAAGGGACCCCACTCATCTTCCTCACATCTTCTACACTTCATCAGGCAGGAGTCCCAGAATTAAGGCTCTTTATTGATGAGCTACACTGTTCCTGCCCTTTCAAGGCTGGCAGGTGTCAAAGGTTGTCTATGCCTGGACTTGCAGGAAATTTTATCAACAATTTAATAAGCAAAAAATAATCAGGGTTTACTTTTGTTGGGTTTTATATATTTGTTTATTTTTGGACATCTGGTTAGGCCAGAAGGAGAGGGCTGGAAGGGAGAATTTTTTGGTTTGGATGTTTTTGAACAAGAAGAACCTGGCAATAGAGCTGTATGAGCATCTCAGAGAAGAAGCCTTACCAGCTGGCAATCTGCTGTATAGTTCCCATTGCTGGCTGGCATCTTACCAAACTGCAACCAAAAGAATGAGAAGTGACTTTCGGATTTAACTTGAAAAATCTTTGAGTAAAGCGAGTTGTAACTTCCAGCAATTCTGCCCGCTTCAGCAAGGCGAAGAGAGAAAAAGAAGGGTTAAAATAACGTGCTGCATAGTCCTGTTGCTAAGTAGGTACAAGCAGACAGTTCACCAGGAAGACCTGCTGTATAGAAGCCTGCAGTGGTCCATGGACTGCTCTGCATTCTGGGTACCACTGTGTTCCTCTGTGCAAAAAAGCACAACAGAGATGCAGACACATGTACCAAGAATAGAGTTAGACCAAAGGAAACACGAGAGTTGATTAAAGTATTTCAAATCTCTTCAAAGATTTTTTTTCTTTTTTAAACTCCATCAGGTCAAACATACAGTGTCTGGATTATCAGATGGCACAACCCCCTAAATGAATTAGGGCTTGAAGGGCTTAGTAGCACATTTAGAGCAGCTTAGTGGTAAATTCTGTCTCATTATTTCCACTGAAGTGGCAGTAGCTAGCGTGAGAGAGGCAGAGATGGTGTCTATGAAGTGGAGGAGGAAAAGGCAGCAGAAAGCAATAAAAAATAAGTAGAGAAAATAGCCAAAATACATGCCCGAGAATAAAAAGACAGGGGGATGCTATTTGCCTGGCTCATTCATGAAAGCTTCTATCACTGAGGTAATTTGAATGGTATCTATTTGCCTCAATTTCTTGTTGGGTGAGAATATACTGCACTGCTGGATATGACTTCTATTGTCTGAGAAGGTTTGTGCCATGAATGAAATGAAAAATCATTGCTATTGCTACAGAAAATTCGATGTAATTGTGTGCTTCTCCAGAAGCCAAAGTGGGTTTGCAGGAGTATTGTGTATGTTTACTAAGTTGTAAGCTGCCAAGGGCAGGTTTACAGTGATGGGAAGTGATAAACGTACTTGACAGGCTCGTTGGCTTGGCCAGCTTCAACACTGCTGCACTGTTTCTGGGCTTGAGCGGAGTCAGGAACAGCCAGAGTGCATCTGCACTGATCCCCCAAAGCTGCTGCTGCCAGAATCATATCCAGTGTCTATAGCCCAAGTCCAGCAAGCTGGTCATTTTCTAATGCTGATAGGTCTCTCTTACAAATAGAGACACTCCCAGCCTGGCAAAGATGCACAGAGACAGAGGAGATGTTATGAAAATTATATATATTATAATATCCTAAGGCTTAAAAAAGTACCATCTGGATGTCAGGTGATGGTTGTGTCAGTTCTAGTTGGGTAAGTGGGTGTATGACAGGGCTGTGTTTGGCCCTGACCTTTATGCTGGCAGGGCTGCATATCTTACCAAGTATGTCCACCTTGAGCATGCTAGCAGTTTATGCAAGGAGTTGGACTTATTATGTACTTTCTAACCCTTTATTTTAAGAATTAAGGGCTCCTCAAGAGCATAAATATGCATTATAGTAGGCGAAGTTGTTGGTTCCTTTCCAAGTAGCATTGAACAAAACCAAAACCCAGTCATATATTCAGACAGAAGTATGACACTGGTGCAGTTAGACTGCCAATATTTCTGGTCTGGTTACAGTGCAGGTATTTCTGAAGGAGTTTCCTGAGATTTGAGCACATTTACGTGCTTTTGATAGTGGCAAAGTATGTCCTGAGAGAGCCAGGTTACTGTGACCTTCTGATCTCGTCTGCCTTAACTTGAACTTTAGTCTTTTTATAAGGATAACTTGTCAATTTTAACTTGTGAATCACAAAGTCTCCCCTCCTCTCAGCTCTAGGTGAATAAATCTCTCTGTCAAGATGAAAAATCTCGAGGTAAAAATAACTTCACCCCTCCTTTTATGTCATTTTCTGCCCAGAGAATATATTTATTTTTTATGTGTGCTTTGAGTGTAGTACTTAAATTTAAGACAGTAAACAAAAATTTCAAGCGATGGATTAAAAAGAAACCCTAGTTGTGTATTCTATGCATTTGTCTTCCCTTTGTCCTTAATCTTGATTTGCCCTGTAGGTTAGTCTTATCATAAAGACAGTATGAATGACTGTCTCAGCGCCTTTCCTCATTAGTGCTGCAGGAAATTGATGAGTAGATCTCTGGAACTGTGGATTTTTTTGGCAAGAATTATAGCCCTTATTTATTTTGGAGGGACCCATGTGGCTTTCTAAGTAAATATATGTTAAAATTTTTCCTAAAAATAAACAGTACAAGTAATTGCTTGATATATGAAGTTGACATTTTGGCTTTGTGATTTGCTATGATATGTAAAAATCTAATTTCCTCTTTGGAAAGATGCTACTGCAAAACTGTAGGTAAATTAAAATCAGTGGTTTATTCAGAAGGTGAGTAATAGACTCTGTTTTAATATATCAATATTTATTCTGCAGCTTCTCAGGTCTGCCCACGTATGTGCTATCTGGTGCTAAATGTATGCTTGACTCTAATATTACCTTTGTTTGTAATTGGAATGGATAAAGATTGATATAAGTGTCTTGCACACTCACTCTAAACAGGGTTTGTAAATAGCACTGCTCCAGGTACTGAAAGAACATGCAGGAGTTTCACTGAGAGCGTTATACTCACTCGATCCATTTACTTGCTTGATGTTAGGCACTCAAATAAGTGTACTTGAACTCTAAAAACCAGAGGAAGAAGTGTAATTTTGTGAGTTTAATGAAGCTGTGTCTGCTGTTACATCTCTGCCTCAAAGTAATCTTCTGGATATGTACTACACTCTTTGCTTTTATTTGTGCATCTTTTTTCCTTTTTTCCTTTTTTCCTTTTTTCCTTTTTTCCTTTTTTCCTTTTTTCCTTTTTTCCTTTTTTCCTTTTTTCCTTTTTTCCTTTTTTCCTTTTTTCCTTTTTTCCTTTTTTCCTTTTTCTTTTTATCTTTTTTCTTTTTTTTTTTTAATTACATTTAAAAAATAGAATCAAAGAAAGAGAAGTATATGGCTTAATGCATTGAGCACCCTTTGACACACTGAGGTGCCCAGCGAATTGACACTGATAAAGCTTTGGACATGTGCCACGTTATTAAAAGTAGTGGGAGTGAACTAGATGGCAGTGCTGTGGTGAGGAGGAGGGGGTGACAGGTTCTTAAAGGAAGCCTTGTGCTCTTTAAGGGCATAAGCACCGCAGGAAAAAGTCTAAAAGATAGCTTAAAAAACAGGAAAACAGCTACATTAATGAAATTCTATTATATTTTTTCCATAATACATCTGGCTGCAAAGCTAGAAACTATTTTAAAAAACCCCAAATACTTAGGAATAAAATTAATAAAAATCTGCCATGATTTTTGTGTCTGACAGTTTATAGAAGGGTTCAGCAGTATACTTACAACATCCATGCTGATTAATTACAACTGATTGCTTTCCTTTTGTTCTCCAGTTGGATGATTTTGTTGACTGAATCAATTTAGTTGCTTCCCCAAAATCTGACTACCTAAATAGTTGGCTTTGGATCATACTTTGTATTTGGGTATCACTGAGTAATATACGATTCAAGTATTATTCTATTATTGTATAGAAATAAGAGAAAATGTATTTAAATTTGCCGTTAGTTGTAATAGTATTTTATGAAATTGGAATATCTGTGCTTTGAGCCTTAGCTGTAGCAACGTGAATTTCTCTCTAATGCAGTGATCTTTCTGTATATTTTGATGTATTGAGCAGGACTTTGGTTTAACAGCAGCAAACTAGATTCTTGTTTATAAAATTTACTGGCCCTCTGGCCATTTTTTTCTGTCAAAAATTTTCATAAGTAAGTCTCTTCAAACTCACTTGAGAATTTATTTATTTGGAAAAAACAGATGTAGTAGAGTTATTCTAAGAGACCATTGCTCTATCCATTGCTCACTGTTTAGTAGTAGAAATGTGAGTTTCGTTAGGTGATTGTGATTGATCTTAGAAGTTGGTGACTTCTGGTGTTCCTTTCTTGTGCACACAGGTGAATTTCTGCAAGCATGTGCACGTGCAACTGAAAACTCTTTTCCTCCCCTGTTTTGACTTCATTAAAATTTAGTGAATCCAAGTTATCTGAATGTTTACAGAAAAGAGAATAAAAGGTCAGAAACATGTAGCACAAATAATACATTTATTTTCAAGTTTGCTGTACTTTTCTGGCTGGCATTTCTGTATTACCATATATTCCAGAAGGCTTGACTTTAAATCTTTATATCCACAGATTTCTGCAGCCTGGTTTCTTTTTTATTCAGTGTTTAGTGGACCCAGCCATAGTACAGATACTGGCAGGAGCTAGAGGACTCCCATGTGAACAGAGTATTCTGTTCCAAAGGAAAGCAGATTTTTGTTGGCTCTAGTGAGTTCATTTCAATCAACATAGATCCAATTTCCTTAACAGCAAAATATTGCCTGTCCTTTGCCAGCACTTTCAGTAAGATTGAGTCCTGGCCTTCCATACTACATCAATTAGTTCTACAGGACGACTCTTATTAATTCATCTTCTTCCTACTGTGAGCGCAGTAGTAGGAGATGTTTAAGCCAGCGCTTGGATTGTCATTTAAAGCCATGGAGTAGGTTCCCTAAATAACAGTTAACCCTGTAGAGGATGCTGGCTTATTGGCTGTTATTATTTGCTTATTTATACTATATACAAATAAATACAGGAGGCAAGAGAAAGCAAACAAGGATTATTTTGTGATACAGACCCCAAACCAAGCATTTGGAGGAAAAAATCCTGCTGCAGATAATAGTTCAGAATGACTTATTTCTGCAATTTAAGGGAAAAAAAATGAGGTGATTACATGGTCTTTTCTATTTGAGAGCTGCGAAGTCTCACGGGAAAGAAGTTGGTATGTAGATAGGACAGTGAGCAAAGACCTGGATTAATTTCCAGTTTGCTGACTTCCCATGTTACCTCAGAAGAATGCTTTTAGGTTTTGTGCTGTTGTTGGCATATGAAGATAATAACAGGCAGCAAAAATCAAGTGTAAGTTCAAAAAGAAGATAACACCTATTCTGCATTAGGACCCCATCTACTTCAGGGAGTTTTCCCACTCAGGCAATTATAGAAATGACCCAATAAACCACAGATTTTTTTCAAAGGCTGGAAATATGAAGAACCTCTTAGTGTGGGTAGAGACTAGGGAGAAATGTGAGAGCAAATGAGGCACATATGTTGACAAGACAAAGGCAGTTGGTGGGAATTATCTCCTTGCGTAGCAGCTGATGAGTTAATGTGTAGACAAACTCTCTCCTATCAAAGTAAAATTTGTATTTTAGGCACATTGGTTCAGCTGGGTCTTGGCAAAAATGAACTTTTCTGATGCTCCTCAGTGATGAATAGGCCACAGACAGCCCACGTGCCCTGCTGTTAGAAGACAATGTTCAGGGAAGAAAAAGTTGTGCATAGAACTTTCTCTTCAGAGCTTCAAACCCTGTGGAGTCCAACAAAGTTACTTCTGCCTCCTGTCACTCCATGAGTTCTTTCAAGTCGCACCAACACACTTGGCCTCTCCCCCTGTGCCTTAAAGCCAAATTTGTGCTGCAAGGCAATGTAGGTGTGAGCATGGCTCCTGTGAAGAAGCTGTCCCACCTTATTCCATGTGTCGGTAACTACTTGTCAGTGTTGTACAGTTTTTCCTAAGTATGCTTAACTGGCTGCTGCCTGAAAAAGGATCTGGAACTAAAAGGATCTTTGGTCAAACCTGTCATCTTTCTCTTACCAGAAGACTTTGGGACCTTCTCTTCCAGCATGAAACTTTACAGCTCACCTGCCAGAGTGACAAATCCTTTCTAAGACTTCAAGCTGTCTTGCTGTCTTGTATGTCTGTCCCCAAACACTGAGATCCTGTTACCACACATCTGCCTGACATGCCTGTGTCTTTTGACAGGATCCACAAGCCACAAACCTGGCTTTGACATACTTGTATGAGAGCAGAACTCTGCGTCACAAGGACACTGTAGTGTTGTTCAGCACTTGACCTGCAGGTCCCCTGGGGCTTAGCAGGGGTGTCACTCATGAAGGAGCATAGTAGTATAGCTCCAATTTAACAATTTGTATATTAAGGAGCTGATGCACTTTGCTCTGTGGAACAGATGCTTACAGATGCTTAATGCTCAATGGATTGTAACAAGGTTAGCAAACTCTTTGGTAGTAACAGCAGCTCAAGGTACTATTGGTCCTTTTGCGGACACCCTCAGTAATGCTGGCACGATGGCATGTGTGGGTGTAGTGTAAACTGAACACAACTGAAAGCAGTGCCAGTAAAATACGGCGTGTTGGGGTGTTTGCAGTGATGCCGTGCAGCTGAAAAGATACCAGTCCAGAGACAGAGGCAGGAAAGGGAAGAAGTAGGTGGTGGAAAGGTCAGGATGCCGAAGCCTGATTTAGGATTGTGAAGCTATCCCTTTGAGGGTTGTCTTTAAAGCCATATGCTACTTGGTGGAAATTTTCAGTTGAGCTTTTCTTCTAGTAAACTCCTTGCTGCAAACTGCATATACATCATCAGAATTGTTGTTCTTGTAACTGATGAGGACAAGAGACATTTACTTGTATCTTTCATTATAGAAAAAAAATCCACAACCACTTCTTACTGGGTAGGCAGCATTTTATGAAGAAAATTTAAGAAATTAATTAGCTATAACAGAATTTCACCTCTTTAACCTTAGCTCTTGAGCAAACCTGAGCTAAATAAACATCTGACCATTCAATCTCTTCCACTTAAGGTTAACTTGAGTTTATTATTCAGGCTACTGCCCTTGTGTATTAGGCAAAGCATAAATTATGCATACTAATTACCTTGGATGGGGCACGACTTTAATGAATTCTTTTAATTAAACTGCAACACAGTGGTTTTGTAGAGGATGGTCTATATTTCATCCTTAAACTATGTAACCTTCATCTCTGTCTGCAGAGATCACACATTTGAGTTGGTTTAATTCATTTAAGTAGTATATACAAAGAGCAAGCTACCCTCACTATTACTGGGAAATTGGAAAAATGTTTGTGTTCAGTTGCACTGCCAAGAGATGAGATCCTTCAATGAAAAGTTACAATTCTGGTGGGAAGGCAAGGGCCAACACGCAGGAAGAAGAAAGGCAGTCTTTAAGGAATGAAGGTAAAGAATAGTGTAATACTGGTAATTTCAAAAATACACACAAGTGTATCGTGTCCCAGGACATCTCACTTGGCGTTTTATGTCAGTGGTAAACCAGCAGAAATATCTGGGTCCCTAGCATGGTGTTTTGAAGTGGCTTTGGGCTCCTAAAAATGAGCGGGTCATAATAACTCAGTGTAAGAGTTACACTGTTACCTGCAGAGCACCCATAGCTTACTAGCATGAATAGCAGCAGAGGCTAAATCATAGAATTACAGAATCATAGGGGTTGGAAGGGACCTCCAGAGCTCATCGGGTCCAACCCCCTGCCAAAGCAGCTCCCCAGCTCATATTGCACAGGTCGGTGTCCAGACGGGGCTGGAATATCTCCAGAGATGGATACTCCACACCCCCTGGGCAGCCTGTCCCAGGGCTCCCTCACCCTCACTGAGGAAAAGTTCTTCCCCAGGTTGGTGCAGAACTTCCTGTGCTCCAACTTGCAGCCATTGTCCCTTGTCCTGTCCCCACAGACACTGAAAAGGGGCTGGCCATTTCCCCCTGCACCCCATACTTAAGAGATTTATAAGCATTAATAAGGTCCCCCCTTAGTCTTCTTTTCTCTAGGCTGAACAGCCCCAGTTCACTCAGCCTTTCCTCATAGGGGAGATGCTCCAGGCCCTTCATCATCTTCGTTCTGATTCTTAAAAACCAAGCATGGTAATTGCTCCCTCTCGATTACTTTGTCCTTGGCCCCACATAAGAAATCCAGAAATGTGTGTGCCCTTTCTTGCTCTTTGCTGAAGTTCAGTATTTTCTTCTTGTTATTTATCTGTTCCTAGAAGTTCTGAGGTTTCTGTGGCTTCCCAGAGTTCAAGGAATAAAAATGGTTGTTGGATGTGCATCAGGTGACAGATAAGCCAACTGCTTGCTTGAAAGGTAGTATGGTGGCTGTGGATAGTTTTTATGATGGCAAATAGCACAGATTCTCTGTCTTGACATCTATTCTCTTCTGCCTACCCAGGTCACCTCCCTCCAGGATCCGTATAAAACATAACTGCCAGACGTGTTCCCGTCAGTCACACTGGCACATCTGTGTCTTTCTCTTCCCGCATGGATCCGATACAGGATTGTGTCCTGTTCTTCACAGCTCGCTGTTCGGTTCTTTGCTGCTTGCGCACTGGTGAAGGTGCACGTCCCCAGAAGTAAAGGGGGAATTTCTGTCTTCTAGGCACTGTTTGCAGGTAGTTCCACCTGTCTCGTGCTTGTCCTTTGGTCCAACTATCACTGTTTCTTTGGTGGTGTTTCTTCATATCTGCCCTATGCAGTTATTTGGGTAGTTAACATCCTACATGGGAGCTACTTCTACCGATATGTATGGAAAGCAACTTGGTGAAAAGGCCTTCCAAGCCAAACCACTCTGTGATTGTAGGAAGATAGGAATGATCACTCCTCAGTGCATTCAGTGCATCCAAACGGTTTTCACATTTACACACTATGTAATCTGAGGTATGCTATGAAAAGAAATGGCCCATATACTGTATACATGACCTCAACCTAATCTGTAAGGTTTGTTAAAATATTTAGTGCTGGAATCTGTTCCTAGTTTTCTCTGAGGTCTTCTGTGGCAACAGCTGAGTTTAACATGTAGTAATAGAATACAAAGTCTGGTCTTTGGTTGCTGTGAAAATGAGTTAAAATGCTGGTGCTCATAATATGAGACCAGCCTTATTCTGTGTAGACAGAGACAGATTTTAGAAAGCTGGAAAATATTAATTTGCTGGCGTTCGAGTGTTGCACACCTCTCTTCTGGTTAGGGAATGAATTTTAATATGCACTTTGAAACAGATTTAATCTCATCTGCAGTTCCTTGGGTGAATCTGCAGTTTGGGCTTTACTATTCGCTGCAGTGATTCCTGTGTGGTTTCTGTCATTCCTTGATGCTGTTATTTGCCATAGGCTTGTCTTCCTCATGGTGCCTGCAGGCTGTGCTCTTATATAGCATATGTTTTGACAAGCCATCTGGTTTCAAAAGGTTTCCCAAGAGCCTGCCTTCTTGCAACCTGTCTTTTTGGCAGCCACCAGTGCCTACAAACACTCTGGCTTTCTCCGTGGGTCAGAGATTCTTATTTTAGCATGGAGGTGTTAACACGTGATGAAGAATGAAGCAGCTGATGGAACCAGTGGGATGCTATTGGTATAGGGAGAGGGACTGAAAGCAAAGAACTCATCACGGTTCCCATGAGTGCCCCTGTCTGACATACACAGGTGAATGAAACAGGTTTAGCATGCCTTCTGTCTGGGCACAATGCCACACTAGCATAAGGTTCTCAGCACTGGCAACCAAGAACCCATGTACAGCATGTATATCAAAGGTATTTGAAGACAGCGTTGCTCCAAGGGGCTAATTCAACAGCTTTGTATCTTATGCTTGTGCATCTAATCATCAGAGAAGTTGATCATGACCCCTGCAGCTTTAACTGCCACAAAAGAAGAAAGTTAGCAGAATGAAGAAAATTGCAACCAAAATGCTTCCCTTTCCTCAAACTGTCATGGAGAGTCACCTAAAAACTTGTCCTGCTGGATGTCAAAATGGGTACTAAGCTAATCCAGAGATCAGAATCTATAAGCAGACATTAAAAAAGCGTGGACATGCGCCAAGTTATGTGGAGTTAATAAAAGATTCATTTCAGTGGCTATTGCATTATCTTCAGCAGTTTGGATGGGAGGAATTTTCCTCTCTACTTTCTCTATTGCAACGTAGTGCAGTTACACTATTCCTAGTTCTTGTGAGCTTGATGAAAGCTAGAATAGAAATACTATTCTCACCTCTGTTGTAACATACTCTAAAATGGTGATGTAGTTTGGCTCATCCTATGTACTGAATATGCACTTCAGCATATCATCGGGATGAGATGCATGTGCATTCCTCTTTAAACTTTCAACTTCATCAATTTCTGCTGACCAGAAATTAGTTGGCCTATTCCTTGATTTGTAGTGATATAGAAAGAAGACACATGTAAAAATTAGATCAATTTTTATATCAAAAAATTATTTTGGCTTTGCCAATTCCATAGCAGATGGTATCTATGCTAGGCTGAGTAGTTATTTCAGCTTCACTCAGGAAAGACAGAGAATAGCTTAGCCAAACCTGACACTTTGGCTTCTAGGCTGCCCATCTTGTGGTTCTGAGAGCAGCCCTTCACAGTTTCTTGATGGACTTTCCAGCTCTGGAAAATGGTCACAGTAATAATTCTAAAATTGACCTCAAAATTTGATTGGGGATCAAAGGAGCTGTCTATCCATTTGGTTATAAACCTCAGCCATAACATTGTATTCTATTTACAGCAGTAAGCAGGGGGGAGGTAGGCAAAGCCTGTACCAGGATACATCTTGGAGAGAACCTGAGAACTAGAAGTAAGAGTTGCCTACCTAGGAACTGAAATCTAAGACTAAAGATTTAGAATTGTCTTTGAAATTATGGCTTAAGCCTTATTTTTATACAGTTTGGCTTCTGTATAAAAATAGCTGATTGAATTTTTTCAATTAATATACAGCTTTTATTCACCAGCATTTGTTGGTGACAGCTTCATGCCTCTCGTTTCAAACAGTGGGCTCCCTTTAAAAATTGGCACATCAGAATCTTCAGAATATAGCTGCTCCAGGTGTCGAAGTCCGGACACCTGTCGAAGTCCATTATCTGCTGTGGAGAGTTCATTCCCACATTTCTGTAGAAAAGTTTGTCTTGGTTGCTTTTTCAACAGTAATTCAGCCATCAGTGGTGAAATTCAAGTTCACTTTGGCTACCATCACTTTGAACTATGGAGTTTGCTATGTTCTTTCCACTTTGGATCCTGATTGTAAATCAAAGTTCCTCTTTTAGTATCTTTAGTCTCAAAGGATAAAAGACCCATTTTAAGAATTCTCTAGAAATGACCCTGTATATATGAAAGTAAAGAGATTGTAAACTCTATGTGGTTGTAAACTGCTTTTCTCTTCTATGTCATGAGTACCAAACACAAACAGAAGTATATAGACTGTCTTCTGTCAAGTCTGGAATATCAAAAACAGTTACTCAAGCTTTCTGTGATCAGCAGAAGTACCTAAACACTGATAGGCATCTGCAGTCCCCCAGAAAACTACAGTTTTCCTCTTGTGTCTCATATTGATGCTGAAAATAACGTGTGGCAGTGATGTGGTGGGTTGGCCCTGGCTGGATACCAGGTGCTCACTAAACCACTCTATCTCTCCCCTCTCAGCTGGGCGGGGTACAGACTATATGATGAAGGGTCATGGGTTGAGGACAGGGGGGTCACTCGTCAGATACCATCACAGGGAAAAAAACAGACTTGACTTAGGAAAATTAATTTATTGCCAATCAATTCAGAGTCAAGTTATGAGAAATAAACCCAAATCTTAAAACACGTTCCCCCACCCCTCCTTTTTTGCTGGGCTTAACATCACTCCCAATTTCTCTACTTCTTCCCTTCCAGCAGTGCCAAGGCATGAGGAATACAAGTTGTAGTCAGTTCACCATGTTGTTTCTGCTGCTCCTTCTTCCTCTGGAGGAGGACTCCTCACACTCCCTGCTTCAGTGTGGGGCCCCTCCCACAGGAGACCATCCTCCATGAACTGCTCAAACATGGGTCCTTCTCATGAGCTGCACTTTGAGAAACACAGTTCTCTAGTGTGGGATCCCACAGGGTCACAAGTATTGCCCACAAGCCTCTTTACAGCACAGGCTTCCCACAGAGTCACAGCCTCTTTTGTGAGGTCCTCCACAGGCTGCAGGTGGATATCTGCTCCATGGTGCACCTCTGTGGACTGCCGGATTGGGGACAGCCTGCATCACCATGGTCTGCTGCAGGGAAATCTCTACTCTGGTGCCTGGAGTACATCCTCTCCCTCCTTCTTCACTGACCTTGGTGTCTTCAGAGTTGTTTATCTCATGTATTTTTCACTCCTGTCTTCCAGCTTCTGTTCCACAGTAGTTTTTCCCCCTTCTTAACTATTTTATCCCAGTGTCACTGATGGGTTCAGCCTTGGCCGGCAGTGGGTCTGTCTTGGAGCTGACTGACATTGCCTGTTGGACACAGGCGAAGCTTCTAGCATCTTCTCACAGAAGCCACCCCTGTAGGGCCCCCTGCTATCGAAGCCTTACCACACAAAACCAATGCAAGTGCTTTCCTAATTGCAGGCTTGACTTAACAGAACACATACATGCTTGTTGAATGGGGCCTAAATTGTTATCAAATTAATCTGTATTGGAAGGTCAAGAATTGCTCTTGAAAGACATCCCAAATGAGTTAATATAATACTTTTGAATAGACTGCACCTCTTCTTTCACGTAATCCAGGTTAGGCTAAAGTTGCTTATTCAGGTATGATGTGCTGAGCTGAAATTAGTAACTTACTACCAGGACAGTCAGTTTTCCTATTTGGTGCTAGCTTTCTTACTTGGAGGTCTGCTTATTCTCAACCTCACATAAGTCTGTAGAGACAAAGGGTGGTGAATATCAACAGCTAAATAATTTACAAGTAACTCCACTTGCTATTAGTTTGGGTTAAACAGAAGCAGTGGATGATAATAACCCCATCAATCACTGCATGTTTCATGACCAGTTTCAAGCAATCCAATTAGATTCTTTTTAAAGACACACAACAGGTTTTCCAAAGCCCTCTGCTGCGAAGCCAGGTAAGCCCCCAAGGCAAGTGAATCCTTTCTTGACTGATCACATCTGTTGAAGAGCATCAAAAACAAATAAAGAAGGTAGCTCTGAATTATCTTGGAAGGACTGACTTCCAGTTGTGTTTCAGTGGTCATTGTTTTCTCACTTCAACCAAAAATATTCATGCAAATGAAAAATCCTTTGGTATTTTATTGAAAATCTACAAAAAAATAAGATTAATTTTTCTTTTTCTTTTTTTTTTAATGCAGTGCTTGGCAGCCAGAAGTGTGTGTGCAGTTGGTGATGTTAACAGAGTCTAATAGGCTGTGCTTTGTCTAGGTTATACCAGTGTACCAAATCTGTTAGCAGCTTTCCCAACAGACAGGAATGCATGGAACATATCTCACTTTAGAAAGTATAGATAGAAACCTGTAAATTATGCAATGTGTTCTAACACCTGTAGCAACAAGGAGTTGCATTTCAGTGGGGATCGGCAGAGGGGTCACTTCGTAGGATTTGAAGGTGCAGAAAGTTAAGTACTTCATGTTCACTAAGATTTTACTCAGGCTCTAAACTCTACAGTAATTAATTCACAGAATGAAGTAAGTAGAAACTAAATTTTCTCCTGTTCCAAATATGCAACAGGAAAAACCAGAATTAACATTGGGCTAGGTTAGTATTCATACAGATTCATTTCTTAAAACCCTCCCATGCCTCCCCCTAGAGTTTCCATTCTTCTGTAGGTATATGGCCATTCCCAGTCAGCTATCGCAGTAAAGCCTGGTTTGTGGATGTGAAATTCCAATCACCTTCACCATATGCATGTAGCTAGGGGAATTACTTTTGGAACTCTATTGTTTTCATTCAGGCTTGTCCCACTGCAGGTGAAGGAGACACTCTGTGGCAAGGTAGCTAAAAAGTGATGTGTGTGTCAGTGTCTTTCCATCTATCTTTGTATCTGGCTGTTCTTCCTGAGTGGGAAACTGGTTTTTGTCCAAGCATGCTAGCTGTCATATGGTTTGGTGTTTGGTTTGGTTTGTGTGGTTTGTTTTCAGTAAAATCTGTCTTAGAAGTTGCTCCAAGTGCATGGAAGTCCTGCTGGAATCAGTTCAAGTGGGATGAGGGATTCAGTCCCTATAGAGCTGAGTGCAGCACTGAGGCACTACGCTCAGCAAGGCAGGATGCAGTTAAGGAACATATGCAACAGCACAAGAAAAAAAGGTTTGCTAATACATGGAGGGAGTTGATGTATTAAGAAGATGTTTTGAGAAAAAACTTGGAGCTTCTGAGTTCCACAGTGTACTTTGAAATGTCTGAGTTGCTGTAGCAACAAATGAGTATTGTGATAGAAGACCACAGAAGAGACTTTAGACGTGGCAGAATTTAAGTACATATGGCTAGAGAAAGGCCTCATGTACCCTTAAAATCAAGCTCTATTAATTTTCAGAAGATAGAATTCTCTCCTGATATTATTAGTATGGTATGTGAAGTTGTAGTAGCATGATGGCAGTTAAAACGCTTTCAGAAGCTCGGTCTACAAAAGCCCCTGTCTTATTGCTGGAACTGCAGATGCTGAATTTGGTGATGAGACCGAAAGCTGCGTAGGTGTTTTGTATTCCCGTGTATCAAATCCGCTTCTCTTAGGGCTGGGACCTTTTAAAGATACAAGGTGTAAGCTCTGCTGGTGATTTCAAGAGAACCAGTGCGATGCCTGGTTGTGTACTTCAGTTTCACTAAAGGAAGGAGCATAATCTCTGGGTACTGTTGTTGTTGTAGTTGGGATGTAACCTCCACGTGCAGCAGTGCGGGCCCATTGGTGGGTTTCAGTAGGCCCACTGAGTTCTAATGTTATTAAGGTTGAGTTTAATGTCATTTAGATTGAGAGTTTCGATAATTAGTCTTGTAGCTGCATATTCACTACTTTGTTTTTTTGTACTTTTTTATTGTGTGTCAAGGTTTTTTCCACTTTGGAACATGAAAATTTAGATCACTGTGGACTTTGTTACTGTATTCACTTTAAATCTTTATTCTTAGTTGAAGTAAATAAACCAACACGGTAAAGAGAGCTGATAGCTACTCCATCTGTATTATGGCACACAATGATGGCTGGAAGTTAAAGGTTTGATATATAGATCTATTTTTTTATTACCAGCCGCTGCCCCTGAAGAAAGTATTAAAATTTCCAGATGAGTAACCAAACAATAAATAGATGAGACAGTTGCTGTGAATATCTGATTTTTTTGCATAATAATGAGATATTGCTGGATAATACACTTTGCAGTCCACAGTTTGTCTACATTATCATTTTTATTGGATGAATGCATAAGGAAGATATACAAGTAAAGCTATACCAAGTCTTTTATTTTAAATTGACTCCACGTAAGAGTTCTGTTAAATTTCCAGGACATTTTAAAAACAAAACAAAATCTAGGAATATCCCTGCACACACACATACATACAGAGGCATTCACAAAATGTACAGGCAGTACCTGGGCTCACAGTTGCTTAACACACACTGTGTGTGACCTGTAAGCTCTTTTTCGTGCCAGTTAGGGTAGAATTAGGGTCATTTGCAGTGAGCATCTTCCTTCTTGCCTTGCAGAAGCTTCACAGAAAAACATGCAAAGGAGCTTTTCACTTGTTCTGTTCTGTGCCAGAACAGGCCAAAGCAGAAAGGAGGCTTTGGGGTCAGTCCCGAATGGGAGGGTGGGTAGGTGAATTACTCACCGTGCTCACAGTGGAAAGAAACCTGAAGTCCCTGCTGGTGTTCATGGAAAAAATGTTAGTCTACACATCTGAAAACAATCTGAAATGCAGTACCATTTTAGTGCAGTTTTGAAGGGGGGGTAAATACAGTGTCTGTTGAAGTCACTGACCGCTTTCTGATAGTTGCATGTAAGGGTGCTGCTGACAGCACTGAAGCACGATCTGTTACTGCTATCACTGCTAAGAGATGACTGGCAATACTGCTGATATCAATGTGCAGGTCAAAGCTCGTGCTCAGAGAGCTAGTTGTCACAGTTAAACTAATCCCTTTTTAAAATTCGTTCCAGACCTTTCTGGTTTAGAGTTCTATTGATAAAGATGAGATCAGAGTTTTGTTTGCTTTCTGGAAAAAAAAAAAAAAAAGAGAAAAGCTGTATTTTATTTTACTTAGGTTTGTTTTATTTACACATAGTTAACTGTGTTCTGCATATGACCATGTCATCTGGACAGAAAGGCTTGTAAGCCCAAGCTTCAAAATCAGTTTCCTCTGCCACGCAGGTCTCCAACTCCTCATGGTCTGGTTTCATTCTGAGCCTTCTACATGCTGGAATTAATGGCATCTGATTCTTGCTTTTTGCTGTACTCTTCTTACATCTTTGCCCTCTCCAAGTCTTCCCACAGATATTTGCTTCCCCCGTGTTTGCAGAGTTCCTGTGCTCCTTGCATCTCAGGCTCCTGGTGACACAGTGGGAGTTCTTGCTGTGCAAATAGCTGGCAAAGCTTACCTGCACAGGGCCCAGGTTCACACCTTTGGAGCACTAGCAACTCAACTGCAAGCATCAAAGCAGCATTTGCTGGTTAAACTGAGCGCTGGCTTGTCTCCACCTTTCTATTTTCTCCTTGTGTGTCTGCACCAGATAAACTCACATGCTTAAAAAAGGAAAACTAAAAAAATAAGCCAGAAAATATGACTTAGATGTGGCCTAAAATCGTTTACAGCCATTAGCTAACCTCAGCAATAGACATAAAAATTGTCCCTAGATTAAAAGAAATTTACAGACCTCCTGTATTGCAGCTCTGCTAGTACATATATGATTTGATTTAAAGAAGGACATATATTTCCTAACATTTTTTCCACACCAGGTTCACAGAGTGGTAGATTTCTGATCCTGTTTCTTCAGCAGGTCATACTCACAGTATTGAGAAATAATTCAGGATCTTCCATTAATTTCAAGTATTTATCAGCATTTCTGTCATGACAGACAACATAAGAGGAGCTTTCATGATGCATCCATTGGTGTTTTACTCAAAAGCCATTTAACCACCAAAAAAAGAATGGGACCAGATTTTGGCCCAATTCTGTGGGTTCTTTTTCCTTAGTCATGCAGGTCCAGCTCATATTTTCAAAACTTAGAGTCAAATTCAAGCCTTAAAGCACAGGCTATTTTCATCTGGCAACATGACATTGCCTGTCCTGGCAAAATTCCAGCTTACAGCATTTGACCTCAGAAACAAGATGCATTTTGCTCCTGCTGTGCTGCTGGAATTATGTTACTGACCAGTTAATTATATTTTAAAGATTATAATTTGGATAATGGGTAACAAACTTTGTGAAGCCATCAGGCTAAATGTACTGCAGGTGCAACATCTTTCTGGAATTCAATTCATTCACAAAATTATTTTTCTGTTCAAAACAAATGTCATGCTTCCTTTGTCCATGGAGAATTAAATAAACTTTCCAATTTATTCATGTATTCTACTTTACACAGGATACCAACCCAAAAAAAACCTCTGGTCATCCAGACAAAATATGTAAAATACATAGAGAGGCAAATCTAAACGTCGGCCACAGGACAGTGAGAGCAGTTCTGGCTGGTGAGGGCACTGTTGCTGTAGCTTGGAGTCTGGCCCTGGGTGATCCCTGGTAAGTAAGCAGTGGTGGGCAGGGCTAAACCAAACTGAGTACTGCCAGGGAATTTTCTTGTCGTCTTCTCTGAGGCCATGTTAAGAAAGTATGGATCCGAGGTACTGAAACTGTCCTGTGCAGCGTTTTTAGACTCTCTTTACTCCCAGTTCTTTAGCTCAGCTTTTAGCGTACAGTCGGGTACTGAGCAAGACTCCCCCCTTTTATTGCACTTCTTCTAGGCCCTGGTCTTTGTACAGGCCCTGGTCTCTGTACAGGCCCTGGTCTCTGTACAGGCCCTGGTCCCTGTACAGGCCCTGGTCTTTGTACGGGCCCTCTGCTGTAAGAGAATTCCATCCATAGCTCATCAGCTCCGTGCTGCTGTTTGGAGCCTGTGGGCTTCCTACAGCCGAGGTTCGTGTTTCCCAGCAGTTAGTTATTTTCACAGATTTTAGATACTCCTTTGATTCCTCCTACCACAGGATTTGAATTCCTCGCAAGCATTTCTGCGTGCGATGGCACAGTGTCCCTGCGCGCCTGGCAAGCAGCGTCGGTCTCTGTGCAGGGAGCAGGCACAAAGGGGCCCAACCTGACGTGTGCACCAAATACAGAGGTTGGGTCTCAGAAATGCTCACTATAGAGATACTTGGGTGCAGGAGCAAGTAACAGAGGTGGCTGTGAAACTCTTTGCAAGTTTAGAGAACAGGGCAAACGAAGCACTATTTAGTGTCTTCTGGGTGGGGGAAGACGATTGTATGATCTCCTGAGATCCCATCTGCTGCTTGATGCTTTTTCTGCAAGACCTTAAGGGCGCTTTGGGAGTCTGTGGATGAGTTGGAATATTAACCTAGTTTCCAAAGTTGTAGGCAAGCGCACTAATGTTTGGACTGCCCTGTCTTTTAACCACAAAAGCCAGAGATATGGTAGCTGAGGGCAGACTTCAGTCCTGGCCAGCACAGCTGGGCCTCGGGCTCCCCAGCAGCCGGTCCTGTTCAGGCTCTGCGATCGCACGTGGTGCAATATGCAGGACTGTGTCCACAGCTGGGGCAGTGCTCCAGTTGGTGACTTGGGGGATTGTGTCTGTGGACTGATTTATGGATCTCAAGCGTGCTGTGTAGTGGTTCTTGGTTCTTTTTTTTTTTTTTTTCCTCAGACAAGGCAATTCAGCTTCAAACACGTCTGTCTTGTTTATAAGCAGTTTAAACTTTACACTCAAGTTATTTTCTTCTCTTTCCCCAAGCTCGTAATTTAAGAGGAAAACCATCAAAAATAAGTACATAACATAGCAGAATACAAACCCTTAAAAACTAGCAGAACCTTCAGTCTCTGCTTGTTTTCCTTTATGGTATTTTTGTTTTATTAATAAGGCTGCCTCTATATTCATAACAAAATAAGAAAGCTATTTCCAATGGAACAGACGAGGCTTTGTTAGACATCAAATATAAATAATATTTGATGTCATAAATATTAATGAATTTCATGTCTTTAGATACTTTAGAATCAATTCCAAACATTTTTTGTTTTGATTCACTCTTATTTATTTTTTCACATTGAACTAACTGGTAGAAGGAATTTTCCTCTATTTTTCTGTGAAATATCTATCAAGTTCTGCAAGATCTTTTGAAGACTTTTCAAACTATTTGACTTAAGATGTTGTTCAGTGTATTTTACATGGTTAAATCCGTACACACAGACAAAACTAGCAGCTCCTGTCATGTGGCAGAAATACATATATGAAGGCTATTGGTTTGGCTGTCACTTAGGACTGATTCTATGTAAATCAGAAGGGATGGAAAAAGGCCCTGAACTGTAAACATTAAACAGACCAGACTTTCTGTGGGCACAACACACAACATAACCTGTCATTTGACATCCCATTTCTTGGCCAGTTCTCCACAGGTACTGAACAATGATTGGTACTGCCTGATGTGCGTGGTCTCAGTAACTATAAATTGATGTTTGTTGTTCCTTGAAAGCAGGAAATTCCTCTTTCTGAGCAGAAGTGTCCTGTATCTTCTCACAAATTTATAAGCTCAAATTTACTGTTTCAGAGATTAGCTATCCAAACCTGATATATTTATAATGATTGGGAGGCAAAATAAAATATCCATTTAATTATGGAGGAGAGAGGATTATTTGCCTATGGAGGGTTAAATATAGGATAGGGATGTGCCAATATGAGACAGACAGAATTAGTTCTCCAAGAGTTACAAGTTATTCTGTGTATTTGTGCATGTTTGTTTCTAGGGGATTTATTTCTTTCATGTATTTTTTATATACTAAGATTATAGAAAAAATTTCTACAAACCCAACATTGCACTCTGCTTTTGCCTTCAGAATCTTTGTTCTTAAGTAATCTTAGCAATGACCAATAACTTGCTGACTATTGCAGCAATAAAATACAGTGACCATATTGCAGTCTCCCCCGTGATATATTCAAGTCCCTTTTTAAGGCACATTTAGAAGTGATTGAGAACACAGTGTGATACTGCCACAGTTGTTATAACTCAGTCCCACCTCTTGCTGCTGTAACAGACTGTCTCTGGAGTAGTCAGACTTTTGATGACTAGGTATAATTACCCTGCCTTCTCTCCTCTCTGTCTTCAGGTTCTCTTTGTCATCTCCCAAAAAAGCCTGCTTCCTTTACAGCTCTACTCCTGCCATACCATTTGCCACTCATGTCATTGAGGGAAGCAGCAGATCAGTAAACAAACGTAACCACAAAGTCCAGATCCCCCAGACAGCCAGTTTTCTTTGGACACCAGCCCTGTGAGTCCTGATTTCTAGGCATTTTTTGGTACTGAGAGTTAGGTAGGATGAAGGCAGCTCTGGGGCCAAGAGACTCTGTCCAGTGGTATTTTGTCTTTGAGAGAGCCAAAGAACAGGACAAGGCTGGACTCTGCATTTGCCAAACCACTGAATTTACAGAGCTTGCACTAAAAGTGAACGTGCAGAGAAAATACGAGGGCAGAGGGAAGATAGAAACGTTATATCTAGAAGGTTAGCTTAGTATTAACTGAGTTGCCACCAATGCAAGAAAAGCAATTCCTATAGAAGCTGTTCTTCTGTCACCAGATGAATCTTGAAAGGCTTGGTCTGTACTCAGATCAAAGGAAAAAAAAAATAGATGCAAGCTTCTGATGGGAAATGTAGGAAAACAGTAAGTAAAAAAAAAATTTTAAAAAAATCATACCTTAAAAGAAAATAAATCTCTGAATTCTCTCAGAGCATGAAGGAAAGAAATCCCCTATACTTTCCAAGCCTGTGGAACATCATAGCTGTTGTAAATAGGGCAGTCCCAAAGAGAGCACACGTGTTCAAGATGGGAGGAGATTATTTGCTGCATCATTCTGGCATCTTTGATTTATCAGTAACTAATGGGAAGTTGACAGGGACTTTGAGCAAAATAATTCAGTGTGTCATAAGCCCAAGATCTGGCATCAAAAATTTTTTACTTATGGTATATTCATATGGTGAGAACATAGCCAAGTTGTTAGCATTAATGAAATCCATCCTAATTTCTTTTTGTAAGATGCATTATTAATTTGCTGTTATTAAACAAGGAGTTCAAAGCTATTATGACAAAGAGTAGGACAAGGAGAAAAAATGCATTTGAAAGTTGCGCCATTCAGAGCAAGAGCCTAGAGGGTGAACAGAATTGCTTCTTGTTTAGTGATGAGACTGATGTACCCACTTGGGTTTTTAGATCATTTTGGGAATAAGCACCAGTGTCTAGGCAGGCCTAGTGACTAACCAGGTGTTGGAGGTATTAACTAAATTTGTGATGTTTTATCCTGGTTTGCTGAGGAAGTGAGGCTTACGAGACCATGTCTTGTTCTGTTTTCTTCTCTCAGTCAACCCAAGTAATGTCTAATGGTTTGGGCAGCTTGAGTCTAACTTGAGAAGAGTAGAAGTTCTCTTTCTACTAGCTGAGTTCCTTATTTTTTGAGTTAAATATTTTCTTAAAATGTTGACTAATAGAAAATAGTCTCAAATAAGAACCTTCTTGAGAGAAAGGTGACCTGAACTCAAGCACTGTTCACTTTGTGTGGCAGCAGCAAGCCGTTCAGCCAGTGGGTGCATCCTCTCACACGTCAGCAGGCAGCTTGCCGTTTTGTCTGCTCTTGTGAGGTAGGTTATCGTGCAGGAAATGGGAAGGGAGGGCTGTTCAGGCAGGTAGGCTCAGGGAACAAAGGACATCATCTGTGGGGAATCAAGTAAATTTATTCTATTGCTTACACTACAGTATGATTTTCAATACTGTTCTGTGTTAGCCATCCCCACTGAGATAACGGGAGCTGTATTGTGGACTGAAAGGATAACAGCATAAAGTACAATGATGTACGATCTTGAAAAGCCTCTGTGTGGAGAGAGAGCTCCCTGAGTGCTAGCACTAATAGCTCCTTACAGAACTTACAGAACAAAATCCTGGTACTGCTCCCACCAGGATCATGGAGAGGGTTTATAAGAACAGATTAAAACTTTCATTGTGTTAGAGTCTGGATGCTGCCCTGCTTGAGAAAACGCTCGATAGTGGTATTTTGGCAGGTCTTTCTCTGGCTGTTGAATTTCCAGTGATTGTGTTTAATTACACACTTTCAGCAAGTAAAAGTTGAAATGGAACCATTCAATAATACTTCGAATTATTCGTTCTGCACAATCGTATGTGCTGCTTTGCATTTCTTGGTGGCTTCCAAGGAACAGATAAGTACGTGGCACCTCGTTGCCTACAGTTTTGAGTAGTCCACAGAGACTGAGAAATGTGATTTTGTTTTTGAAAGAAAACAAAATTGATCACATTTTCATGCCCATTTGCTTGAGCCTAATGTGCATGATGCTCTCTGCGCGCGTGGTAGATACTTGCATACATAATTTAGCAGCGTAGGAACTGTGTAGATGAGCTTCTGTTTGACAGTCTTGCTCTGCGTGACTAAAATGAGACCAATTCTGATGGGCTGAAATAAGGATCGTGCAGAGGAGATTTCAGTAGGTTGCTAAAGAGATTAGTTTTGTTCAGTTAATTTATTATAGTTAATGTAATAATTGCAGGGGGCTCACTCTGTACAGACAATATGAGTTCAGTCAGAATCTCTTCAGAGTCAAGAGAAGGCTTGAAGAGAGTGTATAAACATTTGTAAGTTATAAGTTTTTTCTTTTCAAATTTACAATTACTATTTACTGTTGCAAACAGAAAGGGCACAGTGTGTGGTGTAGCATGCTTGGAAAAGTGGAACATTTTCTAAGGCCCAGAGGGAGGCCAGAGTCTGGAGCTTCTGCAAGAGAAGTTAGCCTCTCTGGAGTCTTGTGCTGCTACAGCACAGGCTTTTCTGGTGCAGGTATTGCCTGAGCTAACACAAAACAAATGACCAAAACACGGCTCCAGGGTCTGCAGCATAAGGGGCAGCTCAGGCTTTCCTCTCAGCTGACACTGTGAAGAAGTGGACAGGCATGTTTTACATCCCCCACTCCAGGGAGAAAGTCTTTTAGCACTGCTGTTCTGAGTGATACAAGGAATTCCACCTCATGTCAGGATACTCTGAGGATCCAGGATTATATAGGGATGCTTGCTGGTTTTCCGTGAGATCAATTCCCAGCCTTCCTAATAGGTATTTCCAGAGCTAAAGTGGATGAATACTGACAGCTTCTGCTTTGTATCCTCAAAAGCTGAAGGAGAAGACAATGCTGAAAATAGTACTTAACTCTGTGCTGTTGACCTCCTACCCAACTGTGCCACATACACATTCACAGAACCATAACCCCCCTGACTTGCATTGAGAACTAAGGAACGCATTGTTACTGACCCAAATTCATCCCATTGAGTTTCTTTGCAGCGGCATTTGACCCCCAAACTGTCCTTTTAATCAGTATCTCTTTACTTCGAAAGGAATAAAAAAATCACCCGGAGCTTGAGCATGGAGAAACAGTTTGGGGTTGCTTTATTGAGTTGTAGGAACTGACAAAGAATGCTTAGGGAAATAGAAAAATGTTGAGGGACTTCAGTATTCTGAACAAAAGAAAAAGCAGCACTTAGATATATACAGCCCTTACTGCAAAGGGAGGGCTACTGAGTGATCAAGAGTGCTAGATGTCTCATGTTTTCTTAATTTGTAATGTTCTGGGTGGCTATATGATCTGATGTCTCAGAGACTCTGTGTCCTGACAAGGCTTTGCTTCACTTTAGAAATGTATTTGGTTTTATAATTTATGCCCATGACCGTAAACAACCCGGACACATCAATTGCAGACTGAGAAAGCAGACCAGCTTGAGAAAATACGAGCGCTCCAGGCAGGACCAGGGTTGTTTTCCAGTGGAGAGCCTTCATCTATATCTGTATGTTCTCCATGGCAGCTGGGTCAGCAAGCCTCTTCCTACTGAATCAGATTATACTATCAAAATGGGATATGACTTATGGTGTAAGTTCCCTGTGAAGGTGCCAACAGCTTTAATACCAGTGTAACTATGCGTTCTTGGGGATTTGCCAGTATAGAAATGCTACAGAAAACTAACAAATCCTTCACCTTGTTACATCAAATCTAACAAACGTTGCAGCAGCTGTCAGGTTTGACATCATCGGTGAAATTCCATCATGGGTATTTTAGTGCTGCTTTCAGAAGAAAATCCAGTATTAGTAACTCTGGTTTTACCAAAAGTCTCCCAGCACCTGGCACTTTACTCCAGTCCTGGAGAGGTGAATACTGGAGATTCTCCAGTGTTTGATTTGTCGTTTGAAAAGAGGGGAGTGTGTTTGAGGTCCTAGGAGATGAAAACTGGATAATGCGGGCTTGATGCAAAAGGAATTTCAAAATTCTTCACCATTGAGAAAGTGGAGTCAAAGCACAGAAAAGAAAGAATTTCTCAAAACTTTGTAGTTTTATCTCAAAAGTATTTAGGACTGGGATTTTGTTAATGTTCAGATAGATTAATCCATGGCTTGACAAGAAGTACCTTAGCAGTGCTAAAAATTATTTGTGAGCTGTCCTCTTCTTCCAAGCACTCCTAAAAAGAAAACTGCATTGAAAGCAGAGAGGAACACAGGACCCAATATTCTGGGCTTGGTCCTTCCTTGGTTGATTCTTTCATGGCTGGGGAAAAAAAAAAAACCCCACACTTCTGAATTGTGGTCTCAAAACACAGGGCTAACAGTTGATGAAAAAATGAAAAAGAATGTAGACATTTTGCAAAGTTTTCAGAGTTGCCCATGGCCATTAAGGTACCTGTGAATGACCTTCCATCTCCACTGACTGGGACTCCAAAGGTAAATTAATTAACCATCTGAATGTTCTTAATCACCTTGATGGTGAAGCCCTTACTCTATTTAATTCAGTAGGAAGTTTCTATAGATTTTAACATGAATAAATTTTACCCTCAGACTCAAACACTACTCTATAAGGCATTTGCAAGCATGATTCAGGTGAGCCGTGCTGTAACTAGAAAGAGGGCTGTATGACTGAGAGATGAGAACTCAGCAGTGATAAGTGATAAACAAATGAACATGACTGTTAACAACTTTCTGCAGGTGCAGAAATCACGTCTGCTTTCATGTGTTAGAATCGCCCTGTAACTCTGTTAGAGTTCTTGTAGCCACCAACAAAACAATTCAGAGCATGTAACAGGGATCAAACCTCTCTTCATCCTGTCCTGCGGAGAACTTCCTTAACCTGGAAATTATGAGGATAATTATTAAATAAATCAGCAAAGGCTGGAGTACATCAAGCACAGACTGAGAGGAAACACTACTTGTGTGTTTGTGGCCTGCTTCAGCAGGTCCATGCAGCCTAATCCCAACCTTCTACTCTGTGTGTGAGCAGTTTTGTCACTCATATAAATAGCTCAACCATGGGAAAAACAAAAGAGAGGTGAAAGCCAGGGACAGATGACACAAGCCCTGTTTCTATGGGTTCAGCACTCCAGTGTGAAAGGCCCAGGGAACTATCTATCCCCCATGAGCTCAGGGGAGCAGGCAGTGCCGTTCTTTAAAGGCCCTGGGCTGCTGACTACACCTTCCAGCTGCTCTGCTGCGAGGAACCTGCAGCATTAAGCAGAGGATTTACAAGGGAAATTTGCCAGCCAGAGCTGTGAAGACTACACAGGAGAGAAATGTGGGAAAAGTTGGGAGAGAATTGGGTGGTGATACTGCTCTAGTTGGTAGAAGAATGCACATCTGTGCCGTGGAAGAGGTGGGTTTGCAATTGTTTGAAGAGATGTTTGCCACCTACATCTGGCCATGGAGCATTGTCTTCCTTGCTCTGAAATGGGTGCTTTGTGCACCTTGAAACCCTGTGGCAGAGTTTTGTGTCTGGCCTAATGCTGACCTAACCTTTAAGGCAACTGTTTCTGGCCAGAGCTGGGTGATGTGGTATGCTTTCATGTTCAGGCATTCCAAAACAGAGGCTTTGATGTCTTCTTGCTTTTTTTTATTTGAGCTTATATTTACTTCGTGTTTAATTGGTATTGCAGCAGCACTGCTGATAGTACGAATAAAAGTGCCCCATAATTAGTAGCTTACATTCTTAAAACATGGAACTAATACGTGGGCCTGCTCAGGGGAGCAGCCTCAGGAGCAAGAGTTCCTGAATCCTCCCATGGGCACTAATTTTACTAGCTAGTGGGTTTTGAAGGCTGAGAAGACAACTGGGCATGGCTAGGAGTAGAACCAGGTCCAGGCTTTGGGCTTAGTCCCTCCTTGCTTGTTTATTGTCTATCCAGTAGCTATTAAGCAAGCAAAGAGGATGGAAGCTGCAGCCCCCGTAAGGTGCCTTGATTTTGTCATTGGGGAGAAACGCCTACAGGTGCAAAGAAGCCAGGTAGGAGCAGTTGGTGTGGGCTGGCTGTGGCTGTAGTAGCTGGGGAGTGGGAACGCAGAGCGTTTTCCTGTGGAGTAAGATTAGTCTTGGCTGTAATGTCTCTCCGAGGAGCTGCTCTAATTAATGCAAAATACTCTAGTTATTACTTAATATAATACCAAGGCCCTTCTAAATAGTGCAAAATTAAGAGCCTTTAGTGAGTAGTGCCCACAGTTGAGGTGTGAGTTAACCGTTCAAACACCATGGTGCTTCCAGGCAGTGGCCGTGTTGGGGACACGGGGGGCAGAAGGACAAGGCCCTCCCTGGGTGTCCAAGTGCTCTGCCCTGCTCCAGCTGCCTCGGTGCCAGGGTAGCAGAAAAGCTGCCTTTACATAAAGGTGCAGCCAAAGGAAGGGCAGGGTCACCAGTCGTGTACTGCAGTCAGCGCTGGGCTGCCCTCTAAACCAGCAGCCCCTTCTCTGCTGTCCCCCGTGCTCGCTCCCTGGCTGGGCGCGGCACGGATGAACTGGAAGGAGACGTTGCCTGTCCCCGGGCCTCGGTGGCTCTGAGCGCCCCAGGGCCGAGCTCGCTGTTTCGGGGTCTCCCCTAAGAGCCCGCAGGAGCCCCGGGACCAGCGCGGGGCTCGGCCTCGCCTGCCGCCGTCGGCAGGGCGCGGGGCATGGGGTAAAGCGGAGGTTCTCCCCCGCCCGCGGGTGCAGCCCCGGCCCCGCGCAGCCCGGCAGCTCCGCATGTGCGCAGCGCCTTAGCGCGGCAGGGTGGCGGGCTGCGGAGTGCGGCAGAGCTTTGCCCAGGCGTCCCGCGAAAGGGCTGCGACTCTCCGGGCAGTCTGGGCAAAGGGCGGATGATTCCTCACTTCCTCATTGTATATAAAAACATTACCTTCCAAACTGTGCGGTGGCTCGGCTTGATAAATCCGGAGAGCTTTATTAGCATTATTATTGTTATTATTATTATGGGGTTTTGTGGTACTGTATTTTTTTCCAAGCAGGGGTACCAGTGCAACTCGTTCTGTAGCACAAACGGACCCAGAAAGGGAGAGGAAGATAAAATGAATTTAAATTCCAAAGGGGTTTCAGTGCTGGTTTCCTAGTCCCCGAGTCAGCAATGTGTTTGTGAAAATTCAGCCTTTTTGTCTCTTAGAAAAAAAGGGCTAAATCTACATCGGTGGCCCAGTCTAGGTTTGCTATTCTTTGCATTTTCTATTCAAGTGAATGAGAGTGAATGAAGTGGCCTGGGACCCTTTATTTGATCTACTCAATTGCATAAAGTGACAGAATTCTAATATATTTGTTTAATGCTCTTCAATGGGGCTTTCACTTTCTAGTTTGCAAATGAAGCCTCGATCTGCAAAGTTTTGTCCTTTTTTTCTTTCCACCTTTTTTTTTCCCTGGCAGAGAGACCATATTTCATAACTTGGGCCACGGTTTGAAGTGATTTCGAGGGGAGTTTTAGACTCGAAAAGTGGGAAATAAAGAAACAGATGTGAAGTTATTGTAAATTCTTATAGTGGGCTCTGGGGCTATTGTAAACCCACTGCAGGCGGTCCAAAGCCTCTCTTTTTCATGCTGTAATTGAAACATATTAATTAGATAATTTGTTGTTAGTTTAAAAGAAACAAATACAGCCCCTCCAAGGCTTCACAGACTCGGTTTCTTTTTGTTAATAAAAACAAAACAAAACAAAAAAAACCCAAGCCACAAAGTGACATTTATATTAAGAATCCGAGATAATTCGGTACTGAAGTTGATGAAGCTGCTAAGTTTTTTCTCCCTTTCCCAAGGACCACTTTTGAAGAAAGGCTGGCTCATAAAACTCCCTCTCAGGGGTCGCGGGGGAGTTCTTTTCTCCCTACCTGGCACAGGCTGCCCTTCCCCGCAAGGCGCGGTCCGAGAGAAAATAAATATTCTGGGTGAGAAAGAGCTGGCTTTCTTCAATAGATGATTCAGACTTGTGGGGTATAGTGTCTTGTCACACGTCGAGGGGAAAGAAAAAGAAAGAGGGAAAAAAAAAAAAAAAGAGAGAGAGAGAAAAAAAGGAGAAAGAAATATCCCGACGAGAAAGGGCTCGCATACCGTGCACTGACACGGAGCGAAACCCGAGTCGCCAAGCACGGCTGGGTTCGCGGGCTTACCTTGCACAGCCGGGCTCAACCTCATCCTCCCGCAGAAAAGAGCCTTCGCCTAGAATGAACGATCGCTTTGAATCAAGTACGCTCAACTTACAATGTCTCGCTGGCAAATAAAATAAAAAATGAAGAAATCCCCCCCCCCCCGCCTCCCGACCCCCACGAAATGCCTAAACGTGAGGGAGAGCTCGGCCGTGGCTGATTCACTCGCCCCCCCTCGCCCCTTCCCTCCGCGCTGTTGTCTCTCGCTGTTCCATTTCAGATCTGTGTTTATTGACATTGGACTTGAGCCATTAGGGAGATTTAACAAGTCAAAGCAGTAAATTCGAGCGACGCGCTGAACTGCGTATTTGTTTGAAATAAGCATCGCAACATTTACGGGAGCGGGGCGCGGGCGGAGATGCGCGTACGAGCGCGGTGCGGGCTGCGCGCTGGCGGCCCGACGCGCGCGGTGAGGGGGGTACTTGGGCAGGACTTTAAAAGTTAGGGTGCCAGTCTTGCTGTTGGATTATGTAGCCAGGAAGCCGTTGCACCTTTTGAAAATATTTTACTTTGGGGGCTAATCGTTTCAGATTGGCATCTCCGCTGCTTGCTGTACCCTTAAAAAAAATAATGCGGCTTCATCTTCTTAGCTGGGCTCGATTTCATCTTTGAGGATTTGTTCTAACTGCTAAGTCTTAAAAGAAAAAAAAAAGGAAGGAAGGAGAAAAAGAGTCCACGTCGTCTAAAAATGTAGGTCATCACTTGTTTAGGAAAAGTTTGTCGAGTTATGTGTCCATTGATCTGGTGATAAGTTTTGAATGCGTTCTTTAGCTGATCGTGTTGATATAATCGTGGGTTGGACTTGATGAATGAGTTCAGTTGTCCCCCATCTGACAAGCTTTAGCAGCTTCATGCATTTTAATCAGCCTATGATTCATGTATTTTCCACCTTTTTTCTGTGTGTGGGATCCGTTCTCTTAAAAAAAAAAAAAAAAAAAAAAAGAAAAAAAAAGGTAGCAACTGGATTAATTACCATCTACATTAATCTTAAAACTTTTGCAAGGACCTTGCCGTGTGTACTAAGAGAATGGGGATGTCACTTGTGCTGTTTATGGTCCAGAAATTCAGAGAGGGATCAGGCAGAGACAAAACCTCCTCAACATCATTGCGGTAGAGGCAGTGAACCCGCCGGTCCGCTACCATACAATGTTGCTTTCGCGCTAATAAGCTTTTAAGTGTCCGGTTATCTCCTAACTGCGCTCTTGGCGCGGACAGCCTCATCTCTGAGACACGCATTGACTGGTTTCACTAGATCGCCTCTGTCCAGTTCAACGGTTGCGTAATCCTTGCGAAATCCCTAAAAGAACTGGAGAACCCCGCGGGAAGTTGCCCGGAATCCACTTTTCATTGTAACTACTTTGCCCTTACTTTTTATAACAGCCCGTACTTTGGCTTCCAGAAAAACGGGTCCAATTTCACGTGCTACAGTTTGCAGCCTGCCGGGTTTTGATCGATAGAGATGGCGAGATGCTGGCAGTGCTGGGAGTAACAGCAATGCTCCAGGAGGCTTCACGCCAGGTAAAAGCCCGCGATAGCTCTCTTACTCGGGAAAGATTTGGAGACGCCACTTGTAAGAAAATGCCCGACTGACAAAAATTCAGTGTTCTCAGTGTTAAAAACTTAGTTCCTTAAAGATTTCTGTGTTTGCTTTCTATTGTAGAAGCTCACTAATTTTTATACTTTCCAGACAAAATTTAACTAGGGGTAGGTGGTAGGTACACATACCCCCAGACAGAGGTGTAGTGTGTATCTATATTCCGTATGAGCGTGTAGGACACAAATGCAGATATGTGTGTTAAGTATATAGATATATTTTTTAAAATCCCAAATCAACCGCACAGGCTAATGTATGTTATCTCTTCGGTAAGCCAGCTATACTGACAATTTTATCTAACATGTTATGGTATGTTAATAACTATAAATATAGGAACCAGCCTTGAAAAGGCTGCTTCAATTATCCAAATACTGTAATAACGTCATTCCTTTTTCATGAACTAATGCTTTTAGTTTTCTCATGTAAACTATTTAAAAAGACAAATAAGAAAGTAAAACTGCATTTACATATTTTAATGAGAAAATATTATTTAGACGACTAGATTCATAATTTAACGTAGACACTTCTTTAACCTTTGTCTTAAAACACACATGCTGGGAACAAGAACATCAATATTTAAAATGCCATGCTTATTCTGTACAGGAAAAGAAAGTTTTAAAGAAATGCCTTTACAGTTTCAACAGACGCTAATGTTGCTGGGGGAAGGTTCTCTTTTTTTTGTTCTTTTTTTTTTCCCTTAACTTAAGCAGTTCACAACAGAACAACAGTTCGCTTTCCAGCAAACTACCTAAAACTAGAAAGGAGTATATCAAACAAAAGTGCATTTTACACATTTTTATAATCATTCCTATGCACAAACATTTACAGTTTCCCTAGCCCCCTCTCTCTTGTCTGCAAGGCTCCAGCAGAAATCAGAATGACATCCACGGTTTGTACCTGCCGTTGTACCACTTCTCCACGTTTTATCAGTGACTTCAGCAGCTTTTCTTAAGCTGTGCCGGGTTGTGTGCTTGGTAACAGGTTTATTTTTATTATCATCATTATTGTTATCGTTTGTTTATAAGCTGTGAAATAAATAGCTACAAAATTAAAACCCCCAAACATACAAACAAACAAAAACCAAACCAAGAAACGGTCAGCTCCCCCAACCTCCGTGTTAATCAGAAGTTAACGGACAAATCAGCTTCTCTGCCTCTGCCACCTGAAAACTACAGCGAACATCCATGTTACAACAGGTACTGCAGAGCGGACCTCGTCTGACTTACAGGGCAGATGCGAGTTCAGTATTTACATTAAAAGAGGCGCTTTGTAAACAGTGTGGGTACGGAGTGAGGGATCGGGTGCCTTTGCCGCTGCACCGCGTCCTGCTCCCGCCGCGCCCCCGCGCTCGCCCCGGCAGTCCACCCGCCGCCCCCCCTTCCCCGTTCCCCCCCGCCGCCTCCCTTACCTGCGGGGCCCGGGCTGCCGGCGCACCGCTCCTTCTCAAGGGCGGCCGAGCCTCCGGGTCCCGCAGCCTTTGCCCCGCGGGAAGCACGCACAGGCGGACACACAAAGGACGCGAGCACTTTCCAGCGTTTCCAAGATCCAAGCGTTCGCTGCTTGGAGGCTGGAAACGTCGCTGCTCTCATGCGGTGAGGCTGCAGCCATTTCACACCGTTTGTGGTCTTAAAGGTCGGTCCGATACAAACCCCTGCTCTTCCCCAGACAAAGGGAGGGAAAGAGGCATCGCCGGGCCAGGCTTGCCAGGGCTCCGGCCAATCGAGGATGCCTGAAGTACTTTTGGAAAACTAATGATGCATATGGCAGTTCCTACCGGGCGGGGAGGGGGGCGGGCCGGGTCGGTTCGTTTTGCCTCAGAAGAGCGAAAAACTAAGTTCAGAACCAGGAAGGAAGCGGAGTCGTGAAGGGGGCACGGCTGAAGGGGCGAGGCAGGAGGGCAGCTCACGCAAACGGCAAAGCTCAGTTTCCCGCGGGAGAGTTGTCTCTGCTTTCGAGGAAAGGAGAAGAGAGAGAAAAGAAACGGAAGGAGGGCGAGAAGGGGAGGGAGAGAGCTCCGAGGAAACTTTGGGAGGAAAGGGACGGCGGAGTCCGTGCGGGTGGCCCGGGTCAGTGCACGGCCACGGAGTGCAGGGCGGGCGCCGGGCTGGTGAGAGTCTCGCTGGGGGTGGCCGGGCTGCTTTGGCTGGTGGCCGTCTGCGAGGACGTGGGGCTGAGTGAGGGTGGCGAGTTCGAGAGGATGGTGGGGATGGGCGCGGGCAGGGCGGGCAGGGCCGGCACCGCGGCGGGAGTAGGCTTTATGGGGACGGGGATGGCCGGCAAAGTCTGCCCCCCATGGCAGAGCGGCTTAATGGGCACGCCGTAGGCGCCGTACTCGCTGCTGGCCATGGAGATGGGGGTGGCGGTGTCGATCATGCCGGAGCTGTACATGTGGGGCCAGCCCGTGCCAATGGAGCTGCCCACCGTAGTCAACTGGTTGGGGAGGGGGTAGGCGGCCGGCATGGGCTGCATCGTGGAAAAGGCGAGGCCCCCGGGCATCTTGTACTCTCTGGCGATGATGTTCTCGATGGCGAAGGGATGCTTGAAGCTGGAGGGCTGGGACACGCCGAGGTTGTACGTGGACATCTGGGGCAGGTGGGTGCCGGTTGCTGCCAGGGCACTGAGCCGCAGCTTCGCCTGCTGTTGCAGGTACTGCGCCGCGTCCGCCGGCTTGCTGGGGGCCAGGTGGTCCGACTTGACCACCTTGAAGCGCTTGCGGCGGCGCAGGAAGCTGCCGTTCTCGAACATGTCCCCGCAGCTGGGGTGCAGCGCCCAGAAGCTGCCCTTGCCCGGCTGGTCGGGTCGACGCGGTATCTTGATGAAGCAGTCGTTGAAGGAGAGGTTGTGGCGGAGGGAGTTCTGCCAGCGCTGCGTGTTCTCCCGGTAGTAGGGGAAGCGGTCCATGATGAACTTGTAGATCTCGCTCAGGGGCAGCATCTTCTCCGGGGAGCTCTGGATCGCCATGGCGGTCAGCGAGATGTAAGAGTAGGGAGGCTTCTGATCACTGTAAGTGTTTCTGCCCGGGCGAGGCATCTTCGCTAGAGAACCCGCGGAGATCTGCAGAAGGGCAGCGACAAGGAGGGGGTCGGGGGTGGGGGAACAGAGGGGTGAGTCCGAATGGATTTGCACAGACACCCGGACGGGTCAGCGGTGGGTGTGGGGCCGGGCTGGAGAAAGAAGGGCACGGGGAAGGAGCACGACGGACCTCAGACCTCAGGGTGGGGGGGTGGGGGGGCGGGATGGGGGCAGGGTCGAAACCAACCCCGAGCTCTGCGCTGCCGGCGGAGGAAAAGCGATGTGCCTTTCTCCCAGCTCCGGCCTCTCTCAGCCTGGCCTCCCCGCAGCAGCCCGCGCCCGCAAAGTTACTCTAATGGTAGCTCTGCCGTGGTCTCGACGAAGAGGAGAAGGGGACCCCCTCCCTTCTCATTCCCTCCTCTCCCGCCCCACTCCATGCCAGCCCGGCATATGCCCACCTTAAAGTTGCTGGAAGTTGACAGTCCGCATCCGGGACGCAGCTGGGAGTCCGGGCGCTTTCCCACCCTGCTCCTCCGGCGTGTCTCTCGCTCCTTTCCCGGCCACTCTGCTCCGATTTAGTCCCGAGGAGGCAGCGAGCTGGCTTGGTTTTGGGAATCCTCTTGTACACCCCTCCCTTCTCCTCCGCGGGCTGAATCAGCTTCTTTTACACCACCGGCAGCTGGGTTATAGCAGGGGCTTGTTTGCTTCTGTGCAGCCGCGATGAGCTAAGTAGTTGCCTCCATGTCCTTCCTCTAACCATCTGATAGTTTTATGTGGTGACATGAGCAGAAAAGACCCCTGTAGAGGCGCTTCATTAATGTGCCACTTCTTTGCTATCATATGACAATCGCCTTGGGAGCAGGGGGAGGGGAGCGGGGAGGAGGGGGCTGGAGAGAAAGGCATAATCTGGTTTCATTTACACCTATTTACATGGACACCTTGGGCCAATGGGAATCATTTCCATTTGAAGACAAGGCGAGGGGTGAAAAGGCTCCGCCAGCGGAATTGCAGTGCGATGGTACCCGGTGGCTGGGGGTGGGGGGGAAGGTATGCACTAACCTCTCTGTGGACTTTGCAGGAAGCTTTAGTCTGCAATTCACACTTACAAATGGAGGTACTGAGCAGTGGGATGTTTGACATGGAAATTGCTTGGCTGTGGTATTCTGTTTGTTCTGCATTGTTATCTGATTTGTATTGTTGGCTAACTTAAGGCGAGCTTTTTTTCTCTGTAACGAGAGACTTTCTCTTTGCCAAATCCGCTCTCCCTCAGTGAAGGTTCTTTCGAGAGAAAAGATTTGGGATCACCCGTAGTCGTCCCGGGAAGTTTCCCTCCCTTCACCCCAGCCCAGGCAGGACTGTTGCTCTAGTCCGGCGGACCAGCTGGGGCAAAGCCGTGGGAGTCGCCCTAAAATACATCTCAGCGCCCGGGCTCCTGGTCCGCCGCCGGGGCAGAGCAGCCCTCCACGCCGCTATCCCGCTGCTGGGGGCCGCCAGCCGGCCGGCCTCCGGCCAAGGCGTGTGGAGGGGGGGGAGGTGCCGTAGAACAGGTCTGGGTAACCCATCCGTGTCACCAGTTACCGTGCTAACATATCGCCAGCCAGACGCCTTCCGTGGGATTTCCGCGGTGCATCTCAGGCCGCTCGTGTTCCTGCGTGCTTCCCGAAGCGCACTTGTGTGTGCGGGAGCAGGCAGGATGCGCAACACCCGAGCTGCGGCTCTCCCTGCTCCACTCTGCTGTCTCCTCCTCGGCAAGCAAGGCCCGATGCTGGAGCCGCAGCCTAGAGGAGCAGCCCCACTTCAGCTGTGTGCCCTGGGCGGAGGATCAGGCCCGGAAGGTCCCAGGCTTGCCCTGGCATGGGGGAGAAGTTTGTATGATGCGTATTGCCGAGGCTGCGGTGCGTCCTGTCACCCTAGAGCCAGAATAAAAGGTTGTCTCGGGAGCCGGGAGTCCTGGGAGGAAGAGCCTTTGTGGTGAAAACACATCCACTCCATTAACAATATTTTCGCAGTCGGTCAATAACTCACCAAAACGTAACTTAAACACGATGAATTTAGGAGATTAAACAATTTCATTAATATTGAAATGGCTGCTGAGGCTGAGCGCGCCCGCTTGAAATGCAAGCGCACGTTTTTCAATATTAACAGAAGTACTTGAAGAAAAGAATAATGTCACCTTCTTAATTCAGCAAAAATAGCTGGGGTGGGGGAGGGAGTGCAGTGCGGGCTGCTGCGAGCCGGGCTCTGCGGGCGCGTTGGGAGTCTTTTCAGAGGGACGGTCCCCATCAAGCAGGGCGCCCTGAAACCTGGCAGCAGCTTGAAAACGCGTCTCACACAGCAACTGGCTCCGACGTCGTGTGTGTTAAATTGCGTGTGTTCCCCCTCGTTCCAGCCCGGTTGCCCTCGGTCCCATCTAATCCCTCTCCTCTCGGGGCAGGATGTCGTTTAGAGAATAATGGGCAAATAATTGTGTTTCTAGGGATCCGAGAAACCGACCTCGGCCCCGCGTTGCCGAGCTAACGAGCCCTTTCTGGGGGAGACCTGCCTCATCTCAGCCCCCACCCTCCCTTGCAGAGAAGGGCCCGGGCTGTGCGTGCGGTCCAGGGCCCAGGACCTCACTTAACCGGCTCCGAGATGCCTCGTGCCAGCCGGGCAGGGCAGGAAGGCAGCTTCCCAACTTTTGGGGGGTGGTAAGAGGTGATGAACTGATGGACGTTTATTATAGGGTAGGAAAGACAATACTTTGAAATGGGAACAGATTCCTCCCAGCATCCCCTAGGACATCGGGCAGAAGGCTTCTAATTCTGTATTGAGAGCCCCCAAATACGTGTGTTTAAGGGACATCTATGGTTCTCCCCCAACTTCTAACACCCCTCAGTTTGGGTTTTGTCCCTGAGCCCAAGTTCGCTCCTGGGATGCCTGTCAAAAAGAGAGCTCAGAAACAGCGCGGGAGTAAATAAAAGTCAGGGGCTGACAATTTCTTTTCTTCCTCTTATTGCCAGTACCTTTTCTTTCCGAATAAAGGAAAAAAACAACCGCTGGCGCAAATGGGAATCCGCAAGCTGTAAAGTTAAAGAAAAGTCGACTTCCGTTGTCATTTGCTTCTCGGAGTGCGAATGAGGTATGGCTGTAAGGCACCCGATTTCTTTTTTCTTTCCAGTGCAAAGGAATGTGTGAGCAGAGGGGTAGGGCAGGCAAAGCCATCCCAGTAATTGATTCCCAAAGTTTCACCTCGTATTAAGCACGCAGCAGATTACAGACTTGGGCAATACAGGATTTAAATGTAACTTGTAGCATTCGCCTTTTACTTTGAAAGCCAACATTAGGGAGGAGGAGATGGGGCAAGTGAATCCAAATCCATTGTGCAGAAAACCAAAACAAATAGACTTCTCTTTTTTAAAGCCTAATTCAAATAAGGAGCTATAGGGAAGTGTTGGGAAAACTGTATAAAATACACATAAGTCAATTATATCAATGTGCAAACCTATTTCTTGCAATAGCCATTCAGCCCTTGCATGGAGCCCATCATGGACCACCTTTCTGCATGGAAGGTTTGCAATAGCCCCCTTTCCCACAAGCAAGACCACACACGTTTACAGATTTGGTAATAATTTATGCTAATTTTCCTCCATAAATCCACAATTCGCCTCAGTGGCAAGCAGGGTTGTTGAGAGAGGAAAGGAGACAGAAAAGTGACAAATACAATATTGATTTTTAATCCTTGTGGCTGCAAGCAGGTGTGTAGCTTTGCAGAGGGATGAGTAGGAGATGGGCTGAGGGGGGGAAGCCAAGTAGTTTTCCAAGGATACAAAAAAGGGGGGGGGGGGAGGAGGGAGGGGAGAAGGAAAAAAAAATGCACTCTGTGTGAGAGAATAGCTCACAACCTTGTTAATATTTACAAACCAGTTGGGAGAAAAGAGAAGGGAGGGGGGAAGTACCAGCTTCTTAGGGTTTCCTAGGCTGCAAAACACAATGCCAGGCTCTGAGCAAGCTTCCCCAGTTTTGGACAGTCAACTCCAGGCTGCTGGTTGTGGCTGCATTTTGCCTAAGCCTTGCTCTCTCTCTCTCTCTTTTTTTTTTTTTTTAATGGTTTTGCTTCTCTTTGCTCCTCGTGGGCTGGGAGGGAGAAAGAAGCGGTGAGATTTGGGCTCTCCCGCTTTTCTGTATGCTTGAATTCCCGGTGCAGTTTCCCGAAGCGTTCCGGCTGCTCTGGGAACGGGGGGCTTTGTCCCACACCACATTCTTCACCAAATCTGCCACTTTGGCGTGAAACTACTTAGCGCCCTTTCAAAAGGATTTTGTTCCTTTCGCAGCGAGCACTAAACAAACTCCCCCTGCCTGTCAAGGCTCCCCAAACCTGTGTTCCTGATAGCAACAGAGCTGCTCGGGATTTGCAGCGCCCTTTGTGCTCGAGGGGCCGGGCTCGGGCACGGCTGCGCCCCGCGGAGCTCGGCGCTCCCGGCCTCGGGCACCGCGCCTCGGCGCCCTTTCCCTGCCGCCGCTGGCTCCTCGTCGCTGTCGGGCTACTTAATGCCGGGCTCCCTTTATGCGCTGCTCTCGCCCGCCCCGTCGGGGACTTCAAGCACCGTGCGGCCGTGCGCCTGGCCCCGCCGCGCCACCGCCGGGGGTGGATCGGAGGACGGCCGGTCGCCACGGCCCAAGACACCCTTCCTCATGGCCGGAGGGACGGTGGACCCTGATCCGCGTCGGATTCAGGGAGGTGGCGGCTCTGGCGCTGCCCGTCCTCTCTCGTCCCGGGGGCCGCTGCGGCCCGGCGGCCCCGAGGTAGACGGGCTGGGATGCCCGAGCTCCCCCGTGTCCGCCTTGCCCCGGCCCGGGTCTCGTCCGCATGCGAGGACGCGAGTGATTTCGTCGTGCGTGGCGGCGCCGTGCCGTGGGCGGGCGGAGCCCAGGGGCACGTACGAGTCCGGCGCCGAAAGTTTGTCGAAACTCAAAGGCCTGCCGGGACGAGCGGGTCCGAGCGCTCTGGAGGCCGGGACCCGGGAGAGATGAGCCCTGAGCTGCACCCCGGCCCCCACGCTGCGGGTAGTCGTTTCGCCCGTGCCCAGCACCCTCAGAGCCCGGCTTCCTTAATCCCGGGAGGAGAGGTCTGCTCTAGAACACCTGGTTCCTGTCTGGAGCCGGCTTCCCAGGAGAGCTGTTTTCCCTCTGCCCTCTGCATGCCACCGGCGGTAGATCCACGCGCGGATGAGCGCAGTGCCGCAGGCCACCCGCACGCCCTCCAGGACCTTCCTGTGACGGCTCCGAGGGATGCCGGAGTTACGCAGGTCCGGCACACCGAGCCCGGGCTAGCCCTGCCCACCGCGATACCCGCTTTCCGCTCCCTTCTACTCCCGCACCTGGGCCACCCTGCCTCGGCTACCACCCCCCACCACCTCCCCCCCCGCAGCTCCCACCTCCGCGGGGGTGCGCAGGTGTGCGCCCGGGGCCGCGGGCTTAACCACCGCTTCAGCGCCTCTCCCCGAGCGTTTTGTTAAGTACCATGTTGTTAGTTGGGATTCCAGAGCTATTGCCCTTCGTGGTAAACTTCCCTTCCTCGAGTATTTATCTATACATTTGGGGTTTGTTTATTTATTTATTTGGAGCAGTATCGGGAGGCCTCGCAAACTTTCTCTTTTTAATCTTCCTTTTTAAATAAATGTCGCATTTCAAGCTGCCCTCTCTTCTCTTTTTCGCATTGTAGGAAATATTGAAAATGCCACCTTAGTATTGAAGGGATTAACTTGCTTTTCTCCCAGCCCCTAACTCTGGTGTAAAGGGAGCAGTAGATCAACTGTATAATGTGTGCACTGTTCGGTCATTTGTACAAGCAGAACAAAGGTTGAGCTAAGCCAAATTGCATTGCACTTGTGAACCGAGTCCCAATTTGAAGTATCTTTTACAGCAGGGGGAATGAGAACAATTTCGTGTATGTCTAAAAGGGAATAACAAAGCCACTTTCTAGAGCATCTCAAAGTGAAGTAGTGAGGCGTGACATTCCCAGGGTGAGGAGGGACAAAGGCAGGGTCAGGGGGATGAAAAAGGGAATCAAACAGCCACTTTCACATGTCTGCCCTCAACTGCTGCACCTCTCCATAATAGGAAACAACTGTTGTAAAAAGGGGGATTGCTCCCATTCATTCAAAATAGCAAATGATAGCTAAACAACATTGTCAAAACTGAATCAACTTCTGTGCAGTACCACCCAGAAAAAGGTATTGTGTTTTGGTTAATAGCTGGGTGGAGCAAACTTGATTTTCCTTTCTTTCTTTTTCTTCCTTTCTTTACTTTTTTAAAAGGACTCTTCTGTCCAAATCAGTCCGTTTCATAAACTTTATTTTCAATCATCAGCTTTTTTTTCCAAGCCATGCTCATCTCCTTCACGCTTTCTCCCACAGACTGTTCTTGTCTTGGTGTTACGACGTAGAAATCCAGAAAGAAAGAAGTAAGGCTGAGTCCCCCTCCCGCCGCGGCCGGAATCGCGGTGCAAAACCCATAAGCAGTGCAATTCTTCCCTGAACGGCACGGCTGTGACGCTGGGCAAAGCCACCTTTAAACGACTAAGTTATTACTTAGTCAAACATTGTGAAATGGTTTTTATGACAATTGACGATGATTTCCAATTGCATATCCACAAGAATAATGGGGCGCACGTTACGGTTATTTCCCCTCTTTAAAAGCAAAGGTAATAACCGCTTGCGGAATGCAGGCTCCGGCAAACTTTAAGAGAAACATTTTCCTCCATTGTGTGAAGTCTTTAACGAGCCGGGATTTAATTAGGGTCAGAACTTTGAATGCTTGTGTTTTTCTCCCTGTTGGCAGGGGGCATGTTTGCAAACAGATCCGTAAGTTACAGCCGTAAAGCCGCGGCGCGGTGGGGAGGGCGGGCCGGTGTGAGTGTGTGGGCGCCGGGGCTCTGTGCTTGCCCTTCCTGCCGCTGCGCCCCCTCCCCACGCCGCCCGCCCGGCTGCCACCCACCGAGCTGCCCAGGGACAGAGAAGACAATTCCCGAGCGAGGAGCTCCCCGCCCCCGCGGCCCGGCCGGGTCCCGCTCCGCTGCGGGGCGGGACGGCACCGCCCGCCAGACCCCCCCCCCCGCCCCGGCCCTTGCACACATGTGGAGCCCGGCCCGTCTCACTGGGAAGGCGGCCGGCGGGAGGGGCAGCGCCTGCCTCGGCGCGCAGTGTTTCTAGAAGAGTAACAGTGCTGCCCGCTGCCCTCTCCCCGTGCTGCCGGGCCCGTGGGCCGGTTCGGGGGTCTTGGGATCGGCTGCGAGCGTCGCGGGCGGCAGCTCGGCGCTGGGCAGCGCTTTCTGCGGGTCCCGGCTCCCGAGCAGGGGAGGGCAGGAGGGCGGCAGGGCAGCCTGGCAGCTCCAGGAGAAACGCTGGCTGCGTCTTCCGAGGCGAGCGGCTCGCAGCGCATCCTTATATTTGTTGAAGTTCTCCGCCTGCCTCAGCTCCCCGCCTGGTAGCCTCACGACGAGAGCCAAGCTCCCGTCTTCCCATCAACCTCAGCTCTGCAGCAAAAAACATATTAACCTTCTTTAATATTTCATTTCTGGAAGAGGTTCTTTGGATCTAACTTTAGAAAAGATTTCCCCGCAGCGATTTCTTCCCTTATATTTTTTCTCTGTCTTTATTATCGAGCGATACTGTAGTCATACAGCATTTAATTAGCTAAAGAGGAAAGAATTTGATAGAGGGTGGGTTTGGGTTTTTTTTTTTTCCTTTGGCGAGGAAAGATTTTAGAAGGGAATGAAAGACATGGCGAATCAGAGTTTTTTGAGCTCTGGAAGCGAGATGTCTGCTTTGTCGTTCAAGGGAAAGCCCCCTCGTATTTATGATGCTAGGAAGCATTGCAGACTAAATTTGCTCTCTCTTGGGCCACGACCTGTAAACCCCTCGCCCTGTATTTTAGGTGACAGCAGGTTCAGTAAGCACCACCGTCGTCGACCCCGAATGACGCTTTCCAGAAGCCCCGCGGCAGCGGGATGGAGCCGGGGCCAGCCCCGAGCCCGGCCCGCAGCCGCCCGGCCCCGTCGACCTGTGGGGGTAGCGCGGAGCGGCGCGGAGCAGCGCGGAGCTGGGCGGAGCTGCCCGGGTAAACTGCTTGTGTATTTCACATTATCATCCCGCTATCTGCAGGCAATGTAGATTTTCTAAAGATCTAATGAATAAACAACCAGCAAGTGCTGGCGGTGTAATTTACATTGTTAATGCCTACATGTGTATAATAAATATGCATTTGTATGCCTTCAAATAAACTCTTTTTAGTTTCTAACCTGTGGTGGTTTTTTTAAAAAGCCGTCTTTTCCAAGAAACCGATTTTCCTTTTCGTTTCCTGAGCTGGTAGGAAAGGAAGAGACTAGCAAAGCGCTCCACGCCTGATTCCGTGAGAGGGGGGGATGTGCGGGCCTGGGCGCAGCCTGCCCGCTGCAGCGAGCCCCGGGACGCGGCGGGCGCAGCCGCCGCCCGCTCCCCCGGCGCGGCAGGCGAAGGCCGCGGCCAGACAGCGGCGGGCACTCGCTTCTCAGTTTAACTTGCCGCGCTTTTAACGGCAGAACAATTTAAATGTACAATATTAGCTCACAGTATTAGTCTGGAGGTGCAAAGAACAATCCATTCAGAGACCGAGCTTCAAAGGCACCGGATTCCCCTCCAGGAAAAGTTTACCAGTGTGGCTGCTCCCTCCCTCCTTCCCTGCTTCCCCCGCCTCCCCTCCCTCGTCGGAGACAAACGGTTTTCCCTGAACGCCTCTGTAGAGGGCATCCCTGACCAGATTTCCGTCGCCTCGCCGTGTAGAGCCCCGCTCCCCGTGCTCCGGGCCGCGGAGCTCGGTCGCTCCGTGCGCAGCGCCGCCGCCTGCCCGCGGGCTCCCCGCGCTGACACCGGCGGCGGGAAGGCGAAGCTCCCTCTCGCTTCCAGATCTGCGGATCAGCAGCCCCTGCTGACTTCACCTTGGGAGGGATAAAGATTTTCTTCTCATTTTTCGCTGCAAACCAGGTGCCACTTTCTTACACCGCTTGATGGCAAATGTCTCATCTTCAGCGAGCTGTATCTGGCATACATTATTTTAATTAAGTCTATGGCGATTTACTTTCCTCTGAGATCCATTCCACGGTGCAATTAGGAACGTATTGGTGCTAGCACATATGAATATTCAGGAGAGTGTCAATTAATTAGCAGACAGAGGAATCTCATTACGGTGCTCAAAGCCCTTTTAGTGCTAAGCAGAATTAAGGGGGCATTTGCCAATGTGCTGGATTAGTGAATATTTTACTGCGCGCTCATTTAACTTCATTATCATAGCACTTACGCTACTCTCTGATTTTATTAATTAAATTGCTCATTAATTTATCCGGAAAGGGGGATAAAAGTTTTATGACGCCACAGCACTCGCGTAGACGTCTAAAAAAAGCCCGCTCCTGCCCTGCGCTGCCGTTCCGCGGGGAAGCGGTTCCCCGGGCGCGGCGGGATGCCGGGCAGCGGGCGCGGAGCGCTGCGCCCCTCCTCCGCGCGCGGCCCTATCTCCCCTCGCCCCAGAGACAGGTGTAGCGCGGCGCGGGAAAGGGATCGCTGGGAATTTGGGGCGTAGGGTGCGGGCTTCGGCTTTTTTTCCCGGTTTTTCCCCCCGTTTTTTCACCTGGGGAAGCGGGAAAGCCGGGAAAGGTGCGATTAACCCCCTAATCTCCGCGCCAGCTGCAGGAAGAAGAGGAATACGCTCCCCTTTCCTGGCACTCCGGACAAACCCGAACGCGATCTCTTTCCGGGAGAGCCGAGTGTTTCGCGGGGCGCGCAGGCAGGTGGACTGTGAACATTGGAAGGCAGCGAGGAGGATTACGCTCATTTTCTAATTAGGCAATACTTGAATCCTCGTAATTTTTCCGAGGAGCATTGTATTAAGAGCAGCTATTTAAAAAAAAATGTCCGTGGGATATTGTGCTTTGCAAAAAACAAACAAAAATTCCCTCAGAAATGTTTAATATTAAATATTAATCGGATTTAAATTCAATAGCCGTATCTTGCGACGGTTATAGATGCGCGGGAAGCTATAAATAATCAGCCCTTGTGCATCTTCACACAGGAGGGATCGACCCCGTGTCAGCAGAGGCTCCGCAGAGGAAAGGGAGACCGATGGAAATGTGTTTAAAAAGTCACCTCCGTTTCAACACCGAGCGTGGAATTTGCCCAAAAAGGTTAGAAAGACAAATATTAAATCTGTCTTCACAAAGGGAGTCGCTAAATAGATCCGAAATTAATATGCATGTAAAATTAATTAGCTGCATTTCACGACATCAAAATAAGTACCTGGGAAACAAGAACACCTTCTGGGCATTTGGCACCATATGCTAGAATTATACTTAATTGACTAATTACATAAATTAGGCATTAATTGCACAACACATCAAGTATAAAAGATATCTCAATTAATTGCGCGGGGAGGCGAAGGTTAAAGGGGAGGCTGGCGCTCCGGCCAGGGCGGGTGCCGCGAGCTGTGGCCGGAGCCCGCCGCTGGCTTCGGGCGGTCATTAGCGCGTGGAGACAGACAGCCGAGTTCATTAGAATCAATTACCCCGCCGAAGATTGATTAGCGCGTGCCAGGGCGCGGCGTCCCGCCGCCCGCCTCTCCGCACGGGCGCGCGGAGCCGCCCCTGCCTCAGGCGGAGGCCGCTGCCGCCTCAGCCGCGCCGGGGGCCGCCGGAGCCTGCTGCCGCCCCAGAACACGGTATGGCCCGGGTCGGGACGTGCTCTTCGTCGGGCGCTGCCCTCTCTTGTTGGGGTTCCGTGGTGGTAGGTGCCCCTGCCCTCCTCCTCTGTGCCCGCAGGAATTTGATTCTGGGGAGAAAACTCCCTTCCGTGGGGAAAAGGTGCGGGCTTGGCTTGCCTTCCAGTGAAGTCAGTCAGGTTTTCCCTGAGAGCAGGATTAAGTTTGGGGTAACATTAAAAGCTTGAGGTAACCAGAGCTATGGCATGCTGTTTCTGTGCCTCTGAGGTGTGAGGGCATTGATGCCCTCCGTAGGCCCAGCACCCTCCTCGAGGTTTAGGGTGGCTGCCTGGAAGCTGAGGAGCTGCTTGAGAGTGCTGCTCATCTCCTCAGAAGTAAAGGAGTGTCTGTTGCCACCTGGCGGGACCCAAAAAGGTGCCAGGCTACCTGCAGTTTGCCTTGTGGCTAACAATTTCATTATGAGGGTGGTTGTGTTAAAGGGCAGGAAGGATTTTTAACTGATGGGAGTAATTACATCTTAAAAGCGTGAAATGGTGAAAATCAAACTGGGCAGGGAGCTGCAGGTACCAAAGAGGGCCCAGGCTGTGGGGCAAGCAATGGAAAGATTTTAATGGTAAAAGTTTTTGGGGAGGGACTGATGTCTGGTTTGCATTTACACTGGGATTTGCTGAACACCATGAAGTAAAGAAACCAGGCCTACTCTGCACTTGTGTTGAGGTGACTGGTGAAGCTGGGGCCAGGTGTGCATGGCAGGGCAGGCATCAGAGGTGGCTTGCTCCTGCCTTTGTGAGAAGATTTGGGGATTTTCTGCTGGTTTCTTTCGTGAATCTGCCTTACTAATGTATGTAAAATTTGGCTTCCTCCCCTTTGTAAATTAATACTTCTTCCCCTTTATGTATTTGTAAATAAACATTTCACAGGAAGTGGTCTGGTTGCATTAGTAACAATATAGCCTGACTCCTGATGGGCTAGAAAACAGATGAAAACCTGCCACACGTCTATCTTTTTATTGAGACAAAATGTTCGTTTTGATGTAGCAGTTTTGTGCTGTTGCCAGATGCTGAAGGTACTTGAGGGAGATGTTGACAAGTGGATAATTGTCAGCAGAACTAAAATAGACACTTTGTTTACAGTTGAGCATGATTAATTGAGAGTAAATAAAACAGAAGCTCTGTTCATAAACTCTCTCAGCAGCTCAAGTTCAAAATCAGGCAGTATACTCTAGAAAGGAAGGCACTGAACCTGCTATGGTTTTCGATCAAGGGCTTGTTTGCAGGGGTCAGTAATGAGCTCGGTAATTAGAACACAAGGTGCAGCGTGGGGCACCAAGCCTCTAGGCTTCCAGCCACATGCTTTCCTGCTTGCTTTTTCTCTCTGCTGGTTTCTACCCCGCTTCGTTTTGGTTAATATGGCTGGATCACAAAGGGTTCTGCATCACATCTTAATGTAAAAGGTGATGTGCATCTGAATGCTGGACACTCTTGACATCTTCAGTTAAAATGAGGGCGCAGATGCGGTCTAGGATCTTGATCAACAGTAAAATACTAAGTGATGCAGTAACCTTTCTTCCTGTGTTGTAACTTAAGGTGGTTATTGAATACTTCATGCTTCGTAACGGTACTAAGCTGCACAGGTTAGTGTTGATGGGCAGTAAGCCCCAGGTGTGCTTTGCAATTTTTTTGTAAATCAAGAGAGGTTTCTACTCGTGTCTCGGTCGCAGTGTGTTGTAGAGTTGTACAGAAGGTGGCATAGTTAGTATCCAAGTGATACTTATGCCGCTCAGACTAGACAGATGCTGCAGCTCAACTGGAGGAGGGGAAAATAGCACTTAGCTCTTCGGAATTGCCTGAATGTGCATATCTTTCTCAAAATTATAATTTCTCTTTTCTCCTTTGTGCTTTGATGTACTCTGAAGCCACTTCCTGTGTATTACTCTTCCTTTAATGGATGGAAGCCCTACTAAGAGAATGTTGTAGAAGCTAACTTAGCCTCCCCAGTGTGTAGCACACTTTTAAGTTATGAGCATTTTAATTTATATTCAAACTTCCTGCCTGGGTCGTGTCCTTAGGTGGCCAGTAGTTTAAGAATAGCATATCCATGTGTACACCTGTTACCAGTGGACATTGAGGTGCCTGTAAGTGGGTTGCAGCTGCTCACAGCCTGTAAACGAGCCACATGCTTGCTCTATCAGTACTGAAGGGGAGAGGTAAGCTTTCTTGTTAATGGCTGTTGAATCAGTTTACTGCAGCATGCAGCTTTCTTCTTTTTTTTGTAGTAACTCTGTCCTGTAGTCATGGACTTTGACTGGAAAGGGTCTGGTGACAGCAGTCTCTGCCAGTTTCCAAGGAATGCCTATATGAGAATATCCTCCCATCTCAGGCCCACGGTTTAAAGATGTGGTTCTTGGTGACTGTGTTACAAAGGGTCTTTCAGGAGTGTTTGGGAACTACTTGTCTATTACACCTGTATCTGCTTTGAGGGAGAGTAAAACTGACAGGAATTTGTAAGAGGGGCATGGTGGTAAATGTTTATCTCTGCAACAACCTTTAGTTATTTTGCACTCTGAAGCAGTTGTGCCACCAGCCTCCTATCCAGGAATAACAGCACTGAGGGTGCTGCTAGTGCAGTCTGTGGGTGTGATGGGGCTCCATCACCCATGCAAAATGGACTTCTTGTGTCTAGCATTGCTCCTGCAGCTCATTGGCTGCTGGGCTCCCATCCAAGTGGGGACCATTGGTCTTGGAGCCATGCTTAAGGATATTTATTCTAATTGGTCAATAGCTTGTCAATGGGGTTATTAATCAATATACACTTAGATAGTTTATGCTACCTCAGCCAATATGATTGCTATATCCTTACTATTTCTCCAGTCCATTCAAAACCCTTTCCCTTCACTATATCTGTGATCATGGCTTGCTCATCCCTCATCTAGAATGTGTGTCTTCCTCTGGAGCATATGCTTGTCTAAGCTGCAGCAGTTGCTTGCCTGTGCATCTCAGAAGTGCCCCAGGATGCTCCCCAAAGGCTGCGGCACTTCAAAGAGATGCTGCAGGCTCATAGCAGCCAGAAAACAGGCGCTTGCAGTGCTCTAAGCCCCAAAGGTGGCTGCTGGCATAGATGTAAGAGGAAAAGCTCCTTTCAAGGAGCAGCTTTGGAGTTTCCTTCTGTAGGGGAGCACTGGGCACTTCAGGGACAAGGCAGCAAGCCAGGATCATCTGTGCAGGTTGTGAAGATCTTCCCAGAAGCTAGAGCAGCTGTGTGGGGAACTCCTGGGTGAGTTAAAGAACCAAGGGGAAGGCTGGGGAAGTTTCCCTTGCGGAGAGATGAGAGCATTGTCTGTTCTGCTGATGGTAAGCTTTGCAGCCTCCAAGTTATTGCTGTCTTATACTACCTTAAGTCTATTGTGTTACTTGTTTGGATGGTGGTAGGTGTCAGCTCTCCAAACAGCAGACCCTACTTATTTGCAAGACAGAAGGGGGGGGTCAAAAAAAGCGTTTTCCATATGTATGTCAACTTTGCACTTTCACTTAAATGTCTGGTCAAGGACTGTCAGAAAATACTTATGAGATAAAATCCCTTTGGCCATATGCATGAGCCTAACTTACCTAGCACCTATAAAGGGTAAATTCTAATTCAGTCATAAAACAGGCCCAGAGGCAGGGGGTTCTGCTTCAGTTGACATCAGTGGAATTGGTGTATTTTACAAATGGTAATCATCTACCTTATTCAAACGTGATTTGTGTGTAACTTCTGAGTGAGGATATTTTCAGTTTGTCAACGACCCATAAACAAGAGTTATGCTGCTCGGACCTACAGGAATGTCTATTTTAAAATGCCATAAATCTTACTGACTCTGCAGTGTATAGCAAACCTAAGTCTAAAGTCTAAATGACCACATGATATGCTGTAGTAGTGCCAAAAGGTCTGAGCAAAAGTCCAGGCCTCACTGAAGAAGGTGACATCCAATCTCATGCCCTTCTACTTTTTACACATCTTTTCAGCTGCTGTGGCCTGACAGCTGTGTTGGACTGGTAAGATGGTGTGAACTGGTCTAACTGGCCCAGAGAGACTTCCTTGTATAATGTATAACTTGTATAACTGTCCTAGCTTCCTTGTATAATGCCCCAGGGTTTGAAGGGCATAAGCAGCAGATGGATGTGTGGGGTATTCTTGTGGTCAAAAGTTAGTAGCAGATCCTGAAGGTAGTCTTTCTCTGGGCACAAACCTTGAGGCAACCAATCATTTGCTGCTTCATTATCTTGAGAGACCTTGAGTTGAAGTCAAAATTGAAAGAATGAGCCAGACTCATGAAGGTGAATGTGTCTGCAGCTGATGTGTGGACACATGCTGATAGCCATCTGCTGGGATTCGTTGTAGGTAGCTGCAGAAGTACGTTTTCATGTGTAGACTGTGGATGCTATGTGGGGGATGTGTTTTATATGCATATGCTGCCCAATTAAATAGGGGCATAGGTATTACAGTCTGTTTAAGAGGTGCTTATCTTACTGTGTACTCTTAGGAAAGACTGTCTTAACCATTACATGTTTTTTTTGCAAAATAGAATGCCTCTTTTAAGAGGTGTTTGAACATGAAAATCTTGAGAGAGCGTGCACAGTTTTCCTTCTTCACTCTGGGTATGTAAAGTTTTTATGTATTTGCAAAGTAGAACTTTGTTTAACTTAGTTGTCATTAATGGTTAGAGATGCCACGGTGCTAGTACTTTACAGGTCAATTATACATAAAGCATTGCAACAGGATTATTAGAAGGTATTGTGCGATTGAAAATGTATGCGGTACAGGAAGGGGCACGAAATTGCTGTGTACTTAGCGTGTATAATGCAGCTTGCTCAATTTGTTCCTGGCTATTCATAGGAGAGTACATTTTCTCTTTTTAATTGCACAAGATGACAGGACCTTTTAATTAAGGTGGCATCTATAGTATTCATATACTGCAAAACCCACAAATGACTAAAACTTAATAGCGCCATAAAAACTATGGTTAAAGCTTTTACCAACACTGCCATCACAGCAAGAGGTTTTAAATCAAGTATGTCAGAAGCGATCTTATGCCTACACAGAGGCTACTGACTCCAAGAGTAGAGCTGGTTTCTTTTCCTACAGAAATAAGTCTTTGTGAATTTTTTTTTTTTAATGGTTGTAGCAGTGGAACTCATGAGCAGCCCAGCTGCCCCTTCAGGGGTACCTGTCCTCCCTTCTCACATTTCTGCAACTTCTGTAAAATCCTGTGTAAGTGAGATACTGCTTAGGAAAGAGGATAAAACTACTCTTCATCACTAAAGTTTCCTGCTGGTTTCAGTGGGACAGAAGGGCAGAGAATGTGAGCTTTGTGTATGGATAGATGTGCGAAAGCAGACAGAGTGTCAGGGGCTGTAGGAGCAGTGTAAGGCAGGAAGCCTCAGTGCTGTTCAGCTTTGATGCTGACTCACTGTCTTGCTTGGGGTGAACCACACAATCCAGTTTAGGGATTGCATGATTGCAGTAGGGTCACTAATATAACGTGAAGTTAATAATTTACAAGTTCTTTAGCAAGTATCTCATCTGTTGAGCTGATCTTGTAGTGGGGATATTCCTTCACCATCCCCATTTCAGAGCATGCTACGTTGTGGCATCCCAGCATCCTGCTACTGAGGTGGGATATGTGTCAGTGTCAGTTGAACATTCCTTGGTATTGTCTTGGTAACCCTGGTAAAAATGAAAATAGTTCTCAGTTGTGTTTATAAGGGCTTAGGGTTGTGTGTTTTTTTGGTTGGTTAGGGTTTTTTGTGGGTTGTTTCTTTTCCTTTTAATAAAGGAATATTATGCAGATGCTTAACGTATGGCCTTAGTGCTGCCAAGAGCTTTTTGTGGTTTTACTTGTGTTTAGTCTATGGAAAAAGCACCTTTGTGTATATGTGCCAGCTACTGCAGGGAATGATTGCAGGCATTTCTTTTTTCCACAGAATTAGATATTTAACAGTTTGGTTTTAATCATAATGTCATGATGCATGGAGTTCCTCAAACACACTTTGTTATCAATTAAGAAATAAACCCGTTTGTATTATTCAACATTTCCTCTGGGAAAGCAACATGATTTTTACCTTATTGCTAAAAATACTGCATTGTTTACCAGATGAGTATTTAAATAATTTAAAGACGTTATTCCAAAGAGAGATCTTGTTAGAGTGAAAAGTGCTTTACCATGAGAACCTCTAGCAAAAGAGAGGTGGAAAGAGTAAACAGGGAAAGAAGGAGGGACCTAGGGATGTATTAACATTTAGCAACACTAAAATGAATTGTGTTAATCATGTCTGGTTTGATATTAGGGGATTATGCTAAATGAGTGTGTTTTCTCCATTGTCAGGTTTTTAGTGCTGATTTTTCACCTGTGGGTGTGGAAGCAGGCATTTGGGGATTGTACTACGCAGGGCTTTGACTACTGCGGTGGTTCAGCGGGCTTGAATCCTTGAATCTTCAGTCCCCTTTGTATCACTAGTGTAATCCCAAGGGCCCTGAGTGGCAGGAGTTAATTACCTGAGTAGGCAATTCCCACACATGTGACTTGGGCTTCATGGCACAGGGAAAGCTGTATATCCTCCTCTTCCAGCTCTTTACCTCAACCATCTACCTTTTGTTCTGCTTCCTGTTATCCAGAAAGCTGTGGGGCCTTAGTTCAGCACATGCCTGGTTCATCCAGCAAGGGAGCTGAAGTTGGGACTACCATTGTGTTCTGACAGAAGTTAATGTAGCCCTAAAAAGCCCTAAAATTGGAAGTAGAATAAAGCTATTTAAGCCTATCTTTAAGCCCTTTGTTGCTCAAAGGATCCTTTGTTGGATGGGGTATGGATGGAGTATGGATCCTATGATAAAGCAGTACTTTTGAGAACACACAGAACATCTAAGGTGATGATGGAGCCTGTGAATCAGTGCTTATCAGAAAGTATGCCCTAAGCTCTAACACAAGGTAGAGTCAGTCTGACATGTTCTAGGGAAGGTCCCCAGACCATTTTACTACTGAAATGGATTAATTTATTTTACAAACATTTCATGTGAATCACCTTAATCTTGGCATATGTCAGGTTGCACATGCAGATTAGTACTCTTCACAAGACAATTCAAATTGGACATTGAAAGAGAGGGATGGAAATATGTAAACAGATTTTCATAAAGTGTGATTGCTTGTCTGAGCCCCAGGTCACGAAAAGAACTTGTCTTGCTTCTCATTTCATCTGTTAAATGACTTGCAAACACATGCTTAAATTTAATCCTAGAGATTAAAACATTTGGTAATTCTGTCCTAAATGTAGTTATACTCCCAAATAGCCTTTGTGCACTTTCACATTGTTTAGGAATTTCATTTTCCTGCAGTAAGGGGAAAATTAAGGGAAAGTAAAGGCAAAAGAAACAGATGTTTGGCTGTAACTGCAACGATCTGAGGACTGTGACAGGACAAGGTTTGTATGTGGGGATTGTGACTTAGATAATTTGGTATGAATGGAAAAATCAGAAGTTTTTAGACCCACGAGAATTCCTCTGTAAATGATGTGCTCTGTTTGTATTTCTGTATTCACTAGAAGAATTTATTCTCACCCAAGCATCAACATTGTTGGAAGACAGTATTGCTCAGGTTACAGAAGCTTTGGGAGGTGTTCATGTTGAGGCAGAGTCAGTTTCTCTAAAGCAGTCCAGTGTCAAATGGTCCAAAGAGTTTGAAAGCAAGAGAAAAGCAGTATTGTTTCCTGATGCAAGCTGATTGCACATGCTTTAAGCAAAGAAACTTTCAACCCTAATAAAGGTTTTGAGTCACAAGTATTTGCTGTTGTAGTTGGACTTGGTGGATATTTGGTACCCTACAGGATTCAGTGACTCTCCCTGTGTAATTCGTGATTGGATTTTATACCTAGGTTCTGTATTGGTAGGGAAATGAATTGGTTGTGCTTGGTGCTTTCAAATGCCATGATAGCAAGCAGTGATGCTGACTATCACCATTTTTAATTGAAAGGAGGTTGGGGACAAGCAGTTGTGGTGAGGAATTGGATGCTTGGCTCTGGGATTAATTCCCTGTCTATTTGTCTCATGGAGCTTAGAGTTCAACTTCAGGGCATATTTCAAGGCGACGTTTATGCCCAGGGACAGGTCTGACAGCAGCACTACGTGCAGCACTCCTACTGACTTCAATGAGAGCTCCTCACAGAAAGCAAGGGTAGAATGGCCCTTGAAGTTTGTGACACAGAGTGTGGCTTGAGGAAATGTGTGCATGTTTTGTGCTTTGGGTGTATTTTTCAATGAATATGCTGCCAATCTAGTAGTGTTTTGGGCCTTGATCCTGCTGTGCAGATTCAATAGGCATATGCATGCTGTTGAATACAGCACGTTGAACATTAATTTATGGGAATTTTGTAAGCAAACTTTGTATGTAGCAGCTATAACAAGCATGTTTTTACAAGCTGAAAATATGTAGGCATTATATGCTTTTCTAAATTTTAAAGGCTTGTGCTTTTTTATTGTTACTACAGAGGTTACTGTTTTGAGACATTTGCTTAATAGAAGAGAATGTTCAGTAATATCAGCACCTGTCTGAAGCTGACACCTTTATTGGTAGACAAATCTTTACATGCCAGTGTTTTTTTGTATTGGGGTCAGTCTTCGATGACGAAAATTGAGTATTTGCCCTTCTCAAAGGGCAGAGATGGATCCAAAAAGAAATATTATTTTTGTAGAGTTCTGATGAAGCAAAGAATGAGATCAGAGGAAATCTGGAAATGTGGGCTACTTCCAAAGCTTGGGTCCTTCTCAAAAGTCAGATGATCGGAGAGAACCTGCCAAAGGTTGAACCTTAATTATCTGCTTCTGTTCATAGGTTGTGGAAACAAGTAACTGGAAGTGAAGTCTGACCCTGGGTCTAGTGTTCATGTTGTTAACCTTTGTGGCTATGGATGTATCTCTTTTCTGCCCTAATGTATGCTACTTTGTCCCCCTCGCTACCTGTGCAAGGTACCATTATAGTCACCTAAGCAGGAGCAGAGCAAGCAATCTACTCTGCACTGTCAATGGGAGTGAGCCAGTGTGCAGGAAAAATACCAAAACGAAAAGAATCTAAAGGCTGATCTCGAGGTGGAAAGTTGTCTTGTGATTTCTGAAAGCGAGTAAAGCTGTGGCATGCATGTTCAGCACGGGGGGTAAAAGCCCAAATGCTCCAGCTGGGCTACTCTACTGATCAAGTGCTGTGTTACATACAAACCTATGGAACTGCTTTGCTGTGGGAAAACTTTTTGTGTTCCAGGAAGCATGATTGCCTCCCACTTGTGCCAGAGTCCTGCCACTGCTGAAACTGCTGGCGCTGAAAAAGGTTTCTCTTGTGTAACTCCTATGAAATGCTGCTGCAGAACTTTGTTCCAAAAATATACATGCACTTTTTTTATTTTGAAAATAGGGTCACCTTAAACTTCATGAGCTTCACAGTCTGAACGAGCAGGAGGACCATGTTGAGAAAATTGTCTCTGGGGATGTAGTTTTCAGTAAGTTCACTCAAGGCATGAGTCTTGGGTAGAGTGATTTGATTCCATTTAATAATGCCAAATTTGACAAGAGTAAAAACACCTTCGCTGTTTAATCTTCCACTAGAGGGGGAAAAAAAAAATCAAAATACTTTTTTCTTTCCCAGAATAGCTAGCTGGCAGAAAACTTAAAAAACACGAATCCCCTTCTTGATACCAAGTCACTTTGTTGATGAACAATGCTCCCAGCAAAAACTGGGAATGATACCAGATAAAGGATGCCCGGCATCATTAGCTGCATTATATATCAATAGTTGTGCTTCCTTGCTTACCAAGTGTATAACCTTGTGTGTCCTTAAAGTGGAAAAACAAAACACCCACCACCCTAAGGACACCTGGGACTGCACTTCTAAGAAGCCAAGAGAAATAAAAAGGTTTTATTAAAATATTATGAATTATTGTTAACATATATTTACATAATTTAATTCATCCCAGGAAACATCATAGAGAATGAAATATTATGTACCTATAGTCACGAAGCCACCCTCTAATTTTATCCTTTGGCTGCTGTGATCCATCAGTACAGTAGCTCTGCACTTGTGGGGATTTGCTTACCTTATGTAATAACGTGACAACCGATGTTTCCAACGGGAGCACCATTAGGTGGGGTGGTTGGCTCCATTAGCCCAACCCTGAACTGGAAAGATCCTTTTCCTGACCGAACAGTTTAAAATGTTACGGGTAGTGGGCTAAGTAAACTGGGTCAGTGGTGTTACTGGAAAGTGATTGCTGTGGTAGGAACTGACATTTAAGGCTTTGATATTTCTATTACAAGCTTTTTTTTTTTTTCTTAGGAGTGCTTAACTTGGAATTAATTTTGCTAGGCTGAATGACATTAAGATAAGAAAACTGAAATTCCTTTGTGCTTCTTGTAATCTCTGTTGAAAGTTTAGTCTCTGAAATTTGTTGGGTTTTTTAGTTCAATCTTGTTCTGTAGCATTTTTTGCAATTAACAGCTATTAATTCGATGGGGACTGCTGCCATTCTTGGTCAGTTGTTTGCACAACTATTATTTTAAATAGAAGACTGCTAAGAGTCTGATTACACTAATGGAAATGAGAAGGAAAACAAGGCTGAAGAAAGCGATATGGTGTTAACAGTATCTTCTAGAAAAATTAATTTATTGCACGGGCCATTACTACAAGTAAAATCTTAGAGAATCCTGGGATAAATTGGAAGGCAGAGAGAATTAGAGCCTTTTGTGTGTCCTGTGTACAAGTGACAAGGCTTTTCGTAAAATGTCAGCATTCAATCACAGAATAGTCTTACTTGCAAAACCATATGCATAAACAGGATCTTCTGTTTCAGAGCGGGAATAGGGCTAATTGTGTTGCTGCCAAACAAATCTATTTGACAGCATGTACATTAAAAGGGCATTATGCTAGTGAGGAAACACACAGAGGAATCCTGAAAATTGCTTGTCAGAAAGGATAGTGCTGTTGGGGTGACCAGATGCTTGTGAACCACAGGTGCATTGTTACAACTTCTTGTGGTTTTAATCTTTCAGTTTTGAAATTCAGGAACACCTGCATTTCCTGATCACATCTGTCTGCTTTGCCATCTCTATTTTCCTCTCTGTCAGCAGTTGGCTACCAGATGAGCTTTAGATGAATAGCATTCACCTTACTTCAGAGTTGGTTTATGATGCTGGTTAGATGAAATAGTTCCAGCAGATACTCTCAATAAGCAAGGGCCTGTACTCTCTGCAGTTCATTGAACCCATATGGATGAGAACAGCTGGAAAGATGGGTTTGCTACCTGAGGCCAATGTTTGTGTTGCCAACCGCGACTCCAGCTTGCTGACCCTTGTATAATTCATTGCAGTTGAGGAAATGTTGCTCACACTATTCCATTTTATGATGAATGGCATTACTTAAAACTGATAGTCTTGTAAAGCAGTGGTGACTTCCCATGTCTGACAGATGTGAACAAAGAATACAGTCAATAAATATTGCCATGTTCTAAAGGAAGATTCACTGCTTGCAGTTGAGGGGGAGGAATTTCAGTGCAAACAGAAAACAGGTGGAGAAGAAGCTGGTCTAAAATTACCATTTAGAGGTTATGCTTAAGGATGGACCTTTGTGGGGATTCATGCATTGTGGGTCTCTGAATCATCCAGCTATAGTCCTGCAGGCACATAATTTCTATCTGGCATCATGGAACAGTTATTGCTTCACTGACCCTCTTATGGTAGCCAGGCAAATCGTTTGAGTGACCTTGCTGAGCTTAGACTTCTGTGGAATTTGCCCAGAAAGGAAAGGATGCCTCAGGAAGACCTTGTCTGGGTAATATTTTCTATTTACTGCTCTTGCTTTTGGGATTGTTCTTCATCCAGACATTTCCTCGTGTGTTTTTATTAACAGCTTTTTCAAATCTAAGATTGAATATTTACATGTTTGTGTGAGAGCATCTGACCTACTTACCAGTATCTCTGAACTCCATGAGATGTCCTTGGTAGACTTTGCTGTAGGCCCTTGCAGATGCCAGCCCAAAATTCTACTGAGGGAGAGATTAGATGATTAAATCCATAAGAAAAGCAAAAAGGCAGATTCTTTGAAAGGTCAGGAATATCTACGAGAGGCTGTTAAGGGAACGAGGAACTGAGAAGAGAAAGAAAGTGTTTTAGCAGGTTTCTCTGAGAGACTTTGCATGCAGTATTATGGTCTGCAATATGAAGATGGCTGCTGGGTAGGTGGAGTTGAGAAGATTTCTGTATGGGTTGGAGGCAGGGAAAGGGGAGTAGATGATAGGCTTCGAAGGTAAAGTGAGGTGGAAACAGAGGGTAAGAAGGGAGCCAGATTCCTTGGGAATATGAACACTGCTTTCATGGAGTCAGTGTACCTATGATTTTTGAATTTATAGCATAAAAACTTCATTGATCATATTTATATAAGAATATACTGGTCCTGCAATCACTTAATATTTATCCATATTCATTCTGGAGTAGGTGTGCAACTGTTTCACAGTCTCCTGATTAACCTCTTTCTAGTCTGTGGAGTTATAAATTAAGTAACATTTCTATGGAATGTTACGAATATTACACAGATCCAAAGTGCTTTTGAAGTTGAGGTATGGATTGGTATTTATCTCCTGGTCTTTCGTGGTGTTACAGTGAACCAGCTGTGGTATGGTGGGTATTGTCCCAGAAATGTTTCATATCATTAAACTGTAGCTTTTGTTGAAGTTACTCTTCTCCATGGCCTCCATTCAAAAAACATATAAAATCTCTTTGCTAAACGGATCTTAAAGGTGTCTGAAGTTCAGTCCACAGACTCTAATAACAGGAGAAATTTAAGAATTTGTATAGGCAGTGGCTGAAATGAGACCTTTTATAAGTTTTATTTTGGTGCCACAAGAACCAGTTACAGAATTAATAGATGCTTTGTTTTTCATTCTCAGTGACTGAAGCTTGCTATGCTGTAGAAATCAGTCCAGAAAAGTATGTGCAGTAACCTTCTACTTGAGCGATGTTCGTTGTGCTTGTGATAGAAGGAAAGAGGAAGATAAAGGCTTCTCACCTACAGGCTATGAATACTACAGCAGTCTGACCCTCTGTGCTAAGTTCTGAGGATGTGCTCTATCTCACCCCTGACTTGGCCCCAGGTAGGCCAGCAGGGATGCTCCTGAATGTGCAGGTCTAATTTAAGCAGCCCTGGCAAAGTAGATCAGACGTTTGTGCGTGCAGACAGTGTGTTTGGAGTTAGGTTGAGAAAAGGCATCTCATTTGATTTGTGCTTTGCTTTGTTGTCACTAATGTTACATCTACTGAAATCAAAGTTTCAGAACTGAAATGCAGCTGCAGTGATTTCTGCATTTCTCTTGTTTCTTTACATTCTAGTGCATAGCCACAAGGGGCTGAATTAAGGTTGTCTGGGCAGCTTTTCTGTGCTTAACTTCGCAATTGTGCTGCTTTAAAAGATTTCCCAATTAAAATGCAAATAAATAAGCCACAATAAAAAGTGAAATCATGTGAAATTAAATTGATACTCATTTTGGTAGGAACAGTTCTTTTAAGTTTATCATGTAGATCTGCACACTCTGAGTTTTCAGACTAGCAAAATGATGGTTATTTTTTATCTTGCGTATGAACCACTCAGGAGAATAGAGACATAAATATTACTGTCTCTGGATTTCACAGTTGTTTGCAGTAAAGGAACATGGGAACTCCTGATGTTAATGGCAGAAGGTGTGCAGAGGTGTTATCCAAAGACTACTAGCCCTTTTGCTAGCTCTGGTGAGCCTCTGGATTTTCTTGTCTGTACCATCCTTCTGTTTGCAGACTTAACCAAGATGGCCTTTTCATTGATTTCTGTTTTCTGGAGCTGCCTGGCAGCCTAATTAGAATACTTGTGCAATCAATCTGGAAGCAATCTGGAAATCTTGGTAATCTTCCAGAGACTGTGCGATGGGTATGGGGCTGAAGAGAACTTCTTCTGCCTAACGGACTCTATTTGAGATGCAGCGAACTTCCTGCTATGGGCAGCTGAGCCCAGAGAAGAGAAGGGAGAAAAGATGAAGGAAGATGGGAAGGAGTAGATGGCAGTAGTGTAGGAGTGATGGATACATGGGGAGGGGAGAAGTTGGGACCAGGTGTTTCTCTGCTTACCTTCTTCCCTCTTCACAAACATATTGAGGCTCCTCATGCTCTTGTGTGCTGCCTTGAGTAGAGGAATGGTGGTTGCTAGAAGTCAGTGCTGCATTGATGGAATAGGGAGTGGTGGTTGTTTTCTGCTTTGTGGCTCAGACGTTTATTCAGCGCAGCATCAACTGCTGCAGTTCCTTTGGTGATGATAAGAAGCCTGCCCTGGCTAGGTTCAGGACTTTGGGCAAGCTGCCAGACTCTTTGCAGTAGCAGTGAGAAAGGGGAAACTGTGATTCCACACTTTATATCTCTGCCAAAACCAAATGGAATTTCATGACACAAAGAAAAGGCACTTCACCACCTGGAGGGCTGCATATCAAAGGCCTCCTGCACACAATGGAGGTGTGAGAACTTTTAAACATGAGGTCACAGATTTGTCTAAAATTGAAAGTATTAAGCAACCCAGGTAGAGAAGTTATTTAGCAGATCCTCTTGTAATGCCAATACATGCACTTCTGTGTGTATATATATGTGTGTACACGTATCTATAGATTTGAATATAATATTGTGTATGAAATAGAGCTACAAAGATGTCCAGAGTGTGACTGATGTAATGTGAAAGGTCACAGTTTCACACCGGGATGTATATAGACAGAAACACCAGCTGAAATGGATATGGAAACAAGGCCAATATAACATCTTCGAGAGTCAAAAATTCTTGTATTTATTTCTTGCATTTTGCACTTCAGTTCCTCGGTCTGTGTTGTCTGTCTTTCATTTTGTCATGTCTCTATTCAGATGCCACAGTCCTTAGGGGGAGCTGTGTTTTCCTAGCTGTGTGACACAGTGCTTTTGAAAGCTAATGACTACTATAGGAAATGAATATTCAGTGAGATGGCATTTTCATGATTGCAGCTTCTGTCACCAGTGATACCCATCATCATATGGAAGTCTTAGGATTCAGGATGTGGTCTTGGAAGCCTTAGAAATGCACCCACAGAACTAATTCTGCAAAGTAATCAGTCACTTATGAGCATTTAAAAAAAAAAAGAGGCATCTTCAGGGATGCACATCTGTTGTTGTTGGTGTGTATACGGCCTTTGTGCTTTGATAGGTTCTTGACCCTCACCAGTATTTTACAAATCTCACTATTTGACCTGTTTCATGTATCTAAGTGCATCTAAAGTCTAGTATTAATAAATTTAGGAACTGTTGCATTTGGTAATTGGTTTCCAGTGCTTATTCCTGGCATCTGATATTAAAACATAGGAGATCAAATATAAACACTAATTTTATTAGACAGTAACAAGTACAAATTTATTGGTTTATTGTTGAAAAATGTATTCAATTACACAGTTCTGTGGACCAAAACATGACCTGGTATAGTGTATCTGGTAGTGCTGTATGCCACACTTGAACTAAAGGCAAAAATGTGTCAGTAGCCATAAGAAACAATTTGGGTTTGGAAATTTAAGATTAAACTGGACACCTAGCAGAGGTCTGCTGGAGTTGTAACTGAGCAATGGAATACCCTCTCTTGTAAAGTAACATGCCTCTAAGTCATTTAAAGTGCAATCTTTTTGAATAGACATATGAAATTATTTATCACCTTACTGCCAATACTGATATAGTATCTGTGTAAATGGCCATGCACAATCAAGTATAATATATAATCATTCTTAGCTCACTAATACTGTGGGCTTTTAGGGTTTTTGATGAATCTTCAAAGCAGTAGGACAAGAAACAATTCCTACATTTCTAATCTTATCTTATTTGAGAGGGGAAAGAACTTTGTGTCATGTGTTGATAGTTTCTGGACTTGTTGGTTATTTGTTGAAGTGGTTGAGAAGTTGCCATAGGCTTTCTAATGTTTTTAGACATGTTCCATGGACAGGAAAAAAGATCTCATTTTAACCAGCAGTGGGATTTCAGATACCGTCTGTAAAAGGGTAGGGTAGTATTGACTTGCTATGACAGTGGTGCTGTGACATGTGCAGTGCTTGCTTTGATGTGACTTCTGTCCGCACCATGTAACAGAGTTTCTCTTTTGTTTGGCTCATAACAGTGATTTGGGGGATGGGGGACCCCCAGTTAATGGTGGATGATTGATGGTAGACCAAACGTTCAGAACCTAGCCTGCTGTTGGACATTGAGACAGCTGAACTGTAGCTCCCAATACCAAGATGTTGTTCAGTGTCAGATGGGAGAAAAGCTGAGGGAAGAACTGTAAAAGGGAATTTGAAATACAAACTGAACAAAGGAAAAAACCCGATTCCTGTGAGAAGCAAAGAAAGAATGTGAAAAAGAGATATTTTAATGTGAAGCATGAAAGAGTGGATACACAGCATGTGGAGATTTCCAAAGAAGGATAATAAAGATGATTGGAAAATAATAAGGAATACATACAGTACCTACAAGTTGGAAAAAAAAAAAAAAATGAGGAGGGAGTGACTGGAAGGGCAAAAATAAGAAGTATGAAGGCACAGTGAGTGGGAGGGTTATAGGCAAGAAATGATGCACATTGCTTGTGAATTAGAGGAATTGTTTGGGTTGTTTTTCCTATTGAACCTCCATGAAGAGATTTTAATGAAAAATTGGTGCTGCACTAACAGTGATGTATTTTCATGGATTGGCATGGAAGTTGGTGTGGTATACACAGGTTCCTTAAGAGGCCTCAAATATGCAGTATGTTGGCAAGGCAAACTTTAACTGAGAAAACTGTCCTTAAGCTTGTTTTCCCGAGTGTTGAAGCGATATCTTCAGCTCAAACATGGGGCACTGAATCTGACAGATACTCTAAAGCACAAATTTATTAATCATCTTGATCCTCCCTCAAGTTCTAAGACAAGGTCTGTACTTTGAAATATGTTCATGTGTTTAATACCATCCCTCTTTGAGGTCTGTCTACCATGCACAGAGGAACATCTATGAACAAAGGAGAATTGTCAATGACAATAGGAATCAGGATTAAAAGGATGATAAAATTTTGCTGGCATTCAGAAAAATCTTTAAATCATCACTTTTCAGGTGAGAAGTGGAACTGGTAATTAGGGCTTTACTGTAATTGAAAAATTATTGAAAATGCAGAAGTTTTCAACAGTCAGAAATGTGGGTATATCTCCCACACCCTGAATATTGTTTGGGTTGGCTTTGCTTTGGCTTCTCATTCCTCTCTGCCCTGCCTTTACCAAGAGACCAAGTGCTGTTTTCCAAAAGCAGCTGGGTATGTACCTGAAAATACAAATTCAGGCAATTCTGTTCACAGTTATTTGCATGGGGAGCTTTTGGTTTCATATGTTAATCTCCAGAGTGATGTACTGAGTCAGGGTAGCTTCAGTGCTAATCTCAAAGTCTTCCTGATTTTGACATCAAGTCACTGTTGTCAATTTTCTGTCTGATGGTTAGAAACTGAAGGGATTGGAGAAGTAAGTGTCATCAACCTATTTTTAAAATATCAGTAAAAATCTTGAGTATTTAGAGACTCTGAAGACATCAAAATGACAGATCTCAAGGAAAGTACAGTGAATCCATAAGAGCAGAACTAGATTTGAAATACTTCAGGTTTGGTTATTGGGCATTTAAATGTAGTAATCTGCTGAGCCTCTGTTAAGCTTGCTCTCATGTCCTTATACTTCCCAGGCCATTGGTTGGTCAGCAGTATGATGTTATTAACTAGTTAATAAAGCTAGCATCACCATTTCCCCCTGCCTTGTGTCACTTCTTGTGTTTATGTGACTGACAGTGGTTTGAGATGGACTGTTCTCCTCTGGTCTGCTTTTGAAGAGGAGAGTCATGCTCCCAGAGAGTCAGAAGTAGTTCCAGGAAACGGACAACTGGGACAGATGACAACGGGAGAGCTCAGAAGAGAATGCTAAAATTAAGTGACAACCACCTTAAGCAGTCCTTAACCCAAGAGCTTGGTGTGTACCAATGCCTAAACTGTAGCCTAGGGGTTAGAGGTAGGATTGGGGTCAGGCTTCTACGAAAGAGTGCAGTGAGAAATTGATGAGAATAGCACAGAGAAAGTAGCTATCAAAGTAATCTGAGAACTTCTGGTGAGATAGTCTCTCGGTTCCAGGTAACCTGGGTGTGTGGCAATGTTCCTGGCTCAATATTCAGTCAAGGATAAGATTACAATTGAAGGGTTGAGAGTGAAATGTCCTAGACATTAAGTCTCAGAAGGAATTACCAAAGAAAAGTGAGGTCTGCTTATTAGTATTTTGCCCTCAAGCACTCCTTAGCCTGGGTACCAGGAATGTTTCATGGCATAAGCCTCAGCCTAGGGTTAGAATTCCAAGAAAAAGATGATGGTAGAAGTTGGAGTAGAGCTCAAGCTGGAGCTGCAGAAATGATGAAGTACAGCAGGAATGCTCCCTGAGCAGCTCTTAGACCAAGGATTCAGTATGTGTCATGGTGTAAATCTCAGCATTGGGTTGAGATTTATATGTGAGAGATTTAAGATGTGCAGGGAGTGCAGATCAGGATGGGCAGCTGTTAGCTCACCTTCACCCGGAGATGTCTCCAGTCTGGGGCCTCTGTGTCCATTAGGAGTTAGGGGTGAATCTTAACGAGGGGACCCTGAGGTGCAGCCCAAACAGAACTCTCTAATCCTCTCTTCCCACCAGTAGTAAGCACAAACAGTGCACTTGTTAGGAGGTGTGCAAGGAGGTTCTCAGTGAGCGGGACCCCTAGCAGCTAAAAGGCATTAGTTGCCCCTGCAAAACAGCCACCAAACACCCCCCACCTTGTTCCTGCATGTCTCCTGCTTAATGTGTTAAGTAGGCTGAACCCCAATGTAGGGAAGATGAGTTCCCTAACTGTGTCTATATGTTATTAAAATGTGTGAAGGAACACATACACATGCATGCAAATGTTTGAACTTGTGGTTTTAAAAGCAGCTAATAGTTGAGAACGGTATAAGCAAAGGGGAAAGGTATTGATTTTATGTCACACAAATGTAGGTGGAATGCCTAAGCATTAAATAATGTTCCCAGGGCACTTTTCAGTGTGACCAGCTGAAACAGAAGAGCACAACATATTTAACGATCTGTAGAACACAGCTTCCTTGGGGTCAATAATGTGTACTTAACCTTTAGGCTTTCCATGTTGTCTGCTTGTCCAGTTGGTTTATGAAGTGTATGTTAACATGATTGGGGATTTAAGGCAGTGATAACTTGATCTCTCAAACATTCACTGCTGTTGCATGTAAATGTTGAACAAATCCATTGTGAATACTGTCTAGGTTTTCCCAGTACAGCCTGCAGCAGCTGCTGTTCCTCATATGCAGCCAGGCTGCTCTGACTGCAAGTCAGTAGCATTTATAATGTAATGTGAACAGTAGGATCTCTACTTTGGTTTTACCATAACTCTATTAATGATATTAAAACCAAAATTACCTGTTCTGGTCTTCTGCTTTTTCCAGTGGACTCGTGCTTATTTGGTGTCACAAGTAAGGATTAATTTGCTTTAAAGAACATAATCAAATAAGAAATAAAGGCAGAACTTTAGTTGTTAGCAAGCATTCCTCAGTTAAGAGACTGAAGACTTTTACAAAGTGATACATGTTAGACACTAAAGTCTAAATGAAATGTAACTGGCAGTTGAAATCAGCCTTTCTCACACAAAAGCTAAAATCAGACCTTTATTCAGCCTTAGTGTGCAGATGAGAACCCTGTGTCCCATTTCAAAGAATTACTGTGTCTCTGAAGAAGACTGAAAGAAGTTTAATCTGATTTTACACAGCCTGTCCCTGTGGAAGGGTCACAAAATGAGGTGTCCTGGTGTAGCAGCAGTACTCATGCAAATCAATCCTAATATACTCTGACTTTTCTTATATTCCTGCAATTCCAATATGGGTGGCTCTTACCAGTCTTCAGAGGATAAGTATATAAAGCGCAACATCTAAACCAAATTTTTTCAGAGCTGAGTTCAGTCTAGATTTTGCTTCCAGAGAGGAGATCCATTAGGTGCTTATTCTCACTGTTGCCATCTTTTGAAGTTAGAGGAGATGAGGGTTAGTGTTGCTAACTAGATGAGTTACTGTGGCTTCATAGGCAGCTTTTGAGTTGTTGAGCAAAGATAATTTTTTCCACTCTTTTTATCTGTTACCAATGCAAGGTAAAAACTTGTTTGCATAAATATCACTCTATACTTCCCTTGTCACCACAAGCTCAGATTGCAAACATGGGTGATCACCCATGGTCTTCAAGCAGTATTACCCTCATGTAGAGCTGAAGGCATTGCTAAAGAACTGGGACTCCTGAGGACTCATCTCTCAGTCCTTCAGGTTTCTCCAGAACTTCGTAAGAACTTATTCCCAGCTTTTAACGGTCTCAGTCGCGAATGGCAGAGACAGAAGTGTGGCCAGTTAGCTACAGCAGATGTGTGCAAGATGAGTCTTCTGCTTCTCAGTAGTGGCTTTACATGTGTGTGTATATATATATATATATATAAAATAAAAGCTTGTGTGTAGCAAACAAACCTTTTCTTTGAGTATATCATGAGCCTGCTTGGCCAGCATCCCTGGTATTTTAGAGCTTGCATGACCCAGACTGACTCGTGTAACGTCTGCTGGGTGAGGTTTTTGTACTGATACAAGGCTGGTTTTGCTTGAGGTTTGTACAGCAGTATAAACAGTGAGAGCGAAGCTCAGTAGTACATGCCACATGAATCCTGCTTCTAGAATAAACTTTCGTAGCTTGAAGTTCGTAAAATATGTAGTAGTTAGTAAAATGTGAGATCCCAAGTGTTAAATGTAGCTTATTTCAGTGTTATTTTCTTGTTGTTGTGGAATACTGTCTTTGATATTCTTAATGTTTTTAGGGTTTTAAAAAGCAAATTAAAGAGGCTGAAAAATATTGCAATTGTTTTAGTAAATTTTTTATCATCTCCCTCTCCTTCCAGTATCTGTGTGTGCCTGAATCATGTATCATTGTGTCAGTTTCTAGGCTGCTACTTTTGAAGTTTTGGTACTTGATTGACATCTGTCATCACGGCTGCATCAGCCAGTCCTTTCATGCTTCGGGACATTGGCTATAAAAACAGCCAATAAAAAATCAGTGTCTGCTACTTGCAGTCTACAAAGCAGAGGCTTAGGTAGTGAAGCAGGCAAACCTAGAGCCCGCTTCAGGCTGCCCTTTGTAGCTGGTACGTAGGGCATGTTCTGCATATCTGCGCTTTTCCGCCCGAGCAGCAAGCTGTGCGAACCTCACAGGAGCTGTAGTGCTGTGCTAGGCTCCAGCTGATGTGGTGTGTGTTCTGTGGCAGTAACCAAACGTACCGTGCTGCTCACAGTGATGAGTAGTGGTCATAATTCTGTAGAGAGTCACATCTCTGGTAGAGCTTTAGGTCTTTTACAGGAGAGCTGTAGTTAAAGTATAGAGCTGGTAGTTTGCAGGCTTTGTTCCCAGCTCTGCAAGAAGGCTGCGTGTGGCAAAAATGTGGTCTGTGATTCAGCAGGAAACTGAAGCATCTGCTTTGACTTAAGCAGCAAGTAGCCACCGTGATTTCCACAGAATTGCTGTCTTGTTTTGGAAATGCTTGAGTCTTTTGCTGGATAAGGGCACATCAGTGCCATGGAAGTACAAATACCACATGTGCATTTGGTTCGCAAGTAAACCGAAGAGGAAAATGTTGTATTTTCAGCAAAATGTTGTCTTTGGCAGGGAGGAACAAGAAGAGATGATTTTTTTTACATTTGTTCTGATACCTAAAAGATTTTATAGAAGCAACATAGCTTTTAGTTTTTACTCATCCTTTCTCAGCCAGAGTATTGTCTGTCTGGCTTGCTTTCTTCTAAGGTCAGGATCCAAGTCAAATCTAAATTTTAAGGGTATTTCAAAACAGATTAAATTAGTATGCCTGCCAGTTGTCTTATTTAATTTCCTTTCCTTTTATTTTTCTTACATTTCTTTTATATTTTTAAGTAATCTATTACCTATGTTTGTTAGGAACTATTAGGTTTCTTTCAAATAAAAATTGATAACTTGTTAGACATGAGGGTGTAATCCAATGAATACTTTTTGCCCATAGAAATGACAGTTTCCGTATGAGTAGCTGTATTGATTTATTCCTGTATACAAACATTTGAAGGACAGAGCCATAAAGTTATATTGTATATACATGATGCTGAGCCTGTCAGGGGAATTTCTCTCACAAGAAGAGAATACTTTCCTTCAGTGCCCTTTCTCCCTGCAAGTAATCTGTCACTGCATAATTAAATGAGAAAGTAAATAATGTTATTATTTCTGGGCATGGACACAGTGAACACAGTAACAAATCAGATCCAAAAAATAGCTGATGAGAGGATTTGTAGAGATCCTTGATGCAAAGTTTTAAGAGCAGTACAACAGATACCTGCTCTAAATTGTCTGCCACTGTAATTAAAAGTATAAATGTTTCAAGCTGAATACATCCTATTAGTAAGATTTTAGGAAACAAAAATTTAATTTATTCACATTCGATATGGTCTGTAAATGCCACCATTATATGCCTTCCTCTGGCCTTTGATTAGCTATGGATTAATAAAACTTTTATACCTTCTTTGTCAGCCTCATTTTGAACTCTGTTTTTGCATACTGTTACTATTAAATAAATGAATTAGTGTCCAGAAATGTGTCATGCATATTACCTAGCAGCAGGAAGCATAATACAGTGGTCAGCTCCCCAGGAGCATTATAAATCCTAACACGCTCGGTAACCTGCTCATATGGACCTATTAAAAGCTTGATGATTTAGTGAAGCAGTATTTGTGCTTAACAATGGAATTTTAGTTAATTCAAAACAAAGTAAATCATTTCCAATTACAGTATTTGAATATTCACAGTAGCTATGCAAGGATGTGTAATGTTGCCAGGCAAGGGGGGGAGAAAAAGAAGGCGTTATAAAGGTTGACTGGAGTTTAGCGTTTCGAGTGGTCGTGGGGGTGCCTGAGCATTAAATGAACACCAGTGTTTGTAAAACATGTTTATTTGACGTAGTTGCTTCACTAGAGAGATTAAGGAGCTACAGCCTAGAATGGGGAACGCGGTTTCCAGAGACTCCGAAGACTTTGGCCAGGAGGGCTCCTGAAGGTTAAGCAGCAGCAATGACAGGAGAGGCACCCAGCCAAGGGATGGAGAAGCACGTAATGCAGTGGGTACAGACAGGACAGGGTGACCATCAGGGATCTGTGGTCAGTTTAATGGCATTTTTCATACCTGGGCTGACCGGACACTCTGCAGCAGGGTCTCGCAGGTGGTCTAAAGCTGCAGCTGGCAGAGGAAGTGAGTGAGCATCTGGCAAGTTATCCTGGAACACTGTTGCAGGAAGATGATGAGGGGTTGCAGGGGGGAGCCAAGATCCATGAAAGGTCTTGCTGTGTCTTTCACGTGTAACCAATGCCCTGTGAATGCACACACATAGGTATACATATACATATACATACACACGGCACCTGACGCTCAGGGTCCTGAAGGGATTGTCCATGCAGAGGGCTGCTGATTGCATTCCCAAGTAATTGTCAGTGTACAGGAAAGCTGCTGTGGAGGTGAGACCTCGAGGGCATTCAGAAGAGTAAGGTGGTCTTAATTAGCAATCAGTCAAAAACAGTTGAGGAGACTAATTAAGAAGTCTCTCTTCACTATTTTTCTTTCCACCCATTTTAAACTTTTTTTATTATTATTTTCTTAACCCTGAAGCCATCTGCTTAAGCAGTGCAGTGACTTAGAGTGGCCTTAGGTTTAGTAATGGTGTTAAAGGGAAAGAAAGGAGATTGCAGTAGTGTGTAATCACCTTTGTAGAACACAGCTGTTGGGAGGCTACCTAGGTTTGTGTGGCAGGCATGAGTCTGTGGGCACTTCGAAGTCAACAGGCTGTGGTAACAAAAGTTTGTTAGCCTCCCTGGGGAAAGTGTCTCTGACATACAGAATGTGTGTGGCCTAGGAATAAAATATACTCTGTTTATGATGGAGGCAGCTAGTGTCTACAAGGGAATGTTTGTATTGATACAGTCTCATTTCCAATGAGAGATTTCTTTCGTGAGACCTTTACAGCCTTGATCAGAGGCAGAGGGTGAGTACCTTAATTTTGGAATTAATGTTTAAGGTATATATTTGAGAGGGGGCCTATGCAATTGTTTTGTGACCATGTTGTGCCTGAAGTTGCTCAAATTCTCCTGGAGCTGCCAGACATATATGAAGTAACTGTCTTTAATTCCCTTATATGTGTGGCCTGTAGCACTGTATGTTTTCTGAAATTTGTTCTCAATCCCTCTGATCACAAACGACAGGCTCTATGGAAAGGGAGGAAAAGGGTAATTGGTATCTATGGGGAGGGGGGAATCTTTGCTGTGACTCTAACTATAGTGATTTTCTATGTTTAGCTCTGTTTTTCCTGTTTAAGTGTTATATTTATGGGCCAATGTCAAGCAGTTCTTGGAGTGTTCATGATTAGCGTTGTGTAATGTAAGCTAATGTGATTGTTAAAAATCAAATAAGCTTTGAAGCTTCTGTTGTGACTTTTTTGCTCCTACAGAACAGAAAATGTTCTGGTCTAAAAGCTGCTGAGGAACAGCGTGTAGTCTGCTTTCTAGGAATATGTACAGCCCTTCTCATTCGAATGAAACTTTGCTAATGTATGGTCAAAGAAAACAAACAGAAGTAGGTTAACCCTAGACAAAGGCATTAAAGCAAATATAGCAAGTATGATCTTTAGCCATTTATGTTTCAGAGTTACTCTCGATTTCCTAAGAAATCTTACAAATTAGAAAACGAATTATCCACCAGTCTCTTACAAAATATGATTTTGAATAATGCATATAAATAAGAATACAGAATGTATTTCAGTCTCTTGATTTCTTGTTCCTGTGAGAGCAGAGCTAACAGGGCTCGATATAAAAATAGAATTAAAAAATAAAAATAATAATTGCAGGGTAGTCAAAATGTGGCTAGGGTATGTAGGGTTTTGGAGCCACAGTTCAGTGATGAAACAAATGCCCTCTTAGGGTTGCTAATATTACAGAAGCTCATTCTGCATTCTGTTTGTTAAGTATTGATGATACAACTTTGGGCTAGCAATCTTTATTGTGGAATGGGTATCATATATCCATGTCACTCCAGGCTTATGCAGGATCATCCCATAAATAGAATAAAACCAAGAGCATGAATGCAGTCTAAATGTCTTCTCATCTGTTCTGCCCCCTCTGACAGAGAAGGGGTGATGGAGACCCTCACAAGATGGAAGTGATCATGGAAGTGGGGCTCTGAAATTAAATAGACATTTCCAGGCTCTAAAGTTCCAGAGCATTTCTATTATGTGTGCGTAAAAGCTCAGACCCTTTAAAAAGTCTTAAAGGTCCCTGTTAATAAGCTGTCCTACCTGCCAGGGCTCTTTGATGTCAGGTCACCTATGCAATACGAAGTTCTTGTCCACCTCATTCATCAAACACGTTTCCATATCTGAACAATGTGGGGACATCTTTCACCTCTCAGAAGAATGAAACATGCTGTAGTTTCTGCATAAATTGGCTTCAGGAGCTCTGGCATTTTCCCCATGTTCATTGTTGTGTGACAGGCGTGTTTCAAAGCAAAGCAACACAAAAATACAAATTGCAGTTTATTTGTAAAACTGGGGAATATGTTGCTTATATGTATCAACGCAGCTAATAAGCTTCAGTCATGCTTTGCATTTGTTAAACTTCATGATCTGCATTTCTAAGCCCACCTCTGAAATGCAGAGTGCTTTTTTTAATCTCTGACTTGTGTTTCCTGAAACAGCAGCTGTCCTTTGTGTGAAGGTGCACACTCTTGGTACTCTCTGAACCAAATTTGCTTAAGCTCTTCTTTTTGCCTGGCTATGTATACATATTTTTTTTCTTCATAGTACTGTCTGAGTCTTTGTGTGTACGATGAGCAGTTTGTTCCCAACAGTGTAAGAAACATCTGTAGAAAGGACATATTTCACTGACAGTGGCAGCATGCCAGGAACATACTCCAACTATTACTCTCAAGTACACATGTTTGTGCTTCAGCTCAGACACAGCATGTAGTGGAGGAAAATCTAGCCCCAGTTTAATGCATATTTACAAGATATCCTATTCTCTCCAGTGTGGTGTAATGAGTACCCAATGTGCAGTTTGTATCATTGTTAAAAGAGCACTGATGGAAACACCAAACGAAACCAACATGCTAAAATATTATAATCTATTCTACAGGGTGCTGTTCTTCAAGGGCTTGGTGATTAGAGGTTTCATTTTCATCCAGGAAATGTTATTTATTCACACAAAAGTCCTGCAGAGAGACTGAGAGACTTAAGCAGACTGTGTTAGCTCAGGAGATGAGGCAGGGGTAGGGTTGTGTCTTCTACAAGGAGACCTATCCCTGAAGTGACATGGAGCATTGGGGAAGCTCTTCAGGCTTTGTACCATAGCTGTGCTTTTCATCCTGTGCATAAATAGGTCTTCTGCAGAGTGGTTGACTTAATTCAGTCATTTTGACTGATAATTAGAACTGACAAAGAACAGATCAATGCAAATCACAAGGATAAAACCATCTGGGACTCAGTTTACTGCGAATCCCCCAAACCCTCCTTAGTGGTAACCACACCACATGTACAAAACCGAATTGGCAGTTGTTTTTGCAAATGCACAAATTAATAGATCATAAGATATGAAAAATAAGGCTTTTTAAAATGCTAGAATGGAACTGGTGCAGATGTTGCAGTTCCTTCTCAGTTTAGATCCTGCAAGTTTTCACTGTCTGTCTGTGATGGATTGTGGGCTTGAACAATGCTGAGATGGGTGGGAGGAAGACTGGCTGGGTGCAAGCTTCTGTCCTGCAGCTCTCTTGGCTGGCTTCTAGTCTGTCCAGAGTTGTCTGAATGGTTTTTCTAGCGCGTGAAAGGCTTGGGTGAGTTGTTGTTGGCTTGGATCATTCTACCCGCCCCCAAATGGCTGATCAAAGAAACAATAAACCTTCCCTGTGAAATACTTTAAGCAAAATATTTAATAGGAAGTTGGAAACATTTTGAGAGAGAGAAATTAAAAGCAGAATTAATAGAAACTTGATTTAACTTTTAAATTTTTTTTCCTAAAAATATCTTTTCTCAGATGGTTTCCATCTCTTAGAGTGAAGAGAATGGAAAAAATGATGGTTGGATTTATCAGGCTTTTTCCTTCTTCTTTCTTTCCTTTTTAGTCTGGGAAGCTGTAACATATCTGCAGTTACAAAAATGTCTTGCTGTTGGGAAATAATGTTTCAGACAAGGAAATCTTGCAGTGTTTGAGTATAGTGGTTAAATTACTTCAATTTTAAATGATTTTGAAAGGTTCAGCTGTAGAAAGGCATTGGGTGGAAATGGGAGGAGAAGGAGTTGTATATGTACTTTTGTATTCACGGACAAGACTGAGGTGGGAGACAGGGTAAAACATGGTACAAAAGAGAGGAAAATCTTTAAAATAGAGTAAAAATTTCATTTAAAGCCATTTGAAATACAAACTTTTTTTTAGGGAGAAAATTGGAGAATTGACAGTTTAATTTTTTAATGGAGGGGTGTGAGGGGTTCCCACTTCTCTGTAATGGGCTGGTGCAACCGCTGTATGAGTTAGGAATAAACACTGATTACATTTACAGTCTCAAGTGAGATTGAGAAAAAAAAGACCCCTTATCTACATCCTAGATGTGTGATTTTACTAGCTTGCACTGCTTGGAAAGGAAGCTTCCAACTAGTCTTGGCCGTTTCTTTTGTGTGGTGAGTTTTATTTCTTTTTTTAACCCCCTGCTGTGTTTCTCACTGATGGCAAATCCCGGTCCCTCCGAGCCCTGGCTGCCAGCCGGCGGAAGGCTGGTGTCTGCTTGCCAGGTTTTCTGCCCTTTCCAGTTCCCTACTCATCTGGTTCTGAACACATGCTCTGCGCAGCCTGGGATAACTTCAGAGTGTTTAATGTGCATGTGGTGAATTTGGTTGTTTGTCATGAAATACATAGCATTTTTCAGAGGATCAAATGTACTTTTATGATGACTGGTGGAGGTGTTTGGAAGAGTAAATCTTTGATTCCAGTGGTGTATAAAATTGTGTTCAAATCGTAATTTCAGTTACATCTGTTTGGTTTGGACATTCCTTCTACCCTGTATGTCACTGCCCAGGTTTGTAGCTTGGCTGCTTTTATTCCTGTGCCTTGTAAAACAGTTTAAAATAATGTTTGTTTAGGAGTGACCAGAGTTCTCCTTATATTTTTTTTCCCTTTGGTCTAGCTCATTAATAAACGCCTTTTAGCATCTTTTGAAACCAAATGCAAAACAAAAAAGGAAAAATTCTGCTCTTAATCTAGAGAAAGCAAAACCACTCAAAACCACTGTTCTAGTGTCAGTTGTCACTGTGTAAAAATCTTTAGTAAAGAATAAAAGTTTCCTTGGTTTTGTCACTAATATAAAATAGAATTATCTATTAAAAGTATAAATTTGTGTCTTGCAGACTTAAAACTGCTGGATACTGCAACAAAATCGTGTGTGTTGGTTTTTATTATTAACTCTAGCTTTGAATTAGAATTCCCTGTATTACAGCTTGGAGCTAAACTCTGTTTACAAAACAGTATTTACACTTGACTAATTTTGCAGATCAAACTAATTAAATCAATTAAACTGGTGATTAACCAAATGAAGGCTGATTGCAAAAATTAGTGGGTTTATTTTGGAGGACTGGAAGTAAGCTAATTACTGCAGTGATTACTTGAACCTGGAGTACTCTAAATGTGGTATAAATTGAAACCTCATAGTGAATTAGACTGGGAATTCATTACAGTTTAAAGCACTGTTAATACTATTCAGGCTGCTACTCCTGTGGGAGAATTGCAGTCAGTATTTTGTATACCGATAAACAATCATTTAGTCGCTGTCCTTTTAAATAACATCCTGCAATTTCACACAGTATTTTTTCTTGTAGCTGAGTCACAGCTCTGATGAAAATGTTATTAAACCTGTCAGTCAGGCTCCTGCCCATGGCATCATGGGAAGCGTAGTCCAACTTAATCGTTCTCCATCATGCTGAAACAAAGTGTCCTGGCTCCACGTGGTCACTGCAGCATCTTCTGCTGTCTCAGTCTGCCTTCGGTTAGCTTAGTGCTCAGAAGAAATGGGGCTTTGGTTCATTTTCCCTGCACATCACTTCACTGTCGGCATAGTGCAGCTCACTTCCTGCTAGTTCCAATTTGTGGCATTTCACGCTCATCTTGGAAGTGCAGTGCCACAGAAGGGTTTCAGAGAAGGAAACAGATCTTCCAGATTACTCGCTCGTTTGTTGGCCGATGCGAGCTATTCCCGGTAGTGCACTTCCCAGGCTCCTTCATGCCTCCTGGCAGCACCAATTAACAACGGACTGTAAACGTCTACTAAAAATGACCCGTGTTACAGAGTTTCTTCAAGCACATCTCCTTGCAAGGGGGTTAATGAAACTGCAGAATCAAAATAGAAAAACCTCAAAGAGCTGGAATATTACGTAGTTTGTGACTGTTTCATAATGCACTTAGGAATATTGTAAACATGCTTTGTTTTAAGCTCGTCGTGTAATATCTCTGTTGCACACCTCATTCAGCAAGGGGTTTGCTTTCAGTCCTTGTTGCTCCAATGAAGGCAGCCATTTAAGATTGGCATTGCATGACAGGCTTTTATTCTGCATGTTTTTGCTGGTTTGGGTTATTTTTTCACACACAAGTACAGCTCAACCCCAGATTTCTACAGACCTAAATGCTAAACTCATTGCTTGATTTTGCTATCAACAAAGCACACACACAGCTGTAAGTAAAGGCACAATGTAGGCTTCTTGCAGCATTCCCTTCTGAAACAGCTATATTTTGTTCGTTTAATTAATTCAGAGTGTAATAATTTCCTATAGTTACGTATTTCAGAATTTTCCATTTTAATTTTCTTATGTTGCTGGGTGCATTTATTATTTATTATTTTATTTATCAAGAGAGACTTCAGACATACAAGAAGGGAATCTAAGGGTATTAGCACAGGTAGAAAGTACCAATGAACCCATTTTGCTGAGCAGAATGTCTGAACAAATCAGCTGGGGAAAATCTGAAATGAGAAGTAGTTGTGGGAACAACTGAGGAAAAGGTGGTGGGTGATGGGGCAGGAAACTTGGTAGGCCATTGCAAAAGCTCAGCATGAACTACTGGATCGAAGTCAGCAGCAGGAAGGATTTCAGTTCCTGGCTGGCTAGGATCGAGTGTGTTAAAGTGGGCAGATGTTGCTGTCTGTGTGCAAACTGGTTTCTCTGTAGGAAGGCAAGGTCTGGCTCTACATGGAGTACAGTCCTCTGTGCTTCGTTAACAAGGCAGGGTAAAACAAGAAAAGCAGTAAAGGGAGAGAAAACTCAGAGAACTATGACCTGCAGTGACAGGGATGAGGTGTGTCAACTTTGACAAAAGGACTGTGTCCCCTAAAGGCTGAAGCTGAGATGTGCTCACAAATGTTTAGCAGCTATTAGCACTGAGAAAGAAGAAAACTTACTCAGTCTTCTACTTCGGTAGAGTGAATTAGCAGAGCACATCAGACCAAAGAAAAGGGACTGCCCAGAGAGATTTTCTCAGCAAAGGGCCTCTTGGGCAGGATGGAACCCACAGGCAGGCAAAGGGAATCTGCTGGCTGCCACCAGCCCTTCTGGTGGGCAGCAGAGGGAAACTGGGGGCTCTGATGCTCCCCTGTGCTCAAGCCCAGCGACAGCAAACACACCTGGTAGCAAAAACACTGACAGGACATGGGGAAGAGGGTTTTTCTCTATTGCATACAATTTTAGGGGGTTTATTTGAGCTTATCCAAGTATATTTTCTGAGAAAATATGTGGAATACCAAGGTGCTTCATGCCAGTATCTAGGTAATTTTTAACAAATACATTCTGTTGCAGGGTACTCATGTCTCGAACAGGTTTCCACTTCCATAGAAATCAACTTCACAAAAGACCAGAGGCAGTTACTCAATTTTGTATGTGAAAGTCACATGTGAAATATATGATTTCTGATTTGTTTATTTAGCAAATCTCTTCCCTACCTGTCTTGGTAAGCCAGGAATTGTCCTTCTTGCAAAGAAGGGGTTTTGTTAGTTTGTTTTTAATGGAAGGAAAAATAAGTTTAGAAATGCAGATTAGTAGCTGAATGCATGAAGGGAGGAAGCTATGTTTATGAAATACAAGAAGATGCCAGTTTTGACATCTTGACACAGTACAAAAGTATTTTCTTATACTCTAAGCTCATGTAAAATTCCTTGTAAAAGCGAATAAAGCAGCGCAAGCTATATGGTAGCTTGTTCTTGTTAAACAACAGTAAGTTGTATTGAGTTGTTTTAGTCAATTTAAGTGACCTCATTTTTTTTCTGATGTAGGTTTTTGGAAGTTAAATTCTGCAGTACAAATTTGAAGGAAGCTTTCCAGACCAGAGTAGATTTGACTGTGGTAAGTTCACTCCACAATGTCCATTTTCAATTATGCTCTGTTATTCAATGTTATAGCAGAAACAGAATATTATCCTGGCAGTTTCAAATGGTTATTATTCATTTATACTGTGTTACCACCCAGAGTACTTATCTGGATTGTACGTATGTGGGATTTCCACAAGAGCTTGGAAGAAAAGTATCTGAAAATACATGAGGCTCAAGGAAAGCATTCATTAACTAACACGACAAAGGCCTATGAAGTAGTTCCAGTAACCCTGCCTGGAGTAAAATTGGTTAAGAAAGAGGTGTTCACTCTCTTAATAAATCCATCATGTAAAAAATGCATTCTTTTTCTCAAGGAGATAGCAATATTATTCAAAACGTGCTAAAGTGGGCAGGATATCCCAGGAGTAATTGTGAATTATTAGGTCATAGGGACCTCATTGCAAACTATTTGCAAAACTTAATTGGTGTAATAAATAAAATATGCATGCAAATTAGACTACTTTCTGAATTAAAGGAATCTGTTACCCAGCATTGCAAAGATTCATCCTAATTTAATAGTGGGTTTATATACCGTTTTGAGATAGCCATGTTTTATATTTGCCCTGAAAAAAAACAGATGGTATTTAACTGAGCCAGCCAACTAGTGGCATCTGACATACTTCAGTGTCTAGGGCAGGATGTCACAGACAGGATGACACTGAATTTGGTACATAGAAGACAGTGGTTAAGCAAGGTGACAAAATGAACAGTCCTATTTGCTTTATTCTGTCTAAAAAGGCTCCTCTGATACTGAGGCTAAAATGGTAGTAGCTTTGAAAGTTCTGTTGCTAAACCCTGTTATTTATTGATTTATTTGCTATTCATCTTAGAATTCTAGTAGTGGAAAGAGCAGCACTAATGAGCGTAGCTGATTTCATTGCCCTAGATATAAAACAGGGAGTATGTAGTCATGTAATGACTTTGTATCCTAAAGCAAAATCTGAAAGAATCAAAGTGAAGAATCTCTTAGAATAAATATAAATAGATGCGAAGAAATAGTTAATATTCTCTGTCTAATATCATTGCTAGACTCAATAACACTGTCTTGTCATCAACCCCAAATCAAGTATTACATCTGCTTTTTTAAAGCAGTTGACTGAATGAATACAAATGTCTTGCTGTTGTCACTTGGGATAGCACTTGATATATCCCATTTTCTAGACTCTAATTATTCCATTTGTAGACATGAATGCCATTTAGATGTAAGCTAATTCAGCATGGTAACTCAATTAGATTTGTACTGACTAGGATTTATGAAACATCAATGGATTCTTGGTGAGACCAATGGGACTACTGGTTATTTATCCCTAAGTCTTACTGATACTGCCTCTCAGGAGCTCAATTAAACATGCCAGTGATGAGAATGTTTTGTAACAGTAGTCTTTCACAATTAGACTAAGATTTTTGTAAAGCATATCACATGTAAAGCAGGGCATCATGTATTATGCAATACAAAGTTCTCATCTTACTAGCTCATGATGGTGAATGGTAAAAGAAAATCCCATTACTGCTTTGTTTGTGCAATTATAAAACAAAACTCAAGATTGAGTTACTATAAAATATGATCAAAATTCTGCTTTAGTGATGGAAAAAGTCAAAGCTATATTTATAAAATAACATATTTGTTATAATCTGCATCTTGCAGGCTACAGACAGGTTTCTGTACTAATGTAGATCCCCTTGGAAAACAGGAGTTCCTTGTGTGGATTTAGAAGTCTCATTGCACTTGACCCTGGGATCTTTTGTTTGTTCCTTTTTTTGGGAAAAAAAATAGCCCAGAAAGCTCACTGAAATGGCAAGTTTTAAATTACAGCAAAAGACTCTGAGTAAATCCGCATTCATTGTCATTAGGTGTTTCATCTTAACAGCTGATGGAGTCTTCATCGGATCAAAAAAGAAAAAGAGTAATTAAAATATCCCCAGATTGCCAATGTTTGGTTATTGAATCCTGATAACAAAGTGTTGAGGAGATAGTCGTTACACAGCTAATCTGAAATGGAGTGCGACATTCATTTAGCTTTTATTCTGTTATTATTATATAGCCAGCTTTAAGGAGTACGCAAAGCCTTGATTCCTTCTAGCATGCCTTACCAATATAGCAACACAGGGAGTCTATAATCAGTACAGCACCAGCACAGAAAAACCTCAGGAAACGGGGAACAAATGTCCTCCACTTCTGGTTCGCTCTGAGTAAACACCAGGGCTTGAAAACTTGGGTGGAGAAACACAAAGACCTGAGTTATTAATTCCTGCTTTCATCACTGGAAACATAGGTACACAGATGGTGTTTCTCTTATGTTGTTTCTTTTCCACTTTAAAAAAGCAGCAAAGCTTTTGGTTGTTTTTTTTAGGTTTGGAACTCAATGTTTAGTAGGCTTTTAGTTAAAGATTATTTTTTTTTTTTCAGCCAGAAGCTGGAAATTTTGCCATTCCTTTTCAATAAAACCTTACTTTTCAGGGGAAAACACGTGAAACCCAGCAAACAACAACCCTACCTCCCAACACAACCCTTGTTTCTTGCTTTGTCTGATATTTACAATTTTTAAAAATTATCTTTACACATTGAACAGATTTCTGCCTAGTCTTTCCTTTCAATAATGCTGCTCGTGATTGCTCATCCAGATTATATGCTACGGTTAAAGCTGAAGTGAAAGCAGGGCAAATGCAATGCTTTGCTGACAACCCAGTTCCCCAGTACGTTGGGGATTGCTCACTGGTACCATGCTGAACTTGAGCAGCTCCATAGTTTTCCAGAAGGCTCCTTTGAGCTTCTCCTCTCATGTGCAAAGCAGGGCAGTTGCTGTAGTTTCAGATCATGTAGGATAAACTGAACATTGGGTCAGAGTTGTGGATTACTTTTGCCTTTGTGAGACTTCAGGTCAATAGGCAACAGATTCTCTACAGGGTTTGGTATCTTGTCTCTCTCATCAAAGCAAATCTAGCATGAAACAGCAGGCATTTCCTGAGGCACTTTCCAGATGATACCTAGGCATTCAAGCTCCTTCTATAGCTTAGTTTTAGTCAGATGCATGTTGCACTTAGTAATTTGCTGAATTAACTTTATATGTGAATTTAAGCTTAAAGAGATTTAAAAATGACATTTCTAACCGTTTGTGACTCCACTGAGAATTCAGGATGACTTTATAGCAACTCTGACTTCCTTTATTTCTTTCTAGTTCCTCAAAAGCATCCCTGATAACCTGCTTTTGAAGGATTCATTGTAGATGAAACTGAGTATTAGGCGTTGGTGCACAAGCATTGGCATTTGGGAAGATATTTCTTCAGTTTTTGTTTTGAGAAAGTAATGAAATTTCTGGGCTTAGCAGAAGCAAATGGCATTGGTTGTTGGCAAGACAACAGATGCCATCACTCTGAAGTCTCATCTGCTGCCTTGTTTCCAGCATCTTTTGTTGCTGAGCATGATGTTATGTGCTAGGGAATAACACTTAGGTGAGCTGGGGTCAAGCTGGTTGTGCCCCCCTTTACGCCCCAGCCTCTTGCCTACCCCCAGCCTGCTCACTGTGTGGGCAGACTGAGAAAGCCTTGCTACTGTGTAGGCACTAAATAGTTGGTGTATTATAAACACTACTCTGCTCACAAATCCAAAGAGTCACCTTATGGGCTCCTATGAGGAAAGTCATCTCAGCCAGGCCCAGTATGAGTGAGATTCAGGGATATGGGCAGTGCTGCTATGCATTGTTAGGGTCCCATTGCTTTTGGCTATTGTTTTTGGGCCAAGAAACTGTTGCAGAGAAACTCCTCTTAGGTAGGGCTCACTCAGTACTGCTAAATGAGGTGCCAGCATAGCTTCAGAAGTATTATCTCACTTGACTTTGCTTAAAAACAGAATAGAGAGCTAATTTGAAATCTGTATTAAGCCCATGTACACATACTGAATGCACCTGGCTTTTTCTAAGCAGCAGAGGAAAACTGGCACAAAAAAACCCCTGCCTAACAATTTTTGTTTTAGTAGGTGGCTTACATATCCTTTATATAAAGGTAAGACACTGACTAATTAATGTGCATTGATAGAGTAGTCCAAACTCTTCAGAATTCCTCATGTGTATTAAAGAACTAAACAAACTGGGCAGTGTGTTCGGTCTGATGAACTCTGCAGTCTTCTGCAGGTGTGGTGTCCAGGATAATGAAGCAACATTTCGGCACTGCGTTATATGTGGAGTTAGGAATTGATAGGCCATACTGACCTATTAGCTGTGAAATGATATTGGATTCTCTGTGCTAAAAAGCCATCTCACTTTTTCAGAATATTTTGTGCAAATGCTAAATTTGAGTCTGCATATTCCTAAAAAAGCTCTGCACAAATTACCAAGTATGGTTGTTTCCTTGCATCCTCTTATGCTGTTTATGGCACTGTTGAAATTGAGAAGCTTTAGAAGGGAAGCATTCTAGGGATCCCTCAGATTGAAATTGATTTCTCCTTCCAGACACTCCTGGGCTCAGTGACTAGCCGCCCTTGCTTCAACATTGGGCAGGATGCTGTAGCTGCTGATGGCAAAGTGCCTGATGCAATTACTCTAGGAAATATTGACAGCCTCCAGGATTGAACACTAATATGATAGCTTAACTGACATGGCAGCTGCTGAAAAATGAACATATAAAAGAGTTTTTACATGGAATTATTTCATGGAAGGTCGGTGTTTGGAGGGACTGATTGCTGAAGTGATTGTAGCTGAGTGGCGTTATTTGGAGGCTGCTTTTCTGTACCATGTGCCATTCCTTTCATCGGATTTATGGTAATGTGATCATCCTACTCTGTCACTCTGCAGTTCATGCTGTTAACACTCCAGTTGTGCACCTCAGTGCTAGTTGGTGTCTATGTTGTGTGCTTTTTATGAAAGCTGTGCAAATTTGTGCATAAAAATAGCTGGTTAGAGACTATCTTCCAATTTAAAAAACATCCTATTACTAAAATATTTTCAGCCTATCATTCTTATTGAATTGCTGTTTAAATCAATTACAATAAAAGAATTACTCACTTGCCAAAGAGTTTTTAGAGTATCATATCTGCTGTCTTGATTCTTGCTGCTGTATTCACATAGGATCATGCCAGTATCTTCTCACACTGGGAGATCTCATTGTGGCTCCACATCAAAGAATGAATTAATTGTGAAATTAAGAATAGATTTCAGGTACAATATTCTTTTGTGCTATATAATGTATTATTAATCTTAGTGCAGGGTAGCAAAAAACCTTCTGGTAAATGTTCAGTGTGTTGGAAAACATTTTTGTGGGATGTTTTCTGAAAGTGTGTTTCTTCTAGTGAAGGTATGCTTGGGAGAAAAGGATTCTAATTAAAAAACAAAGAAAAACCCAAACTTTGTCAAAATGAAATATTTAAGCTTTTCTTATTTAAAAAAAAAATCCTTTCATCTAAATAAAGTGTGAGGTGGAGAATGAAGTGTCAGTTGAAACGTTTCTTAATATAAATTAAGCAAAACATTTCAAGCTAAACCTGTTAAAATAGCCAAACATAAGAGTATTTGAAAACAGATGTATTTTGTTCCTGTTGGGAATGAGCATATACACTGAAGTGTGCAATAGTCCCAAAGTAGAAATGGCAGTTTTCCCCCCCATTTACTAAAGTTTGAATAATTGCAATTCCAAATTCAAACTGTAGATTCAAAGCCTCACCTGGACCCAGCTATATCTGGTGATTTACTGTACCCAGTGGTGCCAGGCAGTGGAGTTCAGTTTACTTCTCAGTGCTTTTACCACAGTGGACTATAGTAATAATGAAAATAACCCTTGTCAGGAAATGCGGCTTAGATAAGTTGCCTCTGGGCTTTTTCAGATATGGCTCAAATCTTTTCCAGGTAAATGCTGCAGAAAGGTTGTTATCTTATGACCTGGGCTGGGGGAAGGTGCTGCTAAATCTTGACAATATCATCTGGGTCACTACTGGTAAACTTAGCAAAGAGGCCAGACTCCAAGGCTTGGAAACCTAGGCTACAGTGCATAGTTCAAGGCTGGATTTGAAGTTACTTGTTTCTGTTTCACTGATGAGAATGCAATGCGAGATGACATACCTTACCAAAATCAAGACATCTAATGCTTTTTCTGTACCCACAAGGCTGATTGTCCTGTTGCAGAAGGGATGTTCAATTTGTGAAAAGGAAATCATGTCAAATTGGTATTATCGTTACTAAGGTATCTTCTGGTGTTTATGTATTGCTGTATTTCTTAAGCAGTAGAGCAAGGTGCACTGGTCTGTAATTCCCAGGTCCCTGCTTCTTAATGCAATACGTATGTTCTTAGCCTTTCTCTTTTATCATAACTTTAGACTTTCTGGGGTAGTTTCTGGTGTTCCATTAACTATATTTCAATGTTTGCATTTGAAGACAAGTAAAATTCAGTAGTGATGCTAGGCATCATCATTAACTCAGTGGAAAAAAAGAGGACGGGAAACTATTCAGTGGGTGTAGCAATATAGCCAACAGGTCTGCCAGAAATTTTCCAAACTGAAAATAAACATTAGGTGGGCAGCGTTAGCTATAGTAGGGAGGTGTGGGGAGTGGGGGGAGGCAGTGAGTGGAACCCAGTGGCATGGTATGGCAGCATAACTTGCAGAGCAAGGGAAGTGAACATACACATAAAATGACAGCATATCTGAAAGAAAACAAGAAGTTAACTTTTCAGTAAGTTTGGTTTTAGTTTAAGGTGGTGGGGATTATATAGTAGGGCTTTTGGCCAGGTTTTCCCCAGACAAACCTGTGAAGTCTTATGGTTTTAGAATTTTAAGGAATTTGGCTGTTTTATTTTATTTTAGGTTTTTAAAATGTCTTTCTATCCAGCTATGACAACAGTATAATTTAGACTAGGTTCTGCAATGTCCTGGACTGGATATCTAGTGCAGTATATGGTCTTGTGTGTTCACTGCATCAGATCCACCATGCAAGCACTGCTTCATTCATGCCCTGCATTATACCTGCTGTGTTGGGGGACACTAAACACCTTACTGCCTAGGTACCGATCATCTAAGTAGATAGGTAGAGCCTGATGCATCTTGTAAGTCAGGTGCATCCCACTTTACCATGTGTGCACTTATGCACCTGCATGAAAAATTTCTGGTCAACACTCTGGAGATCTAATTAGTGCCTTTGGGCATAAGGTACCTGGTGGCTCACTTTTGAGGGAAGAGTCCCACCTGTAGGCTCTGTAACAACATCCTGTATTTCCCATCTTGCCCCTCCTCCTCCTTTTTCACCCCTCTGCCCTGCTTTTTGAAATCCTGATCAGAACAAGCTCTGCAAAGCTTGTTGAAATGTGGTTAAGAATCAAAGTCTGTGTGCTATTCCTACAGCTTTTGTGTGTGTAAAACTGCTGGTGATGTTCAGAGTAGCTCAGCTGGAGTTATGCTTTTCTGACTGCTAGCATCAAATCCTAGTTCAGCATTTGATGAACTTCATCAAGATGCTCCAGTATGGGCCCTGTTTCTTTGGCCCTTAAACTGATACTTTGATCCTTAATCCAAAAACACTTCAGTGAGCTTCTGTCCCTGTGTACTAGGTATTGTACTTCAGGGAGCATAAGTAGAGCAATGAAGAAATACTGCTTCTAGAAACAGGGAGGAGGGAAGAGAGGGAAGGGTGTCTCTTTACCTGCTGCATGCAGGGACACCAAGTTATCTGAAAAAGTTTCTCAGTTGCTGTTCCCCCTGCAAGCTGGGCCTGCCTTTGTATTGCAGCACTCTGTCCGTTTCAGGTGATTGTTGCTCCAATGAGGTGTTTCATGCCTGGAATTATTTCTTTGATGGAAGAAATAGAGAGCAGGACCAGGAACAGATGGCTGATAACGACATCTTAATTCTAGAGAGAATGTAAGTGGTATTTCATTATGGAGTGGTATATTTAAATTGCCTTCAGGTGTTAGTTTAAGAGAGTAGAGAAAAAAGAAAAGTTAAAAAGATTTTTAAGATTTAGTAAAAGGGATAGAGTGGTACAAATCAGACCTAGTAATAATGCCCTACAAACCTGTCAGATTGTAGTAATGTGACAAGCACTAGCTAAAGGGAATCATTGCCCCACGTATGGTGATGGACTTGTTTCACTTTGATGAATCAACTGGTTTGAATTATTAGAAAAATGGAATGTTTGCCCTGGTTCAGAATTTCCAAATGCCCCTTCAGGATAAAAGGACATGCATTACGTCTTTTTAATAATTTGAGAATAAATTTTATGCTATGCAGAATGTTCTCTCTAAAGTGCTAACATTAAATTTAAAAACAAATTAATAGTGAATTCATAGTCACTGAGTTTGGTGACTAATAAATGCTTCATTTAAATAATTTCTTTCCTTTTGCTAAACTTTCCTATGAACTGGACTTCTGTTAATAACCATGTAATCCTAAAGGTTTATTATGAAGCTTTCAGTAGGCAGAATCCTGGTTGATATAAATGTTGACATAAATTAGGATTAATCAGGCTAATTTCTGTGGGAATTGATGGTATTTGTGTGTAAGAGATTGGAAAAATATAATTTCAAAGACCTGTGTCATACAGAAAGCCACATGCTGACATATTTCTTTGTGAAAGATATCACTGTAGTGCGGTTATTTTTGGTATATATGTAATCTCAGTTGTGTAAAAGATGAGTAGAGATCCATACACAAACACTTGCAATCTGTTTGTATGTGTGTGACGAAAAGCTCTCATAGATTTCTTAAAAACACACAAATTAATATTGCTTACTTTTCAGCAGGGGTAAATTAGGGTCTTGGAGACCTTCTTAGAATAGTCTGGAGTTAAATAATATTGCATGTTTTTCATTTTACTATGATGAATGCAAAGCTATTAAACAACCTTTTAAAGAGTTGGTGTAATTATCTGTAAACAGTAATGTTACAAAAAAAGGTCAAGTTGTCCTGCCATTAGAAGTTTATGGATATAAACTGGATTTATGTTCCCATAAAATGGGCACCGACTAACTAGATTAATTCTACACAACTAAACCAACTGTAGTAATATTTAGAAACAATAAAATGATACCAATTAAAGCAATTTTATTTTTTGTGTCATATTGATTAATGGTGCACTAAAATTAACCAAAGACCTTAAAATCAGAATGGTTGCAGGAAGGCATCCACATCTCAGCATTATTACCAACAAGAAGGAGCAGTTAAGGGAGATGGCCCTGCAATAGTATGAATATTTAATTAATAATTAGTCATGTAATTTCTCCTCAGGAATTATTATCCCTCAAACTGGTTTGTGAATTTAATTATTAGCAGCCTTTTTGTTTCCATGTCCCCTCATTACTGTCAGGATTGATGTAACATAAACTTCATTAAAAATTAAAGCAAGAGTCTTAATTACAAGGCTACCCTGACTGAAGTCAGAATTAGCCAAGTCAGTGATGTGCAAATGAGTGCATTATTTAAGAAACATGCTGGAAGTAGTTATGCTAATGTGGAAGGTTCACAGTAGCAGACCTTTTCACTTGCAGTTGCATATTCATTAAATGCACTATGCAAATTTAATGTAGCAGCCTTAGTAATGCGTTGTTAATTTATTCAGATTTATTGAGTAGGACTTAAAAAAAAAGTACAAATTTAATTACTCTATCTGCTAGAATGATATTAGGGGAGATAGTGGAGGTTTAAAATGTGTTGATCTGGATTACTGCAGTTTGATGGAGGGTGTACTATCAAAGGACACAATTTTGATAACTAGGCTTGAAAGAATATTTGATTTACTTACAGAATGATCTAAGAAATCACTAAAATTGCACATGCTACTTCCCAATAGGAAAGTGGAAAAAAAAGTCTCAGTTGTATTAACTTAAGAGCTAAAGCAGTGCTGAGTCCACAGTCTAATGGATGTAATGATCCTACTGAGACCAGTAAAGGTTATGTATGGAGATCTATGGGAAGCAAACTGTCTTTGTGGAAAGTTCACTGGTTGTTACGTGTTCCTTTGCGATGCTGCTGATCATCAAGTCTAACAACAGGAATCCTGTCACTGTGTAGCATTACTGGCAGCACGAGGTAATTTGTTAGCAGTGGCTGATGTGAAGTTCAAATTTCTGTTTTTACTTTATGGTTTGCCAAAAAACCAACAAAACCACTGTAAATTTACCATTGTGGAATAATTCTGAACTGGCATGCCTTTTTTTCCTTTCTTTGCCCTACAAAGGCTACACATGTGAGGGGGAAAAGGATATGATTGCGTTGTGGTATTCACTTTGAAACCTATTCAAAATAATCTGGACTGCCGTGGAGAGACTTGGGCCAGCAATTAATATTTGCTGGCATGAGGAACAGAAAAGCTGAGCTGGAACAATTAATTTCAAAATGTTGTCTTTCCCTAGTAACAGCTTCCATATTTTTATTTCCCACTTGATGTGCTGCTGCAGGTGTGTCATATCTGGGGACCTGTAAAAGTTCAGACAATTTGTAAACATTTGTAAGGCTTTAAGCCTGGGCTGCTTAGCTGGACAATAAGAGAATAAGGGACCTGTTCCTGATGTGATAAATCCTTGCACATTCTCTTCTAGCTCAGTCTGCATGCTTTGCTCAGTGCTGGATTGTCTTAGCCCCACCAGGCTGTATGTTAGGTTGGGGCCTCTATTCCCTTAAAAATGTGTGATTGAGCCTCCCTTGTAAGAAAACAGGAAACACACCACATGTTTATCTCATTGTAAAAACTTAACAAAGTTTCTCTGGTCTGAAGTAGTCAAGTCTTCAGGTCAAGGTGTTAGTGGTAGGCACAAGTACTTCTGCATTATGAAGCTCTGGTAAAGCTAATTGAGAAGTTCTTTCTCTCTTCCTCTTCCCTCTTGTTTCTGCTGCTTTCTCCTCTGTCCTCTGAAACACACTGCAGAAGTTAACCTGAATGTTTTTTTTTTATTTTTCTTTTAAATTACTTACTTAAAATTAACTGTTTAAATATTAATAGCTAAAATATTTTTTATTCTGTAGCTGCAGCTTACAAGCAGTGGAATGGACAAAACTGTGTCCATAGTTTGCATGTTCTTAAGTCTGCATGGATGCATCTTACGAAAAATCAAACCAAACCAGAACCCAACATCTTCCTCAGCTTCACACCTTCCCTGTTCTTTACTGGTATAGGTATTTCTGCAGACAAGTCCAGGAACCTTTATTTTTGGGTGGGGGTGCTCTTGTCTTGGGATATCAGCTGGCCACACAGGTTTAACATTGAAATAACTGGATGGGAGAGACAAGGGGTTACTCTTTGTCACACTGACACCTTTGCTCTACGCTCTGAGACTAACAGGACACTGGCCACTGGCACAGGGAATAGAAACAAGTGATTTGAGGCAGAAGGTCAGCAGGGTCCTTTTGTGGTGACTGTCTTGTCAAACATGGAAGTACACCTACAGCTTTTCTGCCCATGTCTTAAGCTCTTTCTCTGGTTAAATATTGTAATTCAGACTCTTTGTCCACTTTTAATCCATGCTGGGATCCATCCTGGTTTTTTTGCCCGGTGGCTTGAGGAATCTGGAGAAATCTGTCAGTTTTCCTCCTGCTCTACTTGTAAACAACAGGCCTTGTCAAGTATAGGTTAAAAGCTGACTGCCCAGCCTCTTAGTCTTTATTTTCCCTTCATGCAGCAGCATCCTTTCAAATAGCTGCTTTTGGGAGCGAAGAAGGTCATCTCATGGCTGCCACACGAAAAGCATATACAGAAAAAAATATTTGCCACCTCTGATGTCAAACATCTCACTGTGAACATGTAAGGAGTCTGTCTAGCACTGCAGGTAGGTTCATCTCATAAACCTTTGGGTTGTCGACTGTATGTATGGCCATACAGCTCAGGCTTCCTTACAGAGTTCGAAGTAAAATTTATCCTCTTTGCCCAAAAAAGTATCAGTGTGGTATCCTTCACAACACAGGAATGTTGTTTGAGTGGCATATGCAGTGTTAAAGAGCCTTTCATAGTGTGGCCTCTCTCTGTCAGAAGCAGCAAGAGGTGTAGGGGATGCTGCAAGGCCATTTCCTGCTCCATACGAAGATTCTCGTTTCACACACACTTTACTGGAAAAGGCTCCTTTAAGTTCACATTCTCTCTTCTTTTCCTTGCTTATCCAGTCACTGGAAAAATTCTCCTGTTAAAAGGATGGGCTGGCTTATTTGAAATAGTTTGATTGCAGTTAAGTCTTAGAGCTGCGTCTTCATCGTGTGGGTGGTGAGATTAAATGATATGCAGTGTATGCTCAGAATAGTTGAATGATTAGGCACTTTACATCTGTTTAATTAAACAATGAGCTTCAACCTCTGTTTAATTAAGGACTAGCTCATTTCATTTGTGATCGCATGCTGGGAGTTATAAGACTTCTGTGATTCAAATCCAAGGATATAAGAGAAATAGGTTGGTCTCCTTTCAATCCTTAATAGCTGGTGATGCACAGTACAAAGCAAATGATTTGCAGGTAGGCAATGAAGAATTTAGGCATTATCAGGGAAAAGGTACGTTTAAGTTAAGATTTGGATTACTGTGAAGAATGTGAAATCATATGTGTTGGGTGATGGGGGAAGTGAAGGCTAACAAATAGTATTCATCAACTAGCCGTACATATATATGTTCTGGCTTTAACTCCTGGAAGGACTTACTGCCTTAAATTTGTTTCTCAAGTACTTTGCCCACATGGCTGAAGGCTGAGGACCTTGCACTCTTGAATGTAATCCCCAGAAAACCCTGCTACAGAAAATGGAAAATGCTGTGTTTTTTAAAAAGCAAAGGAGAAGCTGAGACACAGAGTGTGGACCTCAGATTTTGAGAGTCCTGCCATATCCAATTTACCAGAATTCCTGAAAGAATCTGAATCTGGCTTCCTGTGCTCTTGGTTTGCATGCCAGCCAGTGGACTGTCCTTTCTTTTTGTTATGGATTTGTTCCTTCCATGACCTCATGGACATGGAAGGAAACTCAAACCAGTATATTAACTAACAAAGAAAGAAGCAGCAGATAAAGAGAGTGCTGTGTGTAATGTTCTTTCAGTCTTAAACTGTTAAATTAGAAATGAGTAAGGAAATGTAGGAAGCATAGGAAGCTTTATAAGAAGGGTATTCGGAAAAGGAGTTCTTGTGATCACACCAGTGCAAGTGTTCAGTTCAGACTGGTTGGGAGTTGCAGCTTCCCGGTGACTTGTTGCTTTGGCTCTCTCTAAGGAAGAAGTATGTAACAACAAAAATGGGGTAAACATGCCACTTCCACTTTACTGGGCAGGAGCCCGTACTGGAGTATTTGAAGAAATTGGATTAACTTTCCAACAAAATTCATCTTTATTTATTTTACTCATATCTGAAGTCTTGATGAACCCACAAATTAATCATCCTCCCCAGGGATCTTGTCAGTAACACCAGAAATTACACCATCCTTAAGATTTATTTCATCTGATGACTCGTCGGACTGGAGGAACCCCTGAACAGGTAGATTAACAGGACACTCCATGTTTCTAGGGGCTGTGGAGTTTCCAAGCTAAAGTAAAAGGTAGATCATTAAAAAGTAATAGATCATTAAAAGTCTGCATACGCCTGTCTCACAGCAGCTGTGAAACACCTTACACAGAGCCAGTCTGTTCCCGATGCTGTCAGGCTGAGTCTTGTGGCAGTACTTGGTACTTCTGCCCTGAAGAGAAGGCAGAGTTTTGATGGATGCTGGAGGGACATACAGCCTTGTCACAAACATGACTTACTGTAGCAATGCTCTAAGTTGAGATGAAATAATATTCCTGCTCCCCAGTTTTGAGTTCATAGATGTTTGACATGTTTATTATCAACTCTCAAATTTGAAGTGAAAGGAAGTAGGAATTTAGTTTACAAAAAAAAAAATCTAATTATATATCATCTTGATTTCCACAACTGTTTGCTAATAAAATGAACTTGAATGTTTAAATAAGCAGAAAGTTTATAAGTAGCTAGGTTTTTACTAAGATAAAGTATTTAAAGAAAAATCAAAATAAGCAATTTAATGTGCATAGACTACATTTTGGCAGATTGGCATGGGTGTATGTATATATAATTGAACTAATACTTTCTGGTGGGGAAAATGCCAATCAGATTAATCTCAAATGTGAGTTGTAGGTATTAAAGAAAATAAACCCCAAAGAATTTTGACAGAGACACAATCTCATCCTTGAGTATGTGTGACAACTGTAACTAATAAGGCAAGCAGAAGCATTGCTCCATGAATGGGTTTCTTCCATATTCACCTGCTGTTTCTTCAGTCTTCCTCTGTGTCTGTTGATGCATGGCATGTGCTTGTAGAGGTTAAGGTGTGAATTCTGCTGCTTTAATGCAGTACGATGCTTTCTGTTTTATACTTGCTCTTCTTGTAGGAGTAGCAATTCAGTCAATGTATATATGTATAACTTGTCAGACTTCATGCAGCTACAGCTGTTGCTAGACCACCTCTATGTTATTTTTAAAAGGTGCTATCTTGAGAAAATTGTAATTCTTGGTTTGTAACAAGAGCACTTTGTTGTAGTGAACCTTCATAAAAAAAAAAATTGGAACCCCATGTGGCTTTCTTGTTAAACAGCCTTGTGTGTTAGCGGCTTCCCACACCTTGAAAAGGGCTAGGTTAGTCTTGATCCTGGGCAGGCAGAGCAGCTGAAGTCATCCTGTGAGTGAATATTCTGTCTCCATGAATGATGTCTTTGCTTTTATGGGTCTTATTCTTTGTTACAGATTAAATTAGTTTAATCAAGTTCATGAGTTTGGCTAGCCTATCATCTTCTCGCCTCTCCCTGCTTTCCATCCTCCACCTAGCACATTAACTTGAGGAAGAATTTATGATCTCATTAGTTTTGCATATTGGTTCACTTAGGACAAATTGAAGCTTAAAAATGTCACTCAACTTTGACCTGTTATGAAAGCGTTTAACCCACTAAAGACTACTTAGGTGTTTCAGTGCCATTGGACAACGCTGCTGTTTGGTATCCAGCTAAAGCTATGCGAACAGTGGACTCTGTACAGACACCTTTGATCACCAGCATCACTACAGATTCCAAATTGGGCTTCTGCAGGTTTTGTCTTTGCTGTGCCAAGCCTTGCTCAGAACGTGCTCGGATGTGCTTCCCTGCCAATGTGAAAGATCTGTAATAGCAGGCTGGCATTTGCCTGACGTGGGGTAGCCTCTTCCTTTGTTGAAACATACACAGTGTGAGGAACACGACCACCCTTTGGTTATGGGAGTTTAACAGTCTCAGTTAGGATGAGTTAAAAGCTGCATGAATGGTTTGGTTTTGCCAATGCAATGAAGTTAATCACTTTAAGTCCAGCACTTGAGTGATTCATTCTCTGGACAACAACAAAAAAAAGCCCTAAACCACAGTAAAAGTAGCTTTGTATTTTTAAATACAAAGTCTGCATCAGTCTGTACTTAAATCTTACCCAGGTCATCATCTGAATTTTTGCTGCAGGGAGTTCCAGAGCGTGACTCTATCATGTGTTACTCTTGAGGACATCTTCCTGTGCAGCACAGACTTGCTGACCACAGAGGAGGAGAGCTATTCCAGCTGTGGGCAGCTAGAGGTGCAGTTCATGAGCTGTCTTGTACTGTGGGAATGAAGGTCATAGGATTATTTTCATTCTAGATTTTTCTGTTAGCAGTTTTCAGGGAATGGTAAGTATCTCACCTTCTCCCTGAAAACCTCTTCTGTGTTTAACTTCTATGAGGCCTCATTTGAAAAGTTGGGGTCACTCAGGGGACTCTGGAGGCAGGGCTCCAGCAAACAACTTGCTAACAAAGGAAAGGAACTGTTTCTTTTCTTTAAGCTACCACATCCCATTTCTGCCTTGAAAAATGAAATTATTTGTTTGGAAAAATCTCTTATTTCCAAGCAATTTCAAGAGTTTCAGTTAAATCTACCAAGTTCTTTTTTCTGCACCTTGTACCAAATAGATCCTGAAGGAGATTTTTAAGAGTTTTGCTGCAGGTAATATTTCCCATTCCACTGTTAATCTTTTCCCCTCCACACTGACTTGGCATGTGAAATTTCAACTGGAGAGAAAGCCTCGCATGGATGGAGATTAATCTTCTGACGCAGTTCTTGACAGCACTAACAGGCTGTGATGTTCCAGGATAATGCTGCTCCTCATACTTCCTGCTGCTTGAAGCAATTATTTTTCATGTAAGGTGTGTTGATCGTATGGAGGGATTTTTACAGGAGTTTTTGTATCCCATGGCAAAGATTTGAGGCCTGTGGCTACTTTTTCTATGTCATCGTCATCGTAATTCCAAGATAGATAAGCTATTTTGGGGGCCCCTTCTCTGTCAGGGCTTTGGAATTTACAGTCTGTCTCCCTTGCCCTCTTTGTCAGACACTAAGGCTCTCTTGCCTTAACTGGAGATGATTTGCCATATGGTAAAGTGGGTTTGCTCTCTATTAAATGTTTTTAATTGAAGTGTGTTTACAAAGAGCTCTGTAAATACTTACATATCTGATGCTGCTAGAAATTAGTTTTACACTAGGTTTTCCTGGGCCTATTCCAAATGACGCTGTTCAGAGAAGTTAAATGACATTTGCTGCCATTCAGAGCTTAATGACGGCATGCCCAGTGTGAGGCTGTGTGGCATCGTGCTTCTCATGTGCCTACAAATAAGACTTCAAAAGGATTTACTTCAAATAATATAGGTGAGTAAGCTCACAGTGAGGTCTGGCAGGGATGCTACAGGTAACTGCTGAAGTTACCTGTCTGATTTAAAGCCAGAAACTCAGAAAATGTAATTAATTTTAAACTCTGTTGTTTGCACTAGGATTTTTCATTGACTTTTTTAGTTACCCCTGTATGACTTCTGCACATAAACAGAGTCTGATTCTGTCAGAGCTTCTTCAAAAGGCTGCTTACTGCTCCTGTTTGGGGGCAGAGAATAGTTTCTGCTCTTGGGATAGCCTGAAAGACAAGCGTCAGACCTGTGGAAACAATGTTTCTGTAAAGTCCTCAGTCACTGTAACACTGAATTTCATGTATAACTGGTGTGTAAAAGCTTACTAGACATCTTAAGTATCTTAGAGGTGTGAATTAAGAGTTCTCAGCTGAGTGAAGGGAGATGGGCTAAGCCATTTGTTGGACTAGATATTGTGTAATTACACAGCTGTCAAAATACTTACTAATTGGCTATGAATTCTTTTAAGAACTTTCACTCAATGTTCTTGGAGGAAAGCTGAAATCCAGGGCAAGTAAATCTCTGTAACGAGCCGAGAATATTCCACTCGCATTCCTGCTCCGCAGGCCAAGGTCTATGTCGCACAGTTTGTGTTGGTGCTGTTCAACCCAGGTGCAGGCACCGAGTAGCGTCTCTTTTGCAAGTATAATCACCTGTCCTCATCAAGTCATGGAAGGAAAACTTGTCCTCAGCCACATCTCAGAAACACACCTGCATCCTCTCTTCATCTTCACTGACCTGTTTTGAAATGCAGGGAAGAGCAAAGACTCTGGTGTGTGATCAGCAGATAAGTTACCTTTTCCTGGAGCATTTTGATCATTTGAGTCTGGAGGCTCTGCCTGTACTATTATCATACACACCTGATTTCCTGAGCATGCTGGTTTAGCCAGAGCCACAGAATTCACTGGGCTGCATGACTGACTTCACCCGTGGTCTGACCCCTTCAGATATTTCAGAGGGTTTTTTCTTCTGTCTGAATTCAGGTGGCTTCCTGCTTTACCACCTACCCCATTACATCGGTCATAGTGTTGCTGTGCCTGTATCGCTGTGCTCAATGGAGTGTCAAAACCATCTGGCTGTGGTACACAGTGCAGGCAGCGGGTGCCCTTTGTGCTGGGCAGTCAGAACGGTGGGTGCACAGCACAGTGAAGGAACTGATTTTGATTTGGTTTTGCTGGCTCCTCAAAATCAACTCTCGTCATTTTTTTCTTTTTGGACACTTGGTGCTTGAATGCTGTGTTCTGGGAGGAGGCAGAGGGACCTCTGTGCTGAGAAGTTGGACTGGTTTTAGCAATGCTTGTGATCAATAAAAGCCTGACTCTAGTGCAGGAGAGTAAGGTGGATGCTAGACATATCCACCTTAAATCATTAATCATAAATCGTTTTGGAAAGCGGTGAAAAGAGGGAAAGGCTTAATGTTCTTATTATTAGCATTCTACTTTACACCTACTGTCATAAAAACAATCCACCTGTAAAAAGGAAACTCTTGGTTGAATCCTTCTGATATAGTTAATAAGCTTTGTGGAAAAATAAGTAGAACTGCAGGCTCAGGAAGGGACATCTAGCTGGGACACTTCAGTCTTTGCTGAAATTCAGACTCTTGGGAAAGGCTGTCCTTGCTTTCAGCTAGCCAGTGCTAGCCTTCAGGCTGTCCTGAGCTTTTCCATGATTATTCTTTAGACTCTGCAGACATGAAAAAATACTGTAGGCCCAGTTTGTGTTTCCTGAGGCTTTCTGGGTATCTTGCTAGTCCCTGCTCTGCTCTGCAGCACCAACGTGGGAAGGGCTATTTGTCATCAGGTGTATCAGAGCTCTGCTGGGAGATGTCAGCTTGCTTTGTTACACAAATACAAGTGTTGGCAGTATGAAATGGGAAAGTGCATGAGGCACTTCCACTGTAGGTTTTGGGAACCATTTTGTGTTGCTGCTTTTACAGTAGTAGAACTGAAGGGCACTGGATCCTCTGCAGGCTGATTAGAGCTATTTATTTGCAAGTAGGATGTGCTTTCCCTGTTGTCTTATTCTTGGACAGAAAATGTTTCATAACAAAGTATCATTAACTTCATTAAATTAAGTCTTTGGTTACTGTCTGTAGCTTGGAGAGGTCGGATCAGTGGTGAATGGTTTCATAAAGAAGTTTTAGGATAGGATTTCGTAGTGGCCCGTGGGTATCGGGCACAAATAGCTCAGGTGAAGGGGGCAGGGGGTGCAAGGGTACCCTGTGTGTAAGGACACTATGAACTGTGACACCAAGTCAGCGTTTTATTGAGGAAATTCAGGAGGAGGAAGTTTGGAGAGAAGAATATTTGGAGCCAAATACTCTTCTAGTGTAAGTCACCTTAGCTGCAGTGTTTATGGAGGAGCTAGGAAGGCCTGTGCGTTTGAGGATGTGCAGTTGTATCACAAGAGAATTTCCTTCTCCTGAGCTTTCTGACTGAAACATTAGAGCTCTAATGCACCTTGATTCTCCAGCCTCCTTTAAGTTTTAAATGTCTGTCTTTTGGGTATGGTCTTAATAGACTAGGGCTTTAGGACCAGTTTCTCTGAGAAGCGATGCTGTTCAAGAAGGGCCCTTGACACCATTCTGACTTAATGCTAGACACATCTGCCGCTACTTGGACAAAATTGACATTGTCTAGAGAGCAAAGCAATCACCTAGTGTAGCATTACAGAGCATTTACACTTGAGCCATGTTACCAGGCAGTAAATCTTGACCTTTAGGAGTTCAGAGATTAGGTTTCTTTGCTACAAGCGTTCAGGATATTGTTAGGCATTTGTTGCTATTCAAAGCAGCTTTCAGGGGTTACCTATGGGTTTAAATCATAGCTTCAATCATTTTTGGAAGCTTCTTTTAAAGCTGAGATACCTTCAAATAAAACCTAGGATTACTTTTACATTTATTGTTAGTAGTTGGCAGGAAGCAAAGCTGGGGGGGGAGAGGGTGTTGTGGAAGCTTAAGACATTGCTGTAAGTTTCAGTGTTGGTTTCTATGCAAACAGGGGTGTTTTATGGCATTTGGAAGCAAGAGGCTTCTTTTCAGTGCTGTGAACTGATAGGCTTACTCCAATGGGATAAAAACCCCAAAGTTGAAATCCAAATAAGACTGAAGACAGAGTTTTAACGAAACACATTTTTAAAACAATGATCCCTCAAATTATCCCTGACTTACACTGACACAGTGTTAATCACTTGTTAATACTGACAAATGCTTGAAAGTGCATGTTTGTAACTGTGTACAAACCAAGCACTTCAGAAGGGGAGGTCAGGAAAATGCCAAATCAGGCCAGTGAGCCCCCAGTACTGTCAGGAATCCTTTCCCATTACAGAAAAGCACTGCTGATCAAATTTGGGTAGGTGCACATAGCATCTATCAGGGAATCTCATCTCCTTTTTCAGTGAGATAAAAGGATCAAAACTCGTAAGACATTATCTCTTACCTCTTTCCTTTCTTCCCTTTGCCAAAGCCATTGGAGTGGGTCACAAATCCATATTTCTGTCCTTTTATCCCAAGCTCATTTTTCTGAAAGTTACAGCCATGAAAACTCTAGAATTCCATCCAGAATTTTTTAAACAATACTACAGTTGTGAAATTTAACTGAAAAACCCAAATACAAAATGGCAGGCTATTGACTGGAAAGGATACAATAAGATCCTGTTGTAATCATCAGCAGAAGCATGCTCTGCTTCATGCTGGAGTTTGAATGTGGTGGTAACCTTGGAATGCATTCGGAAGAAAATCAGGCAGAAGAGTAAGGGATTTTTGCCCTTTGCCCACACCAATGTTCCAGCACTGGAACACATTCTGACCCTCTGGGCAGAAGGATTGGAGAGCACTTGGACAACATGGCCTGGGAAACTTTTATCAAGGAAAGGAAGCACAATTAAAGTGATTAACTACCATGAAACAGTTCATTTACAGAATCCTTTACAGTCCAGGTCTCCTGGCTCCCAAGGTTTCACTTTCTTGCTTTTTTTTTTTTTTTTTTTTATCCTGCAAAGTAAAATAGTAATGATTTTTCTCTGAAGAAAGGAAAGGAAAGGAAAGCTTGGCAAATGGGAGGAGCTCACAAGGGCACAGAATGCTTTGCTTTATTGCTCTTTGAAATCTGTAATTGATATTATAAAACTTCCTGATGAAATACACTCTTCCAGGCCTGCAGAGGCCAGAACCTTCAGAGTTCTTTAACGTTTCTTCCTAGGCAAGACTCATAACTCTCATGTATAAGAATGTACAAGAAGCGGCTGGGCAGCCCTCAGCTGAGCAGTTCCACTCCTATTTGCAAGATGATATACACCATCCTGGCAAGTCCTAGATCTTGTTGCCAGTTCTGAAATAAGTAGGCACTGAAACCAGTTGAAGGAAGCTTAATTATCTTTCTAGAATAAGCCAGGCTTCTTTGGATGCTTTATGTATCTCACAATGTAGTAAGGTTTGGCCTTTCACAGTTGGTCCTGCAGCCTCTGAAAACCTGGTCAGTGGAAACAGTTTTGGGCCTCGGGGGGTAATAAAAAAAGCTCTTGGTGAGTTCCAGTGTGAGCATAAAGGGATCTTTGGTGATGATGGCTAAAGTAGCTTAAGGAAACCAAGCTATTACGGGTTTCTCTTTACTACAGTTTTTCATGCTGGTGAATATGCCTTGTCTAGGTCTGAACTCCCACAATCTGTCTCCTGTACAACTGGTTTGGCCCTGCTCTGTATCCTTTTATCATGCTGTTGTGTGATTCCACAGCTCTGAGCACCCAGGCACGTCACAGTCTATAGTATGTTTGTGATAAAGCAGTTAGGGCAGTGCCATTTCCATTTTTATGGATGAGAAACTGTGCTTTGTTTTCTGTGGCTGGCTCCTCTAAGGTACTGGGACGTAACGCTTCTGTCTTTGGAACGTCTTGGTTAAAATGGGAGTTACACAGGAGTTCTGATAGAGGGGAGGAAAAAAAAAAAACCAAAACCCCAAAGCCAGGTTCCTCAGATCTTCAGCTAGCAGCCTAGCTTGCCTTTGCACTCGAAGTGAAATCAGATGGGTTGGAGTATGTAAAGTGCTATTTTAAGTAGAAGCACCAAAGGGCTTTGGTACAAAGCCTTGTGAAGTGCTGACACACATTCTGAAATGTTTGCTGCTTGTTTGAAACAGTGTACTTAACATAGGAAATGTATTTTCTTGTATTTTCATCAAAAGAACAGGAAAACAGAATCTAATTGTGACTGGCTATGCTAAACCTCTAGAAGTTTTTGTTTGGACTTGTTCCCCTCCCACTTCCTCCCCTAAGAAGATACCCTGTTGTTCATGCTGGTAAGTGCATGGTGTGCAGTGGTTGCTATGGTAATTATTTCTTGTAATGAGTTAGTGTTATAAATGGCTAGGATTTAATGAAGAGTTCCCTCAGGAATATCTCGATCAATTCAGATTGCCTTCTTTGGGCTATGCATCCCTGTGAGACACACCAGGGTACCAGGCATTCGTACACTGCAGCAGAACCAGGGTAGCGGTGGTGTTCCATCACTCCTGAAATCTCCCACGCTTTTTGCAAGCTAATTCTGTATAAAACACAGGTAAATGATGCAGAACTTACTAATGAATCGGGCTGGGAATCTGCATGGTTCGGCCTCCCTGTACTGAGGGGCTACTCGGAATGACTGTGCAAAGTACCGTACAGATTTGGACTGGCAATAAGGGTTTCACGTTTACAAAAGCTGAAAGAATACTGGGTTCTGTTTAGAACAGAATGGTTCCCTTATGCATATGAGAGCTTTGTACTGTTCTAATGCACCGTGCCAGAGCGAGTGATGTCTTAACACGGGCAGTTTGCAAACCTCAAATCAGATTTAAAATGTATGCTTTTATAAAAACTTCGCATTTTAGATCTTTATAGAAACCCATTAGAAGGTGTTATGAAAGCAAGTGTCTTTGACAATCTGAATCTTTAAAAATTATTGATTTCATTGAAGACTGAGAAGAAATAGTTAGCTTGGTTTGGCAGTCAGTAATGCACTCCTTCCTGGAAGTCTGGAGACTTAAAGTCTGCAAAAGAGTAAGAAGGCTTGTACCAGGTATGTTAGGAACAGGGAACAAGGGATTGTGATGGGTAGCTCCTGTCAAATGTATGAATGAAGGTTACAGGACAGGTCCTTTTGTGAGGCTGCATATGGGTACTTTATACTCCAGGGTCAGTCCACACCAAAACAAAATTTGGAAACAGCTGCTCCTGTCTGAAGACACAACCATTATTAGGAGTGTGACCTGGACTGAATCAAAAGCTCACTAGGTGCTGATGTTTATGGTTGGGATTTTTTCTGATCAGCAGTTGAGACCAAACATACAAGTTGCAGAGAAGTGATGTGTTGTGAGGTGGTACAAGGCAATCAATAATTTCAGCACAGTTTATGAAGCTGCACTCAACTTTCAGAGCAACCACACCGTAGAGGGGGGAAAAACAGTAGCGTGTGATGTTCAGTGTGCTGGATGTTAATTTGTGAGAAATAAAAATATCTGGGTCATACCTAATGCATTTTTGGTTATTCCAAATGCCAAATTTAATATTTGAGCTGGTTAATTAGGAAAAGGTTTTTTTTCTAGACTTAACCTTTTTTAGAAATTATTTTTTATAGAGATTGCTATACAATTTACTTGGAACAGAGACATTTACATCTCAAGTATTTCAAAGACACTCCATCAGAATTGCTCAAATTCTTTGTCTGTCTTTCAGCTAATCTCCACGCTGCTCCCCTTTTGCCAGACGTACCAAGGGTTCTTTTGTCGAGAGCATTGTTTTTCAGACTGTGCTAATGCATCTTTAATCATTCTTCTTCCTCTTTCTTATGCATTTGCTATATAGTTCTAGGTGGAATTGCCTCTTCAGATTTTTTCTGTCTTGCAGTGGCACATTCAGACTGAAATTGTTGTGCTCAGTAGTGCCATTGTCACATTATAACAAGGAAGATGCTTCATCATGTGTCATAAAATGAGTTGAAATCTTCAGTAAGGAGCTGAGGGATCATGTTGGAGAAAAACATTAATTTTTATGCACCAAGCTATTACACTGGAAAAGGACACATTAAAGCTGTCAGAGTATTTTCAATCTGTAATACCAGTGTATCATGTTAACAAGTTGTGGTACATGAGGCTTTTGGTATTCTGGCTTACAAAACTGTGAGACGTAGCTGGTTTTAAATGGGTAGTTTGCTTCTGGATTATGAGTTTGGCAAATATTTGTTTCAAAATATTAGTAAAATAGATATTATTTCTCTAGTCTAATTAATATATTCAGGTCAGACACTGTTTCTCTTACTGTTGCTGTTATGTAATTATGATCTTGGATTTGTCTGCATGTTCAAGTAATTCCATAAAAGGTGGTAAAGTAATACAGATTGTCTCACTGTTAATCAGCAGCTGAATGTTTTTGTTTATGTTCTGGTCAGGAAAAGAAAAAGATATTTAAGTGAATGATGGTGAGGGAAACAGTTGTATCCAGGGAAAGAGAGACTGTATTGATATGTGTAAAGAAAAAAGGTACCTGGGTTCAGCAAACTGAAAGTTGAATTAGTGAAGTGTGGCAGTTTGAGTGAAGTAAAAAAAAAAACCCACCACCCCAAATCCCCATTAAATTAGTTAAATTTGTGAAAATATCTGCTTAAATGATCTTACTGTGCTTGTTAGTGTAAGCTGTTTTGAAGTATTAACACAATCATAATGTGTGTTGGTGAGAACTTGTGTAAGCAGGAAATTAGGGTACCTTTCTGTGGTATCATGTGTATATGGCCTCTGCTGTATGAGCAAAGAGATTGTGTTTGCTCACAGTCCTCATGTTCCAATACTCTGTGGCTGCCAGTGGTTCACAGTTGCCTTTAACTGTGGGTTACTGGGATCAAATTCCAAAGTTAAACGCCTGTTTGAAATGAGTGTCATGGTCTTTCTGGAGTTTTGTGCCTTCAAGATTTGAGAGCCTTTTATGAGCCAAAAAAAAAAAAGGGTCAGACCTCTGACTTTTACTCATTTGAAAATTCATCTAGTTCCAAGAATGCCTTTTGCCATGGTGTAAGAACGAGCCTGGTTTAGACACACCTGGCCTTTAGAAGTGCATTTTAAAAGGATGCTGGAATCTGCTTTCACCCTGATTTTGTACTCCTAGGTTCTTGGTTTGTGGGGAAAAAACTTTACTAGTTTCATAGATCTCTTAAAGACTCCTTTTAATTTTGAAGGATAAAAGCCACTGTTTAGCTACGGAATAGCTTTCTTCATCCATCAGAATGGGGCCATTTGTATAGATCCTTCTGTGCCATGCTGGGTGTGTGTGTGTGTTTGGGCTGTAGATTCAAACCTATTCGACTTTAATCAATGATTTTAAGTCCTAAGTAGGAAGCTGAAAATTGTTCTGTATTTTAAACCCTGAAATGTTCTCATCCATTGACTCTGTAGAACTGCAGTTGAAATGGAGTAAGACTTTGCAGGGAAAAGCTGAACCAAGAATAGAGTTCTGGAAAGAGAAAGTAAAATTTTGCTTAAATGCTAAAGGTGATATCCTGAGGGGTGTAGCTGATTGATGCAGAATGCTTCTGAGGAGCAGTACTTCAGATAGAAAAGGAACATGTCACTAGGCGCAAGGAATGGAGAATATATGGGGTTTTTTAAGTTGTCTTTTGATATTTAGGCAAAACTGCTGCAGTATGTTCTGTGTATCTGACTGCAGGTAGCATCTGCTAAGAGTGCTGGAGACTGAGATTATAACTTTTATGTTGGGCCTCTTATTTATGTCACATAATTACTTTGATGGTAAACGTAAACATCGGAAACTGCAAGTATTTTTACATGCATCAGCTTAATCTCATGTTCTTTTCTGCTAATGTAGTAATTTAGAAGTCAGTAAAACAGTTCCATGAAATATAATTTTAAACCTGTAGCACAAAGATTATTGTTTAGCAGCTCAAATATTATAGTCTTTGTCACCTTGTGTAGTAATCTAGAATGAGTTTTTGATGTGATTGTCTTATTTAAAAAAAAAAAACAAGCAGAATTTCCTATGTGAATTCAGCAAACAAAGGAAGATGTGCTCGTGTGTACACACTTCCGAGATTTTGATAGGTAGAGGAGTATCTTCCATCTTCAATTGGCCCATATGCATTTTCCACATCTGGATCATCCCCTGGTGACACTTTGCTTGACACCTTTCTGTGCGATGCACATGGAGCTGTGACCGTGGAGTCGCAGAACTGATGTAATAAGAACTCAGTCACTTGGCTCACTCAGTGAAGAACGTGAATTTGAAAACTGAGGTATTTCCAACTGAACTACAATGCTGGAGAAATTCAGCACAAAGCAGTTGGGACTGATTGTTGATTACACAGACCTGACTGTTTCTGTTTGAGGTATCATTCAGGGCAGCATTATGCACTTGCTTCCATGTTTCTGGTGTCCCACAGGACTCATGTTAGTCTTGCATTGTTACTAATCTTCCATAAACAGGTGCCCCACTTTGGTTTACCCTGCCATTTGAGCTGTCCTCTGTGGTCAGTTACTCACTGTTAAATGATGCTTTTTAAGTGTGTGATCTCATTAATACTCTGACCAAATAAAAGTCTGGTAACATCTGAAGAAAAAACAGATCAAAGAATCCCAAAGATGGCAACCAAATCTTTGATAGCTGAGGAAGGCAAAAAACATGGTTTCTGAGGTGAGATACAGAGAAAATGCAGGCTTTTTACTGGGAGACTGGATTCCAGAAGATCTTCCCAGCTATTTAATAAAAGTTTAAAACAAGGGACAGGGAGTAAGGCACTGGAACTGAAAGGCTGTGATGTCTGTAGTTATGAGATCAGAAAAGAGAAAGCAGGTTTCCTGGCGAGGAATAAATAGGCCTTCCCTTTCTATGTCTCAAGACAGGGGGTAGATGAGCAGAAAGTAGACCAGAATAAGGGCAACAATTAAAGGAAGAGATTGAGGGTTCCTAGGAATATTCTAGGCCCTAGTAGGCTGGACAGACCTTCCTGAGGAAAGGATTGGGTATTGATGGCAGCGGCCACAATTCACCCCAGTTTGACCAGCGAACAAATGAAGATCATAACCGTCAGCAGCAGTGAGATAAGGTGTTCAGTGTTGTGGGAAGAACAGCCAGAGGAACGAATGACAGCAAGCCTGTACTGTAGGCTGCAAGCAGAGAAGAGGGAGGAATTCCTGTGGTGGTGTCTGAATGTGAGCTGGAAGTACAGGGATGGCAGAGATCATCTTTTAAACCATGTCCTGGAGAGACATTTCTGGTGATACATTTAGGCAATTTAATATTATACTTATAGCATAAAGAAACCGACCCTTGTGCACTTACCTCCCGGGCAAATCTGGGTGCTGTAGAGAATGTAGTTCTGATGCTAATGACAGGGGAATATGCTACTGATTGGTGACTCTCAAAGGACCTCTATTCTATAGGGAGCAGAACTAGAGTCTCCAGACTATCTGCTACTTCTTCCCATATTGCATGCCTTCTGCATGAGACACATCAGAAGATACCAATCAGCCAGCAAACAATCCTGCTTGATAACATACTGGACCACAAATAATGCCCTCTGCCAAAACACAGACAGTTCCCAAACTGACAAGAAAAAAATAACACGGAAGTATTAATTGCCTCTTTAAGAGTATAAAACCACTCTGCTTAGAGCAGTGCAGCTCTTTAGGATCTTTAGCTGCTAATGACCACTGGATTCTGAGGGGCTACAGTTGTCTTCCCAATTATTTAAGAACCTGAAGCAGCCTCTGAGTGGTATTAAAAAGGAAAATCAAAGCAATGTGCTATATTTTGCATTAAAATGATTGGTTTATGGTACTGTGTTTTTATGTAATTTAACATTTAGAAAACTAAAGACAATTAATTAAATAAAAATGATCTGTTTTCTTCTATTTCCAAGTGAAAAATACTGTGATTATTGTTTTGAATAAATCTTTAAGGAGGTTTCTCTCAGAAATGGGGATAATACTGTTTCTTTATTTCCCTTTATGATATATACATTTAAGAAGCTTGGCCTTCTGTGGAGAAAAGCAGCACTGAAGGACCTGTGTGGCTGTGTTTACAGACAGATGAAGGGAAATTCAAGCTGAGCAGAACCACGCTTGCTGCTGCCTTGCCTTTGTTGAATGTTAGCTGTGTGTCGATTGAGTAACAGCTGGTTGTAGAGCAGTTTCCCTGCCTAGGTGCTGGGTATTCATTCCATCCTACCCCAGCAGTTATGCTCTGGAAAAAGAGGCTCATGGTTTTCAACTGACTGGCATATTTGCACTCGTGCCTGAAAACAAGGTAGGTGTACCTCCAGTAACATCAATGCTTCTAATAAACACAAAAGAGCACTGAATAATTTGAGAGGAACATCTGGGAGCAGGAATAACTTCAGAGCTTGACAGGGCTGCTCGTGGCCTTGTCCAGTCAAGTTTTGAATAGCTCTGGAGTGTGAGACTCCACAGTCCTCCTCTGGCACAAGCAGGCAAGGGAGAGAGGATTCCCTGTTCCATGGCAATGAGGGGAGGGCTGTGGCTGCATTGGGTGGATCTCTGGATTTTTCTGCAGTATCAGAGAGTCTAGTAATTGGGAAAACTTTTGTGCTCTTCCTTTTACATGAGCATTCATTTCAGAGTCTGGATTCAATGTTGTGTCCACCAGAACTTGGAAAATCTTCCCTCAAGACCAGTACCAAACAACATCTTTCAGAAAGTGAGTAGCAGTCTTCATCAACAGTTCTATGGGTGGACTGAACTCTTATTTGGGTGTGAGTGTAACAACCACCAACTCTTCTGAACAGCTGCAGATTGCAAATTAGTAGCTGAGACAAATGAGCTGTCTCTGTACCAAAATGGAACTATATACTTTCCTCCTTGCTGAAGGCTGAGAAATATTTGTTTGATATTTGCATGTGTGGATAGAGGAAAAGCATTTATTGAAGACTTCTTATGGTAGACTAGAACCAATCTGAGTTCTTCATCAGACCAAGAAAACTTGGGTTGGTTCTATCATGTGGTCCCAAGAAAGGCCTGGAAAGGAGGTTTTTGTCTGAAGGACTTCTGAAGTTAGTATGGAAAGGCATTGTCTGGGCACCTTTGTGCTCATAAAACTGAATTTCCCACATTTTGTGCCTTAGCAGAGCTGCACCAAAATGCCTGATTTCAGCACACATTTGCTGTCTTCATCATGAGTATTTGTGATTTGCAACCACCATGATTTAGGAAGAAAAAAGGCAAATGAAAACATCCTAGACATCTGTTTCATACTTCCAGAGATAGAAATGATTCTGGCTTGAGAAAAGGGTGATTTGGGCATGGATGCTATAAAAATCCTCATCCAGAAAGATACTGAACATAGATTTTGCTGCATGTAATAAGGTTGAATGAAGTCAGTAATGTTTAACTGTAAAATGAATTGCTGAAGACTGGTTTTAACCACTTGGGCAGGCTGTTTGACTGAATACAGAATTTAAATAACACGAGAGTTCATCTTTATGTAAGAACAGAGAAGGGGAGAAGAGCAACTCTCCTGCTTTGTGAAATATCAGCTAGAATAAAAGTGGCCTATGTTGCACCTGAAGGAGCATTGGTAATCACCCCACATCCAAATGAGTAATTAGCTGAAATAATTACCAGCCTTGAGATGAATTCACACACTTTTTTGCCTGTGACAGTATCAAGGATAACAGGTGTTGAGAGTGCCTTGAAGGGACAAAGATTAAAGATTATTTCATTATCTGGATTCCTTTAGGCAGAGAAGTCTTGCATTTTATCCTGTCATGCATAGAAAGGTCTAAGCAGCACCTCATTCTCCTCATGCTTTGGCAGTTTTGAAGCTGAGGTTTTGACAGAGAGTGAATATTGTTTAATCTGGGAGAATGGTCTGTCCTTGAGAATTCAGTAAACTATCTTCCTGCTCAGAAGCCCAAGGAAAACTGCAAAGAAGGACACCAAAGACACATTGAGCAACAATCTTCCTTTTACTGAGGTTTACATTAATTAGGAAATAAAGTATTTAAACAGTTACTTTATTTGGAGATTTGATGATTTATTGTGCATGTTTCAAACATTGTTTCAGTATTTGCAAAGCAGCATGGAAAGGAGTGCTAATAGTGTTCTGCCATTTCTCATGCATGCTTTTGGTTTTGTTAGTTATACCTGGAGGCCGGGTGGTGTCAGGGCAAATATCCATGCCCTGTGTGAAACATCAGCTTTGTTACTGGAAGACTGTGTTGGAACCAGCAAACTTTCCAATGCAGAATAGCCCTTTCTCAGCTAGAGATTCTGCTGTTCCAAATATTCTGCAACTACTGTAACAACTCCCAAACTTTTTTCCCCATTTCTCAGCAGCAACCTGCAAGAACCTCTCTCAAAGCTGTCACTAGAATTTGAGATACTCTCATGGTGTGCACCTGTGTTATATCCATGACAGGTCTGTGCCAGTGTTTGAAACCTAAGATGATGTGATGGAACATGGGAGAAAGAGCATGGGTGGAACTGATGGGACCTGGCTGCTGCAGCAGTTCCTCTGCGTAAACACTTTTTCCATTTAAAGCTTTGCTTTGTCCCCTACCTATTTTCTCCTCTAACTCTGTGATAATTTGAAGGAGACTTTTTGCTCAGCTGGTACATGTTTGATTAATGATCTTTCTTTTATCTGTGCTCATCTTGTTACTCACCAGGATGCCAGTATTTGCCCATTTAGCTATTGTGGTTTTTTTCTGATTCGTGATCCTTTACTTTTGTTTTCCACTAATCTCTATGTTGCTGCTTTTTTCATTTTCTGTTCTATATTTCTCAACTACAATTCACGATTCCCCGGAGTTGAAGCAAGTTAGAAATAAGGTATGTGTTTTCAACACTAGCTGGCATCAAATTATTCTTAATGGCAGTCCCTAACATCCTGTAGTTCAAAGGCACTTAAGTAGTTTTAGGTGTCTTAGGACTTTGCTATTGTTTGAGGAGCAAGGTACATCATAGTATCATACAGCGTGCTGTGCATAATGTATCAAGAGCACCTATGACAGTGATGATACAGCTGGCTGTGCAGCACTAAAACACATGGATATCGTTAGTATGAACAGCTCGCTCTGAAGCTGACTAGTATTGCTTCAGGAAAGCAATAACAAGTCCTTTTTTATTTTTTTTTTTTTCCTGGAAGAAGGTATGGAAGGAAGTTCTTTTCCCCAGTGACCTTACCAATTCAATGTGGCCACAACTAGGGATTTTTGCCTAAGCGTGCTGTACAAATGGGTGGTGTGCTTTGCTGCAGTACCTTGGTTCTGTAAATGGTGTGTCCTGCTGACCACTGTACTGTGGGCTAGCATTTCCACATGAAGAAGGTTGTCTCTTTCCTTTTGTTGGGTTTCAGATGTCTCTGCTTTTTCTTTGACAATTTATGCAAAAGCCTTGCATGTTTGAGCACGCTTTTTTGAGGCAGCAGCTAGCCCCTTTCCTCCCCTGGCCATTCACCTGCAGCTGCCTTCGTCTTCATGAACAGTTGTAAATGAATGTCCACAGTCATGGGCTAGCAACAAATAGAAAAAGCTACACAAGCCCAGTTACAGATGCAAAATTGGACAGAAGATTGCACTGAAATGTTTCTCAGTGAGAGAAAGTATTTTTGCTTTCTGCCAAGGTAGAGTCAGAAGCCAGTGATGATCAGTCAGACACTTGTGAGTAGGTTATGTTAGAAGAAAGTTAGGCTTTCTCCTCTTTTCCATTGAGAGCAGCTTTCTCAACTCTAACCATGTGTCCCTCTGCATTTCATGTAGTACAGCTGCCATGGTTTTGAAGATGCTTTTTTCTTTCTTTTTTTCCCTCCCTATGGTTACTTAAGAAAGCCTCTAGCTAATTAATTCAGACCGTAAGTATTCATAATTAATTTATATTTTCAGTATTGATATGTAGTACACTTGCTGAGAAAAGCTACCTATAAAAAATAAAACTAAGGATAATTTGAGCACCCAAAGCTCCTAGATTTTTCCAAGGAGTGACTTAGGTACAAACAGATGGTTTGAGATTCCAGTACCTACAGGTAAGCTGGAGTTCACTGTAGTCTCCATGTTCAACGAACCAGGCTGTAATGAAAATATTTTGATATGCAGAAAAAAAACCCTGAAAATTTCACAACACTTCAGCTGAAAAGATCAAAGTCTTGTTTGAATAAATGTTACTGCATTTTGCCTTTCAGGGCAAAATCTGTCTTCTCAGAGATGATTCCCACCCATTCCCACTCTCATGGGACTCTCCCTTCATGTTCGTGGGTTGCACTTCTAGAACATGGTTTCAGGTTTTGTGGTGGTGGGGTTTTTTTTCTACTCAAATGAGTCTGGTGTTGGCTGAATGGTGTGCTAAAGAAAGGACAGATTGTGCTACTGTTTTTTGCAAACACTGTAAACAGCTCCAGTCTCTTTCACTGAGTTGCTTGTTCAAGACCATGTAAGTTTTATCTTCCATTTGCAGGCCTAGAATTATTCTGTCTTGAGCTGGGTCAGTGTGACAAAAAGCCAACCAACCCAACCTTCATAGCATACCTTTCCTGAATAACCACTAAAGCATAGTAACCTGTGGAACTCTACCATTGATTAAGGAAAACAGAGGGGAAGAAACTATTTGAAATAAGTAAGCATGAGATCTCACCTTAAGTTACAGAGGTTCATATCAGAAAATGGACATACTTAATGCATAGGTGGGATGAACCCGGGTAACACTGAATGTCTTTGATGTAGTTTGTAAGTCAAATAATTTAATGCTGCTGGAGAAGTTAGACATGCTTCCCAAAAAGAGACATGCTTCCCAAAAAGTAGAGAAGACAGGTGTCTAACACCCACAGGCTTCCCATTAGAGCTGGGTATTTCAGAGTACTCAGCACAGTGCAGTTTTCATGCCTATGTGCTCTGTGGGAAAGTGGAAATATTTTGCTACTCTATCCTATTGGAGATGGCTATGTGTAACTCAGTCCCAAACCCCACTAGTGACCTCCCCAAATTCCTTTTTTGAAGGATTTATGTACCTGTAAAACAGATAGAGGATAGTGAGATCCAGAGGCAGGTGGTCAGGGGAAGCAGAATAATGGCAACTATATTAGAGCCTACTGTTTGTGTTCAATACTGTTGAAGAGCAACCTGAGACATCCCTGCAGGCTGCAGCATGGAACCCACTCCTCTGCCTGCCAAGGTGTTTCCAGCAGACAGGATGTTGCCAGGGAGCTGCCTTCCTGGTCTCTGCATTGTACTGCATTTTAAATCTAGCACCTGCTTGGTAATCCATTTCAAAAACACACAATGCAGATGTCTTTTAAGAAGGAAATTGAGCATGCGAAGAATTAAGGTAGCGCATTGATGAGACTGCAGCTATTTTGAATAAGAACAAACACCCTTAGGCTTTTAGGATTTTAGCACAGAATTTTGAAAAAACATCAAAGGGGGAAAAGTAAATACTGGTTTTGCAGCTATTGACACTTCAAATTCCGTTTAACAACAGCAATATCAATTGGATGTTTCACACAGTGTGTTTTTTCTTAGCAAGATAAGCATTTGTGCCTGAACACAGAATCAGACTTCTTGCATTGAGCTGTAGAAAGTGTAGAAAAGTTGGTCTCCTTTCAGTAGCACTAACTGTAGTTCCAGAAGTTTGCCTTTACCTGATCTTAAACCTTCAGTTATGCATGATCTGGGAACTCAAGATACTGCAAACGTTAAGCTGGCAAGTTGAGTTGGCTTGGAGTGCCTTATAATGTTTGTGAAGTTCTTGTATTTCTGTGAGTTTGTACAAGTGCAATGTAACAAACAAAACTTTAGCCACCTGTGGTTTATGTGTTTACCTTTTCAAACTATGTGAATTTATGGTAAATATTATCAGCTAATTTTCATTCTGATCAGTAAGAAAAGATTTTTTCCATATTCTGCAGTAGAATTTGACAAGGTTAACAATATAGGGCTTTTTTACAGGAAGCATTTTTCTCTAGGTAAGTGCCTTTATTTGTGTCTTACTGGGTTTACCTAATGCCATTTTCCTTTGGCATACAAATGCTTCCACCTAAGGGCACAGGCAGATTTTTCCACACATTAGAAAATGTAGTGCAGTGACAGATGGTATTCTGTCTAATGCTGTGTGTGAGCAGTCATATAATCAAACCACAGAGGTGTGCTTTCATACCACTGTGGTACATCTAGAGAATTTACCAGCTCAGGAAGGAATCTACATGAAGTTACCTTTTATGACTTGACTCGAATATGTTGATTTCATTTGATGTCTAGTAGGCATGATGTCACATAAAGCACAAAGACTTCTCTATAATATTTAAAAATACGTGGTTAGTATTTTCTTTCTTAGGTTATTTCAGGTGCCTAGGAGTGCCTTTCAGTTTTAAGCTGGTCCAATCCTAAGGGCTAGGGAATTGAAAGAAGGGAAGAAATGGTGGAACCCCTCGGGGTTGCCATTTCTTCATACCTCTGGGATGAGCATTTTTAGCCTGGGCTGGAGCACCAGGAAGAGAAGGAAGAGGAAGAATTGTCTGCCCTGCTTAGCTGAGATGGTGTGGTGCCTGGGAGAGTGGGGCTCGTTGTTGGGGAGCTTTGCAGGCACTTCAGGAAGCAATTGTGATTTGAACAGCTACTTTGACAAAAGTCTAAGACTATGCTCTAAGACATCAAATGTCATAGAGCATAGTCACGACTGTGGTATTTGTGGCATGTAAAACCATGTCTAAAAGAACTACACACACACATACATACTGTGTTTACAGTACAGGGGGGTGTGATTGTCTGATGCAAACACACAAAAACTCCAAAAGCACAGGCACTCAAAAAGGTTGTGACCTTTATAAAACCAGGAGTTTCCCCTCTCTCAGTGCTGGATATCTTGCTGTAAAAATAAGATTGTATCAAATTAATCAAAGCAGATTTCAGTAATGTCCTGAAGTTCTGGGATGGTAATGGAACAGCTGCCTGTTTGTAAAGGGTTCATTGACCTAGGACCAGTTATAAAAAACATTCAACCTTGATAATGTTTTAGACACCAGAACATGTTATAATTTTGTAGCTTCTGGGGTCAGGAGATAGACAAAAGTTGTGACTGCAGTGGTTTGTTTCAGTGTCTCCAATATGGCCCTAATAAAAGTAGTCTTGTAGTCATCCAAAATTTTTCTAACCAAGCAGAGATTCTGTCTGCACATAATGTGATCTGTAAAATCTATGAGTCAACTGTGTAATGAGACTCCCTTCAGTGATCCTAGAGAAGAAACTCTGCAAAGCTGTTGGGATGGACATGTCCCTTTCTCTACTTTGTTAGGTGATGTAACAGTAGCAGCAGATTTCACTTCTAAACCCAACACAAAATAAAACTAAGCTGCTCAAAGGTGAAAATTCCCATCTCATAGGGAATTCTGCTTCTTGTGCACCTGTTTCCTGAACAGAACAAAAGGATTAATTACACAGTAACAATAAGTGGAATACTGAGCAATGGCTAGAAATTGTCAGTTTCCAAAGCACTGTGGTGTAGTTTGGGAGATACTTTAAGCAACTGATGCTACCAGAAGAAGTTGTTCTGTGAACTTGCTGCTTCTGATTGGTTTTGTCCCTCATGCATCTTTGTGCCATTGTGCAGTAAACCAGGTTCTTACTGCTCCTTCATTTCAGTTTGTAGATCTTTCTTGTGGACCTAAATGGTATACAGTTCATTCTTGATTCCCACACCTCTCTGGATGCCAGTGCAAGCAGGTGTCATCTGTGGAGTGGGGCTGTGAACCCTCCCAAAGACTAGGGAGTGAGGTTTAGATGTATGTGAGAAGATAACAGAGATTCTCCTGATTTTATATGATGGTTTTGTAGAAGGAATGAGTTGAAGGGAGCATGTACTGTGTGCTGTAACTCTTGACTCCCTCCTAAAGGATAACTGCTTTTTAGACTCAAGCATAGCATCTTGGGAGGCCCACCACAGTAATTATTCTGCATGACTACCCTGAGCTGGTCAGCATCCTTGTTTGGTCTGTCTTTTCTCATATGCTTTGTAATGCCGTTATTAGTATTGCAATAGGGTGCTGTTATCTCATAATAAAGCACACCTTTTTATTACTGAAAGGGCCTATGGAAAAACTAATTGTAGTTGGTGTAAATACTTTTAAATAAAATCTAGGGAATAGTTAAAGCTATGCAAAGCTTGGGCATTTTAAAGAGAGGTATGAGTCTTTTGATGAATAGGAAATGTGTTAGGAAATTCTGATTAATTATTAATCTATTGGAAAAGGAGCTAGAAATATTAATATTTTATATCACAGATATATTTATATAAAATTATTTTGTACTTGGTTAGTTAGCTGGTTAGACTACAGCTTCAAACAATCTACAGAAACAAGTGAATCCTCCTTTATCTCAAATATAATTAGCCATTTAAATGTCTTGGGTCAATTTATTAACACTTTATTCATCGGGGTGTAACTTTTATTAGGCTTTATTGCTATCAGAAATTATATCCTACACAAATACAATAGAGATTTAAATGTTCTGTAGAATGAGCCAATGCTTCCTGACTTTATTGCGCAGTATTGTAATGAACCTTGACCAGCTGTAGATTTGATAAGTGTAAAATATTACTGCTTGCTGCTAATTTTGTTCCTTTTTAATGACTGATAATCCATGTCGATTTAGTGTGATAGTCACAATCCAATACTGTTTTCCTGCTATAAATGTGATTGTAACAGGAGCTATTAAGTGTGTCTGCATAATAAAATTAGTCAGGGAAGCTCTGTATATTGTTTCCAGGTCTTTGGATTTTCATTATAGTAGCGGAACTTGTTAGACTGTAAAGCTTGATGGTTGCCAGCTCAGACAAGCTCTTTTCTACTTCTCTGCCAAGCAAAGGGGTAATGATGCTGCACTAAGAAGTCTGTTCTCACTGTTCTGGAAAATTCATCATATATAAACATCGGGTATCTTTTTTGGGAGGGTGTGGAAAGTGTCATGGGGAAAGAGAGGAAATTCATCTGGGCAGCAGAGTATTACAACTGGGTAAGAGTTGTTCAAAGAGACAAACTTGGCAGCTGAATGTCTATATTGGGAAAAGGTAGTCATGGCATCTCTTAGTAATTCTGCAGCACTGATAAATCAAATGTTCTTATTTGTCAGGATGCCAAAGTGTATGAAAGGATCCTAGGGAGGAAACCTGGGCAGCAGTCTCTCTTTGCCACTTGCACTCTGTCCAGCAGCGTACTCCACCTTTACAGAACTGTAGCATCAGAGTGATGCTGAAACACATGCTTCCTCGTAGACTTGCTTTTGGGCTCATTTGATCTTGCCTAACCTGAAGGCTTCTGTTTCAGTTCTTGGGCCTCTGGGTTTGAAGTGGAGATTATTTTTTTATATGAAATCCCAACTGTGAGAATAATCAAAAAGCAGTTCCTGTAACTTAATATACTTTTCTAGAGGTGGGTATTTTTTTTTACACAAATAGTTATGTGATCTCTACTGACACCTTGGCAGAATAGTAAGTAAAACTGTACACGTATCTGGTTAGATTGTCAAAAGACACCATCCTACAGGACAGTAGATATTTAATGCCTGAGTTTCTCAAGCTTAATTCATTGAAAAGGTAATGGGGAATTCTGTCGCTTGACATCAGTGGATGCAAGATTTTGCCCAGGGTAATTTAGGCTGGGGAGGTCACTGCTCTGCTGGTGTGAAAGCTTTGCTGTGCTCTCTGTATCTAGCTGTCCAGGTAGTCTGAGCTGTGCTGACCATTAGGGAAGGGCAAGAACTTTTCACACCCACACCAATATTGTTGGCTGAACATAGGCTTCTACTTAATTAGCAGTTTACAGAAGACAGTTTATAACTTTTTGTGGACAAAATATCTAAGGATTTATAACCTTCTACGCTAGTTATTTCTAATATTTCCTCCAAAATTTGGAAAAACTCCCCAAGAAAAAAAAATGGCAGAAAGGAGACAAGTATGTGCAGAGATAACTCTTTTAGCCTGAGGTTTACTGTAGATTCTTTGCATTTTGATGGCTGCATGGTAGAAACTGTGAAGCCATCTTGATTTGGATTTTATGCTAACAGGAATCTTTAAAAGTCATCATTCACTGCACATTATTCGGTCCTGCTATTCTAGGGAGCATTCAGATGGTCTTCCCATGTGCCTGGGGTTTCTCTGAAAGCTTTCAATTCATAGTGTAACAACAAAACAGGGGTTTCAAATAAATTTAGCATCAGCCTTACTGCAGAGATCTTCAGGCTGTCACTGCTGATATATCCCCCTTTGGGGAGGACTGCAAGTATTTCTAGCTGTCAAAGGGTTTTCTGCTCAATCTGATCCCCAGCACAACTTGAATCAGGCTCTGTGCAATAGTTTTCAGAGCTGCTGGCTGCTGGTACAGGGCTGCTCATGCCAGAGGACAAAATACTGAGAAACTAAGTGACATGCAGCATCTGAAACCCAGCTAACATCAGAGGGAGGTTAAGAGGGTAGTCAGTGAGAGGGAAGTAACTATTCATAATTGGCACTATTTCATCAGTGTTCCTACAGGACTTTGTGGGAGAAGTCCAGTGACCGGCTCCTTTACGCCTCTAGAGCAAAACATCTCTTGGGTGGGGAGAAGGCATTCCCTCTGCTTAAAGACCTAAAGAAAAGGGACCCATTCACGAATTTACAATTCAGATTGTTAGAATAAGTTCCTAGTGCCCCATTGCCAGGTGAAGATATCCCATATAGATTTAACTTTGGTCTTTTGCTCTAGCTTGGCAAGAGCACTAATACAAAAGCTATTCCTTGCAAATAAACACTGGACAGATACAAAGAAACACTGCAAAACCTAAGCCAGGCAATGAGCTTCAGAAAGATCAGATCCACAGATGTACCGACTGAAGTTTAAGAGGCACCTTAACAGATGTACAAAGCTGTAGATCAGAGGGGATATAAAACAGTTAAACTTGCTTAAAGGCACAATGTGTCACAATCTAACGATTACATGCATCCTAGGCCCGACAGAAGAGGGAACATACGCTCAGCTATGTGCTCTTGGCTGTAGGCATGCCAAGAAGATTATAAAAATGCCATGCTGTGATATGTTGCCCTCCTGCCTGAAAGGCTACCATTAAGCTGCTTATTTACTGCACCTATTCAGGCAGCAGTGCGGTTCAGAGTGCTACCTGTCTCCTTGTTGGATAAATTAGTTGTGGATATCACAGGATTATTGCTGTCTATTGTTCGGTCTGGTGAAGGTGGGAAGAGATGAAAGACACTGATCTGACCTTGTAATGTTTTGTGTAAAATAAGAGATGCTTTTTCTTCATAGTGAGTGTCGTAGCTGATCTTGGTAGGACTGATTGTGTTAGCAAGTTTAGCTAAATTAAAAATGCAAACGTACTAGCAAAGGCAAAACCCCCTTCTTCATTTGTGTATATATAAATAAATATGTGTGTCTGTGTGTGTATGTATAGAAAGGGAGAAAGGTGGAGGGGGAGAAGGATATGGAGGTGTGGAGGAAAGTGCATGTCACTAGAGCTTTGTACTCTCTTTCCAGCTTTGTAAATCAGCAGTGTTTGAAATGAAATCTTCAAGAGAACACCCAGGAAAACTTAGCCACCCCTGCAACTCAAAATGTTTTTTTTTAATATAAATTGTTTTGCCCCTGTATTTGTGATATATGGAGCCATGAACTTTAAATTAGTCATAACAGAAATTGACACGTACAGCATTAAAAAATAAACCATGCAGCCCTACAGGCTTAATTATGAGGTGAGCAGGAAGATAGACACAGAAGAGCCTGTTTCAAAATTTTACCTCACATATAATATAAATAAAAGATTACGTCTTCCACTGGTAGCCTATAGATCAAAAGGATAATATAAAATTACTACCCTGGTATTTATTTTGCCTTTATTATGTGTATAGATAAACTATACACTTCTCATTTTCTTATGTCTTTTAGCTATCCACAGAGACACGAAATTATATAGATATAATGCATAGCTAGAAATGATATCTGTAATTTTTTTTGCATTTTCATATACTCATTAGAAAGCCATGCTTTTTACTGTCAAAATGTAAAATCAGAAACAGCATTTAAAGTATTCTAACCAATAAGATGGCAAGTTGAATATAAATCGGGCAAATAAAAAACCCACTATCGATTGGAAATTATTTTAGAAATTGTGATTCTGAGGATAAGAATGTTTTAGATAAACATCAGCCACTAGTTATGACAGTATTTACTGTATAGATGTAAATGTGTCATAACATCAACACATCTTTATAACTCAGGTACTGTGTCTGCTAATGATTGAACTAATAATTTTCATAGCTGCTTTAAAACCTTTCTACTTACTGAGTTTGGATAAGGCACTGGGGAGGTGTGGGTTTGGGTTTTTGTTTTTTCCCTGATGAACTTCTAGTAACTCAAATGATTTTAAGTGGTTTTGGTGTATAAGATTAGTGGCCAAAAGTTGAATTTTAGTGGCAGCAATTGGTCATTATAATTTTGTTGGATGGTTACACCACAGCATGCCTAAAGTCCATGCCAGGATTGTGAAGTAAGGATCTGAAATGTTCTTGAATTCCCAGCTGTATGTTTTTTTAAATTGCTGGCAGAAAAACGAGGAGGAAAGAGTCTGAAAGAAATAGTTGCAACTTCTTCCTTCCTTCATTTTTTGAATTTTGATATAAAAGCTGCCTTTCAGCCAATAATGTTTTGTCACATTAAAAGTGTCTGTCCTGTGACAGGAATTCAGGCTCGCAGGAAGAGTCAAGGAACAGTAGCACCTTTTAATAAGGGCTTACTAAAACTAAACCCTGGTGTTTTCCTTTATGCAGCTCAGATAGCACGGTGCCCTTGGTGATGAGGTTACCAGAAAAGTGTCAGGCTGTACTGTGCAGGATTGTTCTAATGAAGTAATTCTCCATTTCCATATTTGTTTGCTCACGATTTAGGGCTGTTTCTTGCAAAGCTGCTGTTAGTGGAAGTAAAGCCTGTTACCATCAGTCAAGATGATGGCTGAAGCCGAGCCTTCCTGATGCTGCTTACAGCACTGAGCCCTCTTGGAGTGGTATTTTAACTGGCAATTATTGTATTTGGTTATGATCAATCAGGGTGAAAATTGACTTGACTCCTTAAAGTCCAGATCTCTTTATATCATTATTAGCCTTGCATTTTCTTTCTTGTCCCTCCCTCTCTGTCTGCCTCCACCACATGCATTAGCTGGATAATGATAGCCCTTTGCAGAAATTAAAGGAAAATGCCCCATCATGTAACAGTCCTAAATTGCATTTAGTATAGAAGATACAATATATAAATACAGGTTTAACTTGTAATTTTCCATTATGTTTGCAGATGATAATTTTTCCAAAACTTTTGTGAAATTAATATAGCATTGACATGATAATGCATGAGAATCGGAAAAAGAAGTAGCAGCAGAAGTCTGTCAACTGCAATAACAATTCTTCCTTAAGAAGAATGGAGCTAATACTAGTGGTTGTTACGTGCAAGCACAATGAGACTCGTCACAGGTCTCCTCTCACTTTTCAAGGTTAATGGTATCTCCTCTCTTGTTGTTATTTTCCTCTATTTCCCACTCCACCCAGGCCCTTGTCTTTGGGGATGGTGATGTAGGAATACACACGGCGACCTCACATCAGATCTCCGATTTGACGCTGATGACTGCATACCCAGGCTATTAATTCCCTGAAACAACTGCTGTACACCATGTCTGCTTCATGTAGACTGAGCACATGATGCACCTGTAAAACCAGCTTGTATCATTTTTTTAAGGCTTCTAAGGACTACTATATATTTCTAATGTAGTTCAGAAATTTATAAAAACCTACTTATTTCATGAAATGATGGAGCCTGCAGAGCATCACCAGTATTGCTAGTCTGAACAGTGTGTAAATACATCTCTGGAATCAATGAGATTTGACTGCAGTAGCACAGCTGTGTCTTGAGACATTAGGGGTTTAGCTTTTGTTAGCTTTTTTTGGAAACTATGAATTCTGGGAGGCTATTTGGCTTCAATGAAAAGGAAAAAAGTAATGACTAATATGTATCACGCTAAATCTCAGAGAAGGCCCTAAATCACTGCAGGTGCAATTAATGGTAATCACTGGTAAATCTGCCTTAAATGTATAATTAATCCTAAGCATGTAAATAGTCTGAAACTGCTCAGACACTCATGTACTCACATGTACAAATTCAGTCAGGCACTTGGCTTCTTCAGTGGAACAGGATGGAAATGCAAAACTCTTCTGCTAAATTGCCATGGGCTCAAGAGAATCGTGCAGTTTAATTATCTTCAACCAGGGTTAAAGAGGGATGGAAATATCCTTTTGTGCCAGAGAAATTCATCCAGATGTCATTTGTAATGGCAGGAACGACCACCTCAAGGGAGCAAGCATAGGTGAGGTTTCGTTGTGTGACAGTTACTTGTGAAGTCAACCTACTTCAGATATTAATGTAAGTCCAGGATAATCAGCCTACGACGAGGCTGAGATTGTTCACTCAAATTACAGATGTCTTTCTGTTTGAAAGTGTTGAGGGGAAAATTAACTAGGTCATGTAAATGAGAGCAGGAATCATTTGGGGGGACTTCAAGTACTGCAGTACTAATAGGAAGGTTTAAACAGACTTCTCATTTTTCATAATATCAACTGGCTGGACTTCCTCAAAACAAATGGGTGATGAGGAGGCGGGGAAAATTCCAGAGCTATTTAGACTAGAACAAAGTTAGAACTGTGTCTTGTGAAAGATTCAGGATAATGGGCGAGCAGAAGGATTAAAAAGTATGGCTAGAAGTTTCACAGCCCTGAGTAACATTTACTTTATCCTGAACCTGTTAGTAAAATGTAAGAGCACAGACAGATGCCAACACTCTTCACCCACTGTAATGGAGAAAAAGGCTTTCAGAAAGAAGAATGTGGATATTAGGAACTCAGGGGGTGGTGGGACTAGGTGGGACTGTTGGTCAGAAATTGAAACCTCATTAAAATGCCTGGAGTTTGGCATGGGTTTGGTATGTAATAATCCTACAAAAAATTGTGCCCAATTCTACTAGCACTAATGTGGCTAATTAAAACATAAGTGTATTGCTTTGCCACTGTATTGGACAGCTAAGCCTGGAGAATATTTTGGTGCTGATTATGTACTATAATAGCCTGTATTCTCTATTTGAATCTGTTCCATATCTTTTATGATGTAAAAATATAGGTGTGTGCTCATCTTCAGTTTAGTGGCTACTGCTTCAAAATGTTATTTTGGTTGAACAATCAGTAGTTCTGGTAAAGGACTTAATCACTGCAATGTAAGGTACACTAGAGAAACAAGCAAAAAGTGCTGTGATATTGAGCTGGAGAATATTTACAGATTCAGCTTCCTTTGAAGGGAAGCTCTATGAGGCTTTGCTCTAAAGAATACCTTTCTCCAAAGCATACCTTAATTGAGTTATTGTATATATGGCATTTTTTACTTTATTTCTGCATATTTAGGATGAATTCAACACCTCAACAAAAGAAATTCAGGATATGTAGAGTCTGTAGAAGCCTGAGGTGAGGATAATTGCAGTTGTGTTACTCAGGATTTGGCATTCAGTCCTGGGCTGTAAAGATTTATTTTATTTTTTTTTTAACTTTGAGAAAGCAAACACTTCTGTTCAGAAACTTGACAAAGTCATGCAAAGTTTACGGCTCCTCCCACAATGTCCACAGATGGCAAACGGTGCCTGGCAGTGCTTGGGTAACGAACATCTTGTGCAGCTCTTGACTGAATCCAGAAGAGTGTGTATAGATATGAGGAAAATATTCGGCTTTTACAGTCTTTCTGGTACCTAAACAGTGAGACCAAGGAGGCTCATTTTTAAGTGACTTTTTGAATGATTTATCCAGTCAGTGCAAGTCTGGTCTATGAAGGTGCTCGCAGAGATTTGCCTTTCTGAAAAGCGCAGGTGAGGCCGGGCTGTAACCCAGCAGTGCAGACCAGTGTTAGGGAAAGAAAAATGGCGATGAGGTCAGCTTTGTTCCAGCCTAGTGATGCTTTGTCAATATTGTATTGGCAATCCAGTTACTATATGAAACAAGGACATTATATAGCTGTTAGGAGCTAGAAAATAGATTGTTTACTATGTTATGTGCCATCAATCAGCTCAGTGAGTAAAAGTGAGCTCTCACTGATGGCATCATTTCTCTCAGAAGCCCCAAGTGTCTCTGTTCTTTAATATTTATTTAGATTAAATTAGAGGCAGATTGAAATGATTATATTTTTCTTTCGATGTGGAAATTTAGAACACTAAACCAGTTTTAAAACTCACATTGTTTTAATTAAATTGACATGATTAAAAAAATATGACCATATTGAAAAGTCAGCACAGAAAGCCATGCCCAATGAATGTGTATGTGAAAATCTGGACATTAATAATACAATTTTGACTTTAGTGAGGTATTTGTCACTAATAATGCAACAAAATTAATGTATAAATTAAATACTAATTTAATTTATAAAGGTTAGTTTCTTGGAAATCTTCCTCTTTGCTTGCAGTCTATCTGCAGACAAAATGTATTTTGTGCTTTATCGCATTCAGCATTCTACAGTACTAAGCCAGGTCTCTTACATGTAAATTCAAAGTCTGAAAAGCAGGTAAAGCTGTTGCCTTCCAAGTCTTCTGTATAACTAAAAGGATATAAGCAGTCTGACTCTCCAAAAAGGCTGCTTTCCAAGTGGAGAACAAGCACTGCTAAGTAAAAACAGTGGTAGGAGCTTAATACGTTTCCTTCAATTAAGTCAGGATATTTTATCCCTGAGTTGCCTAGTTTTATATGTTTTTCATGCTACTTTCAACTAGCTCTGAGTACTTTCAACTAGATCTGAGCTACCTGAAGTAGCTTTGCAAATGTCTCCAAATATTAAGGGAGATGTTCTCCTGCACAAGTAATTATATTGGGAAACTTTATGGTGCCTTTTGGTATTCTGCGTGCTGCACCACTGACTTTGCATACAGCTTTTTAGACATGTTAGAGTGCCAGAAGCAAGCAAACCTCCACAAATCAGAACTTAGTAGTGGAGTTCCATGCAAGCCCAGCATACTGGGTGGAAAACAGTGCCTTACACATTTCTGTGCAGTGTAGCTGCCTCCTGAACCAGGTAGCTTCAAGTTGTCCAGGTATGCTTAGATGAGCTACAGTCGTATTTCTGAACTGGGTCAACATTCTCCAAAGGGAGACGAAGGTCACCAAGAGACTGGTGATAGGTGTTGTTAAGGAATCACGTCTGCTGACTGTGTAAGAACATGGGAAAAGGAACTGCCCATGGAAGTTCTTAAATTCAAGATGTTTTCATCGCTTCTGCTCCACAAAAATAGTCAGCGTGAATGAAAAATTCCTCTCAGACTGCAATTGCCACAAGCTCTCCTCTCCACCAGTCTATTCAGAATACTGAGGTGATTGGATTCTCTCACCAGTTTGACATGTTCCCTGGTGTTGGTTTGTATCCTCAGGGAAGCCTATTTACCTTTACTCTTTCCAATTCCTTAGTTACAGACTTGGTTATACACTGATAAATGTACCTTTGGCAGACTCTTTTGCAACTCTGAAGGAACTACATATATGCTAAGTGCAGTGCATTTCTTCCCAAGGGAAGAAATTCAGGTTACTTTATGCTGGATGTGCTTTGCATATAATTATCTAAAGAATATCATCTTTCTTGGTCTTTGTTTAATGAAACTCTGAATCTGTGATGTTAATAGCAATGTTCTCATGAACTGCAGAGGTTGCTCTTCTGAGTTCTAGCTGCAGGGGAATGGAAGGGATAGAACATTTGCTGTTACGGACAGGGAAGCTTTCCTGAGCAGGGCTTTGTGGGTCAGGGGTCTCAATATCTAGGCATCCTTGGGGTGGGTACATTTGATAGTCGTATCCCACCGTTCACAACCACTGGTAAGTGTAGCCTTCCTCTTCATTTCATTTCTCATGTGGCAAGTCATGATCTGCTCTTTAAGGTCTACCTAGCCTAACCCTCTCTGTAATCACATGGCAGGTACTTTTTTAGGTGGGAGAGTGTCTGTATGCACAGGCAACAACTCTCTGCTGCGAGTTCAGCGTCTGTGCAGAAGTGTTCTTCAAACTACTTGACCTGGAAGCAGATATGAAAATTACCTTCTCTGTGGAGAGCCAAATGTTCCTATGCTCTAAGGCAAGCCACACTTCCCTAAACATGTCCCTAATTGGTATTCAATCTTAAAAAATGTCTTTCATTAAAAATATAATTTGACGAAGTGGGTAATTGACTTGCATTTGATTAAGGCAGATTCTATTGGATTAACATGATTAATAGATAAAATTATAATCAAACATAAAGCAGTACAAAAGGTGACTTAAGTCATGGGTCATATTAAGATACTAAATTTAAAAAAGATTGATATGGTAGGAATATTCATTTCACAGTAGGTATCATGCTGTTTCCTTATAGGCAGTGATGTAATTAAAATGAATTTAGTAGTCAGAATGAGTACTTTTTCCAAAGGCCTTTGAAGTTGATGAGAGTTGTTATGCCAGAGAAGTGTGTTTATTATAAAACAATGTAAATGCTCACTACTACCATATTGATAGCTGCAAAATGCTGTGTTACTATTAAAAGAACTAGTTCTGGACTCGGGGTGGGAGAACCTTAAAGATACATATCCAGAGACGAACAGCTATCTTCTAAGACTTCCTGTCACATAGCACTGGAATGCAATGTAGCATTTCACTGTACATATCTATTAGGAAGACACCTTAAAATTCACCATGAAGTTTAACCCAGTGATGCATAGAACAGAGCATTGACTCAGGCTTATTCAGAATAAAATAAAAACTTCAATATTAAAACTGTTCATTTTAAGAGAATAACTAAAGATCACAGACAACAACCTCATCTTCAGATAACTGTAAAGATGGAGATAAACAATTAAAGCTGTGCTATCCCAAACTGGATGGTCAGCATTAATATATGTATCTGACTTGTACTTTGAAACAGCAATATTAATTAATGTTTGTCTAGCAACTAGAATACTCTAGCCTTTGCTGAAGGTAAAAATTCTTCTTCCTTGCTAAGCATGGCAAATGGGTTTTATTGGCTCCTTTTTAGGCGTGACAGACCAAAAGAGTGCTCTGTGTATGGAGGATAAAAGTAATCATGACTTCAAATGCATGAAGGGGGCCACTGAGTGGATTATATAGACAGCTAGTACATTCTGATATTGGAATCTGATCTAATGATGTTTCCCAACGGCCTCTATTGTATTTTAAAGGATAGAACTAGAGGAAATAACTAAGCCTACAGTTAACTAACCTTCCTAGATCAGCAGCTTCTCAGTAATTAATCAGATTAATAATTACATCAGCACTTTGTCTGCTAGTGAAGTTAGTGTGTGCATTGCATCCACTAAGTTATTTGCAACAAAAAACTGCCTACAGAATTTAAGATATTCATAAAACATAAACTATGAATTCTCACTATGGGATGACAGACTATTGACTGTTTCAGATTTAATTTGCAGCAGACGTGTTCATTGAGTATCTGTCAGGTAAGAAGAAATAGAGGAATTAAACACTTTATTGTAAGCATTTCAGCATTATCTTGTGATTCACTAAAGCAGAATCTAAGTCTGGCAAAACATACTGAGCATCTCAAGTTTTTGGGAGTTACAGGATCTAGTTGCCTGTGGAACCAACCCAGGGAGCCACTTAGTGTTTAAAAACATGATTATTTTAGACTAGTCAAGTGAGAGATGATGATGCCAAAGCAGTATGGAAAAGCTGTGTTTGCAAAGTAGCTTTCTACTGATTGCCTTGCAGTATCCCAAATACACAAATTAATTCTGGCTTGTGCTCGAAGGTCTTGAGCTCTAACAAAAAGGAGTACCAAAAGGCTGCTGAACAGTTTTCTGAAGGTGTCAGCAGGCCCCAAATGATGAAAAATATGGCTGTATTCTAACATGCAGCAGACTTTTCCACAGGGAAGAAAAGAACTACTGTACCAGTGACACAACATACTAGAAAATCTGTAGTAGGTTGGAAGTGGTTGTAACTCCACAGAGATTACTTGGTCAAATGGCACAGCTCCTACTGCAAGAAATAACTGTTTGGGTTTGGTGGGTTGGTTGGGTTTTTTTTGGGCTGGTTGTTGTCGGGTTTTTTGCGGCGGGGGGGGGGGGGGGGGGGGTGTGTCTTGGTTGGTTGGTTGGTTTGAGTTTGGTTTTTTAAGGTACAGATTGAGAAGAAATGGGCTTGCTTATTTTTCTTAATTGAGACTAAAGTGATTCCTGCCCTTTAGTGGCTGCTGCCTCTAATAGACTGGATGTATAAATTTAGGAAAGTGGCATTACAGCAATGGCATGAACAGTTCCTTCAGAATAGCTTCTGCTGTAAGAGCCTGCTTTTCAGCATACTGAAATTTAGTATTTAAAAGATCCACCAAAAGGAGAATCATTGTTAGTGTCTGGGTTGTTCTTGTTCAGCTTTAGACAGTGCAGCTCAGTCATGTGCATAATATTTGCCTATTAGAAGGACAAAAAAAAGTAATTTCTCTTCCAATCTTACTCAAAATCTCTTGAACTGCTGGCATACAATATTGGTATTTTACTGCCAAAGATAAATTCTGTGGTCATTATGACATGTTTGTGAATAGCTTTAGCACTGGAGATGGAAGGGCCGAGCTGGACTCTTGTCACTGTACTAGGATGATCAGCTAATAAAACTGAAGACGTTAATAAAATTCAGCAGATCTATATTTTAGTCCGTTCACTGTTGTTTTCTGGAGACCCTGAATCTCAGTACTTGCCTCTGTGAGCTGGTGTTCACGGATTACGCTGAGCACTTGTCAAGGTAAACTTTAAATTAAAAGCTTTGCACAAAGTCAGTTTGCTTAATGCAAGCTGGAAAAATAACATAAGGAGGAGTATCCGTTTTCAATGCCATTTCACTTAGGATGCTTCACATAAATGTAAATTGTTGATTTGAAACCAGCTGATTAGACTATTGCGGAAACTGTGTTATCAGTGAACGTAGCAGTGACTGACTAGGGACACAGATATAGATTTTTCTATTTAAGAATAAAGTCATATTTAGATGGCTGGATGAATTTGGAACACTGTTGCTTCATCTTTATCTCTAATTGAGATACTACCATGGATTGTAAGGCTCTGGAGTATAATGATTTGTCAGCACAGGACACAGAGTGGACCAATTTAATAGTTGCTGGAGGGGTTCGGATTCCAACAGCCTTTGATGAAATCTTTTTTAGGTCAGTAACATTTAGAGATGTAAAAAAAAAAAAAATCAAGTAATGAGAAACCAGATGGTTTGTGGCTAATTTGGAAAAGTACAGATTATATTGTTGTGCAGCATCTTATTCATTAAATGAAAAGGTCTTAAGATTTTATAAGGAATAGATTAATATTGATATCGTGTTACGATTCACACTGTTTAGTGTGCAAACATCAGCCATCCTGGTTTTTTCTGCACATGCTCAGTGCCATTGCTGAAATCACTGTATCAGGAATTACCCTTGTGAGTCAGTAGGTGACAGCCTTATATACATTTCTTGTTTATGTTTTCCACTGTCAAGAAAACATTTGTGTGTCTGTAAAAGGTGAATTCAAATATTACTTAAGTAGCCAAATTTATGCATATCATGGAAATAACATGAGTGAGTGAAGATTCATAAATACAAGCTGATCTCTCTGCATTCCCTACCATTTTTCAGAACATCTTTATTTGCACAGGCTCCTATTCATTTCAATTACATCTATTAAGTAGATGTTCCATTTTAAGTTTCTGTAGTTACACTCTGAGTGAATATAAACATGCTAGTTATGAACTGAGCTGTGTGTTTAAGGTGGTAAAGGTAAAATATGTACCCATATCTCGCTGGGTAAATATTACTTTACTCATGTTTATTACAGTAGTGCCCAGGGGCTCTGAATTGAATTGCTGAACATTTCATAGATACTGCAAGGGGCAACTTTTGCTTCACACAATTTGTAGCAAAACCAAGCAAGACAGACAGAAAGTAAGAGTACACGCAGACAGGGGAGTGACTTTTTAAGGGGGAGCAGCACTGTGTCTGCTGACTGAGCCATAAGACCCTGCAGTCTTACACAAGAAAGGGGTACGTGTCCCAACGACTTTATACATATGCCCTAAAATTTATGTAACCCATTAGTATATTTTATATTTCTATCTGGATATATATCTGTGTATAATTTGCAGCTATTTCAATGTGTTTCTACAAATTGTTACTAGTACAGTGCAACTGCTATACGGGATTTTTTGGCTCCCAATAGCTTGCTCAGTGTTCTTAACGCCTTAACCTTCTGCTAGGGGATGAAGAGATTTAAACTTCCCAGCATCTTCCTGTCGCTTGCTGGCATACTTGAGAATGCTGTCAGAGATTTCTGGAGAATCCTTTCCATTTGGCAGACATGTTTGGATACGCTTGTTAGGAACTGAACACTACAAAATAGATGGTCAGCTCTGGAGGGGATCCTTCAATGAGGGAATAGCTGTAGGAAAACCCTGCCAAACAAGCAACATTTTGCTGAGAGGTTTTCAGAATAACATTCTTGACTTGGAGCCCATTATCTAACAGATGTGTATTGATTTAATAAGCCTCCCTACTGTTTCACTGTAAGCACTTTGTTCTCTCATCTTCAGTATAGTACGTGGAACAGGACTCTATTAATAAGAAGTCTCTCATTCCAGGACAACATGTTGGTGTCCATATTTGCCAAGGATGGTTAAGTATTTCAAAGTTAATTAAAGCTGCATTTTTTGACCAGGATGCTGCAGGCAAGTCCCTCAGTTGGATATAGTACCTGATATAGATATCCTTTTGGTTGATCAAAGAATAACATTAAATGGTTTGTAATCGACTCTATTTTTCCCTGGTGTACCCCAAAATAATCTAATACTAATAACGGTAACGTTCTGGTGAAAACAAAAATACAAACTAGCAAAGCAAATCCCTCTGTGTTTGCAGAGTGACAGGACAGTTACATCAGTACATGAACACAAAAATCTCTTTCCTGGGCTTTAATTGCTCTTTCTCTAATGCTGAGGCTGGTTGTGGGCTCTGCCTGGATTGACAGAAAAACTCATATGCAGCTGATAGCGAAGCTGAACATGGTCAGTCCCACAACCCATGGAACCCACTACTCCAGAACCGCAGCAGGTGTGACAACTGCTTCCTTCAGCTGTGTTTCTGAAATCTTTTAGGAAGAAGGCAATAGCCCAGCCGTTTCCCCATTTTTGTCCCTTTTTAACTTTTTACCAGGGCAAGAGACAATAAACAGAAGAGATGAAACAGCTGTGACTTGGCACAAAATCTGTTGTGGAAATGCCTAAATGTGGGAAGGAACAGGGAGAGAGCCAGCTCTACTGCAGCTGCAAAGTTCTATCAGATTCAGCGAATCTTGCTGTCTTGGAATGCAGCTTGTGAGGAATGTAGACACTGCCATGCCCAGCCTGGTGGTAAGGTAAGTCATGATCAATACAGCTTTCTCACCAGTTCACAACCTCTGCTGTACAGTCATCTGCCCTATGTGCCCACCTATGGATGCTTAAAATGAAGGTTGTTACAATCAGATGTGACCTTCTATACAAGGGGTATAGCTGTTAAAATACTCACATGTTAAAAGCTGTGTAAATTATGAGTTAAGCTGTGCATTTATCCTGATACTTTCAATGTTCATTCATTGCTATGAAGAAGCTCAAATGACAAAACCAAACACTTGTGTGTTAAAAAACAAATAATAATTTCCAGAGACATGGAAAAGTAACAAGTTACTTCTGGAAATTTTAGCCTTCAAATATTACATTCTTTCTTACAGCTGCTTCAGTTAAAACCACTTGATTGGCATCTCTGTGTTCCATATTTCTGAGTGGATATGTTGTGAAGTTCCATAAGTTCATCACAGAAGTATCCTTCCTATGCAACACATCAATCGATTTCAAGGTAAGAAAGGCTTGTGTGAGGAGCTCAGCAAGTGCTTTGATGCAGAATCTTCATCTTTCATAATCTGTTATTGTTTTCTGCCAGGTTTCAAGTAATTTTCTGTTCTGAATCAAGCTTATAATGCTTTTAACTGTAAAACTGGCCTCCTCATAAAGTACATGTACTCTAATGCTGTAATTACCTGAGGCTTCCAATATAGGAGGAGTCAAGTGACTCCAGCCTATCTGCCAGGTCTCTACTCAACTTTCCTAAATCACAGTTTCTTTTCACATGGATAAATGATCTAAATGAAGGGTTAACAGGACTCCGTCTCTCTTAATTTGAGATTTGGAAGACAATTATAATTCAAAATGCTTCTTCTAGTTGAGACTCCTTAGGAAAGACATATATGTAGCCTAGAGCCAGAAGTCCAACTTTGCTTTTAAATGCAAATATTTTAACAAGTATAACACACAGAAGCATGAACTATCAATTATTCCTACTAGGCATATGTAAAACATCTTGTTTATCACAAAGAGACCAAATTAGGCTAAAAAATGTAAAATAAAAATTTGTAATTGAAATGTTGCCTGTTCTCCTTTGAAACTGCCCATTGTTCTTATCAGAAGTAGCCTTCATGTTGTCTTGGTGCATCTGAATGGATCTTTCAATAAGAAAAGATGGGAACTACCAGTATTGGCAGTCAGTGGCATTTGTCATGCAATGGCATCCGTCATGCAATGTGACTTCTTGAGAATGGTGTTAGAACAGTGCATTATTTACAGCACTAGCCTGTCAGTTAAAAGTAAAAGACTTTTTTTTCTCCCCTTTTCATTCTCAAAAGGTCTTACTGGTACTTACAGAATGGCAGGAGGAAAAGTTTCATGTCAGGCAGAGTGGATTTCCCAGCTTACCTACAAAGACAAGAATATAGCCAAAAGTCCATGGAAATTTTTAAAGTATTAACTGAAGTAGATATATTTTTTTTGTTCCTGCTTTAATTGCATTAGAGTGAAGGCAGATCAACTACCAAGTTTCAACACATGTTGATTTTAATTTCCAGTGTAGTATTGTCTCTTCCTAAGTCAAATCAAATTCTACTGTTCATCTCCATTCCCCAGAAGACTCTGTTCTGAGATAGTAATACCTAGGGGGTTTAGTTCCTTTGTTTGTTTGTTTTTTAGGCTATTGCTACCTGTTTTTCAGAGCTACAGCTGGATTGAGTCCTCAAAGTGATTTTGTTGCATCATCTTGTAGGTGTGACAGCCGTTTCACCCTTCCTCAAGGGTAGTTCACATGGAGGTTTTATGAGGGAGTAACTGTTTTGCTCATCCTCAATGTGTCTTCAGGATTTACACATGCACATCCACAGTCACAGGATTAAGAGGAAAGTTAATTATGTGTATTGCACAGTCCCCTGACTCACATGCTCCAAAAACATGATGACAGTTATCCCTGGAAACTTTCAGTGAAGTTGGTGTTACATTGGAGCAGCCTATATGTTATTCCTACCCCTCGTGTCCTCTGACCTCTTTTTCAGTGCAAGTCTCTAATCCCTGATGGTTAGTGAACTGTTGTGTTTTGTCCTCCTTTGGTTTCAGTAGAAATTCTTGTACACTGGTTTTACTGGTTGGTGTGATTTTTGGAGCACTCTGCAATGTTTGTTTCTGGCAGCACTTAGGCGTTGTGCATCACCCCAGCCCCCTTGATTTGCCTGAGGAATTTATAGATGTTATTTCTATTATATCAGTTGCATTTTAACCTTGCAGTTTATTGTGGTTCATGATTTGATATATTTGATGTTGATAGGATTGATTGAAATTCTTGTTTAATACCTGTTTTACAAAAAAATATGTCAAAGTGCTATTATTTAAACATCTATTGTTACACACTTTCCTCTCTGTCCTCTTACCAATGGCTTCTATGCTCTTTAGAGTTCTGAGGCTTTAGGTGTCAGAACATGCCTTCTTTTTCCTTTCCAGGAGTGCTGGAATGAAAGGAAGCCTATGTCTACACAAGGGTGGTCTCAAAGAGTTAGAAAATCACATTTTTTTAAAACAGATGCTCCCCCTACCATCACCTAATTCTAGTTTCTCTATCAGCATACAATTAAGAACATTTGACTTAGCTGAAGAGACAGTCTCTTCAACTCTTTAAGTGCGTGACTATTTACTTTTGTTTGAATAACAGGTCCTCTGCAAGGTGGTGTTAGATATTTGTGGTGGCTTTACATTTAGATATTTATACACTTATCAGACACCACGTATATGGCAAAGTCCAACAGAGGCAGTCAGACCATAACCTGTGTGTCACTCAGATTTCAAAAGCACATAAAATAGCATTCCCATCTCTCTATCTCTACCCAAAGTCTCTCCTTTCTGTTTTGGTTTCTTGTACCTGAAGCATCAGTTGTTTCTTGTCTTCATACTGTTTGTGTGATGAGGTATCTGGTCTCAGTGTGAGACTATATTCACAGTGTATGTTCAGGCTTCCCTTGGTAGAAAAAGTGCTATCTACAAGGAAGCAAATATGCCCTCTACTGACTTCATCTGTGGCTAGAGTTTAAAGGCTGCTGTCAGAGAGTATACAATGGAACTGTTGTTTGCAAATAAAGCAAATTAAAGTAAACATCTTTTATCATAAGAAAGCAATTAGTGTTGATTCGCAGCTTCATTTGGTTTTTCTTTCCTGACCTTGACTATAGTGTGATGGTTTTGTGCTTCCTCGGACAGTTTCTACTTGCATCTGCATCGATTAAACCTTGATCTCATTTATTATCTCAGGAAATGGTCTCAAGGTCACAGGGCTGGAAATTTAATTATGGTGGCAGTATATTAAGTGGCACATTTAAAGATGCTGAATCGTAGTAATTAATTTTTTGGATGGTGGTCTCTAGGGAACAGGTTTTCTCTACACTGGGTGTTTAGGCATCCATCATGGCCATTCAGCTTGGCAGCTGTCTTTTAGCTTTAAACTGCATCATTATTCATCTTTTACGACTGACTTTAAAAACACTAGACAACTATATCCTTTTTTATTGTAATATATGTCAGATGCTTGTATTAAGCTATACTTCACCTTTGCTATAAAACATTAACAGAGGTTGCTAGTAGCTACCTGGGCTGGCCTCTAAATTGAGACAACAATTACCCTTCGCTGACATCTAGTGTCAAGACATGAGATATAGCTGCAGTGCTGAATCCATTGGCCTGGAAATCCTGCACTTCCCCAGTGATTCAGGCTCACCCAAGAAGCTGCAGCACTGGACATAATTAGCGGACACGAGGGATTAACTTGGCACTCAGTGTTGACTTTGTAGAAGCACTAGGTTATTGAATGAAATGCAGCACTGCCAAGGTCTTAAAAAGCTTGTAATGTTTAATGAAGGAATGGTCATTAAACTTGCTGGATCAAATATTAGGCAAGATGGAACTGGGAGGTATTTAATAAAGAGGCCTGGAAATATGAACTAAATCACATCTACTCATTTAAACTGCTGGCTAAAGCCCAGCATATTTCAAAAGTGTTCACTGCTGGTTTAAGCTAGATGGTAGGAACAGTATGAGGTAAATCAGAGGTTGAATTTTAGCAGCACTCGACTGACCAATTTAAAGATTTACAAGTCATTCAATAAAATATGTTATGACCAAAACAGCAACTCAACTACAGATTCGGAGATAAGATTCACACTAACTTATTGTAAGATATCTGAAATCAAAATGCACAGGTACATATGAATACAAACCCCACAAAACATGCAGGTACATGCAGACAGAAATATCTGGGCCCAGTGATACGACCCCCACACTTGTGAAGGCAAACGTGTATATTTAAACACATAGAGGGGTAGATGGAGGCAGCCAGCTCATAGTTTAAAATTTCCCTCTCTGAGTTTAAATACTCAAAATGGATGGGCATTCCTCACCAGTGATAACTGAGACTTGAGGAGGCTGACTTGCCCTGGCCTTCTGTTGAATTTGTCAGCACAGATCTCAAGGAATTTGTGTCTGAAAGTCCTCCCAGCTCAGGGGAGCTGCTAGTCATAGCCTGCCATGACCCAGGAGAGCTGAAGAGGTCTCAGAATTGGTATTTATAGCATCTGAAAGGATTTAGTCAGATACTTTTCCACTTTGGCCCAGCTTGGATGATGAAATATTATAGTACTTTCCACTGGTTTTACAGATCCTTCTGCAATCTAGATTTTGAAGTTCTGATATTACCCCTTTTTGGGCCATGACCAGGTACAGATGAACCAGGCTGTCAGGAGGCAATTGCTTGTCATTACTGTTCAGAGCAAAAGGGGAAGCAAGAGTCAGGCATGTTAAGGGGGTGCCTTAATGCTCTGGTCTGCTGCCTTTTGGCATGTGACCAGGAAAGGGGGTAAAACCATACCGAGTGGCTTGAGGGGGAAGGTGTTGCACCTGTACACAGCTTGCATTGTTGGACCTAGAGAATTTCCAATACCTACAAATAAAACTTCTGAAGTCTGAAAAAATTGAGCAATACTGCAACCATGTGATGGGTGGAAAAAGAAGACTGAGGAAATTCCTTAGAAGCTTTCAGGTTAAAGTTGGATAAAGCCACAGGTAACCTGATCTGATCTCACAGTGGACCCTACTGTGAGAGATTTGACAGAGAGTCATTCTGGCCCAAGTTATCCTATGACAGTACGACTCCAAATCATTGATCTGACAAAATGTAACCCTGCTAAGACTTCATTCAAATTAATTGCAGGGAGTTAGAATCATAGAATCGTTTGGGTTGGAAGGAACCTTTAAAGGTCATCTAGTCCAACCCCCCTGCAGTGACCAGGGACATCTTCAACTAGATCAGGTTGTTCAGAGCCCCATCCAACCTGACTTTGAATGTTTCCAGAGATCGGGCATCTCCCACCTCTCTGGGTGACTTGTTCCAGCATTTCACCACCCTCATTTAAAAAAAAAAAAAAAAAAAAAAAAGGTCATCTTTGTATCTAAACTAAGAGAGGGAAGATTTAAATCCATTACTCCTTGTCCTGTGGCCTAATAAACTTTACTGTGGAAAAAAAAAATTCCTCTTAGAAAAAATGTTCTCAACTTTAGTCCAAAATTGCTCATTTATTCATCAGCCAGTGTCATTAATATATCTGTCAATAGCTGAGAAAATAGTGTCCTAATAAAACAGTAGGCTGCAATCAGCTGTTAATATATCTCAGTAACTTGGCAAAGGCCATGAAAGTTGCTCATCAGCTCACACAGTTTTACAAGTTACAGACCCATGGCAGCAATTTCTGCACAACAAGAATATTAACTGAAATAAAGGGATCATTTTATGAAACATTTTATGGATGCAAAAAGTACACACTATTACATTTTATTAACAAACTCTTGACCTTACAAATTTCAGTGTCCGTATTCAAAATGCTTCTGTTCAGCTAACCCCAGAGCTGGTCTCATTCCTTCTCAAAGTCCAGTGGGGATGTGCCAGGAAAGATTAAAGCTAAAGGATGCTCAAAACAGTTGAAAACTTGGAAAGTGAAGTGGGTATATTACCAGTTGCCTCTGTTGTTTGCCATTGGGGACAGGGGTGTGTTGTCAAAGTCCTGAAAGTTTCTTAAAAACACAGCTTTGAGTTCTCAGTCTTTTTGAATAATGTATTTGCTTCTGCAGAAGCATAGAGTATATTTTAAAAAAAAGCTTTTAAAGAATTAAAAGCCAAATATCAGAGTATCATATGCCAGTTCCATACTGATTAAGCATTAATTCATTGTACATGTTGTAGGAATATCTGGATTCCTGCCAGTTCAGAACAGTGTATGTGTGTAAATATTTATACATAGTATATGTATAAATTCACACAGACACAGAGATTGGCAATGTTGGTGTTGTCACACGAAAGCTATGTAAATAGTGCATGAGTGGAAAAACTGCCACTGCTAAAAGAAACCAGTACTGAGCAATGGGACATGAAGGGTACCACCTCACCACAACTGTGTGGCTTATTTGGGTTTGGGTTTTTTTTCTTTAAACCGTTTTGAGAAGACTGCTCTGGAGCATTCATGGGTTTCCAACTCATTCAACCCCTATCTTGAACTGTCTTACATTGTATTACATTGCTGAGTTATTTTCTTTAATGAAATCTTATTGATGTTCCGAAGGCATTCAGAGTTTAGATTAAATTAGAAAAATATATTCCTCTAGAATGTTGCCCACTTTGAAATTAAATTCTGTAATGTGATAGTTTTCAAAATACTTGATTTATTGGAGGTTAGAGAGACTCTGGGTGTTGGCACCAGATGAAAAATTGTATAGGTTATTAGCTAGAAAAAAAATAGTAGTAGTATAGGGAATACTTTTCTTTCTTTCCCTGCCTAGAGCCCCTTTGCCAGAGAAGACGCTGTAATTCTTGTGTATCTCAAAACTGGCAATGCAACCTGCAAAATCTGTACTGTTAACCCAGGGGCATGTATCAGCTTTACTGCAGGACAGAAGAAATGCTGTTTCTTTGTCAAATTCCATTTTCTTTTAAGAGTTTCTCAGCTGTTGATTTGATAATGGCTGCTTCATTCTGCACTCATGTAACTGGGGACGATGCTATTCCAGTCTAAATTATATTCATCTGTTAATCTGATTACAGAATTTGTTTTCTTGGACAACAAATTTGGGGACTAGAATTTATCCACTAGTAGGTTTCATGCCACTGAAGGGTAAATTAAGGTGGATTTGTAATGTCTTTGTTTATCTGAAAAAATCTAAATATATTGAAAGAACTTGAAAGCTGATTTAATTCAAGAGAAAAGGGCATTATATAAACAGCAGCAGATCTCATCCAGAATATGTCACATAAATATCATACTATCAAACAAGAAATGTAAATTATCATACGTACTCTATAATTGAAAAGTGTATTATACATTAGTGAAGTCACCCATTTATCTAATCATAATCAGTTCCAATAAAATCTCATTTAGGAAAGTTGAGTGTAGTTCAGGGTGGATGGTTATGAGGATATCAGTCATGTGAGTATGCACTGAACCAGTTTTGAAAGATAGTTCTTATATGTAGAAATCCAATTACTGCATACCTCGTATGAAAGGAACTTACACTGACATGGGCTAATGTGGCATTCAGAACTAGAGAAAAAAGCAAATATATTGTATATTATATATATAACTATTTTAAATAATGTTTTAAGGAAATAGTCACTCAAGATTACATGTTTGCAAGAAGTCATTACAAGAATAATAGGGTGTTTAATGCTAATAAGAGAGAGTTCAAAAGTATGGGAGAAATCCTGAAATCTCCTTTGATGACATCTCGCTTGGGTTTCTAAACCCAACCTTTCTGTACGAGAAATTTTGACTGGCTAAACATATGCAAGTCAAATGGAGGCAAAGTGGAACAATCCTGTGTCACTGCTGCCCTTCTACTGTAGGTAAAATAGAGTTCAGATATAATCAATAAGTGGTTTTGTTGAGCTTGTTGACATAAAAAGACAGGAAACAGCCTAATTTTGCCATTCATTCAGTACATAATTCCACATGAATTGTAGGAACGTTTGCTGTCGGTTTCAACAAAAATGTCAGTGACTTAACCAACAGTAATGTAAACAAAATGTGTATTGTAACTATAGCTGGAGAAGCAGTTCATGATAAATTCTTAGTTTGGTACCATCAGTGTCTTCTGAAATTATCTGTAATGATTTTTTTCTTCTATTCCTCCGTTTATTGTGCACAGCTACTCACCGAAACACAGGCATAAACGTATCTTAACCTATGGAATACTATACATCCATCACTCTTCCAACAGTGGTAGCCTAAGCTGTACTCATTTTCTCTCTTCTACGTGTTCCAAAATTTAAACTGTCTATCTGGCTAGTCCCGGTTCTACTGTGAATACTCATACTGATGGCAGTATTTAATTTCTTCTCAAAATTTAATACTCAAATTTAATTCTCAAATTTAGTTTCTTCTCAGAATCCAATGGATTCTGAACAAAGGGGCTTCTTCAGAAACTCATGAGAAAAATTGACTGGTTTGATGATCCTTTTCTTATGCACAGCATATGTTGTTGTGCATGCTTTTGCACTCAAAATTTGATCTGAATCTGACTTCTCCCTGTAAACTAGTTTACTGCTTTTCAGTAACAAACTACTGAAAATGCAGGTAATCTGATAATGAAAAACCAACTGCTGTGTAAAAGTAGACAATATACTTAAACTGCGTATGAGGCGAAAAAGCTGTATGAGTCTTCAAACCGTAACCATAATTCTCTTGCTCATTTAGCACGACACCACCTGCTATTTAAGTGACCAACTATTCTGATTATTTTAGACAAATTTCAGTGTGCATTTTCCTTGTGTCTCAGTAACGAGGAGTGTGTTCCAAAATCAACCTACTACAGCTAAATGTGAAAGTGTGTGTACTTGATTCATATTAAGCTTGGAGTTTTGTGTACTGAAATAAAACAGGCATACTCCCAAGAAGTAAGGACTTAGGTAAACAATAAAGCTGATGCAAATAAGAGGAGCGCTGAGTCCACAGAATGTCCTGGTAACAGTATATTAATACACAGATTGGCTGAAGTGCATAAGTAGTTGTGCATGCTGTAAATAATTCTCTGGATGTCAAAATAGTAGAGTGCAAGATAACTGAACACATTGCAGGCAGCAGGGCATGACCCATTTTATTTTCTTTTAAAATCATCATTTGCTCATGAATCAGTGGAGAGCTGTTCTTAGATTTTAACAGTCTATTAAAGCAGTTGGACAAAGTCCTTCTGGAGGATTACTGATGATTTCTGTTCCTGTTGTCCTTATTGAAATTATTGTATGCTTGTGTATATACATGTTTGAAGCCTTTACTATCCTTTTAGTTGTTTAGAAAACAACTTCTTTTCTAGCCTGTCTTCAACTCTGTTAGAACTGCACAAGGAGTAGCTAAAAAGAAATCTGCTTCAAATTGGAAGTCTTGAATTCAGGCATGATCACGCAAACAACCAGGCAGAATTTATTTAACCTTCAGTCAGCTGCTTAACCAAGTTGAAATTATTGATAGCCCATCAGGAATGATCAAGGTGGAAAGACTAAATGAAGATGTGCCATTCCTTTTTCTTCTTTAGTGTGTTGTGTCGTCGTCCTACTGCCCCCCTCCCCCCCTTTATTATTATTTTTTTAAAATAAGAGAACCATTGAGCTGGTAACAAGACTTGAAATGCCGTGTCAGCTCAGCTAGCATGGTCAAGGAGCTCAGCTGTAGAAGGGAAATAAAACTGTTAAGTTATGGTTGCCCTCCAATCAGTCACAGGGGTAATGATGTTTGGCTTTAGTCAGGTTATATGTCAGTAAATATACATCTCTCAGACAGCCTTTAAGACAGCCTTAAGCTCATGCTTATTGTTTTATATAGATAGGGGTCATATGCTGATATATGGTGGTCATAGGCCACTGAAATAAATTTCACAACATTCAGCAGGTAAAGTTAATCTCAATAGAACAGGATGTGAGTGCAGTTTTGATCGAATATTCATTCCATTGACAGTGATGGGACATTTTTTCTCTGTTCGGTTTTGTGCAAATCGCTCAAAGGCAGATGATTCCCCCCCGCCTTGTTTCTAAATTTATTACTACTTGAAGTGACCAATTACATTCAGTCTTCAGTGTAGAGCCTTGGCAAGTTCAAAATTCAAAATTCCATCTTGTAAACACTGCCCTGCTCACAGGAATGTATGAATCAAATCCAAAGGTAAGGAGACCTCGGAATTCCAAGCTCTGCCAAGTACTGGAAAATCCAATCGTCATCTCTTTCACTTGTGTGCAATAGTGTGAACTCTGTCTCAGGAGCAAAAGACTGAGACAATATCACACCAAACCAGACATTTTACACTTAGAGCACTATGAATTAAAAATCTTACATTAAAATCTTACTGTAGACTTAGGCAATTTTTTTAACATATATTTTTCTGATATTCAAATTTCCACTTAAGGTGTTTGTATTTATTTGCAAATACTGAATTACACCTCCCATTACTGTAGATTGATGTTAGTCATTAAATTCTGCTAAGTCTCTTAAGAGCATTTGAGATGTAAGATGCACCACTCAACTTTTTTAATAAGATACATTACGCAAAGCAAAGGTCCCTTTGCTCTTCCCAGTATCCAGTATTAACATTCCATAGAATATGTAGAAACACAGCCCACTTGCATTTCCTGTAATACCAATACAATTACACCAGAACTTGATAAAGCCTTATGTGGTATTTATTCCATAAGTTAAACCTGCTTTGGGTCTGTGTGCATAATGTAGCATTCAAATTTAATTTAGCAAAAGTGTGGCTGTAAGTTAGTAAAGCACTAATCAGAGCAATGGCTTAATCCTGAATTTTTATTCTGTTTTTGACTGTCAGATATCCTTTGAATTCAGTGAGAGTGCAAAGTTGCCACTGAGAGTGGCAAAACAACAGACAATGTCTAGGATTGCAGGCAGAAATTGTTTATAAGCTCATTGTATATGAGGCTTTCAGTGTTAAGCTGTGTTGATGCTTCTGGATTTTTAAAATATATTGTAGTCTACAGTATAGCAGAGTATAACTTTTATCAAAGTCTTTAGTCTATGCTAATTTGAAAAAAAAATAAGATTTCAGATTATTACTAAGAGTGCTTACTTGATCAAGAATAAAAAGTAACTCGGGAAGTAACTGCAAACTCCATGCTCAGCTGGAAAACAAATAACTTGACTTTCAGATGTGGAAGCCTGGGTGTCCTAGGATAGAGTTGATTTTCACAAGGAGCCAGCACAGGTGAGCCGAGCTGGCCATGGGTGTTTTCCATACCCTGTGACATCATGTTCCCCATAAAAGTGTGCCAGGCAGAGAGGGGTGGTACAATGTGGCTTTGGGATGGTTTGAGTGCAGACTGAGCATCTGGTTGGTTATCAGGTTGGTGAAGTGCCCTGTGTTATCACTATTAGTGTGTTCTGTCCTAAATCCTGTTGTTTGTTGTTTCCCTTTGCCTGTTTCTACTTCCCATCTCGCTGGAGAAGGATGAGCCAGTGGGAGGTGGTGCTCAGCTGGGGCTGGGACTGACCCACTGCACCTGGTCAGTAGATGGTATCTATACTATGAACAACCCCAGAAGTGATACAGGAAGAGGAAGGGAGGAAGAAGCCACCTACTTAGCTGTGAATTAATATGAGCTCCAAGGAAAAGAGATGGCAGCAGCAGCAGCAAAGCACGCGACTTGCTTGTATTTTAATAAAATGCCTCCAGTTGTAGACCCACTTAAACTGGAGAAATAACTTTCTCAGTCTACAGGTGTAGCCCTTACTTTCAATGCTGAAAGCTGATCTAATATGAAGCATCACCTAACTCTTCCTTTCAGTGTTAACAAGAGCATGTTTGGAGATGGGCTCTGGGTGGCTGAGCAGAGGTCCTGACAGCAACTATTTCCCTCATCTTGGCTGGCTGGAATCCACAAAGGCAGTGATCCTGCTGCACATACGGCTGGATGAGTGTTCCCCAAGAACAGTTCTTTCACACTGAAAAAAACTAAACCCCTGCAGAGATCCAGGTAAGCCCAAGTTCATTACTAGTGAGAGCATTGCACAGGCATTGTTTGTATGCTTAAGACTGATGCAAATTTAGGAAGATGGTGTGAATTGAATATATAAGTGATGCTGAATTTAGACTTCATAATGCATCTGGACATCTGATTATAAGCATGCATATTCTGGTCACAGTGTTTAATTATTTGGTGCATTTGCAGCTCCTTAGATTACTTCTTACTACCTTGTCATGTCTTTGAAAATAACCACTAAAAAGTCATCACAACTATGCAGCTGTATTTAGAATGTATGTGATCAGTATGTTGGCTTCCTAAAGACAGGCTTCCCTGCTTCCGTAGTGGTAAGTTTCAAATTCCAAATAATATGAGTTATAAAAAAATCCTGGATTGTATTAAGAGTTTTAAAATTAATCTTTAAGGGAAATACATCTACATCTTAGATAAAAATGCAGCTAACAGTCCCTGAAACATACTATTTGTATTCTATCACAAGTAGCACTACTGAAAGATGAAAAGTGGTTGTCCATTGCCTGTATCTTTAAGAAACAAATTTCACAGTTTCACAAATTAAACATGCTTGACAGGTAGTATTCTTTACTGGATGTACAAAGACAAATTTCTGTCTGTAATTTATTTTTAGGTACAGTAAATGGACATTACACTTTGATCCATGCTATGTCATGATTACCGAGTGCTAACGGAGGAGATGCCTTTTGTCCCCAGAGCACTCGTATTAGTACCAAGTAGCAGTTTTGCATTTTTTCCCCTTGGAAATCCTGACCTTTATGGGAGAGGGGCAAAAACTCATTCAGAGTAGTATGAAAAGACATATTTCTTCCCTAATGACTTTTTAAATTAAAAATGTATTTCAAGTTGGTGTATAATGTTTTACTATTATGTACTCAATTTTATTTACAAATTTGTTCTTTTGATAACTGGCAATATGGCTATGGAACAGGTATTTCTATTGTGTTGTATTTATATTAGCATACAAATTGAACAGATTAAATAACAGTCTGACCCCAGCTGCCGCCTGAAACACATACTGTAGTTCCCAAATCTTGTATCATGGGTGTTTAAAGCCTGCCACACTAAAAGTGTGCCTGTATCTCTCCATTCATTCTTAATTTCATGTTTTACTACGGACAAATTTTAGAAGTTCCTACATCTGCTACTCAGTTTTATTTCTGCTTCCTCATTGCAGAAGGTGCAGAATTTATCACCCAGTCTTGCTCTGGGTATGGAAGGGCAGTTATTATTAGATTCCAGGAATCACAGGTTCCTTGGCACCGTGGCTGTCAGCTCAGGGAGGACTTCAGCCTGCCTTTTTCTTAGAGGGATTCCAGTAGGGTGAGTAACTAAGAAACAAAATGTTTTTGTGATTTTTTTTTTTTTTTCTTCTTCTGTGATGCCTGGAACTGGATTAATTGCTCTTCATGTAACATGTTTCAAACACATCATGAATCTGTTATCTGACTAACTTCTGGTGGGATAAGGGAGGAGCAGCAGTGGCCTGTGTTGTTGCTGCCAAGTTTCCATTCCTCACACCACCATGGGATTGTGGGGTGGGTTTTCTAGTTTTGTTTTAATCTGTTTCCTCTGTTATCTTAACGAGATAATATAGAGAGTAAAGGAGAAAGGGACTGTCCTTACTCCCTGCTGCTTTCCACTTACAGATGGCTCTTTTCCAGTACAGCATTTGAAATAGCAAAGTTGTACCTTTGAATGTGAAGGACTTCAGTTCTTGAAGACACTTCTTCAAGAATCCTGAATTTCTTCAGGAACTGAGTGCAAGTCATATTTTCATAGTGGCTGAAAGGCACTTGCACAATAAATTCCTACAGGTGACTTACACCATACAGCCAGTGACTGCAGCTTCAGCTGTCTCACCAAATGTCTTATGGAAGACCATCCTTGAGGACAGGAGGTTTACTCAGGTAGGTACCTGATGAATCTTTGGGTCTATGCAAATAATGTCTATGCATAAAAGCATGCACTCCACCATCAGATCCACAATATCAAACATTTACTTTCCTCAGTGTTGTGGTTTAACCTTTCAGGCAGCTAAAACAAGCACACAGGTGTTTGCTCACCTTATCATCCCTGCCTCCCCTTCCCCCTCACCCCCCTGCCCCAGTGGGATAGAGGAGAGAATTGTAAGAAAAAAGGTAAAACTCATGGGTTGAGATACAGAGAGTTTAATAGGACAGAAAAGGAAGATGATTATGGTAACACTAACAGGTTTTGCAAACAAAAAACTACTTGTGCAATTATGGGCTCTGATACTTTTATTAAAGGAAATTCCTTTGCTTGGGGGTTTGCTAGTTATTAAAATAATTTGTAAAACAGTGGTTTGATTCTATAAATGCATGACCACCTTTTCTACCAGAAATTATTTAGGGTATTACTGTATTCTGTTGTGTTACCAGTTCAGTATGGGGAAAAAAATGTTTTCTAAAATATCAGGATATCTAAACAAAATTCTCACAGGTCTGATAAATCTGCCTTTAGGTAACAGCTATACAAGTAGGCACTCAACAAGCAGGCCTTAGTCACAAGATTACTAATGGGGCAGTTTTAAAGAGGTTTTACAAGTGTTCTGTGCTCATCCGTCTGTCTGATATTTTTCTCTCTCTGCCCCACAATGTTATTAAGAGGCTCTTCAAAGGTAGAAAACTAGAGTATGTGGATGATACCAATTTGTAAAACTAAGACTGCTGGATTTGCTTCATAATTCAAGGCATTGGGAAACATGCAAACAAAACCAAAATACCTGGTCTACAGCCAATTTGTTTCTGACAAATATAGTATAGATTATTTAATCTATATTCTACAGAATTTTCATTTTTAAGATTCAGAGTAAAGCTCAGAGACTGTAATATTTATAATACAGCTGTTACATTCTCTAAATGCTGATCCAGGCCCTAAGAGAAAATTATTGTCATCAATATAAGCATAACAAATTTTACCTTTTAAATCTGCCATGAGAGTTTTAATGAGACTAGGAAATGTTGAAGTTGTTTGTTTGGGGTTTTTTTTTCAATCTTGTGTGGTAATAACGAGTCTATATTGACTACAAGAGGATTTTCCACTTTTTCCAAATAGCTAGATTTGATTCAGAGAACATGCTCTCATATTCTAGGCTTGCACAGCAATTTTAAAACAGTCTTTCTAAGATGTCACATACAGTGGAGGACACTTCATAAGCTTCTTGATACAAATGTTACCAGCTGAAAAATTCCCACTCTTAGCAGGAACCCTGCAGTTAAATGAAAGCCTTTCTATGTGAAAGCTGAGGAAGAAATTAGAGTTCATGTTTGTCTGGACTATAGATAAGCATGAAATTATTCATAGTTTCCATGTGATCATCATATGTTAACTTTCACCTAGTAAGGCCTGTTTCAGGGAAGAGCTTAAACAGGTATTTCATGCTATCCACTTCTCTAGGTATGTGATTAAGAGCTTTCCTGAAAAGCCACCTTAATTATCATTCTATCATGACTTAAATAAGGTTGGCTGTGTCTGCACACCTACTTAACTTAGAGAACAAAGATTCAGTTTTTCAGATTAACATATTAAAGCTTTGTATTTTCCTCATGTAATCTATTACATGCCTTCAGAGAAGGAAGAAACATTTTAAACTGTTTTTGCACAGTTTGTCAAAAACTGCTGGGTTTTAAGGCCTCTTTCCCTCCTAGTCAGTTTAAAAAGCACTAAGAAGTTACAGGTCTCTGAATTTCCTATTACAGATTTTCCTGTTGGCCAATTCTGACTGTTCTTCTGTTTAATATTTGATCAGTGTCTGGAAAGGCTTTCGGCTGAAGGGAACGTATGATCAGTAATGACTTTGATTTTTTTTTGTCTTGCTGAAAGTTGGCTTTTAGCAATGCTTTTAAGGCTATGAAATTGTTTCTGTGTTTTGCAGAAGTGTATCTTGTGTTGAGTTTCAAAAGCTCTAAGTCCATCCATGGCATCCCTCATGTCATTGTTTCCTTATCTTTTTTTTTAACCTTTTGCTAATTATAGGTAGGCAATTATGCAGCATTATAAGCAATTATCCCAAAAGCTCCTTTTTAAGGAAAAAAAAACCCTATTTTTTTCTGCATATATAAAGGAAATGCATTGAAACAATTCTCAAGTAAGAAGTGGGTCCCACTTAGGGCACATTTCTAGCTTTAAAAAAATATTTAAAAGCTTCTGCTGCTTTGTAATGATTTAATCAAAAGTACAAAAAGTTTCTATAATGTGGATAGGGATCAGCATGGGTTTTTTTTTTACACTGATCCAGTTTATTCCAATGAAGGAAACACAAGCTTTTTTAAAATCTTTAAAAAGACCTTCTAAAGCCCTGTATTTTCACATAGCCCCAAATTTTTGCTGGCAAGATCATAAAAAAACCAAGTCTCATCTTTTTCTCTATGTTGGTGTGACTGTTGATTATTACTTCTGTGCTGTTAATGGAAATAAACATTAGCTTTGTTTCTTACAGATTATTTTCAAAGAAAACAAAAACTTTTCCCAGCTGTTTTTCTCAAAGTATAATCTGTTCCAACAGAAACATGCCTTCAAGAACCACTAATACAGGGAATTCTCCTACCAGGAAAAAATATGAAAATGTCAGGAAAAAAAAAATCAGGAAAAGCACTTCATTAATGCATATCCAGAATTCAGACACTATTTCCTAGGATCATTGCAAGGCAAAAGACTAGAAGAGTTAAGTGTGTTACAAGCTGCAATTTCTGATTTGGCATTTAATATCTGCTGCTCCTGTGTGGATTGGCACAGATTTGGCTTTGAAAAAACACCCCATTTAAAGATTTCCAATTAAAAAGATCTGATGGATCATTGAAAAACACATCTGGAGACAAACTGCAGTCTTTAATCACATGGACAGCATTGTGCACACAAAAAATCTTTTGGAATTTAGCGGGAATATGCTCATGAATAAAGGTTCCTGGAACTGACCTCTATTTTTATTATTTGGTTGCTGAAACATAGAAATATTTTTGTTAATTAAGAGATTTTCCATAGGCAAAGTTTCTGAAGGCAACCATATTTTCAGAGATATTTGTCTTGCCTTACAGAAGGTGTTTCATCACTGTCAGAAAAGCTCCCTGTGTAGTTCCCAATGAAGCCTCTCAAATATTCAAATCCCTACCGGATGGGAAGTTGATTTAAATGGGAGTCAACATACTTTTTAAACCTCACTTGAACAAAAAAAGGAATAACTTTTTGTAAAAATCAACTCTGGACCTGAATGTGATTAACAGGAAAATTTCTCTACAGCACTAAGAGGAATAATTAAGCTGTAAATTTAGTCTGTGTTTGCCAAATGGTAAACAATATTTTATACCACAAGCTCTCCCCATCCCAACTTTATCCATTTAGATAAACATAATTAAGTAATGGATGATGGTTTGTTAGCATTTTATTACATGTGTTTGCAAGGGCATTAAGAATAATCATAAAATGCACAACAAGTATTATAGATATTGAGGTTTTTGGTGGTGGAAAACGTGACTTTTCCAAATCTGGGCTGGAAGCATGTTTTCCTAAAAATTAACTATTTCTCTATGCATAAAAGTGATGGAGATACCTCTGTCTTACTTGATTTACATACACTAATTGCTAGTTCCTATTAAGCAGTGAATGGTCACCTGCTCAACAATATTAAAAAAGTAATATTGTCACAAATAGGGTGAAGCACTAAATTAGATTTTAGCAGTGAAATTGGATTATCCTTTTGGTTAGGAACCTGTTTGCTGCTTTGCTCTTGAAACAAAGTGATCTAGTGAAGCTGTCAAATTTTGCAATATTTTTAATGTGTATGTTATGTAAATGTACATGTTTGTATATATTTGATGGTAAAAGTTTCAAGCAGAAAGGGATGGAAATACTTAATTTTTTCTGCACTTTGACTAAGTAATATGATAAAAATGTTTCCACTGAAGTGACTCATTCATCTAGCTGGGAAATAATTATGTTCCTATTTTGCTGCTGAACCTTTAAAGCAGATCAAATTCTCCATATAGAGGACCTACAGGAATAATCCATATTTATGGCTAATGCAGTTCAAAGGAAAATCTGAGCTGGCACTTGTAAAATTCCTTGCAGCTGAACTTCCCCAAAAATCCATTTAACAGCTTAGCTCACCAGCATGTGGTTTGTTTCTACCTTGATCAATGCAGAGCTGACAAATCAGAAGACAGTATTATAGACATGATGTGCCTTGCCAGCTTGTGGCAAAGGAAGCCACAGACTTTACAGAACAGAAAGACTGGAAGTGCTCAGCCATAGCACAGGTGGCATAACCTGTGCAGGTGTCACACCACCGTCACATGTAAATTCAAGTCCCTGCGTTGACCTTGATTCAGCAAGGTACTGACAGCCAGTGATACTGAAGCACAGCACAGCAATGGCCCTTCTGCCTCTGACTGTATTACTTACATATTACCCTGAGTTGAGGCCTTTTGTTAAGGGACCATTTGGGCTCCTGTTTACCAAAAAGATGTCCCAAATTATAGTAGGCAACAGTGGTAAAACTTGCTCAGTTGTACAACACACTAACTGGCATACATTCTGAGTCTCGTGGCTCTTTCTGCTTTCTCCTAAGTTTGGTAAAAACACTTCAAGTCCAGGACAGACCATCTTGATTATTCAAGTACAACTTCTGGTACATGCTGGAAAAATATATGGGAATTCCATGTTCTGCTTCAATGATAGTGTGGAGGGATTGTTCCAGGAACAAGAAATTCCTCAGCTTAAAAATATCTGTATCTGACTTCCGAAGACCATACTTTTGTTGTTGTTACAGTGATACCTGTCACGTAGAGTTTTCTGATTTTTCAAACCAAACAGAACCCAGTTGGTAGTGGGCTACCAACTGTATTTTCATCCTAAATCCAGGACAGCACTGTAACTGTGGGTTTCCCAATCACCAGTTGGAAACCAGTTAATTCAGTTACAAACTTGTTTTTATTAATTGAGCAGGTGGCAAATTAGCAGAGCAGCGCTGGGCGGCTGGAGAGGCTCAGCTCTACCAACGGCACGTGCAGTCACCATCCCAGTTAAGGTTTTTATAGTCTTCTAGTTCCGGATCTCCAATGTCCCACCGAGACTTACGTTTAGTTTCCTGCGCCAGTTGTTGTTTGGGGGTCATCTTCTACCTCCTGATGGTCGATGGGATGAAGTCGCTTGTCTTCCTCACTAGTCCCTTAGTTGACCCCTCTCCCGTATTTGGTCATCTGTAACAGCAAGCTTGTTTATTGGCTACTTGATTTCTATGGTTTCCACTTCTAAGTGACCTATAAGTCAATTCTGTGCTTCGTTAGCAACTAACAATATACTTTCCATAACCATTCTTACAGAATCAGAATGTTACGGCCCGTTTCAAGGTACATGCGGTTTCCTGAACAACAGCTCATCTATCACAAGCACCACACCAGCTACTAAGAAGAAAATTAAGTCTATACCAGCAAAAATAAAGAGCACATAACATTGTCCTGCAAATAACTCAATCTGATGGATGTAATTAGGTCTCTTTTTACCTCCATGTGTGTGTGCGTACCAGTACAAACACTGTTACTTGCTTATTACTGCGACACTTCTAATATTAATTAGTATTATTAGCTTGAACAGTACTCCATCTTGAAAAGGTGGGTGAAAGTATGCATCAGTCTTCAGCCTGAAAGCACTCATTCAAAGATTTGGAATTTCCTCCTCCTTCCATATAAAGGATTTCAAAGATTTTTAAGTAACTTCGACTAACAGGATGAAGACAGCAATTCATGACCACTCAGTTCTGGGTTTTGTAACTCAGTATCACGTGGCCTTTTTTTTAAACCCCTTAAATGGATCTTACCTTTACTGTTGCATTTAATGTTTGCAGCAACGTGAATCTCACAGAGAAACGCCAAAGCAAAGCCATCAAAGCCAAGTTCATGGTTCTTGCTGAAAACAGATTAGATTTGATTCTGGTAAAGTTTCATTCTGAATTTGTTAAACCCAAGTCTGCAAGCAAAAATTATAGTAGCTAAAACCTAAAAGAAATGTTAGTTAGGAGTAGGTGGATTTATTTTACATATCTATCTATGTGTCTTCATAACAACAGTGTCTAAACTCCCAAGAAGTGTAAGAGTTGATCCTGAAGATCTATAATGAGAATTATGGTTGTCATGGTTTGTGTCTCCAGTTCTGAAAATATAGATGGATATCTGAAGCTGCTGAAGATAAGCCCGAGCTTGAAGTATAGTTTAGATTATATATATATATATGTAAATATAAAATTTAGGCTTTGTTTAAATTTTGGACTGCTTAAATCAGAAGCTCCTTTAAAAAAAACAACTACTAAGAAAAGCACATAACTGTACATGTGTCACAAAGATGCTATGGGTTAAGATCAGAAAGTAAGGAGAAGAATGAAGGAAGATGCTTGTCTGATTTGCATAAACAGTCAGATGATGTTTTCAATTTCTATCCTTTTGAAATGCTCATGTGGTAGTATAAAGGCTATAAATCATTCTTGTGAGCCAAAATATCATTTGCTACTGTTAGAAGGCAAGTTAACAGTACTGCATCTTTGGTGAACTTCAAATGCGTTCCACATTCAATTTTTTATAAGAACTGTAAATAACAGACAATTTTGGAGTATAATAAATGATCCCTTCCAAAGTCTAATGATACCTTACTTTAGTTATAGCTGTTCTTTTACAGCAATAGACAGCTTCCAAAAAAAAAAAATCACTCTCACATGTAATTTTCAAGAGCTGGAATAAAGTTTTGGAGCAAGTCCATTCATTTCATTCAAGTGTTGCAAGCACTAGGAATATCTTTGATGACCTAACTCTCATCTTACACACGAAGCTGCCTTACCTTTTGGAATTTCAGTTTGCACACACAGTGTTCTTTTCACAGGTATCTCACATTCTAGAGATTTTCTTTCTACTCAGACTATTGCTTATCCTCATTGATCAAATTTAATCAATCAGATGCTAAAGATTTATAAAGTGGGTTTAAAAATTATTAGATTTTAAAAATTAATTAAGTCCGATTTAAAATTTTCCCCCTGAATTTGAAGTCTCTGAAGAATAATATTTTCCAGATTTTGACTGGAAGCATAAAGAGCACTATTAAATTTTTTAAAATTAAGTAAAACACCAACTCTTACCTAATCACACAGCTTTGGAAGTTGCAAATATAAAAACACAGCAAGATTTATGATATACCTGTGAGGTCAGAACAGCGCAGCTGTATTATTAGCACTGACTGCAGCATTATAGTGTTCTTTACCTGTATTTTAAGCAGACAACAAAACTTCAACTGTTCTGAAAAAAATACAGAAGAAGAAAAATCAAGTCCCCTGCAGAGGAATACATGCAGCATCCTGCCTCTGGCGAGTTTGGAGTCAGCCCAGAACTGGTGGATGAAAAATACCACACATGTTAATGCTGTTCATGAACAGAAACAATAGGGTGAACTTCAGTTTGAAACCACAAATATCTGGCTTGGATGAAAACAACAAATGCACTCTTATGATAATGTTATGCCTGCTCCTTAGTCCTGCTCTTGCTGTAGTTACAATAGTGTCCCATCACCACACTATGTGAGCATGTTACATATACTACAGCCATGTAAAAACTCTCCAGTTAGGGCTGTGTCCAGGAAAAAGAGGAATGAAAATTACTTACTCTCAGAGGGCATTTTGTCCTTCAAATTTCACTGTGCAGTTGGATTTATTTGTGGAGAGAAAGGTGTGACATTCTCCTTTCCTGGCTTTATGCTACAGGCTGTCAGCTGGCACAGCCTATAATCTCATTTTTGCACAAGTATATATTTTTTAACAAAGTTTAACTTTCCATGATAGTTAAAAAGATGAAGAGCTATTTATGGAGCAAACAGTAACAAAAGCTAGCTAACTCTGCACAGCATAATGGGATTTTAATGTATTCTTCTTGTCAGCATAGTGTATTTCTGTGATAATTTTATGTGACAGTGTAATTAAACTGGAAAACAATTCCCATTTCCGAAGTATTTTATCTATTTATCATCATTTATTTCTTTACTTTCTCGCTCTGCTATAAATATTATTGTAAGGAGAGTTAAATAAGTTAAACCAATGCAATTACTTTTACAGATGGAAATTAACTTCATATATCAATTTATACTGGTTTGTATACAGCACCTACTATTTGCCCTGTACAAATAAATGCATTTGTTGCAGTATATTTATAGTGTCACTGGGGTTTCCATGTTTGTGCTCCTTTTGACTAATGTTCTAGATGTTAAAACTTGACATTTTAACAGTATTTTCAAACAATTTCATTCATTATCAAATAACCATTTATTACACCATGGCAATTTGAAACCATTTACTGGACCCTCTAGACATCGCTAAACAATGATTTATCAAGGAGTGTGCAAATTTTAGTGCTTATCACAGCAAATACACAAAGTAACATTAAATAGTGACTTGACAACAGCTCTGACTAAATTGTTTTTCTTTTTTAATCGTGATGAGTCATATTTAGTACCAGCAGTTTGCAAATGCACTGGAAATTGAGGGCAGTATTCTAGAATGCTCCACTGCAGAAGGTTCTTTCTGTTTCACTCAGTTCTTTTTGCATGCTTGGGGGATAAATTGAAGACAGTGGGACATGACAGATGTGTGTCTTACTGCCTTTTAACTTTTTGGTGATGCCTACAACACCCCAGCATTGTTATGTGTGACCATGCTTTTCACCTTTTATTTGGCCATGTCTCCTATTTTTGCTTACCTAGAGTCAACAGCAGTAATGCAAAGGATTTTCAGTTCTGCTTTCAGGATAAATCTCCTCCTTCCCGGTATTCCTGCCAAAAAATAGGACTGATTTAATTTCCTATGTGACCGCTTGGCTGCAAGATGCTGTGCTTGTATCTCTGTTCCTTACCTCCCCTATTCCCTCTGAACTTGAGAGCCACAGTATGTCTATGGGAACAGACTGATAACCCACAGATCATAATTAGGTCTCCGGAAGCATTTAGGGGCAACCTTTTTAAGGTATTTGAGGGAGACATCCCCATTATCACGGATCTCATTAATCATTGCAGAACTCACACATTCAGCTCATCATTAAGTAAACCGAAATGTTTAAATATTACAGAGGATATTCACAGAAAAAGTATCAATGACTTGGGATTATTCCTCATTTGTGAGGTTCTACATGGACTACAGCTGAACAAATACCATTAACACTGAATTTAAATGATCCCTAAATCAATAGTTTACTGTTGTTGATTTCTACTATAGTAACATTAAGTAGCACCAGATAAAGCCAAGGTCTCACTAACTAACAGCCTAACACCATCTCTGCTCAGAATTATTTAGTCTGCACAGTTTGTTTAGGAACTGGAGTAATAAGGAACACACCTTAGGTTGTGATCTTCCTTGGCTGAGGTTATGAAAAGAGCAGAACTAAAAATTACACACAGATTTTCTGTATGTCAGTCTTAATTTCAAAGGCATCCAAAAGGTTTTTGATTCATTGTCTCCAATTCAGCAGACTACTTGTTCTGTTACTGCTTCTATGGGACAGCCAGCAAAGACAGCTTTTACTCATTAACCTAATAATAATTTAGTTTAAATTGCCACAGCTTTCAACCTGTGCTGATAAGACAGACTGTCCGCCTAGTGGAGATTACTATTCCTTGATTTCCATTAGGTAAACAGATAGTTTGGCTTCTTTTTCACCTAAGAAATCAAAGTTGAGGGGTTTTTGTTGATTTTTTTTTCTTTGTGGTAGACTTTGGTACAATCCATAGAGGTTTAGCAACCTTCATCTTTTAAGTGCCAAAAATAAGGCTTGAAAATGGCAAAAAAAAAAAAGTGTTTTAATCAGAGTTAACGACACTTCCTCTCAGAATTCATAAAGATATATATATATACACACACACATATATATAAAGTTAGTTTTCCTCATAATCAAAGAAACTACTTCTACATGGCCAGCACTCTAGGTGAGGGAAGGAAGTCACCAAGGGGAACTCTTCGCTTGCTTAAGGAGATATTTTACAAAACATTAAACCCAATGAGGGTATCTGTCAAAATGTAAGAGACTCCATCACTGCTGGTAACCTACCTTCCATTATGGATTAATTTGACACTAATTGCAAAAATGATGTAATTTAGCTAATCTTCACAAAAATACTATTTGAAAATTAAAATGAATGGCTAGGATAAAATCAAAGAATTTAACTGAAGAAAAGCTGAGAGATGAATGGTCAGGGGATGGCAGAAAAAGCTTTTTACCTTTAAAAATTGCGTTTAATACATAAAGCAACAGAGAACAAAGGAAGAATTTAAAGAAGAATGCGAAAGGTACCAGCGGAGGAAACATCTAAGAAATTGTGTGCTGATGGAAAGGGATGGAAAAAACAAATTTGAAGCATTTTAGCGCTAAAAAGGACTCTGGGACAGTATTTTGTTAGATCTGAAAACCCACAAGATATTATCAACTCAAACCATAGAAAATTAAAGTATTTATCAACTATGCAGTGGACCAACTGGAGAATGTGATTGTTAGAAGTGGTCAGCCTCTCCATGTGAGGTTTGCAGTTAAATTTGCACCAGCAAACTAATCATTGCTTTGTGATGTTCTTCCAAGGCCCCATTTCTGATAAAGATGCTGTGTAACATGCTAGACTGTCATCTGTACCAGATGGTACAAGTCCCTGATGAATCGTGTGCCAGCTGTGCACAGCCAGAATACAACATGCTCCAAACACCCTTCCTCATTCCTCTCACCAAGCACTCAGCACAGCAAGGCTATATTGATACTTGGGCTCATGAGCATTCCAAGCAGCAGAATGTGTGTTGGGAGCTCTCTGTACAGTAGGCCTGTGAGAGGTGACAGCTTCCAGAGCTACACACTTCATCTTCTTGCTACTTGTTTCTCTCTTTGCCAAGCCCAGAGGGAAAAAGAATGCCGACAGCCTCTTTTGTCCAGGAGGTGGGAAGGGTAATGTTTTCCAGCACACAAAGAGTATGATTTCCCTTATCCCTGTCTGCATTAGAGTGCCATTTCAATAACACCACCTCAGTGTCACCAGACTTGCTCTGCTATACAGTACAGTGGGAAACCCAACTGCCCCACCCCAGCAGTAATGCCGGCTTCCCTTGTGCTTCTGTGTGCCCACCTAATGTAATCAGCAGTGCGTACAGCTTGCAAAGGAGAAAAAGGTTGGTTCTAACACGTGGCTAATTAAGGTATCACAGCTAGGTATTTGCTAGGCTGACTCAGGGGAGCAGTCTGTCACCTTAAGTTCAGCTGTTCTTACCCCCAAATTCCCAGGTAGCAACCAGTAATTTCTCGTTAACCCTGGCACAAAATGAACCTGACTCCACTCAGGCATGTGGATGAGTTTTGAGCATGTGTCTGTCAACAAGAAGCATCAGTATCTCTGATAATTGTATTTCAAAGTGAAGAACCCCACTGCTCTGAGTGAGTAACAGAAGTTGATCCCTCCTGGGGGCATTTTTAACTTTTTTTTTTTGGTGGGATCTTTGGTTTTTGTTTGTTTGTTTGTTTGCTCAACAAGATACCACAATATTAGCAGACACAAGTTTAGATTTTTGAAAGCTACAAATTGACTGTTGTCCTTAGGTTTCCCTGCAAGACAAACAACTAACTGTACTACAAACATAAAAGCTGGAACAACAGTTTAAAAAATAGCCAACCCCACACCTAAATTATAACGAATCCACACAAGGACTCTCCATTTCATGATCCTACCTGCACTGCCAAGACCATAAAGAATCACTGGTTCTTGACATCATTCTCCTGAAGGGCAATTATCTTCTGTATGCATTGCCTTAATCATGTCAAGTTGTGTCTCATAAATTTGCATGTCTCCCAAGGAGCCACAGTGCATTGCCAGCAGCCTGATAGGCCAGATCAAAACAATTTCCTAATGTATGTTTACATCAGCTTTGGCTCCTAAGCTGCTTCTGCTCTAGTTGTTCACCAGAGTAAATTCCCTCTCTCCAAACTATGTGTTGCATCTGGGACAGGAGGCAGAATAAGCAGAACAAGGATGGATACACTGTCCTTACTAGAACCAGGCAATGTTTTCTAGATTAATGAACTGCAAATCAGCTACACAAATGAAACCACAGGCTCGCTACACAGTCCTCAGAGAGGCTTGTTGTCACAGTCAGAGAGGGAGGGAGGGACTGTGCACGCTTATGTGTGACGGGAAGTGTAATGAATGCCAACTCCCCTCCCAACTCTCTGGGATACATGAGGATGACAAACTCTCTGAGGAACAATTCCTTTGACTGGTTTGTTGAGGAAAGGAAACTTGTCATGCTGCCAAGAATAAAACTGCTTCTGGGCTTAGTTTTGAATTTTATAAAGTGAATAAGTGAAAAACGTATACACATTCACTTCAGACCCGAGTCATGAATAATTAAAAGAATATATAATTGTACCCAGTTTTCCCCTCAAGCTCAGCCAGCAAAGCTATCTTCTGTCCATGTAACAGGGTACTTCATGTTTTTTTCAGAATCTGTAACAAGTGAGCTGAAGCAGGTACCACTGACTTCATACTGCCTGCAAGTAGGAGTAACACCCAGACCAGCAGAACACACAGAAACTGAGAACTCAACAGTTCTATAGGAAGTTGTAGATTTTTTGATTACGCATAAATATTTCCATAGTGTGATTCATCCACACTGATATTGGATTCTGACCACAACAGGATAAAAAATGGTGTCACTGGGATAAATGTTAAGCTGATACTGCAAAGATCAAACATCTTCTGAGGCACAGTAAGACAAAAGTACCTGTTATAAATTTGAGACATGCTCCAGTTGATAAAGCCAAACAACAATTTATTAATTAAGCAAGCCCGCAAGATATAGGCAAATATCAGCGCTGGGCATCCGGAGGAGACCCTTGCTCCTGCAAACGGCACGCCCAGCGCTGATATTTGCCTATATCTTGCGGGCTTGCTTAATTAATAAATTGTTGTTTGGCTTTATCAACTGGAGCATGTCTCAAATTTATAACAATTTGGTGCCGTGACTCGGATGCAACTCACGAGATGGGACTCTTGGTCTTATCAGGGAGGCGCCCCGCCTGTTGTTTGGCGGCCTTCGTAGCCCATTTCCCATCTCGATTGCACCGACGAACCCAAATTCCAAGATATTAGGCAAAGGAGGCCGGCAGACCCTATAAACTTTGTGCACAAAGGTCCGGACGAAGACGCAGGACGCGTGAGTATCTGTGGGGAAAATCCATTCGGTCTGGGTCGGGGATCCTGGAAGCGCGGCGAGTGTGTGTGTGCAGAGGGGGACCGGCAGCTCGGATTCCCCAAGCGAGTGCGGACCCTCAGTAGTACGGTTCTCATTGCCCGCGAGGGCGTGAGCCACGAACCAGGGGAAGCGAGTGAATATATTGTTGACTGAGTGCGCTCCAGACGATGGGACAAGGGAAAAGCAAGCCCCCAAATCCCATAAAATTTCCACCGGTACCCAGGGATAGTCCACTGGGCTTTATGTGACAATTGGGAACTTTATCCCACCACAGGGGATAAGAAAAAGGCTAGGATGATCTATTATTGTGTAGTAATACGGGGAGGGAAGGAGATTTCCCAAAGTGTTTTTTGGGCAATGTTTGGGTCACTGGAGGATTGGGTTGGGCAGAAATTAAATCTGTGGGTAAACAGTAAGACCCCTTTGAGCCAAGAGGAGAGTGAGTATGCTAGCGTATGGGTAACTAGACCAGGTACTGATACATTATTATTTCCTCTGAAGGAAAAAAGAGGGAGAAATAGGGAAGAGGAAGAAATCCCATTAATTCCACCGCCATACGTATCACCTCAAGACAATCCACTCCCTAATGCACCACCCCCAGTAGAAGGCCACCCTGAATTAGTGAATGACACCCAGGGGCCCATGACTCAAAGACAGGCCCGACAACAAAATTTATACCCACTCCAAGAATTGCCCATTGGTGGCCAGGGCCCAAATCCAATTATAGGATTTGTATCAGTTCCTCTAAGCTCGGGGGGATGTATGGGAATTTAAGAAGGAGATGGGGAACCTTTTAGAAGACCCACTAGGAGTCTTGGAAAAATTAGATCAATTTCTGGGACCTAGCATTTATACTTGGGAAGAATTACAATCCATATTGAATATTCTGTTTACAGCTGAGGAGCGAAATATGATTAGGAAAGCAGGGATGCGAATTTGGGATGCACAGCATGCTCAAGGGCCCTTGGCAGATATGGGTAACAAACTGTCTAACTACAGTGTGACCTCCTGAGAGTGAATAGGGGAAATTTGGATACTACAGTGTGGCCCTCTCAGGATGTATTGCCCCTGTGAAGTTTGTATGTAATTATAGGATGGCTGCCTCTAAGGCAGTCAGTATCTCTAATGATGCTTCTTCCCTGGCCTGGGGGATAGATAAGTTTTGCAATCTTGAGATGCACTGATCTTGTCCCTTACCCCAGGGACAGGATTGGGTGAAAAACTGCTGGCTCCATTAAATTATCTGGGCTGGCAGAATCAGTGCAAAAAGGCTGTGTGTATTCAAGCATGTATGAGCCATGGGGGCAGGGCATTCCCCTTGCCACTCCGGTATATCCGGTCCACCTTAAACCACTGATTAGGGGTCTCCCTGATAGCTTGAAAATCTATGTGCAAAGCCTAAAGGAAAAGATTCTGCGAGCAATTGATCACAATACTTGCTACCCCAACTAGCAGAAACAGCCTGTTTTAACATGGGAGATTTAAGAAACCGAATCATAGAAGGTATAAAGGAGGCTGCGCCTAAGTCTCAAAACTTTACTAAAGCCTTTGAGATTGAGCAGGAAAAAGATGAGACACCCTCAGTGTTTTTACAGCAACTGAGAGATCAAATGAGAAAATATTTGGGTATGAATCCTGAAGATCCTGTAGCACAAGGTCTTCTGAAAGTTTTTGTGACTAAAGCATGACCTGATATTAGGTGAAAGGTACAGAAGATAGATGGTTGGAGCGAAAGATCTTTGGAAGATTTACTGAGAGGCTCAGAAAGTGTTAGTGAAAAGAGTAAGAAAAGCAGAAGCAGAAAGCAAAAATGATGGTATCTGCTGTTGATGAGGTAGTAAAGAAAAGAACAGAGCCAGTCTCACCGAGAGGTAGAGGGAAAAGCTGGACAAAAGGAAGTGGGAGGGGTGTGAGAAACATGAATGAAGGAGGAATTGGCCGAGGTAGGGAAAACTTTGGCAATCCCTATGGGCTGGTTTTCTCTCAGCAGGATGTTATGGGTGTAGCAAACAGGGACATCTTAAGCGAGAATGTCCTGAGCTAAGAAAAGAAGAAAGGGTAATGCCATTCATGTCCTTTGAACATGAATAGGGAAGTCAGGGGTTTATTAATTTAAGGTCCTACCAAGAACCCTTGATAAAATTGAAGGTGGGACCCCAGGAGGAGGACGTTGTCTCCCTGGTTGAGCTTCTAGGACTTCCTTAAATTTTATACCTCAAGGACTGAAGCTATCAGACCAAAGTATAACTGTATCGGGGTAAAAGGGAAAGGATTCCCAGTCACCACGTTTGAAAATACCAGTTTAAGATTAGGTGATGAGAAAATTTGTGGGCAATTTATATATCCCTGATTCTGGAACTAATTTATTGGGAAGAGATTCGATAATACAATTAGGATTGGAATTGAAAACCCAGGATGACCAAATTGTGGTATCCATGGCTTTACTAACAGAGGAAGATGAAAACCAAATTGATCCAATAGTGTGGGTGCGAGAGGGTAATTGAGGTGGATTAAACATTACCACTTTAAAGATTAAACTTAAAAGGGACAATGAAATTATTTGCCAAAACCAGTATGCTATTTCATTGGAAGGCTGTAAAAGTCTCCAACCATTTATAGAGAGTTTAATTAAGGATAAGCTTCTGAAACCATGTATGTCTCCTTTTAATACCCCAATCTTATCAGTAAAAAAAACCCAACCAACCAAAGAAACAAAAAACCCGATGGGTCATATCGTTTGGTACAGGATTTAAGAAAGTTAAACCAAATAGTTCAAGTGCGTCACCCAGTAGTTCCTAAACCTTACACTCTATTGAGTAAAATACCAGATGACCACAGATGGTTTAGTGTGATTGATTTAAAGGATGCTTTCTGGACCTGTCCACTGGACCCTGATAGTAGAGACATGTTTGCTTTTGAATGGGAAGATCCTTTCACAGGACAAAAGCAACAATTTTAGATGGACAGTTTTACCTCAGGGATTCACTGAATCACCAAATTTATTTGGACAAGCATTGGAACAAGTATTAGAAAAGTTTAAAGTCCCAACTGAAGTCACCCTTCTACAATATGTAGATGATCTTTTAATCTCAGGGAAAAATAAGAGAATCGTAAAGGAAACAACAAATGCTTTGCTAAATTTCCTAGGGAAACGGGGACTAAAAGTATCAAAAAACCAAACTGCAGTACATGGAAAAGAAAGTTAAATATTTAGGACATCTAATCAGTGAAGGGAGACAGAAAATAAACCCGGAGAAGATAAGAGGAGTAGTTGAGTTACTTCTCCCGAAAACTAAGAAAGAGCTGTGAAAATTTTTGGGATTGGCAGACTATTGTCGCCTATGGATTGAATCATATGTACTAAAAACAAAGGGATTATATTTTAAATTGTTAGAAGAGCCTAATGACTTGGTATGGAGTAATGAAGAAAAAGAATTAATACAAGGATTAAACCAAAACTTGATCACTACTCCTGTGTTGGCACTGCCCTCCCTTAACAAACCATTCCACTTGTTTGCTACCATAGATAAGGAAACAGCCCTGCGGGGGGGGGAGGTTACTCAAAAGTGGGGAGGCAAACGACAGCTGATTGCCTATTTATCTAAACTGCTGGACCCAATATCCCGAGGGTGACCTGAATGTGTACAGGCAGTAGCAGCCACAGCCCTCTTGGTGGTAGAAAGCAGAAAGCTAACTTTTGGAAGAGCACTTATAGTAAGCACTCCACATCAAGTAAGGACAATTCTGACTCAAAAGGCAGGAAGAGGTCTCACTGATTCTAGGATTTTGAAGTATGAGGCAATTTTAATGGAAAAAGATGACTTAGTTATAACTGCTGAATCATGCCTCAATCCTGCCACCTTTTTATCAAAAGGGGAGACTAATAACCAAGAACTTGAGCATAACTGCTTAGACATAACAGAATATCACACTAAAGTGTGACCTGACTTGAGGGACATACCCTCGCCAACAGGTCTCCGTTTATTTACCCACTGGGTAGTACAGGCACTAGTGGACCACTTTGGAACCAAGTATATGTGTATTGGAATTTATAAAATCGCCAAAAAGATGGTGGGAAAGTGGCTGACATGCCAGAAGGTCAATAAACAACAACTCAGAAAAAAAGATACCGGGGGGGGGGTGGGGGGGGGGGGGGGGGGCGGCCGAGGGACCCTTTCTTGTGTTGCTTACCACAGATACTGCGGTTTGAACGGCCGAAAGATGTTGGACGCACACGAGCAGAATAAAGACCGGTTCGAGAATCTCGGTGGGAAACTACAAACGATCCTGACAACCTAAAGGTCACCTTTCAAAGAACCAGCGAGTAAAACTGTCTATGAATGACAATTTATTTTGTTCAAATGTTGGATGTATGTTATACTTTCTTTTGTTTTGAGTGTCGAGTGTGTAAAGACAACTGGTGGGTACATTATAGAGAAGGAGAATATACCCCAGACATTTGTGAAAAATGTTATTGGGCAGAAAGAAAACTAACTGAATTAACCCTTAAATTAGCAGTAAAAATCAGAGAGATTATCCAAGGGTCTGAAGAGTGGTGGAGGATATATACAAAAGGGATAAATAGTTATTATGTTCATAATAACTATGATATATATATCATAGTTATTATGAACCCACCAATTGCCTTAAATAAAGGGGGGCTAATAATTGTATTTTTATAGATTTATTTTAATTTTGTATTTTGTTATTTGGGGACTGGGACTGCATTAGATCCAAGGCAAAACGTATTGGGTTACATTATCCCAAGCTTTGAATGCTACTACTTTTTGTGCTAGTCTTGCCACACCAAGTACTCCATTTATCACGTGCTTGGGAGGAGTGCCACTGAATAGTTCCACCTGGAAAGTTTTTGAGGTTGCAATGAGTAAAATAGCAAGATGTCCTTATATTTATAATGCCAGTGAGGGCATGACAAGGTATGATTCTTGGGATGATAGAGTCCCAATTGGTCCAGAACCACAGGAACTGGAATTAATGGATTCTTTGAATACCAGCTATTGTATATACATAGATGCTGCCAAGTACCCATGTAACGAAGGTAATCACGTTAATGTTTCTTGAATGATGACCCAAAACCGATTTAGAAAAAGAAGAGGCATCGATGCTATTATCTCAAAAAGCTGTTAGTCGGTTTGAGAAACAAATTGGTCAAAATTGAAAGGGGGGATTGTAATAAGTAGACTAACTAGGGATTGTTCTCAAACCTTCTATGACTGTAAATAAGCAACTAGGGCAAAGGGGAACCATTGTTCCATCACTAGTAACACCCTGAAAGAACTTCAGATCTTGCTGAGTTGGTGCCTGTGGTAGACTATGGCTGTGAATAGGTAACCAGGTCAAAAGGGGAACCATTGTTTTATCACTAGCAACATCCTGATAGGATTAAATGAGTTAACCAAATAAGACACTGAACACAACGTAGAGGAGGACTACGGGGGACCAGGACAACCCCCACTACCAGCTTACACAGCTACAGAAAAACACCGGAATATGCCACGTGTACCCGGAACTACGGGACTATAAAAAGGGGACTCCAGAAGGGTGAGACGCGTGCCGTTTGCAGGAGCAAGGGTCTCCTCCAGACGCCCAGCGCTGCCTTGCCTGCTCGCATCTTGCTTAAATAAATTATGTTTGGAAACTTACAAATTTGTCACTGCTGTTTATAACAGTACCTATGCACAAAATAACCTCAGAGAACAGCAGCTACCTGTATGCATGTGTAACGTGCATGTGTCTCGTGTATGCATGTGGACAGCCTCAGTCCAGGAAGAGGGATGGCTGGGGAGCACGGCTACCCACAGAGCCTCCCCTCCCAAGCTGCCGCCCCCCCGCCCCGACCGTTCCCGTAGCGACCGGCGCCGCGGGCGAGATGGAGACAATGGAGGGGGAGGGACGGGGCAGCGGCTGGGAGGGACCGGGGCGGGGGGAGGTGAGACCCCCGTGAGGGGAGACACGGGGAGAGGAACCGGGGGAAGGGAGACCCCCCGGGGGGCGGGCGGGGGAGAGACTGCGAGGCGGGGGGTGAGACCCGTTCAGATCCCCCTCCTCATGTTGCCTTACTGCCTGTCTGGGGATCCCCCGCACGGATCACTGTTCACACGCTTGTAGGAAAAGCCAAAGCCCTGGGCTTGCGACGGCCGTGCAGTCCGGCCTTTGGTTTCTGAGGGCAGGTATCCCCCATCAGCCGCTGACAGGTGTCCTCAACAAGAACAAACCGGCTGCATTCTGCTTCCAATTTCAAAACAAACAAACCCCAACCAACAAACACAACAAAACCCCAAACCAAAACAAGCACTAAACGCCACAAACAGACCAACCACAGCAGACGCCCCAAGCCCGGCTCTGCCAAAACAACCCCAGGAGCCAGAAAACCCACATGCTGCATTTATAAAAAGACACAAACCCCGCGGGCAAACCCCACCCCACCCCTCCCCCCGAAATCGCCAAAACCCTGCAAGCCCCAACAAACTTCCCCATCCAGCTAAAACAGCCCCACAACCCACACCGACCCCACTAAGCCCAGGCCCAACACAAAGCTGCACAAAACCACAACGCCCTCAGAACCCAGCACAAACCACAAGCCTGAAGAAGAGCCCTGCAACGGCCTCTGCCGAGCACCAAACCCAAACAGCTGCTGAGCACTTCCCAACGCCAGCCCTGGCCCCACGCCCTGGACACGCTCAGAATGCCTGGGAAGCACCCAGGAGCGCCCCACCGGCCCCTTCGATGGGGGAACGATGCCAGGCCGCGAGGAACCAGCCCGGCCTGACTCGCCTCACCCGTGCCGGCTGCTTGGGCAAGGCGAGCTCTGGCCTGGCCGCACCCCCGAGCCCCCGCCGCGACACGCCGCACGCAAAGCCCGCGAACTGCAGAGCCCTACACCCCCCACCACCTCCCCCAGCCCCCGCCCCGGCCCAGGGAACCTGCTGGAAGCCGCGGAGAAACGTCCCGGCAAGGACCGGCGCCGGAAGGACACCCGTCGCGGGCGGTGGGAGAACGCGCGGCGCCTCACCGCCCCTGGGCCCCGCACCGACCCCTCGCGCCGCGAACCGCCGACCGCCCGGCCCCGGCCGACCCTGCGCGGGGCGGCGGAGGCAGCGCCTCACCTGGAGGGAGCGCGGAGGCAGCGCCTCACCTGGAGGGAGCGCGGAGCCAGCACACGGCACGCAGCCTGTAGCACACGGTACGCTGCACGTAGCACACGGCACGCAGCACACAGCGCGGCGTCTACGCAGCAGGAACCGGCAGCGAGAAACGAGGCGAATTTTATGCGCTCCACGGCGGGTGCCGGGACATGTGCGAGCGCTACTGCGCCTGCGCCGAGCACACGTCTCAGCATTCCGCTGGGCTCCCCATCGCCCCACAGCGCATGCGCAGGGTACTCCGGGCAGCTTCGTTGCGCCCTACTGCACATGCTCCTCGGTCCTGCGGCGCGACCGCGCGCAGCTTTAAAGCGCGCGGCTGCTCTTGCCGCGGTGCCGCGCTGTGTCCGCGAGGCGGCAGCACGCGGGGCGGTTTCCGCGCGCCGTCGCAGTACCGCGGCGAGTCCGCAGGGAGGCAGCACGCAGCGGGTTTCGTGCGCTGCGCCACCCGGCCGCAGCACCGCAGCGTGTCCGCAAGGCGGCAGCACCGAGCGGATCCCGTGCGCTCTGCTGCGCATGCGCCGCACGGGGAGGGACTGAGGCTGGGTGGGCAGAGGTTGGGGATGGAGCCAGGGCAGCGGGACCCTCACCGGCGGGGGGGGAGGGGGGGGTCTGGTCATGTTTGCCCCCAAAGCGCGGGACGCTGGCATACACCGGGACGAACTCAGTGTCTGAGACAGTCTCCGTGAGGAACAGGGGCACCACCGCCTGGAGACCGGGCTGCCTATGACGTTCCGGCGGTAAAATGGCCGCCGGGTGACTTCCGCGCACGGAGCTGCCGGTTTCTATGGTTTTTGGCGGTAAAATGGCCGCCGGAGGACTTGCGGCCGCAGAGGCAGCGAATAGGCCACGGCGCGTTTTTAACAGGAGCCTTCCGAGGGCTTGTTTGTAGTTGCAGTACGGGTGCCTTTTTATTGCCTGGCAGTTGGGCGGGTTTTGGTTGTTCGTGTTCTTCTAGGTCCTGAAAGGGTTGGAATTCACTAGTTTTGGGGGTTTCTGGTATTTTTTGTTGTGTGGCTGTTGGTGTGGATACTCTGCTGATGTTCTTATTTGCCCAACACAGGCAGCTTTGCCTGTGCAGTTATTACAGTGGGAGAATCACAGAATCATAGGATGGTCTGGGTTGGAAGGGACCCCAAGGGTCACAGAGTTGCAACCCCCTGCCACAGGCAGGGACACCAACCTCCGGGCCTGGAGCTACACAAGGCTGCCCAGGGCCCCATCCAACCTGGCCCTGAACACCTCCAGGGACGGGGCACCCACCCCCTCTCGGGGCAGCCTGTGTGTACTGTGTATCATTCATTAAAAGTATTCATTAAAAGTATTCATCTTCATTTTTATCTCTGAATTCTAGGGCAGCAGTAGAAATTCAATTTAAACTTTAAACAATTGTTGTTAATACTCCCAGGGGATACCCGATTCCCTGCTGCGGCTTTTTATTTTAACAGGTAACAACAGAATCTGTACGTCCAGACACACAGATGAACAACAAATGCAAAACCAGACAGACTTGAAGGCAGACACAGAGATTCTCAAACACAAACTGAAAGAGACAAACAGGACTAGAAAATAAGCACCAAATCCAGATTAAAAAATTGACATCAAAATAAAGCAGGGGGTTTGGAAGTGGATGGGCTTTGAGGTTCCTCCGAACCCAAACCAGTCTGGGATTCTATGAAAGTTACATCCTTTGGTTTCCTATTAAAGGCCCAAATTTCTATGGTTTTATGCACCATTTATAGTAAGCCCACACATACTGCCTAACTTCTACCTGAACTACGTTATGGATAAGGCCGAATGACAAAGCAGGAAAAGATTCCACTCACAAAAATAGCTCTGGTTGCCAAGTAATGTACTGCTTGACTCCCGTAACAGAACTGGGTAAGCCCCAAAGGAGAGGAGTAACAATAGGGAGGAAAATACAGAGATGTAGGAATAAAATGTCAAAAAGAAGAAAATTTTGGAAGAAAATTTACAAAGTGACAGGGTATACAAAAGAAAGAAAATAAAATGTAGGGAAAGGGAGATGGACAAAAGGAGATGGGGGACTTAAAAGACAAAATCTAACCTCATGGACTGGGATAAGGACAGTTTACTGGAACAGCAAAGGGAGGGAGAAATAACCATAACAGGACTTTACAGCAAAACATACAAACCTGGTGCTGCACAATGCAGTTTGTCTCTGAACTGTTCAACCCAGACCATACAGCTCAGAGCCATCCCGAAGCCAGACCATGTCCTGGAGCTGTGCTCTGTTCTAGCCAACCCCAGGACAGAAACATAGGCAAGAATTAAAAATAGGAACAAAGACCCTGACAAAAGGCAAGTTATGGTGGGTTAACCTTGGCTGGCTGGCTGCTGGGTGCCCACCAAGCTGCTCTATCCCTCCCCCTCAACAAGCTGGGGGGGGTGGGGTGGGGAGAATATAAAAAGGACAAAGAGATCACTCACCTATTACTGATCAAAACAGACTTGACTTGGGGAAATTTATTTATTGCCCATCAAAATCAGAGTAGGATAATGAAAAATAACAAATCTAAACCCCACCTTTCTTCTACCCCTCCCTTTTTTCACTCTCAACTTCTCCACATCCTCCCCAGAGCAATGCAGGGAGACAGGGAACAAGGGCTGCGGTCACGTCATCACAGGAAAGAGGGGCTGTCGTCACTACATCACACGTCTGCTGCTCCTTCCTCCTCACACTGCAAAACTGCTCCAGTGTGGGCTCCTCCCATGGGGACACAGGTACTGTCAGAAGGCCATTCCAGCACGGGCTCTCCATGGAATCACAGCTTCCTTTGGGCACACCTGCCTGCTCTGGCATGGGGTCCTCCACTGGCTGCAGAGGAATCTCTGCTCCCGTGCCTGAAGCACCTCCTCCCCCTCCGTCGTCACTGAACTTGGTGTCAGCAAGGCTGTGCCACACTCACATTTTCTCTATCACAGCGTTTTTTAACCCATGTTAAATATACCATCACAGAGGTGCTACCAGTGCTGCTGGTGCAGTCAGCTTTGATCGGCAGCAGATCCATCTCAGAGCTTGAACTGGCATCTCACAGAACTCACTCCTGCAGCCTCTGTCCACCCACATGCCAGCTAACAGAACCATCCCACACAAACCCGGTATGACAGTGATCAGCTACAGGGTAGAGAGGGTACACTGAAAAACAGGGAAAGGGAGACACAGAGGAAAACCAAAACCAAGCAGCGAAGGAAGGGCTGCAAGCCAGAGAGGAGGAATTTTAAAAAGCAAACAGTGAAGTGGACAGAGAGAGACTAAGAACTGTCAAAAAAAGCCTCATTGAGCTAAAGGGGAAAGACAGGAATTAAGGCACAGGGAGCCAGAGAGAGAACAGTAAGAGAAAAATGCACTGCAGGAGGAGGGAAGGAATGAAAACACAAGGACCTGAAATGAGAGAATGTATTAAAAAAAAGTGTATCGAGAATATAGGTCAAAGACAGAGGAATTAAAAGAATAGGGACACAGAGCCAGAGAAATGAGGGGGAGGAGGAATTGTGAAGGTGGGACTTTTTTTTAAAATGGGATAGAAAGACAGATGCAAAAACACAAAAGTAGTGATGGGCTGCAGGACAGACTCAGAGGGAAAAAAACAGATAGGTAACAGGCCAGAAGCACAGCAAGAAAAACCCCTGAGAGTTAGAATGGCAGAAAGAGGGGAACTTGGAGAGGAGGAAAGATGCATGGAAGAAAAAAGAGTGACAGCAGTAAGAGAAAGGTAAGTGTGGGGCAGGGAGGGACTAGGATGATGGGCCACACAGCCCCAGGGATCCAGCACTCACCACAGCCCCTGCTCTGGGATCTGCCGGGAGAATTCGACAGTTTGGACGCCTCTTTCACTCACTCCCTTCCTCCTCTAACATCCAGCAGGATAAGATCACAGTATCACAGAATGGTCAGGGATGGTCACCTCGTTCCAACCCGCCCACCAGACCAGGCTCCTGAAGGCCTTGACCACTTACAGGGAGCGGGCAGCCACCACTGCAAGCGCCTCACCGCCCTCACAGTGAAAAAGGCCTTACTTGCCCCCAGCCTGGATCTGCCCTCTCCCAGCTTACAGCCACCGCCCGTCGTCCTACCGCCACACGCCCGTGTAGGCAGCCCCGGCCTTCCCGCAGGCCCCTTGGGGTACCGTAAGGCCGCTGACAGGTGCCCCCAGAGACTCCTCCAGGCTGAACATCCTCAGCGATGGGCACCCTGGGACGGCACCGGCGCCGCGTCCGTGAGGCGGCAGCGGCATCAGCCACCCGCGCGCGCTGCGGTTCGCACTGCCGGCAGGCGGCAGCGCGGCGCCCACCCGCGGGGCGGCCCTTCCGGTCGAGCGCGGCGGCGGCGGGCGCCGCTGGGCGGGGGCGGCTCCCCGCCTGCAGCACCAGCGGTGGGTCCGCGCCGCGCCGGTGGCGGACTCGCCGGCCGGTGGCCTGTCGTGCTTGCGTGAGGAACGGGCGGAAAAGGCTGCTTCGGCTTGCGAGGCAGCCAAACCCCGAGCCTGCCCACACCGCTTCCCCTCGCCCAGTCATTAACCGCGCCTGCCTCACCTCGGCTGTTTGCCAGTGAGGCTCGCACACCACCCATCGCTGCCAACACAGGCTGCTTCTCGCAACACTGGAGAAACAATGGCTGCTGCAGCAGCGGGACCAAACAGGGCAGCCCTGTGACGCCTACTGCTCTGGGAGAAAGAGCCTCTGGCCTGACGTGGCAAGTGGAGACCTCAGCTCTGTCACGCTCCCAGGGAAGGGAAAAAAACCCCTTCAATTCTGCCCAAACCCGTTTTTTTTCAAGGGCATTACTGTAAAGCACAGAGTAAGGATGGTTTCCTCTTGGGTACTACACTGGCCTCTAACACCTCATTAGCTTGTCCCTGACCTTTGACAGCTTCTCAGAGCATTCTGCTTGAGAAACTGGTTACCATGGGTCTGGACAGGTGCACCCTCTGCTGAGTAAAAAACTGGCTGGCTGGCCAGGCCCAAAGAGTGGTGGTAAACAGAACTAAATCCAGCTGGAGATGGGTCAAGTGGTGTTCCCCAGGGCTCAGTCCTGGGTCCAGTCCTGTTACTCTATTATCTTTATCAATAACCTGGATGAAGGGATTGAATGTTCTCTCAGTAAATTTGCAGACAACATTAGGCTGGGAGGAAGTGCCTAAGAGTAGGGAGGCTCTTCAATGGGATCCAAACAAGCTGGATAGATGGTGCTGAGACCAATGGGATTAGGTTCAACAAGCCAGCAGTGTGCCTGGGTGGCCAGGAAGGCCAACAAGTGCCTTTAGTGAGAAAAAAACCAACCCTCTAAACTGAAACAACTAGCTCAGCACAGATCAGCAAGAAAGCAGTTCAATTAAAGTCACTAAATGAACAACACAAGTGACATATGGAAAATGATATTTTAAATTAAGATTATGTTCCCTTTTTAAAAAAATAAAATATGAAGATAAAACTGGAGGGAGAGCTGAAGTAACCAACAAATTTAAAGGTCAGATTTTTATTTATTTCTTTAAAAGTCTCTGTCTTTTTATTTGATATAGAACAGCCAGCACCACCACCACGGTGAAAAAAAACAAACCAACAAAACAGTAAAAGAAATGGGAACTGGAGTATAGCTGGAAAGTCTAACTTTTAAAAAGCCAACCTATTTAGGAGTCATCTTCGTTCGATAAGTCTGCAGGTAAAGCCTAACATTTATTCCATCAGCTACAGATATATAGAACATTGCTCTAAACTGAAGGAAAATTTATTTAACTTTCAAATATTTTGCAAGCAACATTAAAAGTTAACACATCTCCAGAATTGTACGTTTCTCCTCCCCTTCCCTATAAGGCTTCTTTTCATCTATAAGCACTAGTAAATACATTCCATGGTCCCTCAATTTAAGGAGTCATCTGTAAATTATTACAGTGTGATAAAAACAAATCAAGAAAGGCTGTTATGTGTGGCTATAGTACATAATCACAAATAGTTAACCAACCTTTTGTGACACTTACTTATTCCTCAGACCACAGTAGTTCTCTCCTGGGAATCAGCTGCCGCCACCACCACCAGCTCGCACACAAATGGGCAACCAGGACCTTGACCAATTTTTATTTTGGTCATGGCTGTTAGAGAACTACTGGAGCCCTCTCTGGGGGTTGGACCCGATGGTCTCTCCCTTCCAACCCCTAAAATTCTACGATTCTAATACAATTGCAGCTCTTTTTGGCTTTCAGGAAGCAGCAAACCAACCGCCACGCAGTGCCAGCTTCCTCTCTGTGCAGGCAGCAAGAATTCAAGCCTCACAAAAGACACAACTAGGCAAATAAATCCAAAATATCTGGATGTCCTAAGTATACTCTAATATTAATTTAATCCCCAGTGCCAGGTAAAAGTACATTCTAAATTAACCGATTTTCAGGGGACCTTCAAAGTTGAAGATAAAGATGATAAATAAACAAGAAACTAACTCCCTGCAGACTCAATCAGAGTTGTCAATTCACAAGAGGTTCTTAGTCCATCTTCATGATACATGTGTATATTTTAGCACAGCACAAGCACAGACTGATACATAGCTATGTCATTAAAAGTTGTATGTGCAGGTTTCTATTCATCCCCCCCCTTTCACAGCCTTGCTGGCAGAGGTTGGTTACTTCCCATAAAATTTCTTATTCAGAAGAAAGATCAGAAGGTTGACGTTCACTTTTGCTCTGTCAAACAACTTCATGACCGCAACACCTTCGTACTGCAGCTGCAAAAGATCCTGCCAAAGAGAATACCTTTATGAGCAAGGAATCCTGAGAGTTTATATAGAATATGTAAGATGACCCTGTGGTACAGTAGATTTTTGAGAAGTATCTATCACAAAGTATGTGGCCTAAGACATAAAAATGAGACACTTGTTAAACATCTGCTCATACTGTGTGAAAAATACTCTAAGGCATTTAAGATCTTAATTTAAAATAAGAAAAAAAAGGGACAAGAGAGGGCAGAAATAGATGGCATTTTTAAGAAAGCCAAATCTCAGTTGTAACCATCTCCAGGCTTTTCATTTGCACAGTAGCCATAAAGCAGTCATAACATTTAGAAAGTGTCTCCTACGTGCCAAGTTATGCACCCATGAAACATTACTGTATTCTAAAAATCTCAGTTGCCACAGTTGACTCAGTGAGGTGGTTTAGAGCACGGCCAGCTAGGGCAGAGAAAGAAAAGGCACCTGTTACCATCACGTACACAATGCTGATTTAAGCCTCTCGGGCATTTCCGTAGGCAGCATTTCTAGTTACACTTTGCCCTTGTCAATGCTGCGCTTGACAGAGCCACAGGACTCTGCACTGGTTTATCTCAGCAACGATATTTGGCAAACCAATACATATTCAGATGGTGCTACTGCAGGGAAACTGTGCATGTGTTCCAAAACCCCAGTCTGGCTGCTGCAGCTGTATAGCCTGGGTGATGCTGCAGTAAACAACCACAAAGCTATTTCTGCTGCTTTCTGTAAAAATTTTGTCAATGACAATACAAGTCTGATGCCACTATCAATGCTATACTGCGATTACCAACGGCAGTTCCCTCGTTCCTGTCCTCTCAGATGATCTGCTTTATCTGCAAAGCTGTGCTACAAAGGCATAGTGGTATAGCAACACACATGCCTGAGGAACAAGTGACCTCAGGTAGCCCCACAAACCAAGAAGTTCATGGCCAGCTCTGACAGATTAGGTCTGGAACAAACTAGGGGAGTCCTCAGAACACAGGAGCACGAGAGTCTGTCCCATCAGCCAGTTAGGTGGCATGGACTTTGTACGTTGCAAGGTGCTCCTGCACATAACCCGCTTTGAGACTCCCAACACATCCACTATTAACAAACCTGACAATGCACAAGTTGGGACTGCTTTATCAGGCAGTTGTTGAAAACACGTTTTGTGTGCGTACACTTACACTACACAGACTGACACCTGGCTCTCATTAGCAAAGAAAAGTAGTCTGAATCCCTCATCTGCATTGCATCTGTTTCACCTGCAACAAATGGTTTGGTTCTGAGAGCTTCTTTCAGACTGTTTAGGCACAAAACATTGTCAGTATTTTGAGAAGAGTCTGGCAAGCGTAACGGAGGTGCTGCTATTAAATAGGACTGGTTTTACCTGATAATGTAACATAAAGGTTTCCATCTGTACGCCCATGAATTTTGCTTTTACTTCAAAATCTCCTACTTCTTCTGTTGGACTGATCTCAAATATCACGTTTTTAAACCTATACAATTTGAGAAACGAAAACAGTTCATTACTGATCATGTAATTCCTAATGACACGGGGAGAGAACGAGATGAGATGAATGATGAATACAAAATTTCCAAGAATTCTGTTCTTAACTTATTCTATACCCCCTTTTGGAGCGAGACCATAAAAGCTGACCAAATTCAATACAACTATAGATGGAAGCCAAATAGATTCCACATCTGGTAGATCACACCTTTACACAACCATGGTGGGAAATACAAGTAATGTAGCCTGTGTGGTCTAAACTCTCTACCTGAGTGTTGCACATTCGTGCCTCATTTAGTGTACAAAGCACAAAAGTCAGGGTTGAAGAAAAACTCTAGTAACAGGCAGCTTCTCTATATTGCACAGAAGATACACCATGCTCTCAAGGCTAGCAAACCGCAGGTGGACAAACTCAAACTAGCATTAAGTTGATTTTTCAACCCTGAGAGCTATTAAACATAGTAGCAGTTCACCTGAGGAACTTCCATGACTGTGGGGATGACAGGGAAGGGGCAACCATCAGAAGATACCATGTTGAAATCCTGTTACATTTCTCAAACACCTACTTTGCTTCACCCAAACCCTCCGCCCCCCAACCCCAAAGAAATTTAAAACTGGAAAGTGATCACTAGGCAAGGTTTCCTGTCCCTCACTATGCCAGTCTAGATCACCTAAACAATTTCTTCAGCTTTAACAGCTAAGTCTATCAACAGTACTTAATTCCACGATCAAAACCACAAGACAAGCTGTCGCAATTTCAAACCAATCTCAGAGTTTCCATTCCTCAGTTGCCAGTGCCTAGACGAACTCAAAGAAAGAGATGAGAATTTGACACACCTGTTCTCTTTCTCTGAAAAGGTTATTTAGATACTCACTGGTTAGCTTGCAGGTCCTCAATCTCTAACAGCACTCCCTTCTCATGGAGTCGAGCTGCTGTGTATTTTAGCGAAATCTTCTTACTGTTTTTGCCTTTCATCTCCCGAGGTTTCTTGGAGACTCTGGGGGAGGGGGGAGGAAAAAAACCCCACACAATAAAAAACACACACAAACCCCCCTATCCAAACCAAAACCCAAGAGTCGTACCAGTAATGAGCAAACTATACAGCATACCAGACAGCAAATACCATCTTATGCGGATGAGGACATCAAACCAGTATAGCTAATCAACTGTAACTAATGCAGCTGATAGATGATATATTTCTACTAGCAAGTTTATTTACAAAGCACCTGTAGCTCAGAGCAGATCTTTGATTTTCTACTATTTATCAATAACTGTTATGCTTCAGAAGAAAAACAACAACCCCCTTCTTCCCCCGCCCCCAGCCCAGCAAAACCTAACCACTTAGCACTTCATAGAGAAGAAAGGGGTACCATCTGTCATTAGACACCAGAGGATCTGGTGACAACTAACATAGAGAAGGTTCAGATCATGCAACTTTCTTGCCTCAGCTGTCAGCGGCAGTTTCTCTTTCCACCTCTCACTGGCGAGGAAGACCCCTCTTACTCTTCCACACAACACACACTCCCCTCACACCCCACACCTCCCAACCCCCTCACCCCCCCACTGGAAAATCTGAATTGTCTTGCACTACAACTGACTCCATTCAGGACAAAAAAAGGAAAATTTGGGACCAATGCTTTCCTTGTAGATAACTATATTATTTTCATTCTCTGCTCCTAGCAAAGATGACAGGACAGATTGACTGAGCAGCACATACATTATCTGGGCAACCTGCTTCATTCCCACTCGGCTCTATACAACCCCTCACGAAGAGGGATCAAAATGCTATCAAGTATGTCTTGTTGACCCTATTCAGAGCACTGCCCATGTTTTCCTACTGCTGCCAAGGCCCTTTTCCTAGAACTATTGCTGTGGTAAAGGCCTTGGCCTAGGAGCTCTGAGCAGACAGCATTATGATTCTTCTAAGCAACAACCTACACACATGTTTCTGTAAAAAGCACTTCAGGGCCACAGCGTGGTTCTGAGATACTTACTTGCCCTTGCTGGCCAGGTTATCCAAACAGGTTTTGATGTAGCTTTTGTAATAATCCACTTGTTCTCCATAAAAAGTAGCTTTGGAGTTCAAGGCACTGTATGTCTGCTGCAGCTTCACCAGCTCTGCCTTTCTTCTTTGACGGTATCTACGTTGATTTCTGATATCCTACACCACAGAGAAAGGCAGACAGAAAACTTAACAGGCATTCAAGCTGTCCAGTTGCTCAAGCCCAGAGCCTCCGAAATACATCAACTGATTTTGCTTAAGTCTTTCTTCATACTACAAGCTGGAGCCCTCAGCTGCACCTGCCTCAGTTTAAGCATCACCACCTCTTGTCTGCGTTGACTATTTTTGGAACTAACTAAATCCACAAAGTTCGTTGGAACCTTTTGTTGCTCTCAAATTCAGTGCAATGACCAGAGTAGGCACTGAGAGTACATGAGCTAAAGGAAGGCACAGGCTTTCTTTTTCTCTGTTAGTCAGCCTTCTTTATGCATACGTTATCTTCACACCTGAATATTGCATGTTCAAGTTGACTTCTATTTCCATTTTTGATACCCATTAATGACAGTACAATTCATTCCAATCAGATCCCTAAAGGCAGTTATGTATTCACTTTGCAGACATTAACATTTGCAAAACATAGCTTTTTGGTAAACATGTGATATAAAATACACTGCCACTGTAGCAACATACACCAGCAGTAGGTGCTTTTGCAAATTTTTCTCTGCTCTCCCCTTTAAGGTATTATTGAATGTGTACATTTAAATAAAAAATAAACAACAGCAAGGATGTCTTTAAAGTTACAAGCAAAACCTTGTGTGAGTAAGTCTATAGAGGCACTACTTTCACTAGTGAAAAGTGGCAGAAAAAAAGGAGGAAAACAAAAACAAAGAAAGAGACTCAGACATCAGGACTTCCCCTCCAAGGTGTACTGCTTTTCCTTACAGCGCCCGACATTCTGGCCCCAGTCACCTGGGAAAACACATGTGTCCTATAAAAATGAAGGACTTCCAAATGCCAGGAGGTGGAAAAGCTGCAGCAAATGGCAGGCTTTGTGTCTGTAAGGTAGCTGCTACAAACCGCACTCCTCCCAAATACTCAGGCCAATTTCACAAGGCTGCAAACTCCAGCTACTAGGAGACCACCGCCTTGGCATACCTTCGCGATGTCATTGATTAGTTCCTGGTATTTATTTTTTGCATTCACTGTCCCCAGTTCTGTCAACTTCTTCAGGCCTGTCCTGATTTTATCTTTCTTTTCTTGTAGATTTAAATTGCCATCTTCCTTTACGGACACAGATTTCTTCATTTTATCAGGCGTTTTAGCATCACGAATAGCACGTTTCTGCATAGCTCTCTGATGCTCTGCTTCCTGGAAAAAGAAACAAGAAGTACCAGTTCATCAGCAGATCAATTTTCAGGTGACAGAACCACAGATTGTCTGACCTCTGGCGTAAACATACAATAGAGTTTTGCTTGGTCATTCCCGTGCTGACTCCAGTGAATCTACATTTGATGAACACATTCTATTTATGGCAATCACCAATAGCCTACCTGCCATTTAAATAAAAGGTCTCCAGCAACTACCAGAGGAATAAAATTTACACATACAATTAACTTCCATTATATTTCCTTCTCATTATTGTTACACACTGCTCCAACATCAGCGGAGACAGCTTGAGGGCAATACAGAAGTGCAGATACTCAAGTATACACACATATATCCAGACAGATTACAATTTCCTAGCCTAAAAAGAAGGCAGGTAAACAACTTCATACTTGCTCTGAGGTAGCTGGAGTTTCCAGGATTTCAGTCAGCGTCTCCCCTGGTTGGAAGCGGATCACATCAACAATTAAACGTTTTGTGCTGCAAAGAAATTGAGAAAAACTTTAAGCTGAAAGACCTTCAGTACTGTTCTATTTTGCAATAGTAGCAATGTTACTAATTTGGCCTCAAGACAGATCACCACTGGATGTGTGCTTATGTATCACAGGCTAGACCAGACCCCTGAGAAGCACTTAACTCTTCTGAAAATGTTTGATCAGAAACTAGTTCCTTGAAACATCCATCTATATAGTATGTAGGATTTGCTCCTCAGTAACCCCTCAAATGGCAAGGATGTTACCCCATATATTCCACAACAACCCCTGCCACGTGGACCACAGAAGCTGCAATTCCAAGGTGAAAGGTAAGCCATGTAGCACCAGCAGCAAATCTGTGCAGCCAGAAAAAGTCCATATTATCCATCCACAATGCACACCTCAGTGCTTTGTAACAGGTATCAAAAAACTCCACAGAACTATTTTCCTGTGTCTACGGTAACTGAGCCAAAGTGGATCCCAGACTCCAACCTGGCAATGGACGGGGTCGTTCCTTGATCCCAACCATGATTTAAATCAGAGCCAGTGCCCGTTCTGAGGCACTTCTGTCCCTGAGCCACACAATGAAACCAAGTAGCACCTTCAGTACTTGGCAGTCAGGTTGGGATGATTTCTGACATCACACACACTCCTTCCTCATCATCCACAACTTAAATGACTACCAGCGTATCTGTGAAATCTTTAATTTTGACATCAATGTTGCCTTCTGGAAGGTAGGGAAGTACTGAACCATCCTTTGAGAAGCCTTGTTAATTTATAGGCCAAATGTAAGCTGACCAGAAGAATTCTCAGTGGAGCTATCTAGCATCTGAGCAGGAATGCATCAGAGCGGGTAAAGGTGCGTTTGAATGTGAGGTAGCTGCTCTATAGATATCAACAACAGGGAGTTGCTTAAATCTGGCCAAAAGCAGTTGTTAAGTCCTCTGGAATGAGGAGCCTGGCAATAATGAAATTCCCTAATGGTCCATTGCTTTCTTTCCTTTAGGCTAGTAACACTTCCGTTTCCCAAAAAGGCTATCAGTCTTCATGCATGAAGAGTCAGGTTTGGGGGACAACAAGCACAGAGAGAAGGGGACAGCATCATAAACCAATTGAGGAGAGCAGCGACATCAAAAATCATCAAAAAAAGTCCTAGGGTGGTATTTCCCACAGATGGGGGAAGTTACAGGGAGAATGTATCTATCCTAAGGAGTCTTCCCATCTTCTCCTGCTTCGCTAACAGGGTACAGACACAGTCTGTTCAGAGGCTGTGTGAAGCAGCTAACTCTGCAGAAACTGGCACACTTAGCAAGATTATTATTCACATATACTCAATGTTTAGCTACCCTTCATTTTCCAGACTTCACACATATTCTAATGAAAACGTTTGCACAGGACATTATATATGCAACACAAATGGCAACTCTTCCAAGTTTTATATTATCAGAGTTAAAATTCAATTGTGATGAGTACTACGGATTCATATTGATCTTTACAAACTACTGACATGCAGGCAAATCCAACTGCTGCCATCACACATCTAGAAAGTTCTCTTTTCTGGTAGCTTTTCCCTCCAGAACCGTCCAAGATCGACTTTTAAAGAATGAGAAATTCAACAGTGACAAAGAACTAACACCACATTTAACAGCCACAGCATCAAAAGGACATGCCTACAAGTTCAGTGTATCTTGAAAAATAGTCTCTTATTTGTTTAAATTACACTTTGATTCTCTTATTTTCACGTGCAGATTAACTGAAAATTCAGATTCCTCGTTCTCTTGGGAAACAAACCAGGTAGTTACCCCTCACTCACTTCAGCAGAATCGTCCTCGCATCCATCTCTGCATTCTCATCACCAGGAACATCGAATTTGTTAGTGAGTGTGAGAGAAACCTCAGTCTTTGCTAGCATTTCCTTGCTGGGGTCGTTAAGATTGCCAGACCCTTCCCCTGCCAAGCAGAAAGAGTTTATAGATAAAACCGTATTGTTAATGTTCGTGGCTACTACAGCCTTGTAACTTCTCCCTGTGTAACAGACCACAGAAAAGCTACGCTGTCAAAAAGTGTCAAAAGGACACCTTGAGAGCCAAAACCAGCTTTTAAACTCATAACCTCCAACATGACAGACTTTTTCTTCACAAAACTGAGAGAACGCACTGGCCAGAAAGGCCACCACAAAATCACTAGTTCATGTACCTTAAAAGATGTATGTGTATTCTACACTGTATCTCAGCAGCTCACTCTCTACTGAGAAGAGCAGCTGGCCTGCCAAAAATACTTCATAAATAAAATTATGACCATATCTCTAACCTGTTCAATCTTCTATTAAAGTGAGCTATCCCATCAGAAGGACATTTTCTTGCCCTAGGTTTTGTCTGAACTTTCATCAGAACAGCTGTTAGGACGCTTCTCCTCCCACCCCCTTTTCTATAAAAGGGCTGGAGAAAGATTAAACTCTGACATATTAACCACACTGACAAAATGTACATGGGAGAAATGAAATGGGGAAGTAGGTAAGTTCTAGTTATACTCAAGGTGTAGGTTCACTCAATAACACTTGGTGCCTTCCATACTTTGCCAGTGCTCAGATGAAAGCATGCTAGCAATTGTTCATTTGAGAGTTCCAACCTTTCTCATGAAGCAACTTCAAGACAAGTGTTTTGCTGTTGAAGCATCCTCTCAAAAAACTACCTGTTCACAGACCCCGACTCCCCTTCCAACCCCTAGATTTCATGCTTAAAATGACTACATTTCCTTAGTATTTTTACTGCACTCCTAGTCATTTAAGGTAACATCATGTATTTCTTAGTTACAATAAACTAGACCACCTATTAAGGACTCAATTGTAGGAACCTCTCCGAGATCGTCCAGCAGCTCATGAATTGGATCATTGTGCTCAGGAGCAATCGCATCTTGATGGTCTAAGAGCAACTAGATGAACAGAAAGAACTTTTATGTTGTTAATTGTACATCCTCTTCTGGACAGTAAAATTACATTACTTTGAGCTGGTATCTTTTAGAAAAACATCTAATTTCACTGAACTCCAAAGAAGCAATTTCAACATTCAAAGTTGTGCCATTATCACACAATAAAATACTTTCAAAAGAAACTTAGAGAAGCACAGGTGAGTTCTATAAACAGACAAGCCCTCACACACTGCTATCAAATGACAACTTTCAGCCCTGTATTTGATAACATTGCATTTCAGCCAGGAACATCATCATCTTTATAAGCAGTGCTTATAAGGAGCAACTGTGATTGATGTATACTTACAGTGTGTGTATTGATGATTTCACCAATAGAAATATAAATAACTGGTTTAGTGAGTGTCACCAAGTCAGAATATTCATCAATATTAAATTTATCTTGAGATTCAGGAACCTCACAGGCAGCCTGGAAAAAACGTCTTCAGAAAAAAAGGAGGAGAAAGAAGAAGAATCGGTCACGTGACATATTGAGAGCATCAAGTTCTCACAACATCCCCAGCACCGTCTCTTATTTAAACTATGGTACCTTACACCATACTACAGTTTGTTGGCTGAACACATCAGTTAGTTTAACACATCAGAAGTTACTTAAATGCAATTATTGGTATTTGCCATGCTGACATTGCCTCATTTTCAGCACTCACAGGACTAGTCTATGGTTCCAGTGACCCTGTTCACACATCCTCCTCTCTGCTGCAGTAATATGCCTTGCTCCCAGCAACCTCTGGATTTCTTTCTTCCAAAACACCAGAGGTATAAGGTGTTCTCAAACAAAAGCTTACTTTTGACTATATGAACAACTAATTGCCAATCTGCTTTATTCCCAAGTACCTCTGGGTTTTCATGTGGAGCCAGGGTTCACATGGGACAGAAGAATGTATGTCCATTCCAGGTCTCCACATCCAAGGTATAACAGCACGTGCAAAAGCAATGCTTATTCTGGAAGCTCTTAAGTCAAAATACTGGACTTCACAATCTCTTTTACATGCAATTTATCATTCAGAAATTCCAGGTGCCACTGTCACGGATGCTTATGTCAGTCTGGAGTACAGTCTCTTATTTTCAACAGACTGCTGATTTGACAGAGGTAGAATTTATCATGTTTAAAATGTTGGGTTTTTTTTTTCCCTTTTTACTTGCAATGTTATCAGCTGCAAAACTTCCCAAGTTGATTAGCTAAGGTCTTCTACCTGAACTTCTGGTATGACTGCGATAAGTATTCATTAATGATGCTTAGGTGTGCATTGTCTCCCATGAACATCTTATTGGAGGCAGCATGCTGCAACATCTTTGCAATGGAACCGAGGTTTCTGCGTTGATCTGTGGTCAGCTGACCTCCAGCTGAAAGATCAATGATGTCAAACGCATCTGGTGCGACAATGGCTGGATTCATGTAGCGATAATAGAGTAAGTTGCCAACGATCTGGGAAAAGGTGATTAGAGAAGAAACGCATCAAGAAACAATGGTATTGGACCCAACTGGATTTATCGAAACTACTCTGACTGTGCTTTGCTAAGTTATTTTCTTCTAAGCCAGAGGCCCTTTCAGAGATAAAGGTTCTGCTGTGCTGCTGTATATAAGCACACACTAGTCTAAAGAATCTATGGCGTAAAAAAACCCAAACAACCAACCCCAAAAATAAAACCAAACAAAACAACCAACCCCAAACCAAAAAACCCCAAAGCATTAATACACAATAGGATGGTCAACAACAAAGAAGGAAGACTGAGCACTACTAGTCACAGGACAATACATCAGCAGTTACTCCTATGCATAAAGATTTAAAACTTTAACTTACAAAACATATGGGCAGGAGGTATTACAAGTTACCAACAGACTACTCATATGAACACGAGACAATCTATCAGGAGAATTAGATACAGCTGAGTTAGTCTCACAGAGGGCAGAAGGATCATGGTATAGAGAAACCCGGTAATGTAGTTTCCATGTGGAATGAGAGCTAATTTTAGAGAAGTATGCAGAATCATCTGCCTTCTCTGACAGAGCAAAAATGGTGAGGAAGCAAGGCACGCTCAACACTAAGGAGCTAGACTGAAGAAACTACTTCCCGTTCCTTCTCCAACAGCCTTTTCTCTTTCAGAATAATTCTTCGATATGCCAGCACAGACCCCCAGTTAAAAAAGTTAGCAAGAGTAACCAAGAAACCATTTACTCCAGAGGTAAGAAAATGAGAAGTACAGAAGACACATGGCATTTGACTCTTCAAAATCCAATTTACCTATTCAAATGCGAGCAGCAATAAACTTCAAACCAAAAGTAAAGCTGTTGCATTATCCATATGCTCACAAACATGCTTCTAGCCCATATTTGATATTTTGCCAAAAGTAATTCCAGCAATGAAAAAGGATTAACCCAACATGCTGATGTAAAGTGACAGCTCTCCCACCACACACTCTATTGTTTTCTGGTGGTTCACAGATATTTACAGAGCACCAGGTCACTGAATCTTGGCTTAGCCTGCTTGCCACAGGCCTCAAATGCATGGAAGAGATCAGGTTCTGAACAGCTGAAAACAGAGAGAAAACATCTAGCCATTGCTGAGCAGACTCAGCAATTATTAACTGTTTTCAGCAAGGTCATGTTTTTGACACCTGTTTTATGCAAGCCTCTGCCACCCTCTCACAGATAGACAACAGTCAGAGCTGTTTACTACCAGTACTAAAAAAATACATCTGTGAAAGAAGCTGTATTAATAACTTCAAAATCTGTGGGGAGAGGAGATCAGTATTGGATAGCTTTGGTGGCTAAAGAAAAATTTTAAAAAGATGTACAAGTCATTGTTGCACACAACTGCAGTTTTGATTTTCATGTGGACAGTTACATTGTTTCCACCAGAATTAACAGAAACCGCAGTTTTCCACCTAAATTTACAGATGGAAGAAATTAATTCACCTGCATAGAAAGAATCGATGTCTCAGAATGGGAAAGCACAGAACTAGAAGAGAGAAGAAAACAGCATTCAGATTGGTAATTATTTTGTAATGAAGCAGAGGCAGAGAAGTTTAAAGAGATGTTGTCAAGTATTCTAAGATCCAAACTTTGTTTTATTAACAAGTGAAGCATTCATGGACATAAAGGCCTTCACAGTTACCAAAAGCCATAAAAATCCCAAGAAATTTCAACAAAAACCCCACAGCTACACTCATCTGAGAGTGCCTACCATTAGGATCCTTTTAGCTCTCCTGAAATGCAGAATATAAAACTGACTAGACATTATGGAAAACGACACTTTACATATTGCTGTCAAAAAAGCCTAGAGCATTACAGATAGGGGAACTGGGAATATCAGAATTTTGCACACAGACTTTTTTTAACTTGACATTGTCTCTTTAAGAAGGGAGCAACTGGCTGTGATCATTCCAGCAAACCCAAGGTTTACTTTCTAGGAGCAAGAGTACCCCAAGTCAAGAGAACTAAAGGACCAAATGCCCAAGATGTTAAAAGAAAAGCAGAAGCAACAGGATACCTCCATCTGAACAATGTATTATGTCTCAGGTGATGCATATGAAGCCAACAACCAAAAGCCCAATGTGAAACATTTTCTATCCGTAGAAGTAAATAAGCAAGCTTTATATAGGTTTACATGGACTCCTCTCCACACATACACCCAACAAAAGAAGAATGAAATGTGCTTGCCACAGCTAATTTGGCTAACTTGCTCACAAAGATGTTCAGATTCTCACCTTCAGAAGCTCATCCTCACCAGCATCGGGAAACTTCTCATGGAGTGAGTCTTTTAGTACCTTGGCAATGAAACGCATTCCATAACTTGAAGAGAAAAATAGAAGGGCAAATAAAACTGCTGCCAACATAAACCCACCAAAAGCTTCTCAGGGTTAACACTGTGGTACACCAGACTCACGGGATTTTGTCCACTGAACTAACAATGGCAGACAGGAACTTGTCTGTCACTGTCCTCATGTTTCGGATTGAAGCATCCAGACGCGTCTTCACTTCTTCATGATTTAAAGCTTGTTCAGGTGTGACATCGTATGGCAGTTTGCTGTGTGAAGAAGTCGAATACACAAAGGTGAGCACTCCTCAAGACAGTGTGTTTCAAGAGTTTCTAGCTCGACACAGAGACAAGCTTATATTCACATGGCTGCCAAGAGCTGTGCATTGCCTTCAAATAACTTCTTAGGCACCAGAAAAGCAGAAGACTTAATGCATTTACTTGCTCTATGCTGCCTTGCAATGGCCAACCTGAGAAAAGGCCTGGCTAACTCATACTTGGATTTTTTTGCAGCACTCACACAGGCACGCTAGGCAAAAAAGTACCATCTGTGACACACAGTGGTACTTCAGGCTGTCAATAGGAGTTGGATTCGATGAGTCCCTTCCAACCCTGTATATTCTATGATTCTATGAATAAACCGGTGAAAAAACAGCTACACATTTGAACATTAAGATGGGAAAAGCCTGGACACAAGCCAGAAGCTAGAACAGTATCCATAAAATTGATATAACATGCTATTGGTGGGAAGCAGTGCCAAATGAGTAGTTTTTCTCCATTGTCTGACATTACTGCATCGTATTTCAGATGAAACAGTAACTTGTAAAAGCGTCTCCTAAATCTCATGTAAAGAGGACCTGAACGCACATATTCACCTGCATTTTCATAGAATATCCTGAGTTAGAAAGGGCTCATAAGGATCATCAAGTTCAAATCCTGGCTCCACACAGGGCCAGCCAAGTCAGAGCATGTGAGTCAGTGCATTGTCCAGATGCTTGCTGAACTCAGTCAAGCTCAGTGCTGTGATCACTTCCCCAGGGAGCCTGTTCCAGTACCCAACCACCTTCGAAGTAAAAAGCCTCTTTCTAATATCCACCCTAAACATCCCCCATCTCACCTTCATACCATTCTCTCATTTTTAACACATACAGAATTTTACAGCAAGAGTACAGCAAGAAACCTTGAATAGGGAACCTCACTCATCTATGTGTTTTGTTAGGGTTTTTTTTTTTAAATATACTCAAAGAACACCTAGGTCCAACCCCCCTGCCATGGGCATGGACACACCCCACTAGGCCCTGTGCACCCAAGGCCCAATCCAACCTGGCCTGGAACCCTGCCAGACATCTAGGGCAGCCACAGGTTCTCTGGGCACCCTATGCCAGGACCTCCCCACTCTCCCAGGGAAGGATTTCTGCCTCCCAGCTCCTCTCCATCTGCCCTCCTCCAGCTGGCGGCTATTCCCCTGGGCCTCACCCTCCCTGCTGTTGGCACCAGCCCCTCTCCAGCTTTCCTGGAGCCCTGTGAGGGACTGGAAGAGGCTCTGAGGTCTCTCTGGGATCTTCTCTTTTCCAGGCTGAACCACCCAAGCTCTCAGCCTCTCTCCATAGGAGAGGTGCTACAGACCTTTGATCATCTTCATGGCCTCCTCTGGACTCAGTCCAACAGAATGACACAAAACCATCTAACACATTCCAATTGTCATCAGTGGGTGATACTAAATAAAAATTTGTTAGGACTTAAAGAAACACACTGTCATTACCCTCCTCCAGCTGAGAACATTTATTTGGCTAGCAAAATAGTATCTAAGTTTGCCCAAGCTATATATGAAATGAATAGAAACTGACAATCACCCAAATACTTTTTCTTACCATGATTTCTTTTAGGTTAAGAGGGCATCTCATAGCTAATTATCAAGTCAACACAGAAAAGCATTTCTTCCTCCATCTCCTAGTGAGACTCCCTTTCCAGACCCTCTGCTCCATCACCAGAACACAATCTGTAGAGCTCTTGGATGAAAGCAGTCTCAAGGAGATGGAAAACCCAGTATTGGTTGGACAGGTGGATGCAGCAAAGCCAAGGATGGTCTGCAATGATTAACAGTGCAGTGCAAAGCAGCTGAGAGGTGTTTAGAACAACACAGTAGTGACAGTTTCCATACCTGGCCTCACCAGTTTGAGACTCCATCTGGTTAACCCAAGACTTGTAAATATCCACTGGATCAGTTTTGATATTCAGCGATTTGTCATCGATGATTTCCTTCACAACTGGTCCCAAGATCTGTCTCAGGGCATTCTGACCACGGGCACCACGGTTGAAACTTACCACCATTTTAATAACAGTAGGATTCCCAGTCACAATTTCCTGTATTTGGTCTACTTTTGATCTGAAGAAGAAAGAATCTATATGAAATATGAGGTACACGTAATTCTGTCAGCTTTAGATATGTATCTCAGCATAAAACAAACTGCTAAAGAGCGTAACCCTCACAAAACGGATGATGGATTTGTACTAAGACCTCAATACAGCATTAAGCTACAACACTATATAAAGAGCAACACTGAAACACTTCTGAAGACAGGTTAGGCAAGAACATTATGACTTCCATTGGGGAATTCCAACGCAACTTGGCACTAGTCATTTCAATGACAATTAATGCAAATCCAACTGTACAATGGATTTGTATTTACAAATACAAAGGAAACAGAGCGTGTTTTATGTAGAGAAGAGAATGTTTCGTCCATTATTTAAAATAAAAAACCCAAGCAAATTATGACAAAAGGCACTCCTAGTATACTGCTTTGTGAAATACAGCAGCAGTGAACAAAGTGTCAACATTTCCCTGGACTACTATTCCAAGCATGAATTTAAAGGGCGGAGGAGGAATCCCTTTTAAAAGAAGTTATTTTTTCAGGGGATAGAGCATCTTCATACTTAAAAATAAGGATTCTGAAGAGTGCTTAAAGAGCACTTTCCTCAAAGAAAATTATTGCACTATCTTCTTCAGAGGAAGCTCTGCATTGTAAAGTCATGTAACACCATGCTCCTAAGGCTCAACGGATCAAACAAATCATGCCTGAGGAAAGCCAGAGTCCCTAACAGTGATAAGGAAATAGAAATGCCAAATAAAGCCTCTCTGTTTCAGCCTGCTCATCAGCTTTTGGAAATCCAGTGTTAGCTGTCTCCCTGGCTTGTAAAGCCTGAGTTTTCAGTTTGTGGAAGTATTTACAACCAGACACTGGAAAATTGATATTGGACTGAATTTTAGGATTACTTTGCACCAGATTATAAGCAGCTGCCATGTTCATTGGCAAAATCTTGACAGAAGAGCCCCTCATCCTCAACAGACATACTCAACTCTTCCTTTACAGTCTATGTTAAGAACAGATATGAAACAGGACGAGGACAATGAAGGGACAAGCTTAGTGTTAGCTGCACATCATTAGCGTGAGACGTATCAGCCTCAACTGAAGAAACTGCCAAAGCTGACTCAACGGCGAGAGCGTGCTGTATGCCACCACGTACTTGATTTCTTCCTGCAATGCTGTTTGGAAAAGCCGCAGCAACAGGTATTCCTCTCTCTGATTGGATGCATAATTATACAGTGTGAAGATGACAGAATCCATGAACTTTGTGGATTTGTTTTGAGGCATCTGAAAAATCAGCTTGGCCAAGTAGGTTGGGTTAGTCTACAACAAGAAAAATTACTTAGTGTACATGTCCAAACAGGCCAGTGTCACTTAAGAGCTATGGTGGCTCAGTGTTACAGTGTGTAAGCAAAGACTGTACCAAAACATGACAGCCTCTATGACAAGAGGTTACCAAACAGTGTTAGAAGCTGCTTACCTGAAGCAAGTAGAACAGATGCTGATAAGCTTCCAGCTTTTCTCTCTTCTCTTTACTCAAAGCTTTTAAACCTCCTCTTTGTTTGTTCAGCATCATCATGTCAGAGAGCTGTTCCTTGTTCTTCTTAGTAAGTTTTTTGCTATGAGAAACAACATCCTGGAAAGAAAGCAAAGGGGTAGATTCCACTCTAAGTATTTTATAATGCGCAATAAGGAAAACGGATGCATCTGAGAGCCTGCTTCTCCTGTACATGGAAAGGCAGGGTCAAGGTATGCCTGGGGCTACTGAAGAATTATTTGCTATGGCAGCAATTTCCCTGACTGGAAATACATGTTCTGCTTTGTTCCCAACCTCCTGAATATGTCTGAAACCCTAGAAGGTTTAGTCGCTCTTGGCAGCAATTACTGTAAGAACTGCTAGCATCCTGAAGATGCTTGGAAATATTTTCCTTTTTAAATTGGGCTTAAAACCTAAAAATCCTGTTTCACACTCAGCTAGCTCTACATACTCTACACTGCAGGCACTAGCCCAAAAACTGCAGATTAATTTCACTACGCCAACTGAGATTTACATTGGGAGGAGCCTACTGTCACATCATCCAGCACCAAATGCAAAGCTGACCAGAACTTCAACTTAAAGAAAAGGTGAAGCAAGAACTTTTTTGTTGTTGCTGTTGAAATTCATTGAGTCAGATGAGCAATAGATGGGACCTCCCTTAACCAACAAACAGTAAGTGGAATGAGCATGTCTCCTGTCTCAAAAATCACCCCTCTCAATGCAAGTTTGTGGCATGCCCCTCATTTAACTGCAAAGGAGTGACAAAACAGAATTCTCAAAGCTTTTAAACACACAATCTGTTGCATTCATTAGGTTGAGATAGCCTGGTTTGTGTTTGCCTTGGCTTCAAATCTCATTTCTTCACCTCCTACAGGAGGAAAACATACTGGCAGTAAAATCTGCAAGTCTGGGGCAGTATTTTCTGCTGGGCCTGTGCAACTGACACCCCAGGCCAGGACCTCTCCATGCTAACTACCACTGGGCTCAGTTCAACCTGTAGTTGATTTCCTACCTGCAGTGTAATTTTGTTTTTCACTAGCAGCCCAATTTTGATGTCCATGAGATTGAGGTCATTTTCCAGTTGCTGATTGGATCGGATCAAGGTTACCACTTCCTCACGTAGCTTCATTAGCTCAAGCTCCTCCTGAAAATCTTGGTCACTCTGATCGAGCAAGTGGACAAATTTCCGAACCACACCCATAGGTGGATTTTCAGCATTAACTAAAAATAGGCAAGATAACATCAATGGATAGCAAACAGAGGTAAACATATGCTTTATATATGTTTAAACAACACATCAAGGAGCAGCCAGAGTAAAATTAGCACCATCATGTCTAAACAGCTTCTGAGATTTTGAATTTCTTGTTCTATTGGCAATACTTACTGAGGGTTTTGTAGTCTTCTCGTGCTTTGTTTGCTCGGATAAAGGCTTGAATTTTAACAACGTCATTTATCTAAGTTTAAAAAAAAAAACAAAACAAAAAACACACCACACTTGACCTCATTCTATAAAAGAGTACAAAAGTCAAGCACTGAGTTTGTTCAACAAGATAGCCTCTTACGTGGTCTCTGAAATACTGCAGACGATCTCTGTAACGTCTTCTGGCTTGATACATCCTGGCCATCGACTGAATCTACAGAAGGGTAAGCAAAATACTCAGACAAAAACCTTTCCTACAACGTTCACTACCCAAAAGGTTTACCCAAAAAAGTCAGCAGGGAGCCTTGCCTACCTTCACTACTTGGTCCTTTTGTGCTCGCAGGTAATCTAAACGGATCTGATATGCCTTCCTCTGCTTGTAGCCACGCCACTGGGACTGGAAACAGAAGACAGGTGCACTAACTTTACTTTTCTAGTTAAACAGAAGCAATTACAAATCTGAGCTGCTTTCTGCTCCTCAGCTTCCAACTTCACTTTTTGCTATGAAAAACATGAGGGAGACATCCTTACTGTATCAAGATATACTGTGTGAAGCATTACCTATTTCACCAACTGTAATCATGAGAGACTTATTACTAAATTACTCCATGGAGAGCCTGAGCCTTCTAAAGCACAATTAGAGATCAAGGATATAGCTGAACTTTCAAGTCAACAGAAGCTGTTATACATGAGGATCATGCGTTAGATGCTGCTGGCGAGAGGGGCTATGTAACACTATAAGCACTCAGAGCAAACTCACTGCTACTGACACTTGGAACTCAAGCTCGAACTACACTTAAAGGGAGAACATGTCATTTTATTGAGCTGGGAGTTTTGTTGTGAGGTGTGGTTTTGGGGTTTTTTATATGTACACACGCAGAGCGCACATTACCTAAGCAGAAGCACACATACCTAAAATAAGTAAATGCCCAAATAATAAAATGGTAATAGGGTGCAAAGCATGTAATTCATTTGCACACTTTTCAGTCACAAAACACGAGAGAAAAATATTTTCATTGTTCTCCTGTAAACGCGCCCAACCTCGTGCTGAATTATCCCACCATCTCTTTCAGGTCCTCGATCCTTCAAAACCCTGGTCAAATTTGAAGTGAAGAAGAATCTTACTCAGGAACATTTAAACCATCTTCCATTCACAAGGAATCACAATAGCTGTTCATCACATGGTATTATCACCATGAAGACAACGTATGACATTCTCAATACTGCTCTATTCCCAAAACACTGGACTTTATTATCAAGTGATAGTAAAAGATTCACTAAGTAAGTTTTTCTCCACTTCTGCCTGAGAAGACTTACTTGAGTGTGTATGATGTGGAAAAGTAAGATACCCATACTGTCTGGGAGAAGGAAATGCCTTTAGATAATTTGCAAAATGAGGTGAAGACAACTGTATGCTGGAACTGTTTGAACTGAACAAAAACTGTCAATAAGCTTGCATATAGAAAACATTTACAGAGTACAGGCTTCAAATGTTAATTAAAGAATATCATTACCTGAATGCAAGTGATTGCTGGGACTTGTTTCTTCAAAAAATTCATTCTTGAGTTGAATTCCTGACGAACTAGATATCCTCGACAGCAAGCCTGAAGTTTGGTAATCAGGCTCTCATTGGCCAGCCACAACTGCTCTCGGTTGTACGCTGCAGTGACTCCGGATATAGTGCTCTGGATTAACGTTATGGTAGGAAGAAGGGCCAGAAAAACAGAAAGGGGATACAAGAAGCAGGATGTCAGCTATTCATGTTGTGCTCACCAGAAACTTCAGAGCTGTCTTTCAACAGACAGCAACATCAGTCATGCATGCTTTTACCCACAAACTCTTCTAAAATGGGACAAGGAGTTTTGAGATGCACAATCTGGCAATACGCAGTGAAATAAACAAGTTACTAAGCTTGTTAATGTGACTACAGATTGAAGCATTCTCTCTTAGAGCTGGATTAAGAATGGGAATGGTAAGAACATCAACTTCTCAGAGAAAAAGCAGGTGTAATCTATCCTACCTGTATCTCCTCCCGTGACAGCTGTGTGTCATTTTGTAAAAATTCCGCTGGTTCATCCCATCCTCCCTCTCTGGTCTGCAGGTTATGATAATAATGGTAGCCTCCTCTCACCCAGTGTTTCACCCATTCGCTGCCATTGCCTCCTAAGAGCAGAAACTGCAGTGTAAGTCTCAAAATGAGGCAAGTGTCTTATCTTTCCCAGATACAAATATTACAACTAGGAAATCTACATATATAGATCTTTATAGATCTACCTAAACAGAACACATTTCATAAGCAGAGAACATTACACTATTCCCTTTTTGTTTTTTTAAAACCCTTAGTTCACAGAGCATCCACAATTGCCACCTGCAGCACGACAGAGACTTGTCACCTCGGGTTCTGATTCCACATGCAATAATCTTGAATTTATTTCACTAAGAGTTAGCTACTTGAGGTTCACCTGCTGCTGCTTTTTTTTGCTTGACTTCTGACAGCTCTCGTTGGTATGTCTCTGCACACTCTGGAGTGACTCCATACAGCCCAACATCTGGTGAACGCAAGGCACTCAAGGTCTGGTTAACATCGCCACGGTCTACTGCTTCGTTAATGGCCAGAATTCCTAAGGAGACTTTGGTAACACAAGGAAGCAGGTTATCTTGGCATTCAGGGGCTCAGTGGCTAACAGCAAACACAGAACCAGAGCACAGAGCACTAGGCACATGAACACACACTTAGATTTTGGGGGGCGGGGGGGCATTATAGAGGCCTCTTCAGTAGAATGTCCAAGTGTACGGGGTACTGACCTGACAGCACATGATTTGTCTGCCCCAAGTACCAGTACAGATCTGATTTACCACCAGCATTTCTCAGCAACATATAAGGTTTTAGCTGTCCTGTGATCTGTTTTAGTTAAGGCATATTTTTTCTGGCAGAGCCAGTCACAGCTCTAGAAGAGCCTTTTCAACAGCTAGGACCATACGTTTTTAGTGACGTATGGAATAGTTTGTCAGCAAGTCAAAAGCCTTATCAGGAAAAATGGGGCAGAGGAAGAGAAAAATAGCAACACACCCTCTGTGGCTAACTCCAGAAGTACAACTCAAATACAGACATATGTACAAGAGCATAGGAATTGCAATGACACAGCAAAAATGAAATACAGTCATTTTCAGCACTAGGTAAGTGCAAAAATACCAGTTCATACATGGATAGAGAAGGGTATCTGAAGATCATCTTTAAGCTTCAGGCCACAAACTTCTAATTGTACTTTTGACCTAATGTTCCTTGACATGACAATTCAAGATGCTGCCTTACCAAAGTGCTCGGTGGGTGAGAAAATGGTGAAAAAATTGCACTGGTACTGCTGGGAACAAGCAATAAGTTGAACGGGTAAACCTTTGTCCTACTCCTGCTTTCTTTGCTGTCCATCCCTACCCCACTTTTTTTAAAAAAGGCAGTTGGCAGGGGAATTCACCGACCAAATAATGTTATTACAAAATATTAACTAGGCCATGAAGTTGGACAAACTCATTGTGTCTTTCATTAGAAAGCTTTTTGTGAACCTGTTGATTTTTCTCTCTTCTAAAACATCTACAAATAAAGAAAACAATTGGACAAGGCACAAGCATAAAACCAAGCTCTGCAGCAAAAGAGCTAGCAAGAGGAACTGACCACACCAGAAACTCTACATATCTGATACACGGAGTCATTAAGAACCCATGTTGGATAGCACTCTAGTCCAATCCTGTTCCCAAAGCTGGGCTAACTTCAGAGCCTTGTCTGACCAAGTTTGGGAAATCTCAAATGACGGAAATTCCACAGTGTCTTTGGACAAACTGTTTCAGTTTCTAGCCCAAGCTTTCCTTAAGTAATCAGTATTTGGTTGATAACAGGGATTAACTGCAATATTATGTGACAATACTTACATCTTTCTGACTCCTCTGTGTCCTTGTTAGCCCTATGAATCCCATCCTGAATTTCATCTAGCCAAAGTACAGCTGTTTCATCCTGTGTGTCCTGAAGAGAATACAATGAGAAAAATATGCACGTGAGGAAAATAGGATTGCTATTTCTGCAAAGTAAAATAACCTGTACTCAACAGTAGCCCATATAGTGGATTTCAATACCAGGGGGAAGAAGCAGCATCTCAGCCTTTCTAATTGACTCCTACACAAGGAAATCAAGTGCCTTTGTGATCAGCAGAGACACAAATTAGTCCTTTGACAGACTACAGCTACAAAGACTTTTAGAACAAAAAGCTCTGATCCATGTCTGTGTGCAGAAGCTAAAAGCTCTCGGGTTATTAATTCCACATCAGGCTGTTCTTGTCCCTGTCCACAAAAGTTCACAAACCTGTACAAACCTGCAAGCCAAAAAGGATTGCACATATTACAGCTGGGTGCATGCATAATAGTCCCAGTGATATTTTAAGTCCTTAGTTTAAGAGACTGCTCTTCGAGGAGCAGCGATCACACAGAATCCTGTATTTTGGGTGGCATTTGAGGATAACCAATTGACTAATGTTAAATACAGAAATTTGAGAAGAGGAAAGAGACAACTGTTTAGCAAGACCCAAAATACACATACAGAACAATGATCCAGCAGTTGCCAAGCACAGCTTCTCCCCACCCGCTGTTGCTTCCTGTAGGTAACTACAAAAAGACATGCTAAGACGTAACCCCTTTGACAACTCTCACCATACAAACAGAGCACAGGAAATATTTATTTCTGGTAAGGAATAATAATCACACCACACAAAAAGGCCACTACTGACAGAGTTCAAGAGCTTAAGGGCCAGGCTGAAATTGAACATTCCTTACATGCCCTTCACATTTTCCCCACAGTCTTCTCAGGTCTGAAACTGACATGTTTAATGATGCTTCATGCATGTGACCAACATGCTTTTCACAGGCAGATTTCATCTGAAGGCCCAGACAGTCCCCCTCCAGAGTACCACCAACTGCTAAATTCCTACCAGGGAGTGCAGGAGAATAATCAAAGAAACAAGTACTTCTACTGTAATTGCCACTAGCAGAAGATGACGCAGAGACTACTGGAATCAGCCCATGCTTTTCTACGGATTTACTGTCACAGGCCTTCCGGAAGGTGCACAGAGTGTAAAACACTATGAGGTCTACTGTTCTTCACTCACTCCTTCCCTTCATCCCACTGAGAAACACACATATTACAGCACTCCCCATTCACAGAGCAGCTGAACGATGTCTTGTGGTAAACTACAATCCCTCTACCCCACCCCGAGGTATAGAAATCACTAGTTAGGAATTAACAGCTGACTACAGACGCTGACCATTTTCCCCACAATATTACTTTATAATATGATCTTTCAATTTCTAAAATTACTGCCACAGTGTTGGGAGAAGCCCTAAACCAAACATATGCCTAAATAAGGTAATTTCAAACCAATTGAGAAGTTACCAGCACAGCTTGGCACAAGCTTAAGCGCAAACTAAAAAGAGTTCATTATTTCATTCTGACTCAGTGGGAGGAAATGCTTCAGCACAAAATGGGTTCCTGAGGAACATTAACCCTTTCAGGGCCCTTGAGGAAGCTGCTTAATGATCTTCATCAGAAATGCCTACACTTTTCAGCTATTTGCATCATGCAGGTTTACCTTTGGTGAAGAAGAAAAAAGTAAGTGTCCAACACAATCTAGATTTTAGTTTCTATGCAAAGATCTGCATTGGTACTAGAGCAATGAGCTCCCAGCAGAAAAACAAAACTAAACATTATCAAGTCACTGAAAGTGGAGACAGCTGATACTTCTTTGTACACAGATGAGGGAAAAAATAATCATCAGTATCCCATCCACACTATTCAAAAACCAGTTGCATTCTCTCATCCTTTCCTACACCCATAAGATGTGACTTGCTCTTCCTTCTCCCCACCTTCACATTTAGTCACTTTCTGAAAGTAACAACTATGTACAAGCAGATTGAAGTCCTTGATTAGTAAACCAGACAACTACCACTCAAAATATCATTAGCAGTACATCAGTCACCAGGCATCAATATACATTTTGCTAATAGCATGCATTTTGCTTTATTGCCTTTTTGCTAATTTACCACTTTACAGATTTTTCCACTTCCAGAAACTTTCTTTTTGCCATATATAGCTATGTCTGTACCTATGACTACACTTAACAATGAACCCAAAAAATACCCAACCAAAAAACAACCCCAAAACACCCATAAACACTTAAGCTTGCAGGAAGCTTGGATTCAGAGATTCAGGACTCCTAGAATGAACATGGTCTCCTTGCAAACACAGATGAGGTATATTATTACTCTGCAAACAAGTTACATATCTCATTCTGGACCCAGGATTATCCATAGTAAGCCATCTCATGCAGTTGCTATCCTTATACCTATATCTGTAGTTCATGAAGATTCCTTCAGCCTGGTTGCAAATCTCTTTCTCCAGTATAAAAAATCCAAACTGACCTGGTAAGGTAAGTACATGGTATGCAGAATGCCCAGCACTCCTCTTCCAGTTTAAACTCCTGGCTTTCAGAACCAGTAATACGCCCATTACAAAGATGTAAAGGGGTTTTTGAGAAGTATATTTCATTGCACTCACCTGTGCTTTCTCTCTCTTGGCTCGAAGTAGTGTATCCTGGTAATGCTGGGCTACCTTTGGGGCTACACCCTCCAATTTTGCTGCAGGAATCTGTAAGGCTTGAATAGTCTTTTTGGCGTCCCCTTCATCCAGAGCTTCATTGATGAGACCAATTGCCAAAATCCCTAGGGAGGGAAGACGTAGTGGGGAGAAACACAAAGTTCAAATTTTGGTCATAAGTGTGAGCAAAATAAAACACTCTGCCATCATGCAAAAGCATTGCTTCAGAAGAACAGTCTGTCCATCCTAAACCAGGTATCATCTGAGAACTGTAATATTTTTAAACAGAACCATTATTTACTAGTAAAGACAGCAAGACCTTAAAAGTAGTCACAATGCCTGGGCTTTGAGATTAATTTTTAAAAAAAAGTCATTCAGGAAGATGGCAGGCAGGGGCAGAACTGAATCCTCAGACATCCAGCTCAGAGCTGCTAGAAGAAAATGTTTAAAGTCCATATGGCCAGAGTTCATAGGTTACTGTTTTCAAAAGTTCTGGTTTCTCTAGAAAAAAAAAAAAAATCTTTACATGAAGCTAAAGATTTTCATGGAATACCATTTGAACTTACAGTAACATATGTCGTACTAGCTGTATTAGCAGAGATGTGGATGCTCTTGAAGTACAGTAACATTTACAATTCAGCTAAATAAACAAAAATAAATGGCTTATAGCTAGCTAAACATGAAGACAGTCTACATCATACACATCCTACCTACCTGCAGCAACCATCTCCCAAGCATCACAAAACAACTTAGGCTGACATCATCCAATTCAACTCCCTGTTTCATGAAGGATTAATTCAAATCATGGTTTGATCAGTGCAGAATAGAAAGATCTTTTAGACAAAAGAAAGTAAGGAGCTCAGAGTGGGAATTTTCACCTTTGGGTAAGGTAGCCTAAGATTGTGACTTTGTTTTAGGCAGGAAAAAGAATCAGAAAACAAAAGTTTGTACGAGAAAGAGAACACCTTAGGGAAGAGGTGATATTCGAATGGAGTACAGGTTAGAGAAAAATATATGTTGAGGACACTGCAAGAGCCAGTATCACTAAAATGATGGTATGGTTTCTGTTGAAAAGTAGATATGGCAACTGTTAAGACTTAGAAAGGGGCACAGAATACAAGTAGTAATTATTTCTGATTTTTACTACTTTTTTTGCTTATATGGGCATGTTACAGCTCCTCATTAGAGAGCATTTTTTAATTTGCAACTATTTACCAGGATAGTAAAAATGAAAAAAAAATACATACTTGTATGCCTTAAGGACCTTCTCAGTCTAATTTAACTTATTTGTAGGCAGGAGAAAAAGTGTCTTTGCATAGGGCATATATGAAGCATATCAAAAAAGTAAGAGAATCCCTGTGAGAATAGCTTAACTCGTAATAGAAATTTCTGCACCTTGTTTTACAGGTTAAGGAGCATTATAAGAAACCAGCTGTTGGCACTACACAAACTTTTTTTAGACTTCTACTTGTGTCCTCTTACATAGGAGAGTGACTATGAAGCCAGCATCTTGAGGGGTGTGTGTGTGTGAGTGCTCTACTGTGGGTCTATTTGTACAGTTTCCACAAATCTGTTCACGTGACCCAAACAGGAAACCCAGTGTCTATTTGGAGATCCAGGAAACGAGTTAATCAAGATAGCAGGTTCTTAAAAGTAAAGCTTAACCCTCTCTAAAGCATGAAGTCTTTTCAAGGCTACTCACTACTCACCAACAACACAACAAAAACTGGCAGAAGACAACTGTTCATCACAGTCTACAATACAAACTTTATCACCACCTCCACATTTGAGACAGTCCTCTCCCATCTTACAATGCAAAGCTTTCAGCTAAATGCCACAAAGATGGCTTGGAATTAAGTGTCATACTACTTGCACACATAGGAGGTTTTCAAGTACTAGTCATAACCAAAAGGTACTGTCCCTTAATGAAACTGAAAGGAACTATTAGGAAATTAAATCTCCTGATACAGAACCTCACAAGGATATACCTAAGAGTAAGTTTGCTTAATTGTGCTATTTTCAAGGACTTCTCTGTCTCCACTCCAGATTTTAAGTCACCAGTCTTGGAGAAAGAAGAATTACTCCTGTTCTCTGTTTCGCTGAAATTTTCATCATTATGCTCAATCCCAGTCTTTATCACAGCTAAAAGTCACCTACTAAGATAAAGGCTAATGAACTGTTCTTTGAAAAGCAAAAATCTCCATCAGACATTTTAAGCTAAAAGGTTTGAATGCATAACTGCTGAACACACAGCACCTCAGAATGAACTTTTTTGGGCATGTCAGTTTATCACTGAGTCAAACTAACTGCAAAAGCCTGTTTCTTTGATGCTTTACTGACCTTCAAGAAAGCTGTAATTGGGAAGTACTGTTAATATAGCCAGGAGTTAAAGGACTGAGAATAAGACCTGGAAACAAACTCTTCTCTCTGTTGCTCCTTCAAGCTCCTCACCCACCTTAGAAATGCATTTGACAGATCGTTAAGTCTGAGAGTCATCAACACACAGGTGGGTAGCTTATCTTGCGTTTGTAGGTCTGATTACTCACAATTGAAGAGGTGAGGGTGGATCCTGCACTGAGTCTGTGGAATTTCCACTAAATACTCAAAAGGCAAAAAGGCCGAAATGCATTAAAAAGGAGAGCTAAAACTGAGAAGAGGAAAACCTGAACAGAGCAGAGATTGCAGTCAAAGAGAGAAAAGCAACAACCCCTGAACACAGCAAATTAGGAAGGAGGACAGAGTCCTCCAGGACTGAGCTACAATTAACTGAAGAGATTTTGGTAATACTAGCTTTCATAAAGTTTGAGGGATTGAAGCAAAATTAGCAAATATTCTAGATTATTCATACATTCTGACTACAGACAACACATTTTATTACCCAGAAAGGGTTGAAATTTGTAATGGAAAGATTAACAAACTGGAGATATTGATTTCAACACCACAAACTCTTTCGACTGTCCAAGCTCTCCATCAACAATCCTATCAAGTCTTTTACATTACAGGCCAAGAAGCCTTGCTTGCAACTAAGATAACCCCAGATATCAAATGTTAGACACAACTACAAGTCGATCAATAGCTTTTTGTATTGGCATGCAACTGATTTTAGCACCTCTTGTGAGCTAGGATCAGTCTTGCATGAACAGAGAAGAAAAAAACCAAACTTACTTTCATGTTCTTCATGCACAACTATGTTCACACGATCAACACATGACTGGATATCATTCCACGTGATAAATTCATTTCCTTCTGCACGTGCTTGAGCTTTCAGCTTCATCAAATCATCAATATATCTGTCAAAGAACAAAACCCAAAATCAACTAACAATGAATCTCAACAAGCTGGCCAGGTCACATCATCCAGGTCACATCATGAGAGTTGTACACAAAGAGGGTTGAAAGTGGAACAAATATGAAAAGGGGAAGACAAAGAGGAAAGGCTGCATGCCAGACAGTCAGCCCAACAGTGAAATAATCGACAAAGGCACTAAAACACTGAATGACAGTCCAGGGTAGTTGAGCTGGTCTAGTATCAGTGACAACCCAATAGTACAATACTTTGTGCTTTAATGTGAAATCCCTTAGAAAGCACTGAGAGACAGCACAGAAATCAGACCAGTAAGAAACAGTAATTATGAAAACAAGACGCAAGAGCCAACAGAGACTAAATCAATACCATAATAAACACCAAAGAACATAAAGTTTAAGAGGGCAAAAACTTTTCTTCTTTATTTCAGAAAGTCAAAGAATCTAAGCAACATTAAAGGACAGACATGACTCCTTGAAATAAATACCCACCTCTGAGAGTTCTCATCCTCGATGTTTGTAAGCCCTGTAACAGGACTGCTCAGTTGTTTCCATACTGAATTCACATCCCCTGAATCCAAAGCCCTATTAATCAGGGCCACAGAAGACAGCATCTCTACAGCTACAGATAATTCTGGATGGGTGAGGTTACCCTGCATACAAAGAGGACAACAAAGTAATTCCACTCTCTCTCTACAAACTGTGCTGCACACAGAATAATGAATAGAGCAGTTATCAGAGTAAACATAATAAAGCAAAGAGACACCCTTTATGGCACAAAAGCAGAAATATCACTATTGTAAACAAAGCCAGAATGCCAAATAAGAGATTAAAGTAGAATCTCACTTGAGCCAAGTAGCTCAAGATTCAGTCTTCACACCAGAAGCCTGAACACCAAATCAGTTCTAGGAAGACTAAAGACAGGTTTGCTCCGGAGAATGCATTTACCAAAACAGACAAGGTAGACCCAGTGAGCCATACTAACTTCTACTGCAATAAGAGATAAGGTAGTTCTTACTTCAGGGCTCTGTTGCTGCAAGGTGGCCAGCTCCCTTTGGTAAAGATCTGCAGCATACGCATAAACCTCTGGTAACTGGGCCTCTGGATTCATCATTTCTGCCACAGTCTTCTCAGCGTCACCCATTCGAATTGCAGAATTGATTCTGGCTACTGCTGCCAGCTCTAGAAGTTCAAAGAGGCATCATAAAGAATGACAGTTGAATCTACAGCAATAACAGGACTTCTATTCTACTCAATCAGATACCTAAGAAGTCTAATGAGCAAATCTTTCTGATCCATACTTCCCTAGTTAGTTTTACTCCAGATAACTAAAATACATAATATCTTCTTTAAAATAAATCTTACATTTAAAACCAATTCACCTTTTTGCCTGGTTATCAAGTGAGTGTTTCACCAGCCTTCTGATAGTAAAAGGCACCGTAATTGCTTTTTTTTTGATGGATAAGTAGCAGTAACTTTTTTCTTCCTGTCTATGTCTATCCTGCATATGTAATGCTCAAAGCAGTATCAGTCACTCTAGGGTGGGTACACATTGGCTAACCCCAAAATAGTACAAATAGGTAAACAAACACCAAGCTCCATGTAGTAAGACATCCTCCTAGTTACTAGGCATCACACTATTCTCCTCTTGTATTCTAAACCCTCCCTCCACAATACCTCTAGCAGCCTCCCTTTCTACCCATTACAAGTTGAATTAATTGTTCCTGCACAGCCAGAACTAGACATTCTCCTCTAGAAAAATAGCTCTACCCAGCATGAAAAGAATCAATCAAAAACCAATCAGCCATCAGAATCTGCTTTTGATTTGCTACCTGGTATTTAGAAATAGCTAAAAGTTCTGTATCTCAAACCAAGTAAGATTTATGTCAACGGTGAGCAAGTAACCTAGCTTTCACACACCACAGAGAAACTAAAGTTTCTTTTACAGATCCATAGCACAAAAACTCACATGAGCATTCTAGAAAAAGAGGTTATGTAAGGTGGATGCAAAATTTTCACATTTGGTAATTTTTCAAATTGTATGCTGTTATCTGCAGCAGTATTGTAAGAGCTGGATAAAGACACTACAAATAATCAGAGGGACTGACTTTCTAATGTTCTTAGCACCCATGAAGTACTCATAACTGTTTGAGGGAGACCTTGCATATCCCCACATAGACCCAAACACTGTGCTCTCTCATCCTTTTAAAAGATCACTAATTTCTGCTGATGCTTACTTTGCTGATACTGTTGTGCTGCCCTGTTAGCGTCATCCACTCCCAACTGCAACTCTTCCTTCTGCAGAGGACCTGTAAGGCCAGCCTGACAAAAAAACCAAAACAAACCAAAAATAAGAAACCAGAAGAGCAAAACAATGTTGAGATGTTGAGTTATTCACTTCAAATAGCTAAGGAAAAAAAAAAAAAAAAAGAGAAGATGACCTTTTCTTTAAAACACTCTGATGCCACACAGCTTCTGCAAACAATGCCACACACATGAGAAAGACAGAAATTACTCACTAGATTCTCAGGTCCTATGTTGAAAGACCCATACGTGTACAACCTGATCTCTTTCACAGTATTAGAAGTGCAGGCCCGTGAACACAGCAATTAAAGACAACACCACACTTCCAAAGTTATACAACACTTAAGACAAAAGAGATGATTCTGTGTGAAATTAAGATGATCAGAGGGCTGGAGCACCTCCCCTATGAAGGGAGGCTGAAGGAGCTGGGTTTGTTCAGCCTGGAGAAGAGAAGGCTGTGGGGGGACCTCATTGCAGCCTTCCTGTACATGAAGGGAGCAGAGAAACAGGAGGGCAATTTAAAAGGGTAGACAATGGCAGGACAAGAGGGAATGGATTAAAGCTAAAGGAAGTAAAGTTTAAATTGGATATTAGGGGAAAGTTTTTTACAGAGAGAGTGGTGAGGTGCTGGAACAGACTGCCCAGAGAGGTGGTGGGTGCCCCATCACTGGGGGTGTTCAAGGCCAGGTTGGATGGGCCCTGGGCAACCTTGTGTAGCTCCAGGCCTGGAGGTTGGTGGCCATGTCTGTGGCAGGGGGTTGGAGCTCTATGATCCTTGGGGTCCCTTCCAACCCAGACCAGTCTATGATTCTATTAATTAATGTTCCATTTTACATCTGAGCAACGAAAGATATGGCAGAACATTAAAAAAGGACAACATGAATGTTTCTTGGACTATATGGTACTGCATGAACACACACAGAAAAGAAGATGAGTGACTGGTGAGCAATAGGGCTGCAATGGTAGTAGCCATACAGGTCACAACCCTTTGTATTCACACAGTAAAAATGGTAATTTTCTAAAAGCACTAACAGACCACATTTACATAACAAGACTTTCAATTGCATTCTGGAAGGACAGCCATTCTGACTCAGCAGTTTAGAAAACAGTTGAACTCATTTTTTGCAGCTACTAAAAAATTATGTTAAAATCTTTCCAGTCCTATTTCACACCTACAGACTTCCCTGGACAAGTACAGAGAGCTTCTGCCACAAGAAAACTTGGTGGGACTTTCTGAAGGTAAGTGACAAGTTTTCTGAATAGCAACATCTGTGGTGTCTGTGCAGTGGAAGTCCTCATGCTCCCAACAGAAGGGTGTAACAGCAATACACACATCCTTCAGCTCCACCATTCATGCATAATCCCAGGCAAGGAACACTGTCAAAATGTAACAGCACACTGGCTGATGGAAAGAGTATCCCAAACCAGCATATTCACCGTAAGGAATTATTCACTAAGGAACATCATTGAGCTGTTGACCAAACAATCTTGCATCACACAAAAAACACCACCACCAAAATGTAAAAAAAAATATCAACAAACTAACAATCAAGAGTGGTTTTGAATTACTGCTGTGTGCCTTTCAGATTGAGGGGTCCTTCCAAAAACACAAAAAATGCACTTCAGCAGAAAAAGCTATAACAGTCTACAAAAGAAAGGTATCATACACCTTTATCTATCTATCTATCTATCTATCTCAACATGTATTGATGCAGAGCCAGGCAGCTCCCTTTGGAACTGCATTCAGTTCTGCTCCATAACAGAAAATTTAGAGTAGCTGAATGAGTTGCACTAAGGTCTAACAACAAAAGGATAAGGATCCTGTTTGAAAGCTGCCCCCTAGTAAGGTACTGCAACCAAGTCCCAGAAACTGTAAGGCTGAGAGTTTCTTCAGCCCCAGAAAGGTTTAAGTTCTAAGTGAGGCTGCTTAGAATCACAGAATAGTCAATGGTAAAAGAAATCTCTGGAAACAGTCTAGTCCAAACCCCTGCTCTAGCATAGGTTGTCCGGCACTGCTGCAGAAAAGTACCCGAGGGTGAACGCCAAGTTGAACTATAGGATCATTTAAGTTGGAAGAGATCCTTAAGATCAAGTTCAACAAAAAATTCAGCACTGCCAAGCCCACCACTCAACCATGACCCTAAATGCCACACCTATAGATGACATACAGTGGGATTGTCTACAGTGAAAGCAGCATACGCTTAACTGCTGGGTATTTATAAAACACAAATATCCACAATATTTAGGCACTGACAGCAGTAAAATGAGAGAAACAATGTACCTGTATTGTAATGGTTCTAAACACACATTAGTACTTTAAGATCTGGTGACACTGCTTTAATTATACATACAAGCATTATACTCACCTTTCACATGCAGAGATGAAAACTAAATGATAAATACGCTTACTGTGTGTTTCTTTTTCAAACCAAAACTGAACCGTAATGCAGGTGTACAGCAAGTGATGAGTAAACAGTGGCATGGTGAAAGGGAGGGTGGGGGGAATCCACACAAGTTGGAGTAATCTAGATTTTTCCATACCTCCTGTTTCCGTTGTCTGTCACCCAAAAGCTGCTTGAAGTACCAGTCACAGTTTTCTCGTAGCAATCCTCGGAGTCCCAGGGCTGGTGTTGCCAAAGCTTCATACACTGCTAGTGCATCGCCTCGTTCCAAAGCTGAGTCAATCTTTGATATGGCTGCATGTGCTAGCAACAGTAAAGCAGAGTTTTGAGAGAAACATTAAATGGGGAAGTGCCCTGGTTTATACAACCTACTGCTCACAAATACCCTTGGACATGACGGAAAGCAAGCTAGGTGAGCAATCCAAATAGACGACTTCCAAAGTGAACCACAAAGTAGTACTTGAAAAGGGGGCTGAAGGTTGTAAGTAACATGCATTACTCAGGATGAAGAATTGAGGGGGCCAGAAACATGGACAATCCACTTCATAAACGAAGGGTAACAGAAGTCAAAATTAATTGTATATCTATGTACTAATAATAGGTAAAACAGAACAAAACAAGAAACCCACACACAAACAAAAACAAAATCCCTCAAATCCCAGAGCACCAAAAAAGATCCACAAAAACAGGGGAGCTGCGTTCCACTTGTTAACATTAACAGAAAGCAAGGAGGTATCTTTTTTTAAGAAGTCTTTTAATTAACCCATTAACCATTTTAGCATGATACCTACTGTTCACTTTATTGATGTTTCCCTGAATCTCAGCTTGAGTCAGAAGTTCTTCATACACATCTCTCTCTCTCTCTGAATTTTCTGAGGCAATCTGAACACAAAATAAAAACTAATCAGTGTTTCTACAGTTTCCTTCACCCTCGCAGATCTGTGTCTCATTGAAAAGTTGAGGGAGGATAACTGTATATATAGCTGTGACAGGTCATAGATAGGCCACCTTCACACATGCAAAATGAAGCCCTAGAAGTAAAGTAACTGTACCTATACACTGATACATTGAAATAAGTTGTTCCTAGGCTGCCTCTAACAGCTCTATGTAACAGCTCTACAACATACAGTAAAGCTCCAGGACACAGAAAGCAGTACACACAGCTATGCATTTGATATACACCTTTCTAAAACAATGTTGACCCCTTCTGACAGCATCAATCAGCTTTGTTCATTTCACTGTATGGAACTAGTATCTATATAGTATGACAACAGACGGACAGCACTCCCAATATATAAAGGCTGATGTGAATTCTATATCCAGGCCACATGTCAGATAGCTCAACAGAGCAATACAGCTAACTGCTGTCTGTCTTCTGTCACAGGAAGAAAGGGTAACACCATGAGGAGCAAATCCACCTACCACCATACATACAGGAAAGCAACACACACTCTGCAAATCCCCCACAGTTTACTCTGCAATACAGAATTGCAATGCACACAAACAGATGGTTTGGAAGAATCGATCTACCCTATTTTTAGCATTCTCCATCTTGTCTTGCTTTGCTCTGTAGAGTGTGTCTTGGTAAGTGGATTCCAGCTGATCATCAAGATTTACTAGCATAGCATTAGGGTTCTTCATCGCCGTAAGTGTGTCAGCTGGAACCTGATGGTCGATTGCTTCATTAATGGCAATGACAGCAGCATGTACTGAAAAACAAGTCACAGACTGACAGTTAGTCCCAAACACAACAGCTCTACTAAACATTGAGAACTCAACTGGAAAAAGCAGGGGAATTATCTGGAAGTTAATTGGACAGCAAAAGGATTATCGAAGTACCTCTCATTCCATCACAGCTTTGTGTTCTTCACAAAGAATGGCAGCCTGCTTCCTAGTACAATACTCTAGCTAGCCAAATCATCATGTTCCAGGAAATAAAATAAAAATGCAAAAGGGAAAGAAAATTCTCTTCCCAGCTTCCAAAAGGCCTACCAAAGGGATTGCACTGTCTTAAAACAGGGGGCATTAAAACCAACACATGAACAAAAAATAATCTTATCTGCCAATTTGAATAATCACATAAAACAAAACTCTATTTTTCCTTACATGCTGCTTCATCCACAGAAAGTTCATTTGCAAGAATTCCTCCAATCTTGCTGAAGGCAGGCATCTGAATACCATACTTCTCCAGTTCAAGCCTCATATTACTGATTTCCTCCTCTGAAAAAAACCCCATAAACATGTTGTTATTCAGGCTTAAACACACTAGGACTCAGCACTGCTATACCAACTGCTGCTACATAAAATAAAAACATTTAAATAATACTTTGAATATAATGTAGTAAGTGAAACAATACAAATTGATAGACATTTTGCACACTTCTCTAAAATCTACAATTCTCTTAGAAACTCCCAGGAGAATATTTTGTAGTCTTTCTCACTAGAAAAATAACATACAATTCTCATGAGGAGCTGGAAACAAACTCCACTGTTCTGAAGTGCTTTGACTATGGTTGCCAACAAGTCAGGAAAATGCACAGGCATTTTAGCATTCTTCTGCCTCCCCCCAGCTAAGAGTCTACGCTGAGAAAAGTGAATGGAGGATATTGAGACATGCTGTTGCTAAATATCATACACCTCAAAAAGAGTTGATAATTTAGCATTTTATAGGCATAATCAACAACTCTTTTGCAAGAAAATAAAGTTTATACATCTTTTAAATATGATGTGTACCCTCAGGTAGGAACCTCACTAATGCAGTACACAGAATTTTATGCTTTTGCAGAAACCCAGGCACTGAAACCTTAAGGAGGCATGTAGACATCAGACTTTGTTCTGGAACCTTCTACAGCAGACTAGTTGTCAAGTTCTTCCACGGCTGATGGCATCACTACTTGAAACTGACAAGGAATTTCAGAACTATTTACCGAATTCCAAACTGAAACCACTCCCAAGGGGATGGAAACAAGGTTTAAGCATCTTACCACAGTGTCAAAAAGTAAAGGGGCTGTTATTTGTGAAAGTAACAGTTAAAGAACAGGTGGCTATAAAGCAGCCAGTCTCAGAAGCACCCAAATCAAACCTTTTTCTTGAATTACTAGTACTCATTACAGTAATTAATTATGAATTTAATCTGCATTTAGGCTATCAACAGTAGCAATCCCTTACCTGATCTATACAATGTCTAGTAGAGTATGAGATAAAGGCAGCACACATCAGCACTTTTTTGTTGGGTTTGTTGGGGGACAGCAGAAGGAGGTTGGTCATTTGTTATTTGGGGTTTTTTTTAAGCTTTTGTTTGGTTTTGGTTTTTTTACCTGTGAAGTCCACCTTCCCATATAAATCCTGAATCTGGGGGGCAAGACCCAGTTTGAACAGGTACAGGCTGGAAAACAAAATAAGCAAATAATTACAACTAGTCATTTTTCCTTAAGGCTCTGACAATGATACAGATACTTTTAGGAGCTACAGATTCAAGGACCCACTCAAGGAAACCAATGTAACATCTCACAAACGCCAAGAGGATGAGCTCATGCCTCTTTTCCCCTCAGCCACACACAACTGTTCCACCACTCTGTAATTCTGTGAAGAGCGGTGCTCTGAAGTTTGTCCTGTTCAAATTCCCTCCTCAAAGTCATGCAGGACCCTGTTCCCCAGGATCATGACCAGACGGTTTCTGAGTATCTCACAGAATCACATAATGTTTTGGGTTGGAAAGGACCTTGAAGATCACCTAGTTCCAACCCCTCTGCCATGAGCAGGGACACCCTCCACTAGGATCAGGTTGCCTAAAGCCCCCTCGCCAGAAGTGTCTAAGGCCAGGGTGGAGGAGGCTTTGGGCAACCTGGTCTAGTGAAGGTGTCCCTGCCCACAGAAAGGGGTTGGTACTAGATTATCTTTGAGGTCCCTTCCAACTCAAAGTATCCTATGATTCTATGAAAAACAATAACAAGAGACGCACAACCCAGAAACACCAGGCAGGAATATTTCTAACCTATGGATTGCCAACAAAACTGCATTCTAGATCTTTTTTTCTTAGCTGGCATATACTTCAGCACTAAGTCTGAAAAATAAACAAGTATTCATAAATGCATCCGTTTCCATATTTATATTTACATGCCAGAATTACTCTTCTTTCCTTGATAAACAAAATTGTTTCAATGATAAAATCTTGAGGATGCTGCTTTTGCAGAGAAAATAAGTAATATGAAAAAGGTAATATTAGAACTTCCACAGCCTTAACTACTGGGACTGTTTACATATATTCATTTTTCTCCTCAAATTAATTTTATTTTCCTGATATCACCTAGAGAGTGTAGAGCAACAGCAAACTTAATATTCTTGGGAAGCTTGGTAACTGTCCACAATTCAGATTACACAAAGACCACACCCCCAAATAAAAAAAATGCATGCAATGTGCCATCCTGTCAAACTGAAGAGCAAAGCATCAACAAATTAATTCTCCCAGTTTTCTCAAGAACTGGAACTATCCTACTTAGTCATTGTGAGATTTTAAAATTTAAGAGGCCTTTCAACAACAGTTCCAGCCTGATCACTTACCGTGGTCATCAAGATACACATACTGCAGTACAGGCCTGTGACCACACTGATCTGACTGATCTAGTAGTAGTACTTTCTCAAACCTTTCTCAAACACCTTTTAGGACTTCAAACTTTCCTATAAGCCCCAAAATGTTTAGCTCTGTCTCAGACAGTAGAGGGGGAAGGCAAGAACTGAGACAGGAAGGTAGTAATCACAATATACTCGACTGGATCTTTTTCCTTCAGCATCTGATTTGGCCACTGACCAAAAGCAAAATACTGGCTCCATGCATCTTTGCTCTGACCTAGTAAGATTGTTCTGCTAGAAAATTCATCCCATCCAGGCTGTGGTTCAGTTCTCTCCCCTCTTGCCTTTCAGCTTCGCATAAAGATTTCAGAAGCAATTAGCTTTCTGCCCAGCATGCTTTACCTGAGTGCATGAATACAGTAGATACAGCGTGGCATGTTCTTGCGATCATAGATATCTGTAGTTTCTGGGTAGAATATCTAAAAATAAAACAAAGTTAGAAGTCTGAGTTATACTCACTCTGTATAGATAAACTGTGTAACTGCAGTAAGCCCTATTCTTCTGCAGTATACTAATGAAATAGCCCATGAAACAAATCTCTTCAAGCTTCTCTGCCCTGGCCCAACTTTTCTATTACCTGAAGCACCGATCCTTCCTTTTGTTTCTACCACCCAAAACCAGGGCTCCCCTTTTCCATGGATGAGCACACCCTTTCTTTTGTGTGCTACCAAGGTACAGGAGTCACCAGGTATTAGCAAGAACTTTGGTGAAAGTCAAGAGATTAAATAAATACAACAGAAGAGAGAAAAAAGGGTTTTGTTTGGACTACGTGAGGCTGAGAAACAAGAGAAGATGCAGTGACAAAGGGAAACAGAGACCAGCACTGAAGTGCTCTGCATGCTACACTGAGTTTGCTGGACTCAAAAGCTTTCACACAGTCTGAAATGCAAAGCTCTTCAGAGTTTAACACAAGGGGCTAATACTGGGAGTGTCAATTCACTGAGAAGTGCTGACAAAGGTACATTTCTAGTTCTTGTAAGGTTCCTTGCTGTTGCCTATGAGCACCAGAAAGCACTGCTCTTTCTGTAAATGCAAGGGCTACTGAAGGACCCTCAATTCCACAACATCAGTTTACTGCCTCTTCTGCATGGGAAAATACTTAAAGCACCACTAACTCTTTGTTCACATACTAGGCCCCAGTCCAGTTTCTTTAACAACTCCTCACATTTATTTCCGCCCAAAACTCATTTAATCTGAGTATCTTGCCTCATACCTGGCACTTAAATTCTCTCTGTCCAGCTCCTTACTCATGTATTTTCACCTAACAACCTTAAGAGCACATTTCATTATTTCCCAGTCTCAGATCTGGTACTGTAAGACCATGATAAATACCAGCAGCACTCAGCTAGTACATCTCAACAAGTCATTTGAAAAATTTTGCCAAAAATAAGGTGTTTGATTTGCAAGCATGGATGCAAAGAAAACATACATCAGACTAAAGCACACAACACCAGTTTTAGTGAGACTAAGCATAACATGGCTTACAAGAAAAAGTAAAACCACATTAAAAAAAAGTGACTTAATATTCATGTGTACAGCTTGACTATCAGCACAACACTACCACAGTTCCACGTATATTCAGACAACACTGTTTATTGGCTCAGAGGAGTTTATCTGGCCATTCCCCTACAGAAGCCAATAATTTATATGTGATTAAGCTACACTAGGTATATTTTATCTCGATGTAAAAATTTTGTAGGGAAATGGTGAGCATAGTATTTCATGTGGAGTTGCAGCTTTTAGCATAGATTTCTAGAAAAAAAACAACCCAAAATACAAAACCAAACCTCCCAGAGTCAAACTGGAACTCAGATATTGCTCAAAAGATTTCAGGGCAAGAACAATGTAATGCAGATGTTATGCAAAATTAGTGATATTAAGGATATGGTACAGGAGGAATTCGCTCCAAGTCACTCTCACACATGTAACAGAATGAAATCTTTCAGCAAGTTTTAGGAGAGAATTTCTAGAGAGATGCAAATCCAGAAAATGAAGAATTAACTAAATTAAGTCTACTGATTTTTGCACAACAGTAAATGCTTCCACAGAATGTAAAGCTTTTCTGAGACCACTTATTTATCTGCATGTACAACATAGACATTACCTTGGGGAGACCAATCTCAGCCATAGCATTCAGCCACTGGATCACGTTATCTGTGTGCCGGAAGTGGAGACCAGTTGCCTGAAATAAAAATAGGCAGGAACAAGGGGGAGGGCAGTAAGAAACAAAATAGATCTGCCAAGAACAGCAGGGAGGTTCATTAAGACAGATCGTGAAAACAATTCTTCAGAAAAGGAGTCAGAGTTCTTGTATATAGCATTATATTGGCTGTTTATTACAAGTTATTTCATGTGAGTGCAAGCTCAGATATGTATGCTTATTCCTGGCAGTGTTCAAGGCCACGCTGGATGGGGATTTTGGCAATCTGGTCTCGTGACAGGTACCCCTGCTGGAACTAGATGATCTTCGAGGTCCCTTCCATCCCAAACCATTATATAACTCTCTGATTCTGTAAAGCTAAGAATCTATCCACCCTCACTTAACTAGTGTTTTAGAGTGACGGTGGAGTTTCTCAGGTAATGCTAACATTAACTGGCTTTCTGCTTTTTTGCTCACAGTATCTCCACAGGCACATTTTCCTATGTTAGATGTCTACCTAAAGCAGTATCTATAGCCAACAGCTCTCACCTTGTATCTAGTCTGTTCCCTGTCATAGATTTTCTTCACAGAAACCACTTTAGGGGAGAAGAAGTTTCCAAGTTTGGCCAGGTAGACTCCATTTCTCAATCCTTCTTCCAGCTCTGTTGTGGGAGGCAGCTCCTCATTCAGACACGCCTCCATCCATCTGGAAATGCAAGAACAGAGTTGGTCAGACGACTGTATTTCCAATTTGTGAATGCAACCCTGAATAAGTTTCATGCTGCTGTCTTGCTCTATCACACTATTCACTTACAATTAGTGGTTGAAAATGTGTACAGCACTAACACAGAATCTGTCATTAAAATGGTAGTCATTAACACTTCAGACAAAATATTACCTACAGCCCATTAGGAAGGGTTTCATTAAGTAACTAAGATACCAATTCACTACCATGTTTCTCCTTCAGCCCATGATTTAGCCAGTACTGGCATAGACGTAGTGGTCAACCTGTCCTTTTAACTGACGTAAATCTTCCTCTTGCGTACAGGCTTATCTCATGAGCATTTCTTAACTAGTAAACACTCAGAGAGACTAGAGTAGTTCATGACTTTTACCAAGTTCCTCTAGGTGATCACAGAGAGAGACCCTACAACGTTGTCATCAAGCCTACCTGCCTGACCTATATATTTTCTCCCACCCTGCCATACATTTCAAACACAGAGGGCAAAAACTGGAACAGGTACCCCTTCTAACAACTCATCTTGTTTCCTTCCATCTCATGACAAAAACAAAGATAACAACAGCAAATCACAGAATCACAAGGTTGGAAGAGACCTTTAAGATCATCAAGTCCAACCATTCCCATCCTATGCTAAACCATATCCCTAAGTACCAAATCAACCCTTTTTTTAAACACATCCAGGGAAGGTGACGCAACCCCCTCCCTGGGCAGCCTGTTCCAGGCCCCAACAAGTCTTTCAGTAAAAAAAATTTTCCCTAACATCTGATCTGACCCTGCCCTGGCACAGCCTAGTGCCATTTCCCCTTGTCCTGTCTCCTGTCACCCTGCTGAAGAGACCATCGCCCACCTCTCTGCACCCTCCTGTCAGGTAGTTGTAGGTGGTGATATAAAGTCACTTCTCTCAAAACAGAGATACACCCTGCTATTTCTTCTCCACAGAGCTACCAGCGGTCATATACACCAAGCTCAGTTTCTTCCGAAGACAACATGATCCCTGGCTGTTCTTTTTTCCCTCTGAAAAGGGAGCTGGAGCACCATTGGCCACTTTGGTGGCCCACAGGCAAAGTGTTTTCCTTACTGAATCACTTGCAGCAAAACTCTAAGGCTCTTCCAGGACAGACGAGCTTTCAATCAAAAAAGATCACAGAAAAGTGACTTTCAAGACAACAGTGGCTCATATTATAAAACAGAGCTGACAGCATAAGGTAAGCAAGGTTAACAATTTGGCACACAAGGATGAGGAGTCCACACTACTGGGTCTGATCTTAAAGACAGTCAAGTCGAAAATCCTGCTTGAACAGAAATTCTAATACTCCAAGAGCTTTAATACTCTCAGATATCAGTCCTGTAAAACCACCTACGTGACCCTGTAACCAACTAAACCTGCAGACATTTCACATCTGTGAGGTACAAGGCTTCATGCCTATTAATGTTCCAATTGTACATATATACAGATTGTACATATATACAAAAATAGCTCTTCTATAGCAAGAGCTAGCAGACATCTCCAAGCTGTGTTTTCACGGGGATTCACTGAAGGGTGCAGTTTCTAATGCATTTTGCCATAGATGCATGCTGTCCTGCTTGCAAACACAAAAATTGAGGCTGACAAAATTAGAGAATTAGAGGACAAACATCACTACTAGCATAACTGTAACCTATAATTAGCACACAGGTGGTCACAGCTTGAGCAAGAACTGGACCGTTCAAATAACCTAAGCTTAAGATGCAGTTAAGTATTAGCTCACTGATCTGGAGTATCTACAGAACTGGAGATTACATCCTAAAAGACAACAGTACAGTAGACATCATGAATTTGAAGTTTAGTGCTCCAAGACCTAATGTTACCGTGGGGTGTATCCAACAGGGAGCAGTGAAGTCAGGCACTACACTGTTCTTTTTTACACAACACCTGTGAGTAACCTTGCCACTGTAGTTTGCAGATTTTCAAGCTGAGAAGCAGGAAGAAGACAGACAATCTCTGTTATTGCCTAAAATAATACTTCAGAGCAAGAAGCCTGAACAACACAGTGCATTTTGTTTGGTGAAGTAAAGACTGAAAGGTGGCTTGGTGCTCTTGACAGTCTTTTGGTAGAAGGCTGAGATCAGATGACTGAAACTACAATCACTGACATGAGCCTGCTCCACCTTTTCTAATAAACAGCACCAAATCTAAGGTAGCAGCACATGAACAAGACATAAATCAACCCCTGAAACACCAGTTTTCAGCCCAGCATGCAAGGCTCACTGGAAAGAGCTAAACATTATTTAACCTGCAGTATCTGAGAAGATGACAGAATAAAGTAACTTAACATTCTGACCTTAAACAGAAAATGCATGATTTCTTTGTAGTAATTTATTAAAGCAGCATTATAAACATCAAATTTGATTTTCATTTTAGCAGTATTTTTGCACAGTTTACTCTTGATCTCAAACACAGAACACTGTAGCAGTACATGACAGAGATGAGATGCATTCAAATTCACCACAGTCAGTTTTTCATCTTTACTGGGAAGGCAGCAAACTGCATTTCTAATTATAGAAGACAGGTAGGTGTTAGCGAAAATTAAGTATCTCACAGGCTGCAATACTTTAACAGTGAAAGGAAAGATACCTTGAGGTGTGCAGATATGCAGTCTTGGAAAACTTCTTATTCTGGCCTGTATTTTTTTAAGCCACAACAGGAGATAGTCTGTTACTCTACAATTCCTCCATTTTCATGCCTGTTAGCATGAACAGAATGCCAACTAAAACATACATCTTCACTACTCAAATTCAAGAGGAATGCCAGTCAAGTTCTTAGGTCTCAATCTATTACTTCTCCATCTCTCTCCACTTGACAAGTTAGCATGCCATGCAGTCTCATAGTACATTAAGTAGCCATATGCCTTCTAAGATAAACAAAACAGCAACAAAAAAGGTTTAACACTAGTGCTCTGTTCTTTGCTCTCATTCTGTATTTGCTTAAATGTACAACTCAAGCAGGTATATTTAGTTCTGCTGCCACTAATCACCAGACAGCCTTTTCTAGTCACACAAGGAACTCAGATACCTACACCCAAGTGCATCTAACAACTGACTGTAAAGCAAATGCTGTATGAAGTCCTCCATTTTTTAATTCATGCCTCGCAATTCTGCTTGAGGGATTTTTTTAAAGATCTAATCCCTGATGCTGTAGGTTCTGTAGCAGTTATGCTTAAAGCCTGATTGTCAAAAAAATACTCGAGAATCAATAGAGGTTTTACAAACAGCTTGATTTCACCACTGCTTCTTTGGTTATTCATTCCTCCCCAGATGACATAGAAAAATGTGAAGTTATTTCAAAAGAAAAAAAAAAAAACAAACCTCAACAACATTCCACAGCTGCTCATCACACAGGACCTACTATCAGCCACTACTACAGGCACCAAACCGCAGTTCTACCAACTCTTTCTCCTGAATGCAAACAACTACTCCATTCTAAGTCCTTTTGCCCTGGAAAGCCTGCTCCTCACACCTGGCTTCCTTACAGCTCCAAGCAGAGGTGACACCTCTGAAAAGCTAACACAAGCAAGAAAAAGGTACCATTAAGCTTTTCAGTGAGGCTGCCACTGTAACCTATCAGAAAAACAGGTTAGCAACCAAATGTCTCCAACAGACACAGCTGCAGAGATTTCTGGAGAGCCTGGAAAGAGGAGCTATAGAGAAAGGAAACTACACATTTCTGAGGAGCTATCACTCTCAAAAACAACAGCAAGAAACAGTTCTGTTCCTCCTCACAGCCCTCCCACAAAAGGGAGTGGTTTTCTGGAGGAAACTGGACACACCAGATTCTTCCACCTTCTGCAGCTGTCTCCCTCTCTTCTTGTCCTTCCCAGCCCAGAAAACTAAAATAAATTTCCTAGTAAAAGTATTGCAAAACTCTTAATGAAATGCCCAAGTCAACAATTGTAATCGCTGCTCTGAACAGCAAGATTCTAAAGGCTCCATGTGCAGAAACTTTCAATCCACAAATGCCTGGATGCTGACTTAAAAGTTCAGCTGTTTGGAATGGCTGAGACATGCTTTACACATGACTGGGGCCAAGCACTGCTGAAGAAAGCATTACTTGAAACAGGATACTGCAACATGGCATTGGGAAATGGTGGTAGGAGGGTAGAGGGAGAAGAACCTGTCCCTCATCTCAAAAGAGTGCATACTCCGTGGAAATTTGCAAGTATCCTTTCATATTCTGGAGAAGCACCTGAAACTGTTGGAAAGGTATATAAAAATGACATTTCCAAGCCTCAGGTGTCACTCTTTCTTGGTTGTCCTTGCCCTCCTGAAAAGCTGTGAGAAGTCAGGGATGATTTATATGCCCTTTGATAGTACCTGTTAATTAGTCTCACAGCCTGGTTTATTCACAGAATCACCCAAGTTGGCACTGACTTCAAAAGATCATCTGCTCCAACCCTCCCCTTGGGAAAGGGGGCCTAGATGAGATTATCTAGCACCCTGTCCAGTCACATCTTGAAAACCTCTAGTGATGGGACTTTATCACATCCCTGGGAATGCTGTTTCAGTGGTTGTTTGTTCTCACTGCAAAAAAAAAGAGTATCAAGAACAAACCTCTCCTAGTGCAACTTGCACCTATTGCCCCTCGTCCCCTCTGTATGGCTCCTTACAAAGAGAAAGCCTACATCCTCTCTGCAACTGGAAAACCATGATAAGCCTTCTCTTCTGCAAGGTCAAAAGACCTGACTCCCTCACAGTGTTTCCTCACAGGGCAGGTTCTTCAGCAGTTTAATCATCATCATGGCCCTGCTTTGCACACTCTATTCACACATGAGAAAGTCACCAGTTCGCCACTAAACACCAGATGATGTGCAGCCATGTTCTCTCCCATCTTGTCTTGGAGCTCCTTGCCATCTAAGTCAGAAATACAATTGGAAGACTGTTTATGCAAAGCCTGTAAGGTACAGAAAACAAATACAACCCGAAGGACATGTTATGGGAGTAAGGAGCTGAGTCAAAGTACAAGTTACAGAGAGCAAACCTGTTCAACAAGTTTTGACAGGAGTTCAGTATTCAATGTGAATAGCTTACAAATTTTATGCAGCAAAGGGATGGGAGTACAGAAGCCAACAACTCAGGACACAGACAAGTCACAGACTGCAGGGTTCCAAGTAAACTAGAAATCAAAACACCCTGTATTAGCTTCCATAAGCCAAAGGATGCTCAGTCCCTCTAGTCAAGTGAAGACAGTATTAATAACCTCAGGGCCCTATATTAAGAGCCTCAGATATAGTGAATTTAAACAGTAAGTACCATTTTTGAAGTGGAAAAAGTATATATAGGAAGTTGCTAATTTGAGCCAAGCTTAGCCTGGAAGGCACTAGGTTTCCTGAAAGCTTCTCAACTTAATAGTAATAGACGTAGTACCACATTTTCCTTCATAATGCAACATAAATATAGTGCTTTGTGACTTAGAGAGTCATATTTCCTCAGGTTAATTTTATAAATAGGAATGCAAACACTCTCCTAAAGGGATTAAAAATCAAGCTGGTTGCTACAGCTTCTTGAGCAGGACGCAAAGAACCCTCTACTGCAATTGAAAACTTGTGTATTATAGAAAATTAAACTTGGAGAGTACTTTAAATCCCAAATAAGACAAGTGGAATGCAGTATGAGCCCAAGAAAAGGGGAGCTTGCAACCCAAAGCAGGATGGGGAGCATGGAAAACAACAGAGAGTAGTGTTTACCAGGAAAAAAAAGGTTTCTGGAAACAGCTGGCCAACTTCTGTACATGGGCTACAAAAAGAAACTCGTTCTTCTGCAAGCTACTATTTGCCTGGGGTTTGCTGCTTTCCTTTCAAAAAACGCGTTTCTGGTTGAAGTTCTAGAAAAATGCAGATAGCAACTGAATGAGTAACAGATAAAACATTACAAGTTTAAAAATTCTGCACCGTTCCTTATCCAAAAGATGCTGTGAAACACATCAAACATTATTGCTCTTCCCCTATTCCACATGCTGCTTCAACCCAACCTTCACAGAATCTCTGAGGCTGGAAGGGATCTCTTAAGATCTAGTGCAACTCTTCCCTGCCCCTCCTCTTCATTCCTCCTGAGTGGGGCAAGAGCTTTCTCTCACTTGCATGTAGTAGATCACTATAACCAAAGACTCTGCGGAGAGTGCAGAGTTACTCAAACACTTGGAAGTGCGAAAATGCGAGCAAGACTCTTCATAGTATCCTCCCCCAAAACCTCTACTGAGGCAGTAAAAAAAACCCCACCCACTATGTTCAGTCTACCACCTAAAATGAAAGCAGAAGGGACCTGGTACTGGGCAGTGAGTTCTGTTTAAAGATAAATAGCCCATAATTAGAACACAAGCTATCTCAATGTACTCATACCTGTTTCAACAGGCTCCTAAGTGGGTGTTAATGTAACTACAAAACTAGGGCAATTTGCATACAATAATACTTCACTTGGTGCAGCATTGCTTAACCATTTGTTAGGCTAGAGGACAAAGTGAATGCAGAAAGCATTGCACAGTATATTGCATATTTAAAAGCTTACATGCACAAATTTAAGACCTACCTTCCTTAAAAGGCAGAAATAAGCATGAACAAGAAGAAAGCATTTCTCAGGTCTCACAGCACATGGGAGGAAGGCAGGGGGAAGCACTGATGGACAGGAACCTCTACCCACTTTCTGCATGAGAATGTGCTTCCAGTAAGCTCTCCACAGAATATTTTTTTTTTTGCTACTTCAGCAGTTTCCACTATGCCACCCCCCCTCCCTCCATCAGACAGATGAAGGTGACAGAAAAGTCACTCTTTTCCTCTTGGACTGATTACAGATAAGCCTGAGAAGAACTAGCAATCTAGCAACCCATCTCTCCAGAAATTGCTGCCAAAATATCCCATTGAATAAAAAAATCAGTAGGGCAGACATTATTAACAAACAAAACACCACAAAGCAGACAAAATCAGTAAGGAACACATGTCATTTCATGACAGGACTATGTTATAGGACAATGTTATGTTCCAGCAGAAGAAGAGAAGAGAATATAGCTCATAAAACACAGAAAGCATTAACAATCCAAAAACGTGATTTTTATCAACCAATCAGGAAAGCTCACTTCTTGGCCATCACTAAGGACCAGTAATTTCAAGGTAAAAGTCATTATTTACAGAGGTCAGAATAACTTTTTCCAGACTTCATTTGAAGACAATAGCTTTTCCTTCGTACACAGACCTTGCCAGTGATGCTTTTCAACCCTGAGACCGGACTGCGGCCCAACACCCTGTCTGGGGCTGCAGCTGGTGCTGGCCTCACGAGCATCACTTCAGTACTCACAGTCATTAAACACTGTAAGATGATAGAGCATGTAGCACTAGCACGTCATGCTAAAGGATAAACAGTACCACTCGTATCAGAGCCTGGTATCAATGCCAAGTGTTGGCTGCAGTTCAGTTGTCCACAGGATCACATCACATTCTGCTCACTGCACACCTCACTGATTTCATTAGCAGGAAAAAGGCAAACTTCTGAGCCTCCCATCTGTAAGCACTGGCCACACAGTTCTTGATCAGGGGTCAGAACAACAGGAGTCTTCTCTTTGTTAGTATGGCAGTGCCATAGCACACTCTGCCTGCTTCCAGTGATCCCCTACCTCAGACTTTTCAGAAGGGTGTTGCCTCCTCCTTCAGGAAGGCTGAGTATGTCTTATTTCCTCCTGAAGAAGGTCTAGAGGTGGACTGGAGAGGGACAGAGCTTGATTCTCTTTCTGGGCACATATGATATCCTCCAGTCTTTGTAACACTGTGTGTAATCTTATACCAACATATTTTAATTAGCAAAATAAGCCTGCCTAAACCTGTGCTCTACTAAACACAGTTACACTGTCTTACGTATCTCCTTCTTGTAACCATGAAACAGGCAGGCTATTTGCCCAAAATGGAGTTCTTAAGCATGTCTTCAAAATTTGATTTGCTGTGTGCACAGTCACACAGTTGGCACAAATTCTTGAAATGAGGTTGTCTTTTTGCATTGTCAATGTAATCCCATTGCCAGCGCATCAATGGGACATTCGCCCACTGCCTGTTGCTATATACAGACAAAAAGCGCATCTTACGCTCTCAGTTTCTTCAATCTCACAACATCCAAAATTAAATGGAAAAGGTTCCATATTAATGGATGCACTGAAAATACTGTGAACAAATCCATTTGATTCCCCTTCTGAATGTACACCCCCCAACATTTAAAACACAGGAAACTCCCAGCAGCATTGTTCAGCCTACAAAGGGATCTCTGAGAGGTACCTGGATACCAGGAAGAAGGTGCTTTCAAGATTTGGGTTTATTTCTCATTACTCTGATTTGATTAGTAATAAATGAAGTGAAGTTTTCCCAAGTTTAGTCATTTTGCCCTAGATAGTAATTGGTGAGTGATCTCTCCCTGCCCTTATTTAGGCCCATGAGCCTTACGTTGTATCATCTGTCCCCTCAGCTAAGGGACTGCCCAACACGTTTCCTAGGGCAATAACCATCTTGCAGAGGCAAGTCACCAGGACAGACATGGAACTGTGATACACAAACACTTGGATCCTTTCACCTAATGCTGCACAGTGGGATTCTACAGGAGCTCTTGCAAGAGCAGGCCTTCAAGTGATGGGGTTAAGTCAGCTAATCCCAGAACAAAACTGAGCTCGCTGGGGATACTGTTACCTAACAGGGGACTAGCACAGTTCTTTAAACAGAGTCATCTACAGAATGGGAAATCCATCCCTCAAATAGGGAGCAAATCCAGAGGAGGGCCACAAAGATGATCAGAAGGCTGGAATACCACTCCTACAAAGACAGGCTGAGAGATTTGGGCTTGTTCAGCCTGGAGAAGAGAAGGCTCATGGGAGACCTTACAGCAGCCTTGCGGTACCTAAAGGGGCCTACAGGAAAGATGGAGTGGGGCTCTTTGTGAGGTAGAGCAGTGATAGCACACAGGGTAATGGGTAATCTAAGGGTAGACTTAGACTAGACATTAGAAAAAAAAATCTTCACTATGAGGGCAGTGAAGCACTGGCACAAGTTGCCCAGGGAAGTTATGGATGCCCCATCCCTCGAAGTCTTCAAGGCCAGGCTGGAGGGGGCTCTGGGCAACATGGCTAGCAGAGGGTGTCCCTGCCCATGGCAGAGGGGTTGGAACTAGATGATCTTTGAGGTCCCTTCCAACCTAAACCATTCTAGGATTCTATAAACTATTACAGTACATCATGTCTTAAAATAACCCCCTGTAATTCCAAGCTCTGCATTAGACCTACAGCACTGCATTCTCCCACTTTATCAGAATAAGAAATCTTTTTGCTTCCTACTCTTAAAGGAAAAGGTTCCTGCTAGAGTTTATTGCTTACACCTCCAAGTTAGCTAGTAAAGATTACTAAAGTTTAACTTCATCCAAACAGTACAGCTACCACCATGTAACAAGTAAGACTTCACTGTTTGGCTCCCTGCTCTTCTCACCCTGACAAACTAGCAAGGCAGTCAGGTGACATACCCAAGCACTTACTACAGCTTAACATTTTCCTGCTCATGAAGAAGTTTGGAGCTGGCAGGGAAATACCTCCTTATTTCTCCCCCAGTCACACCACATTCCCAAGTGCACCACTGAAGTTACGAAATAGAGGTGAAAGCAAATCAAGCTAATGCTAGGAAGGAATGGGGACAAATACCTGTAGAAAGATCAAGCCTCCCAGATAGCTGTAGGATCACCTGTGATTCCCCATGGCAACCCCTCTATGCTTACTTCTGTCTTTGTATTTTTAGGTAGCATCTGCCAATGCAATAGCATCTTATTCACGTGGCTGCTATAACAGGAAAACTTGGCAAGTAGAAAGACTGCAAGAAGAAAAGGGCAGAACCCACTGTCAAACTGAGTTTCAGTGATCACAGCCAATTAAAAGCTGCAAATGAGCAGGTGATCAAGGATAACCAGCCATTCAATTCATACTACACAGCGACAAATTACATCACACAGACTTGTGCAATAACAAGCATTCCACTCAGAACAAAACCTCAACAAAAAAACCCTGTCTCCCCTTCCCTAACTGCCCACCAGGTTTCAAATCACAGAATCACAAGGTTGGAAGAGACCTTTGAAGATCATCAAGTCCAACCATTCCCATCCTATGCTAAACCAGATCCCTAAGTACCTCATCAACCCTTTTTTTAAACACATCCAGGGAAGGTGACTCAGCCCCCTCTCCCTGGGCAGCCTGTTCCAGGCCCTGACAACTCTTTCAGTAAAAAATTTTTTTCTAATATCCAATCTAAACCTGCCCTGGGGCAGCTTGAGGCCGTTGCCCCTTGTTCCATCTCCTGTCCCCTGGCTGAAGAGACCATCGCCCACGTCTCTACAACCTCCCTTCAGGCAGTTGTAGGTGGGGAGAAGGTCTCCCCTCAGCCTCCTCATCTCCAGGCTGAACATCCCCAGCTCCCTCAGCCGTTCCTCACAGGATTTGCCCTCCAGCCCCTTCCCCAGCCTGGTTGCCCTTCTCTGCACTCGCTCCAGGACCTCAATGTCCTTTTTATGGTGGGGAGCCCAGAACTGGACCCAGCATTGGAGGTGCAGCCTCACCAATGCCCAGTACAGGCTCACCCGCAGGGTCAATGTCTGCACAACACCTCCATGGCTTTCCCACACGGCATCCAGTACCCTGCCCAGACTCACAGAATCTCTCCCTGTCAACTCATCCTACAGAAACAAGGTTTCCAGAAGCAGACTAAGGGACAGGGGCGCGTTCCAGACAGCAGGTGTCCAAGCTAAAGCAAGGCATCAACAATATTTATCATGAGAATTCCACCCTTCAAAGAACATACTCAAATGCTCGGAGGAAGGGGTGGGCAAGCTGGCTTCCACAGTGATGTTGGCATCCTGGGAAACAAGATCATAATCAAGAGATGCAGTGTTCAAGATCAGTCCCTTAAAGTCTTCCAAAGCAGGTAAATCCGAAATCAAACCTCTAAACACTTTGCTCAAATCCCTATGATATGTTAAGTTGGATACTTTGACAACTATTAAAGTTACACCAATAATTACCACAAAACGATCAGAATTGTAATTTGAAATATTCTACTGAACAAGATCTTTTTCATCAAGCAGATTTTTACTGCCTGTTGGTTTATAACTATCTTCTCCAGTTCTCTATCAAAAGCAGCATTCTTAATTTCAACTCACATCGTTTTGAGAAATCTAACAAGCTGAAATATAAACTTAAATCTTTGTCACCTACCCCAGAAAAGAAAAAACATTTGTATTCAACTTTGCTCTAAAGCCAGTGCCTGATGAACCTGCAAGGTGGCAGACAAGTAGGAAAACTGGAATATTGTGTGCAGTTCTGGAATCCCTGGATCAAGGAGGACAGTGAGCTACCGAGATGCTGAGTGCTACAGAGATGCTGAGAGGACTAGAACTTGGGACTTTTCAGCCTAGAGAAGGGAAAACTGAGGTGGGAGAACGCATCACTGCTGATAAATACTTGAGGGCTGGAGGACAGGAGGATGGGGTCAGTATTTGTTCAGTGAAGCCCAGTAACAGGAGACAATGGGCATAAACTGGAATATAGGAAGCTCCACCTAACCATGAGGAGGAGTTTCTTTACTGAGAGGGTGGCAGAACCCTGGGAAAGGCTGCCCAGAGTAGTTGGGGAGTGTCCATCTCTAGAGATATTCAGAACCTGCCTGGATGCTGTGCTGCTCAAGGTGATCTTGCTCTGGCAGGGGGTTGGACTGGCTGATCTCCAGAGGTCCCTACCAACCCTGATCATTCTGTGAGTCTCTGAAATAGTTACACCTTTGTACCAGCAACACAGCAAAATACACCAGACCCTTCCAGAAAGGGGGAGCTGATAGTATTTGACATAAAAATGGTAAACAAAACAGGTTTTGCTCAATCACAAGCACCAGAAACCATTTAGTACCCGAGAAGTTCGTCCATTGATCAGGGAACTAGTGCACCCAGCAGCAGGCCATTATACCTGGCCCATCAGGCATTAGGAGGTCCAGGATCTGTTGCCCTGACATGGAGGGCAGTGGACACCAATTGTCAAGTTCTCCTCACATCTCCTGGGCTCGTTCTCAGTAGGTAACTACGTGCAGATTTTCCACGTTACAGACAGGTCTTCTTTGAGCTGACTGAAGACTGTCTCTGTCCTGTGCCACCTCCACAGCTCATCAGGATTCACTCCTTGTGCTCCACCTCGAAAAGGCATGTCATGAAACTGAACACAGACATGCTGGGCTCCTGATGACTAACTGCTAATCCAGGCATTTTTAAACACAGGTCATTCCAACAGCCGTTCCCCTGGTGCACATGGTGCCTCCAGACATAGATGCTACAGTTCCATTTAGCCTTTCTATTGCAGTTCCCCACAGGTGTGCCAAGGAAGACACACATGATCACAACCGCATCACGACACAGGAAAATGTGGCTGGAGCAAAAAGGGCAGCCCTCACCCCACATGCCCCCCAACAGCATCTGCATAAGCTGTCTGAAAGGACATACCAAGCTACAGCTTAAAGGCTTTTACACCGCTCATTATTGCAAACACCACGGGTAAGGCATTGGTTTTGGATAAATCCTACTATTCATTTTACTGAAAGAAGAGGGCTCTCAAATTCTAGCAGATTACTGCCTCTGTATATGAATCTCAATCATTTTTAGTTCAGTTACAGTCACAGACATGGCACACATTCTCACAGAGCTTCAGAGGACAAAATCTGCAGACAGCCTCAGCTCTTCATCCAGTTCCCCTGAGCCAGGGCATCAGGCAAAAAACCAAACCAAAGATTGCTTTCTGAAACACCTCAGTGTACCAACTCTGAATAAATCAAAGAATCACCCAGAACACAAAAGATCTCTGAGAGAGTAAACAACAACAAAGTAAAAGGAGTTTATCACACCAGGAGTGCCCTCTTCTAGATAAGCCAGCGGAACTCCAGACATGTTTCTGTACAGTTTGTGCAGGAAAAGACACAGCCTCTCAAACAAAGATCCAGGAAAAAAAAAAGTGTTCCCCACACCTAAAAGGCCCCAGAATATTCTTGGTACCCATAGGGATATTTTCAGTTCAAAGACCCCAAAATGCAAAGTATTAGTGAGTAACATAGATCACATTTTTCTCAATGGTTGATGCATCCTTCTTGGCAACATGAGGCTGAACCAAAGACCATATTAATATTCTGGCATTTAAATGCTCCTCCCTTTCCCCAAACATGTTCCTCTTTGTTCCACTGCAAACACTGCCAACAAGGAGTAAAACTTACCTTAGCTGCTCTTGCTGATGGGGATCCTATCACTTTTGCCACGTTTGCCAAAAAGATGAGTCCTGAAGAGCTTGGAGATGAGCACCACACACGTGGTCATGAAGAACTCAGTTATCACATATGCATAAACCTTTTTCAAGATACATTCATTCTACTGCCAAAACTAATCGCCTTGTTCACTTAAAATTAGGATTTAAATATGTTTAAATGCTTGGAAAGTATAGCATAACTAAAGTTATCACACCTCAAAACTAAGCTGATTTTTTGTAAGGGGTGAAAGCAGCACTCCACAGTACCCTGTAGTTGAGAATGTCTGTGTGACAACTGCTCACTTTGACTATTTTGGGCTGCCCTCTTCTTGCATTACACTCAATATTCCATCAGAAACCACCATCCAAACAGCAAAAACCTGGTCTGCAAATCAGATTCTGTGCAAACAGCTGGTTTTTCTCCTCCTGGCCAGCCTTTTATTACTATTTCCAGTGACTCATTAAAAAAGCACTCAGAGTGAGGCATATATGGTGGTACACCACCACTGTCTTCCCCCCCACCTCTCTCCACCCACTTTGCAGAAAAATATAGTTCTGAACATGCATTCCAAGACACTGCTAGTCCAGACACAGCCCCACCCTGGCAGCTGCATGAGGTCATCAATGAAACAGTACAGGAACTGTACAAAAATGCTTCAAGTCCAAACAGGAGCTTACAAGAAGCCCCAGATGAAGTGGTGCGAGCTAAGCAGAAGTTACTTCAACTTACAAGTGTTGGTAACAGAATATTATCTATGAATACCCGTGGTTACAATCTAACACATGACTTGCATCATATCTGACAGCAGAAAACGGAATATAAAAAGCCCCCACAACACTATACACAGAGAAAACCCCAAACACCAACACAAAAAGCAGTACCTGACCTAATTTAAAAGTGGAACTAAAATGGAAATAGAAGAAAATAAAGAAAATAGTCTTGATTAGCCTGGAATAAAAGAGAAACCCTATTTATGCCACCTAAGTTCTGTGGTGACAATTAGCTGACCCCCTCACCTGATCTAGAGAGTCCCTTTTGGTGGGCATTATCTAAGTCACTTTCAGCCAAATGCCAGTTCCTGTAGTCTTGTGACTTGCATTATATACATGAAGACATCAGGACTCCTCACATATAAATATATATGCACTGACATGGCTGGTCCTGCGTGAAGCCAGGAGTTGGACTCGATGTTCTTTATGGGTCCCATCCAACTCAGTATATTCTATGACTCCATATCTAAAACCACATTGATTGACCTTATTTCTCCTGACTCTGCAACTGTAAAAATCCAATCATACTTCAATATTACTTAAAAAAAACCCAAACCTCATTCTAAAGTTAGAAAATAAAAACAAAGTATCTCCAAAATGGAGTGATGCATTTGAAATAAAACGTGGACAAACCAGACAGACATCATTCAGAAGGCTCAGATTGCCTCCCACCTAAGTCTGAAGACCTCATCAAAAAGAGGAACACTTTCTTAAGTCCTACACTACAGGCTACTGACTAAATTACTGCAGACCTTTTGTAAACGTAGCCAGTTCCGTCTTCTGATCCTTTCCAGCATGCAATCCTGACCAGCAATTATTAAAGAGGGGAACAACATCATCCGATGGATTAACTACAGATGTAGGCTGACCTGCATAAGGCAAAATAGCTTTCACATAGAAAACATATTTTGTAGTTGTGGTATCTAGTCCGTGAACAGTGGAAGATCCACTGTGTTACCTTCTCTTCTGTTATTAGCAAGGTTGCAATAACGCCCTGTGCCTCTGAGGTAATATAATTAGTTGCTCCAAGTCACTAAAGGATACTAAACTGTGGTTGGCTGCATACACTCTGGACAACAGAATAAGAACACAAAATAGAAATATCTTTAAAAGCTAAAAGAAACCCCATCCTACATGTCTGGAGGGGAAAAAAAAAGGAAAAACCAAAGGAAAAAAAAAAGGGAAAGGTAAAAGGGAAAAGGGAAAAGGGAAAAGGGAAAAGGGAAAAGGGAAAAGGGAAAAGGGAAAAGGGAAAAGGGAAAAGGGAAAAGGGAAAAGGGAAAAGGGAAAAGGGAAAAGGGAAAAGGGAAAAGGGAAAAGGGAAAAGGGAAAAGGGAAAAGGGAAAAAGAATGAGCTCAGAGACAGACCCAAACCAAACCTTTATTTTTACTTGAGGGACCCCAGAGTTACAACTCTTGCTGTCTTGAGAGGTACAAAACAACAACAAAAACTAATTCCTCAGCTGCCACTCTGCCTCACCTGAGAAGAGCCATGGCACTCCAGGCTGTACTCCACAGCCTGCTATTAACACTTCGTCCTCAGAACTCTCCAAGAGGTACTGTGCTAACTCTACAGCTTCAAAAAGCACAGGAAACTGGTCTGTATATAATTTGCTGATTAATTTAAGGAGGATTTAAATAAGCAAGTCATGTGCAGAACATCTTATCTGAGGCACACAGAGAACTGTACAAACTGAGAAAGCCCAAATCCCTCCTTTCTCAACCTACCTTACTGGTATCACAGCAGCCCCATTCTTAACAGAGGCTCACAGGATACATACTTTAACTGCACTACTTCAGGTTTTCCAAGTTCAAGTTAGAAAAGAATGGGACCAATGCAATTTATTGCCTTTCTGAAGGATCTATGTTTTGGAAAGAAGAATCCTCTTGAGATTAATTCTGTGCAGAAGAGCAGCTACCACATTTTCTTTCCAAACACATTGAAGTTATAGTGTACAATTTTAAAAATTATGTTCAAACAAGAGCTCCTTCAACAACTGCTACTGACACCTTCACAGACACTGAAGAACCAGCTTTACAAAGTTACTCACAGAGTTTATAGAGCTTCCCATATAGCACTAACTCCACATGTGTCCGAACTGCCCAGAAAGTGGTGTCCCCTATAAATCTTCCTCTTCATTCATATGGGCACCCTACACCTCTGAAGATAAATAAACCTGATCAAGCAGATCTTGGATGACTACACCAAACTCCAAGAGATGATATTCACCCAAACAGTTTCAAAACTAAAAGTGGGAAACTCAAGAAGATGAAGACCAGATTGTTTTATTTAAGCATTAGATTTTTCCTAGGAAACAATATTTAACTGAGTCACCTGGCAAACAATCCAGGCTTAGCTTTTTTACTTAAAGACACAAAGAAGTCATCTGTGGTGGTTTGGCCCTGGCTGGAGGACAGACACTCACCAAAGTTGCTCTATCACTCCCCTTTTCAGCTGGACAGAGGAAAAAATAGATACTGAGAGGCTTAGGAATTGAGATAAGGACAGGGAGAGATCATTCCACTATCAGTCATGGGCAAAACAGACTCAACAGGGAATAAAGGAAAGAAAACTATCTCATTTATTACACTGCACCCCCGGTGACACCGGAGTCAGATAATGAGAAGTGCAACCAGATCTTAAAGCACCTTCCCCCCCACCCCTCCCCTTCTTAGCAGACTTCCCTTCAGTCAAGATTTTGCTCCCTTCTTCCCCACAGTGTGGCATAGGGAGGGGCAGGGAATGGGGAAATGGGGGCTTTGGTCATTTCCTCACAAGATGTTCTCCTCCTTAGCTGGGGGGACATGCCTCACCCCCTTCTCCTGCTGCACCAGGGGGTCCCACCCACGGCAGACAGTCCTCCAGGACCCTCTCCAGCGTGAGTCCTTTCCCACAGGGCTTCAGCTCTTCCCAGTTGCCCCAGCATGGGTCACTGCTATGGGGTACAGTCATAAATCACAGTGTCTCTCAGTCCCAGTCCTCCACAGGGTCACCAGCCTCCCCCCAGCAAACCTGCTCCAGCACGAATCTCTCCCCCGCTCATCTCTGTGTCTGTCTCTCTCCATGGGCTGCCAGCACTGTCAGAGGCTTTGCTCCAACATGGGTCACAGTATCTCCTGTCTGTCTCTCCCTGCTCCAGCATTGGGCCTCTCCATGGGCTGCAGGTGGGGTCTAGGTCTTTGGGGAGACACCCGCTCCACCATGGGCTTCTCCAGGGGCTGCAGGGACATCTTTCTCTCTGGCTCCTGGGGCACCTCCTTCTCCTCTCTTCCGTGGCCTCGGTGCCTGCAGAGTTTCTTACAACTTCTCACTCCCTCCTCTGGTGGCAAAAACCACCTGCTTCCGAGGTTTTTTCTCCTAAATGTGATTCCCAGAGGCGCTGTGACCATCACTGATGGGCTCAGCCTTGGTCAACGAGGGCTCCAGCCTGGAGTCGGATGGTGCTGACTCCCTCTCAGGGCTGCAGAGAGCTTCTGGCTGCTTCTTGCAGAAGCCATCCCTGCAGCCCCCCCTTCTCCACCAGAACCCAGCCATGCAAAGCTACAACACATGCCAGTGAAAAAAAAAAAGGCTCTTCACTTTGAAGAGAGAGAGAGAATGCACCCACACATCCAGGAGGGAGAGGAGAGAGTAATTCTTACAGAAAAGCAATCACGGGGAACGACACTTCAAACTACCAGGCAGGAAAGGTTCATTTATCTCAAAGTATCATCAATTTATATTAAGCCATCTACCAAATTGTCAGAAAGGGGATTACCACAAAATCACAGGCACTATACTTCAATCCTGAGCAGACTAAATCAGCAATAAAGAGCAAGCAGCATCCTTTTCTTGCTTAATAATGAACATCTTCTACAAGAAACCCCAAAAAGAGGAAAAAATACACATGGTCAAATTCTATTCTGATGCACAGAAGAAACACTGCTCAGAAATAGTGAAGTTATATAGTTATTGGAAGCCACATAATCTGGGCACTAAAATGTTTACACCATGCTAAGGCATTAACCCAGAATGAAAATATCCAGCAGAAACGCTTGGTACCATCACCCAGCAAGCCAGGTAAGGAAATGAGAACCAACAACATTACAGTTTCCAACTTGGAGGTCATAAAATATTCCACAGTTAAAGACAAAGCTTGAAAAAGCCTTTGCCAAACTGTCAATTTCACCAGGGAAATGCCACAATACCCCAACAAGTAACCCATGTAGGAAAAAAGGCTATCACAACGCAGATAAAGACTATTATACTGCACAATTCTAGATAACAACCACAAAAAGAAGTTCTCTCAGGTTGCCTCTATTCCAGATATGAATATGCTTACCCTTCCATGAGCACAAGCTGCCATGTCACAACAGAACAGAGTATTTATGACAGTTTTATCTGCACTGCCACAGCTTTACTGTCCAGACTAATATGATTTGGAGATAGGAAAAAAGCCATCACACAAAAAAACCCCAACAACATAAACCACCAAACATGAAGTATTAGACAATGCTTATTCATAAAGCCATTTTTATTCAAAAAAGAAGTATCTGGGAAAAGCCTAGTACAGGAATCCCTCTTCACAATCTCCATTTTAGCTCAAATTTTCAATTCAATGTCTTTCACAATCTTGAGCAACTCAGTTGCACAGTCTTCCTCTCTTTCTCCAACTAGCAAGAGTAATGCCTGTTTCACAAGACTGTTGCACATTAGTAGCTGAACTCAAAAACTGCTAAATAGCAACTGAACAACAGTGCAACAGTGACAGCTCAAGAAAAAACACAACAGGCTGGATACACCATTAAAGAAGCACAAGTTATGAATACTTCTCTCATAATGTGCCTCTGATGCATGCTCCTTAGCAGACACGTATTCCAAGAAACTTCATTAAATACTCAAAGCTACTGCACATGTGTAGTTACACTAGACAATTCAGAAATCCAGATTTCTCTAGATTTTTCATTTCAGTATGAAATTAGGTGTTAACAAATTTTCATTTTATGATCTTATTTTATCAATTAAAAAAAAACCACTTCTATTCCTAAATTCTGTATTTGTTTCTCAGTGAAAGGGACAGAAAGCCTCTGAAAAGCAGAAAAACTGAATATAACCTTGTGTCTGAATGCAATATTAAATGTAACATGATAATACTATTACTGGAGACCAGGGGGGGGAGGAGGGGCACACCAAGAATTGTTCTTCAGCCACCTCCTACCCTGCCTCAGACACTATCAGCTTTACAACATTCACCTTTTCAGCTTCTGAGAGTAACACAGCATGAGATACTGTCCTCTTCTTCGAACAGAAAGAAAATTTCTGATGAGGAAAGATTACAAACCCTCCTATCCATACCCATGGAAGCACTGTAATCAATACAGCAACCAGAACCTCAGAAAGGGTTTACTCTCAGGCCAGTGACAAACAGTCCAAAAGTGATGGATCCAGGGCTCCTTCAAGCACAGACAGTGACTACAGTACAACTCAGCTCTCCCTGTTGCCCAGTATTTGATCCTAAAGATTTTGGATTGAAAGGGTAGGAGTTATTTTGACAAACAGCCTATCTTTCTAATTACTTCAAACCTCAGAAAATGACTATCAGATAGTAACTAAACAGTCTCCATGACTCTACAGTACTGACAATTGCTGTGAAGCACCTAAAAGACTACAGCATAAACTGAGTGCTCCACACCCCTTCAAAAATATACTATACATTCTTGGTAAGGCAGTGTAAACTATTAAAATTCTAGAATAAAGTCTTTTGTCCTTTACACTCTGCCAGTGCTGAACCTGTACAAAGTCAGAATTTCCTCCCCAGTAAAATCCCTACAGCAGAAGGTATCTGTCTTGCTGGGGAAGACACAGATTTAACTCAAGATTCATCACCCAGCAAATGAAAGAAAAAAGTTTCTGGCTCTTGATCCATGTCATCTTTTGAAGGGCAAAGACAAGCTCAAGTACGCAGTGAGCCACGACAAAACATGCTACTGACTATTCAGAACGTGTTTTCATGTGTGCTCCATACTTTTCTACTGCTCTACAAATTCTTTTCTGTGGCATGCACATTGGCTACATCAGGTCAAAGGAGGGGATCCTCCCCATTTGACCTGCTGGCAACGTTCCTTCTGATGCCCCCCAGGATCACATTGCCTCTCTCAGCCCCCAGGGCACGCTGCTGGCTCATGGCCACCCTGTCATTCACCGGGACCCCCAGGTCCTTCTCCATAGAGCTCCTCTCCAGCAGGTCACCCCCAGCCTGTACTGATTCCAGCAGTTATTCCTTCCCAGGTGCAAGACTCTACACTTGCTTTTATTAAACCCCATCAGGTTTCTCCCTGCCCAGCTCTCCAGCCTGTCCTGGTCTCCCTGGATGGCAGCGCAGTGTCCTGCGTGTCAGCCACTCCTCCCAGCTTTGTATCATCAGCAAGAAGCTCAAGGGAAATAACTAAACATTTTACAAATCTAAGTTGCAGTGGTGTAGGAGGAAGAGAATAGCCTGTTCTTCATGTCCACTGATAAAAAGCAAGGTAAAACTGCAACAAGACGTATACAAGTTAGATAACAGGGAGAAGCCATCCAGTGACAGGAATACTGCAGCACTGGATCTACAGAGTCCTTCCCACCAGAAGTCTTTAAGAACATGTTAGATCAGCACATCAGGGGTCAGTTTTATTGTTGCTTGGTTTTTATTTGTTTTTTTAAATAAATCTTTATACCCACTAAGAAACACAGAAAAAAAAGATAAGCTACATCCAAATGACTTCCCTTACCATGTATCAGTACTTCTTTTAAAGCACCATTGGTTTAAAAGCCATTTATTCTTACCTCTTTGCTTCCTCCAGGTGACAAAGGTATTCATAGGCTACATTCTGGCGTCGTCTTTCATCCATTTCCTCTGCTGTCAATCTCTCATTATCCAAGACAGCTGCAAAGAGTGAAAACACATTCAAGGGAGAATTAAGATTTGATGTAACTGAACAAGCACACCAAAAATCAGATCCAACTTTTCCCACAGAAACTCATCACAGGTTTTATTTGGTTCAGAAAAACGAAGGTTCAAATTCTTTATAAGCAACAGAACAGACCCTGTTTTCTTATCCTTCCTTGTCACATAAACTTGCCACCTTCCCGCTCTCTGATTTCTCAACTTGACTGTGATCAAACGTTTTCCATCTTCCAATTTCTTACAAATGGTCCTTCATTTTCTTATTTTCTTCTAACTTTGCCTTTCTCTTCCTCAAAGCACATCAGCAACCACATGTCCCCCCACCCATCCTCTGATTTTGGTAGTCAAAGATTAGGGAAGAACACCAATATACATTCCCATCATGTAATCCATTCCGCACCGTTACAGCCCACCTCTTCAAAAGGTGGAAATGCTACAACCAGCCCCTGCCTGGACGAAAACCATTCAGCTCCACAACCCGTGTGTCACCTTCCGACCGAGCTGAGGAGAGGGGTACATGCTTGCACCTTGCCGATGCTGTGTGACAGAGCCTACCTTTCAGCTCTCACAGGCACATACCCCATCCATGCTGTCACGTCACACAAGCCACAGAAAAAAACCCACAAAATCCCCATTACTTCAGTTTTATGTCCCAGGCTGAACAATGGGAAATGCCTCGTACCATCACTAATCACAGGTCAGGCTACATCTCAAACGCCTTCAAGGGACACATGAGGTACCAGCCACAGCACTCCGGATCGGGGCCTCGGCCCAGCCCGCACAGGGTCTCTCAGAAGCTCGCCTGGATGTACCGCAAAAGCATCCCTCGGGCTGCACCAACCCCGCCCACACTGGCAAGACTGAAAACGGTCCCAAACGGCAGGGTAACGCCTGTCAGCAGGGAAAACCCTCTCCCACCTCGCCTCCCCAGCTCACTCCTTCCCTCCCTAGGGAGCCGAACCTTCCTGCCAGCGCTCCACCCGCTGCCCCCGCGCCGGCCCCGGGCGGCACCGCACGTCCCGACCGACCGGGGCTTGCGACACCTCCCTCCCGCCCGCAGCGCCGCGGCTTCTCCCGGCTTCGCTCATTTTTGCCGTGTGCGCGGCACAAACGCGCGGCTGTCCCGGCCGCCCCGAACTAGAGCCGCCCTCCGCGCCGCGAACGCACGACAGGGAAGCGGGGGGAGCGGATCAGACGGCGCGTGAACCGAGCGTCGCCGCTGCAACGCGGGAAGGAAGATGGCTGGAACCGCCGCCACCGCGGCGACCCGCGACCCGCGCCTGTGTCCCGCCGAGGCGGCCCCTCTAGCGGGCGGCCGCCGCGCCCCCTCCCACTAGGGGCGCCCCCGCCCCGCCCGCGGCGGACATCTTGGGCGAGGCAGGGCGCCCGCCCGCGGGAGGCGACGGCGGGAGAGGCAGAGGATGCCCCTGCGCTGCCCGTCCACTCCCTTCTCCCAGTGCCTGGGCGCGGCCGCCGAGGTCGGGCGAGCTCCCGCCCCGCACGGCGCCCGCCCCGCGGGAGGCACGGCGGGCCGCGCCGCGCCCCGGAATCTTCGCGGGGAGCAGGCGGGGATCCACCGCGCCCGCGGGCCAGTCCCAGAACCGAGGCCCTGCGCCTTCCCCCACGCCCGCGGCGCCCCAGCCTCCGCTCCTCCATCAGCCCCTGGGGGCGGACAGCGCGGGCCGGGCAGGTCGTTGCTCGAAGGCCGCGCGGGTCCCCGAGCGCCCCAGTACTCACAGCCATAGTGGGGCCGGGACATTGCCAACCCGTCCACCTCCTCCGCCGCCATGGCGCTCCGCTGGGCCGGGACCGGCCAGGAGCTGAGCACGGGCGCGGCTGTTCCTCTTCCTGCTGCACCGGGAGTGGCGGGGGAGGAGCCGGTGCTCCGCGCTCGCTCCCTCTCCCCGCCTCGGCCGCGCCCTGAGCGCCCCCGCCACCTTCGTCCAGGACAGCGCGGCGGCGCCGACCGTGCTCGGTGCCCGGCTTAGCTCGTCTCCGTTGCACAACCCTTCGCCCCGCCGGCCTGCCCCGTACAGGTCCCTGTGTCCCTCCCCGGGGAGCCCCTCACAGGGCCCCGGCCAGGCCCCTTTCTGCCCGAAGCCCTGAGCTTTCCTGTCAGCCCCGTCCATAGCAGCCAGCTGAGCCCTGACCTGAGCCCTGCCACGCGTGACACAGCCCAGGTCAACCCAGTCACGACCCTACATACACCCTCCCATCCTCCTTACACACACACAGCCCCAACCATGACAGTACCTGTGTGTACAGTGCAGCCAGATCAGATCTGCCTTGACAGTCGGACACCCTTCCAGGTACCTGGCTAGGCCAGGCTCCCCAGCCGCTCCTGCATAGTCAAATCAGGCTTTGCTGGGCATAGTTGTGCCCTTCTACCTAAACAGCTCTGGTGACCGCACCTCGGTAACTCACAGGAAAAGAAGCAGGGTGGCCCAAAATGTCAGCATGTGGCAACAGGACACGGTCAGCAGCACTGCCACAGGGATAGTCATGCCCTGAAAGTTCCCTTCCCCTCAGTACGTGTTAAGCTCATGTGTTGCTTTATCTAGCTATCCCTCAAGAGCCAGGATACTGAAGATGCTGCTATGTGTCCATTTAACTTAGGCATAAGCTTACTACTTAAGCACAAATTAAGTCATTCAGAACACAAATAGCATCTGTCAGGAAGGGCATCATCAACAGGTAAAGGTGGTGATCTTCCTCTTTTACCAGTCCTGGTGAAAACACATCTGGTGCAGTTCTGGCTTCCCCAGTACAAGGAAAAAATGGACATAATGGAACATGTTCAGTGACACACTGAGCAGTTGGCTAAGGGCTTGAAACACTGGACATATGAGGAGAGGCTGAGAGAGGACAGGACAAGATGCAACTGGAAACGCCACGAAATTCATAAAAGTCCAGTTAAGCGTAAGAAGAAACATTTTTACTCTGAGGGTGGTCAAACACTAGAACAAGTTGTGCAGACAGGTTAGGAAGTCTCCCTCCTTGAAGATCCTTCAAACCTAAGTGGCCACAGTCATAGACACTCTAGTTGACCCTACGCTGAGGAAGCAAGGTTGGACTAGAGATGTGCAGAGGTCCCTTCCAACCTCAATGATTCTGCAAGTCCATGAAAAAGTATAGTTAGGTAAGTTTCTTAAAGGGTGTGTATGAATGGGAGACTAAGTGAAAGTTGGTTTTGTTGATTATGAGGGTTACACGTCACAGTTCAACAGTTATGGAAGTAACTACCTAGGTGAATGCTATGATATAAATCACAGAACAATTTTATAATGAACAGTTCTAGTTCTAATTATTAACATTTATTTGCATTGCTTGACATGTGGCCACTTTGCAGTTAGCAATGGGAGGACATTTAAAATAATGTTTATATGTAGATTGTTCAGTGAACTCATTTTGTCCCCCCTAAAAATCCTGTAATATTTCTTGCACAGTCCCACAATCCTTCCTCAAAAAAAACCCTCATAAACTTACTTTCCTATAGGAACCATTCTGATAAGAAAAATAAACCCCAATAATTACACACCGCCAAAGAATCTGGCTGAACCTTTTCAAGGTTATATTTCAGTGGTTCCTGTAATAGCTGCTCTGATTTACAATTCCTGGTCTGTATTACTGTCTCTGCTAACTTGTTTGTTAGGGTTTGTGTATTATGTGTGTAATTTATTGCTGCTCCTGTTTCTTGTCTTGTCTTTTTTTTTTTTTCAATGTTGAGTAGGCACTACTCAGAGAGCATTACAAGGAGCATTACAGAGGGATCTCTTTTTCTTTAGTTTCAAAACTTAAGTGATCAATTCCATTAAAAAAAAAAAGTATTTGGCCTTAATGTCTCATCACTAGGCTTCCTAGGGGAAACAGGAGATCAAAAATCCAGTCCATTGTTTAAACTACTGTTACCTTTTCTTTTGCAGCTATTTGCTGGTCACTTCCTTTATGAGAAAGGTTATTTCTGTGAATGGGGCTGAAAAAAATATGTTTAGAACACCTGAAAACTCTGAAGCTGATTCTATAGCAACTTAAAGATAACCTAACCACAGGCTACCACTGAAACATAAGCAGTCTCTAATCTCTTCAAGTCCTCCTTCAAACAGGATAGGATAAACAGTTACTACACCTGCCTTTTCAGGCATTTCTTTTGGTATGGTCTTCTGGTCCAAAACAAGATTGTAAATTAACAGCATATTCAAACAACCTTCCACTGAATAACTGTTCATGTGTATCCTCATTTCTGGCAAAATAAAGCATGAAGATGGAGTAGGATCTGCTCTAGATACCATTTAGCATTAAGAATTCCAAGCTGTTGCTAATTCTTTTCAAAGCATACACAAAACTCTCAGACAGTTGGAACATTTGTCTATTGCCACTCTATATCTCAGCATCCTTCAATTTGACACTCCACCTCATCCTCATTAATAGGTTTTTTTCTTATTTTTGTACTTTAATCGTGTGTGGCCAATCATGACCTTTCCCTTTTGACCTCATTTATCTCAGAAAGGTTTAACTTTTATTCTCTATGTCTGTAATAAGGCTTAGATCACTATTCATTTTCACTCTCATCTCTAATTACACATTTTAGCTACATGTTCTGTACCTACAGGGTCAGAATGCCCTGTGAGAATACAGATGGAGCTGCCTCAATAAAGTATATATACTTTACATATATATATATAAATGTGTGTGCATGTGTGTTTTATGTAGTCCTAACCCATATATTTGATGATATTCTTTTGTATATGTGGAGGGTATGGATTACCAACAGAAAAAGTTGCTTTTTGGCTCCCAGTATGAGATCAAAATCATAGTGGCCAAATGTGACAAGTTACTGACCTGGTCTTAAAAGAAAGAAACAGACACGGGCACAGATATACCTACAAACATCACACACACAACCCCCTGTTCCAGTTCACAACTGCACTCTCAGTGCTAGCCCAGATAACTCCCACAGCCCTGATCCACCTCTGTTTGCAGCAGAGAACTTTGCATGAAGCTCTGGAGAAACTGCAAGGAAAGCAGCTGCACACCGGACAAGCCAAGAAGGAAAAGGGAAGACTGGCTTTCAAAATGGGTCTCTCCAATCCCCTTTACTTCCAGACTCTGCTTTTGCATTCTGACCTCACTTCAGATGGCCCAGCAGCTGCCTGGGATTCAGCCCTGTACAAACACTATGTACCAGACTCCCTGTGGAAGTCTGAAAGCAAGTGACAGAAAAGCACCGAGCCCAAATCCTGCCGAGGTCTGCTGATGGTCATGACATGATGCTAGGACACAGCTACAGGCCACTGGAATAGCAGAGGAATCATTACTCTCTGAAGGCAAGTTAGTGATATCCCCACTCAGTGCCCATGATAAAATCCTCTCCTTCCTCCCTCATGACAGTGCAACATAGGCAAGCTCTCTACTGGCAAAAAGGCTTCTTGAACTGGGGAACTGTGCACTTGTCCCCACACCTGAACAGTTTCTGTTGAAGGAAGCCCTACAGATACCTGGAAATACAGGACAGGAAAAAAAAAAAAAATAAATAAAAAGGAAAATTTATTTATTAGTTTTCTCTGTGGCACAAGCCCTGTGTCTTTTTATCCACTTTGTAATGCTGTTTTGTTTCCTCTCTATTTGATCTCATGTAGGCTACCTAAAAAGACACTCGTGGAACCAATAAAGTAATTTAAGTCTGGAGCAGACCACAATATTTAGCTGGAAGCAAGTGACTGGGGATGAGCCAGATTTAGATTGTAAAGCCAAGACACAGTAAGACAGCTAGTCTGACACATCCTGCAACACTGGCCACATACCAAACACTCTGCACCAAACCCATCATTTTCACCATCAAAGAAGGACTATGATGGTGATGAAAAAACCCCACTGCATCTGCATTTAAATTGCTTTGTGGTTAATTATAATCCTATCCCTGGTAAGATTCACTTCCAACAGTTCACTGCCTTTCACAAAAATTAGCTCCCCCCACGGCCCCCACCTTTGATAAAGGGAAGTTGCATGATAAATGTGCACCCTGTTCTCAAGGAAGGCTCCTGGCATTTCCCACTTTCTGTGAAGGGCTGCTGCAGTAAGCTCAGTTTCTGGGCTGCAGAAGATGACTGAGCTTAAGTTCAAGACTCCCCTAGTATGTCAACTATGTAGCAGGTATTTCTGCTAATAAAAGCATTAGGTTAACATTACTGAGCATCTTCATGGCCTCTCCGGGCTCAATCCAACAGGCCCATGTCAAATTCCTCAGTCGTTTTTCAGGCAGTAGAAGCTTTGTCAATATAAAGAGGATAGTTTTTGTTGTGTTGATACAGGATAGAAAGATGCTGCTGGGGCTCTCAAGTTGCGTGTAAGGATGGCTGTAGAAAGCAAATGCACACGTCAGAGAGTCTTTAGCAAACGATGCAATGTACCAACTCGTCGCTGTAGGAAGGTAACAGAAGTTTTCTTCCTACATTTCAGGCCTCATTGTGACATGAGCCAAACACACGCTGCAATGGACGTGTAACAGGCGTGGTACATGGTGCTGAACACAAGCTTCTGGCAAATAAAGAGTAGAAGAACACTGCCAAAAGCAGCGAGGAGAATGAAACGGAGACAGCTGAGATGCAGTTTATTCGATAAGGACGTTGAAAGCCGGCGGTTGCAAGTGAAAGTGAAGGGAAAGCGCGTAGCACTTGGAGAAAGGTAGAACTGGCCTTGGTAAGCGACTGACAAACGAGAAACTGGTAACGAAACCTGGCAAGGAGCACCCAGACCAAGAGCCAGCCCCGAGGGCTGCTGGCAGCGCCTGGGCCGGCACAGCCACGTAGCTTACTCGGGCTGCCGGCAGCAAACGGCACGGGGCCTGGGCGGGGGCCCGGGCGGGGGCCCGGCCGCCACTCGCAGTCCGCTCCGGGCCCTCCCAGCCGCTCTCCCAGCAGCCCGACCCGCCAGCCCCTCCCCGGCCACCGCGACCGCCGCTCCTCCAGGGGGAGCTGCCGCGCCCGGGCCTCACGGAAGCCGCCGCGCGGTCCCAGCTTTCCCGGCGGCTCGCGCGCGCCTTCCCGCAGCGCCGCGCGGCAGGATGATCCACGAGCTGCTGCTGGCGCTGAGCGGGTACCCGGGGGCCGCCTTCACTTGGAGCAAGCGCGGCGGGCTGCAGGTACGGCCGGCCCGCGGTACGAGCCAGCCGCCCGGCCCCGCCCCCCGCCCTCACCGCCCTTTCCTCCCTCAGGTGTCTCAGGAGCTGCCGTTCCTGCACCCCAGCGAGACCAGCGTCCTGAACCGGCTCTGCCGCCTCGGCACCGACTACATCCGCTTCGCCGAGTTCGTGGAGCAGTACACGGGACACGTACAGCAGCAGGTGGGGCCCCGCCGCAGCCCCGCTGCCTTGCCTCGGCCTGTCCGGCCGCGCTGCCCGGGGCAGGGGTGCTGTGCAGGGCGCGAAGGCGCCTTCCCGGGCGGAGCTCCGGAGAGCCGCGCGGTGCGGGTGGGGGAGAGTGCGGGGCTGTGACGGGCAGAACAAACGGAAAACTTCCTCCCTGGGGGAGCGTTCTGTGGTGATTTCCCGTGGCTGCAGAGCAGCCGGGGGTTCTGAAGGGTGCGGGATGCGCATCCTCATGTGGCAGCGAGCCCTGGGCACGGTTTGTGAAGAGCTTTGAGGTCCAACAGCCCTGCATAAGTACAAAGAAGCACTGAAGTTAAAGCGCTTCCCAGCACTTGCAGATGTCTACAGAAGAGCTACAAGAAATTGTCCTTGTGACAAACTTCTGCTTTGTTTTGTGTTCCTGGGTACTTTGCCATGGGCTAAGGTACATCGCAGCATGTTTGGGCCACTGGCTGCTGGCGCTGCACAGAAACTCCAGTATCCCTTACACCTGCACTGGGGAGCTGATGCAGATTTCATTGTTTGGTTTCAGGATCATCATCCATGTCAGCAAAACCAGGGTGGGTTACATGGCATTTACTTGCGAGCCTTCTGCACAGGCCTGGATTCAGTGCTGCAGCCTTATCGACAGGCACTGCTTGACCTAGAACAAGAGGTAAAGGAGACACTTGAAACAAGTCTGTCTGCTGCTGACAGGTGGTGGGAAGCTGTCATTTATACAATCTATGTGATAAGTAGAAGTAGCTAAAGAGGAGACAAGGTATTTTCCTTTCTGGGTCAGGGATGTCTTTCAGATTATGCTGTGAAGTGACGTTGAAAATGACTCTTCATTCTAATAAATACTAACTCCCTTTCTACCTTCAATTCAGTAAGTGCCTCATCTGCCTCAGGGCTGTCTCAGATTATCATGACTTTTCAGTTGTAAAGGTTTTGATTAATCTTTGCTAGATTAGCAGTTGTCATACATTGGGTACTGTCACCATCCAGTGATTGTTATAGCTTAAAATGGGACACAGCCCAAAAACTGTGGAGGGGGGAAAGCTGTGGGAACTAAAGTTTTGGTATGTAGAGCCATTGTTTTTCCTTTGTCCACAGCTTATTTTAATTTTCATTAATTGCTTTGTTGATCTTACAGTTTCTGGCTGACCCACATCTTTCCATCTCACATGTTAATTACTCCTTAGACCAGGTATGTCCTGTTAATAAAGACAAGAGTGCTCTTTGGTTACTCTTATCAATTTTTGAGACTAATAAGAAAGTGGATGGTGTAAGGGTTAGTCTGTCATGTTGTTCCATTTCTTTTTGATACCTTTGCATTTGAAGTCCCTTAATCACGTTCAGAGGATCACTTGCATTTTGATGCAAAGCTTGGGTCCTCCACCTTGACCCTCGTGTATTCCTCACTGCCTGTGTTTAGCCTGCACTCTGGCTGGAACATGGTAACTTCATGCATCTTGGTCTAGTGGAGGGAGGGCATTATTCCTAGAGATTTTTGAGTCTTGTTTCTAATTTGTGGGAAAAGCATTAAATTATTGCAGTCACCTGCTGTCCACACTGAAGTATATAGCTTCTCTCTAAATGTGTAGAGCCTAATTCAGTATTTTACTCCTGGTTCTTCAGTTTCAGTTACTCTTCCCCTCTGTGATGGTCATGGTGGAGCAGATCAAGACTCAGAAGGTACAGTAAAAATGTAGCCAGTTTATCTTAAAAAGTTTCTTCTTCAGCTGATAAAATTCTTTCTGCCCCCAGTCAATGAGTGTGGTTTCAGTAATGGGTGCACTGTTCCTAATGCCTCTGCAGGTACTGGTTTGCCAGTTCATTTACGCTGTATTTGCCATTTCCCTTTCCAGTACAATCTTTGATGACTTGCATTTGATAATAACAATACATTTCACAGTACAAGATGCTGCTGTTTGGAATTTCTTCTTTTCTGAGTCTGTTTTCTCCCACTGTTAGCTAAAAAAAAAAAGGCAGAAGCTAACCTTTGTACAGTTTTTGAGAAGCTTGAGTGTAGGGCCACATATAGAAGGTCTCTGTCTTCGCTGCTGGAATATGTTAACATCTTTCTTTCTGTAAGACTTGTGCAGCTGGATAGGGCATTTTCTCATTAGTCAAAAGTGTAGTGTTTAAATGTCTGAAAAGGTGAGTATGTATCCAAACAGCAGAGCTAAACTAACCATGTTTTCTTTCTGCAGATTCATGGATGTCAGATATTGGAGACAGTGCACAAGCATAGCTGTGGGGGGTTACCTCCTGTTCGCAGTGCTCTTGAAAAGTATGTAGATACAGCAAAGCTATTATTTCATTCTTCTGTAGTAACTGGAGTTAGTGTCAAAGTGTTCATCTTGTGAAAGGAGTATGTGTGAAACAGGTTTGCAGGATATAGAAGTAGAAGTAACATGCAAGGAAAACCATCACAGTTCCCATTATTTATCTAAAGCAGGTTTGTGACAGGAATTATGGTTTTCTCCATACTTTGGGCTGAGAAAAGTTCAGACTCTCTATGCTCCTTTCTTCTTCTGAGGTCTGCATGAACTGTTTTGCATATGGTAGACCCATTAAGTGTTTTTTGATCCTTCAAAAGGATAACTCTGATTGGGTGAGTTGCTAGGTTTGTGTGTCCTTGGGGATAAAGTTTTACTACTAAAAGATAATCTGTGTTCATGATTAAATGGTAATTTAGTAGAAAAAGCAGGACTGGGAAAGCACTGAAAGCTTACTTACACTTCTAGATACGAGCAGTGGAGAAGCCACATATTCAAAGGATATCTTAGTTTAGTTTTGCAAGTGACTGGTCCACCTTTCTCTGTTTAAAATAACTAACTAAATTCCACATTAGCCATTTAGCACTTGCTGTGTTGCCTGGTTGACTGAACTTGCCAGGATGATGTGCAGTGAGGTTTTGATTACTGTTTACAAAGCCCCACATTCTGCTTCTCTTGACCTCAGGATTCTGGCTGTGTGTCATGGAGTCATGTACAAGCAGCTCTCTGCCTGGATGCTGCATGGATTGTTACTAGACCAACATGAAGAGTTCTTTATCAAACAGGGCCCCTCTTCTGGGAATGTCCCCAGCCAACCTGAGGAAGATGATGATGACCTGGGAATTGGGGGACTTACAGGAAAACAGCTACGAGAACTGCAGGACCTGGTAAGACTGTAAGTCATAGCTTGTCATCCTCTGGTCCTTAGGGAAGGAAAGAAGAAATGTTGGAGTAATTGGAACTGCTGTATCTGGGCTGCTCTTGACTCTCACCTGGTTCCTTACGGTCAACACTGTGATCTGCTCAACACTGGCATTGGTGGTAGTGTGAAAGGCTGTGGGGAGCTTGGGCACTGACTTTATTTGCACTCTGAAGGAAAATCTTGCCTCTGTACTTGGACCTTTTTATTTCTACATTCAGAAGAAAGTTAATAACTTACTGCACTGTTGTAAACACCTTTCTCAGGAGCTGAGAAAATGGCTCAATTTATGCTAGCAGACCTATAGATCTCTAACCTGCTTGCTCACTAGTGGAGGTGCTTATGCTTTGCCTGTACCCCAAGTCTTCAGGTGTGTTAAAACATAGAGGAATGGGGGTAAGGGAGGATTTTTTTGCAATGCTAATTAACATTACAGCTGCAAAGAAACTAAAGTAATGCAGTTGCAACAAAAATTCCCTTTGCTGATGTATCATTTACACTTGAAAAAGCCAATTTGCTGCTATTCCACAAAGGTTTAGGATCTTTTCATGCTCTGTTCCCTCTCTGATGAAAACAACATCTTCTCTAGGGAGATCTGCTACCATACCAGAAGTATAAAAAGTTTGCAGACTTACTTTAACGATGCAGATGAGGTTTGCTGCCTTTTTGCTTCATTCCAGTGTACTTAGATTTGCCTTCTTGCACACACAACCTCCCTTTTTACACTGTTTGTGTCTCGTTTTCTCACTTTTTTTTTTTGCTTGGTTTCTTTTTTGTCCCTGACAGCGCTTGATTGAGGAGGAGAACATGTTAGCTCCCTCTCTGAAACAGTTTTCTCTACGAGTAGAAATGCTGCCTTCTTACATCCCTGTGCGGGTTGCTGAGAAAATCCTCTTTGTGGGAGAATCTGTACAGATGTTTGAGAATCAAAATGTGAACCTGACCAGAAAAGGTAAGGAACATCTTTCTTGCTGCCTTTGCCCAGTTTTGTGTGACTGACTACCAAAATGCCGTATTAACAAATTCCTCAGTAGTCACTTAGTATTGGCTGATACTCTTCAGAACACGTGGATGCTTGTGCCAGGACAGAGCAGTGTTCCCAGTCTCCTGCTTCTCATTGATTCCAAGGCAGTGATACACCAGAACCTTGCCACACTGTCCTGGTTCTGGCCAGGCCAGAGCCAACTGCCCCAAGCAGCCAGCACAGACGCACTGAGTTAAGCTGGGCTGTTTCCACACCACCTGACATCATTTCCCCATAAAAGGGGCTGGTTGGCAAGGTGACTGGGTGCAGCTCCAGGACAACAGTCCTTGTCCCAGTGCCCAACTCGGGGCTTGAACTCAGGGTTTAGGATTAGGCCGCCCCAGCCCTTCCAGCCCTGACACAACTCAAGAACAGGATGAGTAAATAATAACATTTTCCAAATGTAGTCTCCAAGTTTCCAGCAACGAGTCACCATGGGATTTGCATAAATAAAGTGATTGCAAAGGTCATGTTTTCAGTTTGCACGTGTCTGTCAAAGGTGCAGACAAGACACAAGGGCACATCCTACTGTGAATGTGTATGTTGCTGCACAGTGTCTTAGGATTAAAATGCACTCACAAACATAAGAAATTCATTACAGGGTGGTCCCAAAAATTGCTGTGGAAGATGAATAAGATGGAGCATTTAAGAGAGCAAGAAAGGGACAATTCCAGGTTCTATCTGAGAGCCTGCTAAGTTTACATTGGAGATAGTTTTGGAAATGCATTCCTACACCAAATGGGGAGGACTTCTGTGTAAGCTCTAGAGCCTGTCTGTAGAAAAGTATTCAAATGACTCAAGTGACACTGCAGAGAAGAAAGGAACAGTTAAATTGGACTGTTTTCTTCCCTTAGGAGGAACGAGGTGAAAAGAAAGAGGTCTTCCAGCTTAGTTGGTTAAGAATAAATAAATTCCCAAGCTCAAGCAGTAGAGTAAATCTGAAACAGGCAAGGGTAGGTAGGGAACCAAACCAACAGGTTAATGTGTCAGAAAAGTTGTGGATTCAAAGATCAAGCTTAGTCCTAGGAAAAGGGCTGTTGGTGGTAATCATTTACATAGAAAATATATTGGGTTTTTACTGATGTCCCAGCCCTGCCAGGTCAAGTGTCTATACTGCAACTGTACTTGCAATAGTCATCTTGTTCTTTGGTATTTGTACCTTGAGGCCTCCTCAACTTCACATTCCTCACCAGACCTGAGATCACAGAATCATCGGGTTGGAAAAGACCTTTGAGATGATCAAGCCCAACTGTACCTGTCCTCTGATAAACCATATCCCTAAGCCTGGACCGTCCTTCTGCCCCACTCTGCTGGAAGGGGTCTGCAATTCTCCAAATTGTATTCCCTTTTTTGTAGTCCAAAACACTTTTCTCTTTGCAGGTTCCATCCTAAAAAACCAGGAGGACACGTTTGCAGCAGAGCTGCATCGCCTCAAGCAGCAACCGCTCTTCAGTTTGGTGGACTTCGAGTCGGTGGTCGACTGGATACGGAGCACCGTTGCTGAGGTGAGGATCCTAGGAAAGGTGACTGTGATACAGGCTGAGGAGCCTTTCAGCTTTCTGTTGCTGGGAGTACAAGGGGGCTCTTCAGAACCAGGGATTGAACAAGGGTATGAATGCTGCAGATAGCTTTTTTTTGGGCAGGGGGTTGCTCAGAGCTTCGTGTTACCCCAACTTCCAATGATAAAATGACATTAACAAATACTATTCACTTTTCAGGGGGGAAAGAAGGGATATTTAATTTTTTGATTTTTTAATTTCACTTGCAGTGACTTCACAACTTTTCATCACACTTTCAGCAAAATAGATGGTGTCTCACTGGACAAATCCTTTGCTTTGGCAACTTTTAGTATTTTTTTCAGTTGAGGTTGGGGAGGGGAACAAACCTGAGGAGAAAGGGAGGTTAAAGAATTGAGAAGCAAGCTAAGGTGGAACTCATTTCCTAAGAATTTGCTTATTTTTTTTTTTGTCATGAGTCTTCCTGTTTCTTGGGCAGAGTTTCTTGCTGGTGTATTAGAATAGTGTTCTACACAGTAGCACGAGCTGCCTACATTCAGGATTCTTTGTGTGTTCTCCTGTGCTTTATATAGCATTTTATGGAGGTGCTTTTTTTGGTTGCATCACGAGTGTTCTGAGACAGCTACTGTTCTCACTGAACGTGTTTAGACAAACCTGAGGGAAGTTTTTCTTTTTGTTATTTTTCCTCACTAGCATCTTTGGAAACTGATGGTGGAGGAATCAGATTTACTAGGACAACTGAAGGTAAATATAACTGCTCGTTTTTGCTAGAGCAGCTTAATTTATTCTTTCAGTCTTTCTGTCTTTTTATGATTCTTTCTCATTAAATACTTTACTGTCTTAGATTCTCCACTTTCTCCTTTTAGGTAAAGCTGTTTTCATTTTCCAGGTCTCAAGAGTGAGCACAGAGTGATAGAACTTGGTCAGAGACAGAGTTAGAGGGGTATGTGTATGTGGTTTTGTGCTTTTCATCTTGAAGCAAAGGCAGCGTAGACTTTCTGGTCACTGGATGAAATTCACAACTCTCCAGCTGTGTTTTGAAACAGCAGAAGTTGTCCAAGCAGTAATAAAAATGGATGCTGTCAGCTAGGATGGTTAAAATTGCTCAGTTTTTGATATGCTTATATACAAAATACTTATCTCCACAGATTATAAAAGACTTTTACCTTTTGGGAAGAGGTGAACTGTTTCAGGCCTTCATTGACACTGCACAGCACATGTTAAAAACACCACCTACAGCTGTAACTGAACATGGTGAGTGCTGCTTGTTCACTTGCCAAACTGCCCTCCCTGTCATGTAGCAGGAAAGGCTCAGCCACATCCAGCACAGCAGAACTCTACCTTATCCTCTAGATGTTGTTAGTTTTGAAAGAACAGCACTTGTGAATTAGAATGTCTCACAGAGTGGGTGAAAATAGTATCTTGGAAACTTTCAGGTGACAGGTTTCTCTCCATATTTGAGGCTGGTATTAAATGAAAATAGTGGAAATAGTGTGTCAGTGTTGTCTTTATGGCTGAGCATAAATAATCATGGGTGCAAAATTAACAAGCAGTGATGCATCTGGTGCTGATATCTGCTCTCTCCTTGTCAGATGTCAATGTTGCATTTCAGCAGTCTGCCCATAAGGTACTCTTGGATGACGACAACCTTCTTCCTCTGCTTCACTTAACCATTGAGTATCATGGAAAAGAACATAAAGGTATACCTACTTGTGTGTTAAGAGGGGCAATGATGACCTTGTTTTCAAGTCCTATTACTTACCCTTCTCAGAAGGTAAAGAAATATTAAGTTGATTCCTTTTTCAGGTCTAATGTGATGACCTAGCCTGCTTTGGCTCTTCTTAGTCTGTTCTCTCCCTTTTTTAATTCCTTTCCATGGTTGTCTTGTCTGAGAAGATGATTTAATTTGGCACCTCGTTCGTTTTCAGATACTTCTCAGGCTCGTGAAGGGCCTTCCCGGGAGCTATCTCCACGTGAAGCCCCCACATCTGGATGGGCAGCTCTGGGCCTTTCTTACAAAGTTCAGTGGCCACTGCACATTCTCTTTACTCCTGCTGTTCTGGAGAAGTAAGTACTAGGTATGGTCTTTCTATGTTCATCTATAGGTTCCTTGATCACAGGCACTTTCTAATGTGTTGGGGTTTTTTTCCTTCTGGGGAGAGAAAGGTAGAAATACTTAATCTTGCTCCTTAAACCTTAGAATGACTCCTTCCACTTACTTATATTGAGAGTACTGGTAATGAAAGTAAGATCTGCAGAGATGATTGGGGGCTGGAACACGTCTCCTAGGAAGGCTGAGAGAGGTGGGCTTGTTCAGCCTGGGGAAGAGAAGGCTCCAGGGAGACCTTAGAGTAGCCTTTCTGTACCCAGAGGGGCTACAGGAAAGATGGAGAGGGACTCTTTTATCAGGGAGTGCAGTGATAGCACATGGGGTAATGGGTTTAAGCTGAAGGAAGTTAGATTTAGATTAATGAGAGAAAAAATTACTCCTATGAGGGTGATGAGGCACTGGAACAGGTTGTCCAGAGAAGTTGTGGATGCCCCCTCCCTGGAAGTCTTTGAGGCCAAGCTGGATGGGGCTCTGGGCACCCTGGTCTAGTGGAGGGTTTTGGGATGGCTCTGAGCTGTATGGCCTGAGTTGTGTGGTTTGGTGAGAAACTGCATTGTGTGTCACCAGTTCTCTATATTTTGCTATAAAGCCCTATTGTGTATATATTGTTTCTCTGCTGTCCCAGTAAACTATCCTTATCACAGCCCTCACGGTTTGCTTTTGGTTTTCTTCCCCCACGCACCTGGAGAAGAGCAGCTGTGTGGTGCTCAGCTGCTGGCTGGGACCCAACCACAACAGTGACCTTCAAGGTCCCTTCCAACCCAAACCACTGTATGACTCTGTTTGCTCTGTTTTTACCTACAGGGCTACTTTGACCAAACACTGTCAGCTCTTCCCTTCTTACATGAGATTAACCTTGTAACTTTTAGGTCAGTAACCAGTTCAAGCAGAAATCTGTTATCCTGAGATGCTCCCCCCAACTTCTGGTTCCTTTTCCAGTCTTGTGTTGTTGTGTTCTCCAGAACCTGCACCCAGGGAGGGCTTTGACCTTAAATGATTTTGTATTTTTTGACACTAGGTACAATGTTGTGTTCAAATACCTGCTGAGCGTGCGACGAGTCCAGGCTGAGCTACAGCACTGCTGGGCTCTCCAGATGCAGCGCAAACACCTGAAATCTAACAGAACTGATGCCATCAAGTGGCGTCTCAGGGATCACATGGCTTTTCTTGTGGACAACCTTCAGTATTATCTGCAGGTCAGGATTACAGAGAAAGGTAAACTCTTACCAGTTAATCAAGAACTGGCAGAAATTATTGGAGAGGAACACTGAAGTCCTGTCTTCCAGGGTTCAGATTCTTTGTACTGTAAGGAATTTGGGATTTCCTCTGGAACAAGTCTAGAACTTTCTCTGAGTTCCCAGACTTGGTGCTACAATTACAAAGTTTTTGGACCTGTGAATCAGTGAGTGCTACTGGAAATGCAGTTTTGCCTCTGTAGTGCTATCAGGTGTTTGTGAGAAGCAGCATTAAAATATCATCCTGGCTTCTTCCCTTGCCCCTTTAAGTGAACTCTAGTTTGTGACAAGTTGGTTTGGGGTTTGTTTGTTTGTCTTTGTTTGGATTTAAGAATTGAAATAAGCCATATTCTGACCATTTCAAGTAAAAAGAGACTTTTCAAGTGTAAACACCATCTACTAGTAGGCTGATTTTGTGAGCATTACAGGCCCTCCTGTTAACAGCCATAACAGCTGAACTGAGGGACTCTGGCTTTCCAGATTCTCAAGAGATCTGGCTGATCTTTTGCATCGTAGCCTTTACTCTGAGATTCCAGGTAGTATTTCCCAGTGTAAATTTCAGAGATAACTATAACCAAACATCTTTGTTTATACACTAGCTACATTTTCAGTGGTTGGTTTTAGAGAAAGTGTCCATTTCCCTTTCTGAGATAAAACTTAAGCATCAAAAATCGTTCCCCCCAGCTATGTACTACTGTTGTGTATGATCCCCCCCATTCAGGAAGCAGAGATGATGTACTCCTTCAGCCTCTAAGGCTAGAGTAGCAATAAGGAAAATAAGTTTCTTACACACAACTTCTGGCTGGTCTGAAGTACTCCCATTCCTCAAGATACTAACGAGATGTCTTTACATACCCCTCAGGTGGATGTGCTGGAGTCTCAGTTCTCTCAGCTTCTGCAACAGATCAATGCCACGCGAGACTTTGAGAGTATACGTTTGGCTCATGATCATTTCCTAAGTAACCTGTTGGCTCAGTCTTTCATTCTCCTAAAACCTGTAAGTAGGTAGTTTTCATCTTTTTCTAAAATTCTCCAGTGCCCTAAGAAAGGCATCTTGTGAACAGATATGACAAACTATCTCTTTTAAAACAGATCAGTGATAATCTCCTCCAGAGCACAGACTGCCATTCTAGGGAGAATGGTAGCAGGTATAAACCAGAACAGATAATTTAAATAAGATCAGTTAAATTTACAGTTGGGGAGTGTGGATGCTGCATTCCTGGCTATTTTAAATCAAGATTATTCCAGTATTCAGTTGGGCAACAAAATTTCAGTTACTAAGGCTTATTTTTTAAGTGTTATTAAAGAAGCACTAATTAACATAGTGCTGGGAACTGTATTCATGAGAGACTCATTCTGAAACGCATTAGATTAGGAACAAGTCCCTCTCTCATACTTTAGAGAATAAAAATAGGTGAGGCCTTCCTGAGTGGACTTTAAGGGTCTATTTTATTGTTACATAAAAAAATAGGTGACAGTGGTGCCAGTATTTCTATAAAATATGTAGCCTTACTCCCAGAGGTTAGTGTCAATGAAACAGTGATACCTCAAGGCTTTGAACCACAGCTCTTACTGTTCTTCATCCTTCCTTCTCAATCCTGAAGGCACAGTGATGCCCCCGTTTGAAGAGGGAAGTCAGTGGTACCTTCTGTGCCTCTGGATGGATCATGCCAATCTCTGTTTTCCCAGTAATGTCTGCAAAGGCTGGGGTGGGGATAGAAAAACAGCATAACATTGCAGTTTCTGTAGGAAACCTTACAAAAATGCAACAAGAGGTTCAACATCTCCCTCACTGATTGAAAAACGTTATCAGCAACACCTTGATTGTGAATGCTGCAAACTTGAGATACTAAGAACAACTTTCTCTGGGTGTGAACTCTGTGTATATCTTGTACTTTATTCTATGCAGGTTTTCCACTGCTTAAATGAAATTCTGGATCTTTGTCATAGTTTCTGTTCTCTGGTCAGTCAGAACCTGGGCCCATTAGATGAACGGGGAGCTGCGCAACTCAGCATTTTGGTGAAGGTGAATCTGTGTTTGTGTGGATCTGCTCTTCTCTCTTGCAAACATGTGCCTAAGCAGTCACCCTGGCTTTAACAGCTGCACAACAGGAGTGAACTTAAGCTGAGACTTTCTGTGTGAGTGCTTGCAGTGATTCTAATTAATCAGAGTTTGCAAGTCAAAAATTCTGTGTGCAGAGAGGAGGAATGGGGGCAGATATGCAGAGATTCCTATTGGAAGTGAAAGGAGGTGGATATCAGCCTGTGCCTCTACTCCTCCTTTTGGATACCTAATAATTCTTGCTGCTGACAACTTATTTATACTGGACCATAAGCCTCACTTCTCTTGCAGATTCTTTAGGCTGTTAAAGTTGATTGTTTAGGCAGAAACAGAGGTGAAAGCCTTTCTGCTTTGCCTTTCTTCCTTTGTTCCCTTCCTTCCTGTCATGCACAGAACTGACCAACTTCTGATTTGCAGGGATTCAGTCGTCAGTCATCACTTCTCTTCAAGATTCTCTCTAGTGTTCGCAACCACCAGATAAACTCTGACTTGGCTCAGCTGCTGTTACGCTTGGACTATAACAAATACTACACCCAGGCTGGAGGAACCTTGGGCAGGTAGGAATATCTTCAGGGTTGCTTGTAGCGTTATATAACCTGAGGTGCTTGAAGCATAAAGTTACCTAAAAGATAAGTATTTTTATTATGTAAGCCAAAATAATTAGAGGCAAAGTGTTGCTAGTGCTGTAACAGGAAAGTAACTAACGAGCATGAGTTGCCTTCTCTCCTCCAAGTCTGTTTTAGTGTGAAGTGAAACCAGTTGCTAGTTCATGTGAGCTGAAAAATGCTGATGTGGGTCAATAAAGGCAGTTCCTGTCAACACATAGTTAACAGTGTACCCTTCTCTTGCAGTTTTGGGGTTTAAGAACCAAGACCTTCTCTTCATGCTGTGACCCGTGGAACCAGGGGAGAGTGGTGGTCTCAGGAGTTTGCACTCAACTGAATTTGGCTGTTGCCTGGTGAACTGCTGTTTCAGAAGGAAGGGGCAGGAAGTGCTGCTGATGTGAGGCTGCCTAGTGACTGCAGAAAGATGCTCCATTTTCTTCTGACCCAGTGAAGCATGCTTCCTGCAGCCCCGTGTGTATCTATAAATGCTTCTGGGGAGGCAGCCTGCCCCTCTTCAGAAACTGAAAAAGCAACAAGAACTACAGTGTCCTGACTCTTTGGCTGGACTATGATCCTTGCAAGTTGGAGTACGGAGGAGGTAGTCTACGTTCTTGCATATGAATGTAGTTTCGGCTGTGTTCAGGATTTCCACTTGTGCAGTGAACTGCTTTACTGTGCAGAGTGTCAGCTAATCAAATACGTATCTCCAGGGAAATGAAACAACTGCAAGAGCCGTTTGAGGTGAAGCAGGAGGGAGGAAGGAATGGATTTTAAGAATCTCATATACTGGGCACTGTTCTAGCGTGTTTGTATAGGTAAAAGAGCCACTAGTGATGTCACATGCTCTCTCAATAAAGCTTCATACATTTTGTGTGCTGAAGTTATGCACGTTAAGACAGGTAGAAGCTTTGCCCTAGTGCAAGTGTAAAGCTTCCTCTGCTGGTAGAGAAGTGTGCTACAGCTAAACCTCAGAAGACACTTAAGTAGGATGCCAGCTCTAAATGTACTGTTTTCATTCAAGACTATTTAGAATGGTAGAAATAACTATTCTCTTGAACCAAAATAAAAACCATCTTGTCATGCAATTATGTACTAGGTTGTCAGTGTCTGCACCCAAATGGTGGCACAGCATCATACTGCAACCTGAGGCTGCCTACCCTGGGGATAACATGTTTATCTTGCCTTAGTCCATTTGAATGAGTGGCAGGAGAGAGCCCTCTGCGTCCATGACTAGTGTGCAGCATCAGGTTTTCCTGTTTGAACACAAATGCTGTCAGGCAACCAGCTTTCCCCTTCACAGGGTGGTATGCTCACACTAGCTGAAGCTTTGCTTCTCAAGACATGGCAGGGGATGCTGAGGGATGAAGGAATCCTGTCTTCTCACTCAGAAAGACACAGTGACATCAGACATCAAGTCTAAGGCCTGGCAGCTTCAATGCACTACACAGTGTTCACAGTTCAGTTCAGTGTGCAGATAAAAGTGCCTGGCTGTGAATGCAGGAGCTCAAGAGCAGATGATTTACCCATTACCATTTATACAAAGATACACAGCACTTGGATGCTCTTTGCACCTCCCAGTAGTTCAGTTTGTTCAGTCTGAAGAGAACCCAGAATCTTGGCCTAAGTCCTTGTGTCTCCCTCTCCACTGAGGGAGTGCAGACAGGCAGACTGAGACAGGTCAATACCCATATAGTCACAACAGGGAGGAAAAACAACCCACCAGCCAGAACCAAATGGCACTTTGTCTTCGAAATTCTTACCAGTCGCATCAGCAACTTCTAGATGAAATTAATAGTAGATAACAACAGCAAGCTGGAGGAGTACACAACATGCTCAAGTGCTACTGCTGCTGCCCTGAACTTGGTCCTGGGGTATTCACTTCTGGAAATACAGGCTACTGCTCCAGAACACTTTTCCCTTCCTTTATTATTGACTCCATGTTGATGTCAGCCTTTACTGAAATAGAAATTAGTGCTATTCAGCTCAGAGAAATCTTTAAGTTCTCTGCCTTCCTTCTTCGGAGGGATGGCCTTGGGCTAAGTGAGGAGTCCCAGCAGCTACCACAAGAGATTGAACATTTATTTCATCATAAAAGTCCAGCAGATAAAACTATATACAGTAATCCATGCACACTGTCCAATTACACAAACATTTAAAACCTGATTAAAACACAGTCTGAACAATAGTGGGACAGCAGGACAAAGTTTCAGTGAGGGACATAGTCATGTTTGTATTTCGGATGCTGCTTGTAGCCTACTCTTTCCCCAGCAATAAGGCTCTGGATCACCCACTCCTGTGAGACAACAGGCAGCCGTAAAGCTTCTGCGCACTTCAAGATACCGGCTGGGCAGGAGCAATCAGTCACCACCACATCATAAACACCCAAAGGAATATCTGCACAGGAAGAAAGACAGGCAGCTGTCAGTTTGAAAAACGAAAAAGCACCTTCCTTCTCTGCAGCAGAAGATTGGTGTGTTTTACCACTATGAATCTCTCTTCCATGTCCTCTCATTACTAGCCAGTGAATTCTCTTTGTAATGCTCTACAACAATACTGTGCCTTGCAAGTAGCTGAGACAGAAATGAACAGAAAAACAGTACCCAACAGGCACAACTAGATAGCCCCAAGTCCTGACCTCAGGCTGTGAGTCCTAGGGCCTTTGTCTTTTGTCCAGTATGGAGAGGGAGTTGAGAAGGAGGAAGCTGCACAATTTTAGTGGCCTACACAAGGAGCAACTCCTGCCTATTTCCCCTTTTCAACACAGGCTGGAACCTTTCCTCTGAATTTCTGCAACATCTCCTCTGGAAGGTGGGTCTTACAGGTGTAATCTTCTAGATTTGCATTTGAGGAGAGAGCTAATGTCTGCACTTCGCCTTCCTTTATGCTTACAGACCACGTCAGGAGCCATCCTAAATAGTTTTAAACCATACTAGAGAGATCACAGTGGCACTGGATTCCCACTGGGCCTGGGAAACTGGCCAAGTCGTACCTTTGTTGTGAGCATTTGAGTAATGCTGTTTAACAGACGCTGCTCCCCCAGTCATGAGGATTTCAGACCACAAATCCAGGAAGTTCTGCTGCTGGTCTGATACCAGGAGAACCTTGAGGTTATGAAAGGGGTTTTGTCGTGGGTGCCTGTAGAGTAAAGAAGAGAGACAGACTGCTAAGAACATACAATAGTCTCAGATTTTGAGGACTGTTACCTACTTCTAGTCACCTTATTTGCTTCCACATTGGTTCTCTGAATATCTTGCATACAACAACCTGCTCTCTTACCAGCCCTCCTGAAGTACTTGGAACAGTTACTGTCTGCTTATAGTTAGTAAAACAGAGCCAGACAACGTGTACAGCAGCTTAAATCCAAAATTAGGCTAAACTACTCCTTAATCCTGAACCACCTTTTCTGTGCATATCCAGAATGTCTCTGCTTTGATAGGGCTGAGCAAGCATCAGTCTCCTGGCCAAAAGCCCACACAGGTTTTCAAACTGCTTTTGCCTGACCCTCACCTTGCCTGAGGAGTCTGACCTGACAATTGTTCTCTTGGAACAGATCTACTGGATTAGACTCCATAGAAAATCAGAAGCTGGCTTCAAAACGTACCAAAGGAAAAGGAAACTGTAGTAGTATTGCTCTCCTTTATCCACTGATGAGCAATTAGAGAAGTCAGCCAAGTGTGTGGGAAGCCTTGCCTGAATTCCATCTTCCTCATGAGGAGACTGACATCTTTTACTTCCCAGAAGACTTTTTTGTGTATATGGCACCCAAATGTACCTTGGCATTAGAGGTCACTGTAAATCCAAGGAAAGAGATGGAAGTGCTGTTCCTAAATGGAAGGGAAAGCATGGGGAGCAGTACCAGGGACACCTTCAGTACCTGTGGGATTCAAGAGCTTCCCAACAATTCTCTGATTAAATCCTCAGGCTGTGGACTCAGATCATGGTTATTTATCACTTACCACTCCAGCAGTTTTTGCTCCTGGAGGCTATAACCAGCTGGCAAAAGGTAATTCCGGTAATTCTGAAGCTGGTTAGCATGACAGCTGTCATGGACCCAGATATGAGACACACAAGGGATCCCTCTGGCAAGGCACAGCAAGTACTTCCGAGTCTGGCAATGCTGATCCGCGATCAGAAGACACTGATACGCTGCGTTACACTGCAGGGGAGAGACACACACACATGAACAGGGGATGATGCTTGCAAAAACACCCAGAAGTTACTCTGCTGCTAAACACTTTAAAGAAGAAAACAACTGAAGCCCTGATTTTCACAACCATATTATGTGAAAGGTGAATTAGATAAACAGAGTTTTGAATCAAGAGTACTTACAACAACCACCTATTCCAACCTCTGCAGCTCACAGGCACAAACTCTGCCTAGCAGTTTGTGTGCCATAACGACCTCTTCTGTTCAGCCAAAGTTTCATCTTTTAGTTTGAGACTCACTAAGTCACTAGAGAAGACTCTGCATCCTCAAGCAAGATCCTCCCAGAACAATTTACACTCTCTATTGAAAATCCAAATTTAAGTGACACTAAGTGAAATTAGTTCTCCAAGTAGATCTGATAAACAAGAGTGAAGAGCTCTACCTCAAAGTGGTCAGAGGCACAGAGCTGAGAGACCACATCTGGAGTGCTGCAGCCATTCCCACATTCCACAGTACAACAAAACCACAAGACATTCTGGAGCAGGCCCAGCCAAAGGCCACTAAGATATCTAGATACTGGAGCATCTGAGATTTTTAAAAACAAACCCAACAAAACAAAACCTGAGAGAGATGTCTGTTTAAGCTCAAGAAGGGAACGCCTGGGTAGTCTCATCAATACATATTCATGACTCTTGGTGTTATCCACTAAAAGGACAAGAAGCAACAACTAGAAATTTAAATACAGGAATTTCTTTTTTAAGAAATTGGGAGTGGTCAAACACAGCATAAAGTTGCCTAAAGAGGCTGTGAAGTCTCCATCCTTAAAGATATTCAAAACCCAACTGGGCAAGAACATAAACAATCCACTCTATTTTATCCTGCTTTCAGCAGGGGGGTTGGACAAGATGAGCTACAGAAATTCCTTACAGTTTGTACTATTCTGTGACTATGCTTCTGGATTAGTAAGCAAGCCCTTACCTGGGTTTCATTGAAGTCTTCAAGGATATAGCCAGCTCCTGCTCGCAGCTGCTGCGCGATGTAATGTTTGTCATATGGAGTCATCTCTAAAAATTCTACAGCAGAAACAGAAAGTTCCATTTTTAGCTACATCTGCTTACAGTCATGTGCTCCTTGCTGTACAGAGCCCTCATCCACTCCAGTAAAGGATGCCAGCCTTTCTCCCAACAATATCTAAAGAAAACCCTTGGAAGAGTCAAAAAAGAAAACAAAAAGGAAGGGGGTGTGTGTAGCAGAAGGAGAAGCACAGCACTGGCCAAGCTGGTCAGTTTGAGCACCTTTTCACTTATTTCACTGCATGAAACATGACCCTAGGAAAGGGAAACTGGAGCAACACACTCACACGTTCAAGTCCTGTTTTTCCTAGCACTATGTCTTACCTCTTGAAACCTTCTTTTTTATATTATACTATTCTGAGACTGCTGATCTCACTAATTTTCCCACCTTTCTTAACCTGCTGAACAGCCCTATGATCACCATTGATGCTTGCCACATTTCAGGTTACAAATTCTCCTTAGACACTTAGGTGCTTTCTGGAAAGGATTGAAGAGCAACAGGGTAAAACAAGCATTCACAAATGCCTGATCAGGCAGCACCCCATGTTTATCCTACAGCCATAGCACTCCACTTGGAAATGCAGGGGGTAAGATCTGCCTCACCTTCTTCCTCCTCGCTACTTCCTGTGGGACCATCTGATGGCTTCTGGTGATTGATAGATTTGTCACTGGGTGTTGCCATGGTGAGCAGAAAGGCATAGCCCAAGAAGAGGGTCTTATTGTAGGGCAAGGGACTGTGATGGTCCTCCAGTACTGGGGGATCTACAGCATCTACACCTTCACAGACGCTTGCAAACTCCCCGGCTCTCACAGCCCCTGCAGAGAGACAGAAGGACCATGAGTCTCAAAAGTCATGTTCAGCACATAGACCCTGAGCAAGATCTGGGATATGTTCAACTTCAGTTGTTCTACTGAGAGAGACAGGAGGAGGCAGGACAGGGTTAGGACTACAGTAAGATAAGTGGGGATTTTTCTACCCTTCTGGTTGCAAAGAATCTGCATATTAGAATCTGAATGACTCATGGGACAATATTCCCTGGTCTATCAATACCCAGAACAACACTTACTGTCAACAGCTAGGCATTTCAGGACTGACTAAACAGGTATGAAGACAGACAGAAGAAAGGAGAAAGGCAAATCATGACATTAAGGTCAGAACATTTCTAGAATGGAGAAAAGATGGCAGTTAAGTACTCCGACTACACTAAAAATATCTCTGGCTGTTGAATGCATCCAGGGAGAGTAACTCTCAAATCCTGCATGGCAAGCCAGAAAACTCATCTACTTTTTGCTTATGGGAAGTGGAAAGATCAATTACAGAATCCCAGGGAGGGAAAAAAAATAATAGCCAAATGAAAGGTCAAGAGCAGATAGTAAGGTTCTCACCAGGCTTTATCGTTGTGGATTTGCGGCCACGTTTAGCTGGGGATCTCTCATCTTCAGAAGCAATGAGTTTCCTCTTCCCAGACAGCGTGCCTGCAGGCACACGGGGACTCTCCTGCCCTTTACGAGTGGGAGTTGTGCTGCTGCTGGAAGTGCTAGGAGAACCAAGGTTACCACGTCGCCTCCGCTTTCCCTCTACAAGATTATCTATGAAATAGAATCATAGAATACCCTGAGTTGGAAGGGGCCTACAAGGATCACCTAGTGCAGTTCCTGGCTCCAGACAGGTCAGAGCAAGGGACTGAGTGCTCGGTGCTGTCACTACTTCCCATGGAATCTATTTCCAGAGCCCCCCCTCTCCCTCAGTACAGAACCTCTTCCTAACATCCAGCCTAAACCTCCCACATTGCAGATTCATACTGCTCCCTCGGGTCCTATCCCTGGTCACCAAAAAGAGATCGGTGCCTCCCCTTTGTTCCCCCTCATCAGGAAGCCTCAGACCACGATGAGATCTCCCGTCAGACTCCTCCAGGCTAAACAAACCAAGGGACTTCAGCATCTCCTCCTAAGACATCCCCTTCAGATCTTTCCCCATCCTTGTTACCCTCCTCTGGACACTCTCCAGTATTTTTATGTCCCTCTTGTTCTGTGACACCCCAAACTGCACCCAGTACTTGAGGCAAGGCCGCCCCAGTGCAGTGTAAAGCAGGACACCCCAGGATACAGTCAGCCCTCCTGGCTGCCTGGGCACATTGCCCGCTCATGTGCTGTTCACCAAGACCCCCAAATCCCTCTCAGCACGGCTGGCTTCCAGCACCTGATCCCCTGCTCTGGACATCTAGCCAGGGTTGCCCCTTTCCAGGTGCAGAGCTCAGTCACTGGCTGTCACCTAACTCCATGTCCTGGTTTCAGCTAGGATAGAGTTGACTTCATTTCTGGCAGGCGGTGCAGTGCTGTGTTTGGGAGTTGGGATGAGACCAACGCTGATAACACACAGATGTTTTTAGTTGTTGCCAAGAAGTCAAGGACTTTTCAGTTGTTTATACTGCGCTGCTAATGAGGTGGCGGGGTTGGGGGGGGGGGGCACCCAGGGAGATGGGAGGGGACTGTGTTGGTTTGATAAATAAAGTACCAAAAGCATTGTTGAATACCCAGAAAGATTTAAACATGGGTAATTCAGAACAGGAGCCAGAAGGATCTCAAAGGCACAAGAGACAGAACAGTGTGGCCAACAGCTCAGGAGTACATCCTCTTACCAAGACTGATGTCAGCTGCTTTGGTCAGAGGGGTGACAGGTTCATAAGGCCCCAGCCCAAACTGCTCCCGAAGCTTATTTCCTTGTTCCATAGACAGGATAACGGCCATTCGTTTGTACCACTTCCTCTGGCCTTCCTTTTCAATGCAATAGTACAGCTCTCCAGACTCCTTCCGGTGTCCCTTCACTACACCTGACAAGACATCAAATAACACCGTTAACCCACCATACCCAGGCTTCTCATCTTTCTGCACAAGCATCATCTCCTATTGCAATCAGCAACTCTGAAAACCCATGGATGGAGCTCAATCAAGCACTGCTCTTACCTGCACTAAAGTACTCATCCTCTGAGAGTGCAGTCACCTCAGTCTCCAGTGGGATAGGATCACAGAGTAAAATATCTTTTCCTAGCACATCACATTCATATCCATCATCAAAGAGCAGCTTGTACTTTCCTGCCCCAACATCTTGGGTAATCATCCCAGAATAGAAGTACCCATTTGAGGACCACTTTGCTACAACTCTGAGGCCCACAAAGCTGCTCCCAGAGGATGAGTCTACACAGTCTGAAGGACCAGTCACCACTTGTAATGGGATCTCTGGAGAATCGCTTCGACGCAATCCACAGAAGCGAGAAGTATCAGATTTCTCCCCTCCATCTGGCAGGTGAACTGAATGAGTAAACGATTTCTCCTCAGGTGATGCTGTAGTTGAGAGATCTTCCACCCCCGGCAGTCCAGCTGAATCTCTGTAGTAAAGAGAAAACCAGTCCCAGAAGGATCAGGAAAACCAGTTACTAAGCAAAGAATACTTGGGGGGCAAGATGCTTGCAGCTGCTACATGCTACCACCAAAATCTAGCTCCTGAAACATTCAGTGCTCCTTTTTCTCTATCACATAAGACAGCAGCTCCCCACTCTCTTCCTTGGCAATACATTTAAGTTAGTCTCCTTCTTCCAGGGTACCTTGTTCCTGCTGTTCGAGATGGTGGACGGCCTCTTCTTCCTCGCCCACGAGGTGTCACAGGAGCTCGGCCACCCTGACGAGTGCCTGGCACAGAGTCCTCCTCTTCCTCACAAGGCAGTGCTCCTGTCTGGCTAAGTCTGAGTGGAGATGCTGGCTGACCAGCTCCTTTCCTAGGGCTAGAAAATTTATGAGTTAACTGTTTTGAAAAGAGAAACCAGCTCATTAGGATTCTCCTCGCCCCTCATTTTCTCTGTGGTACAACTACTCAAGGAGTTTGCCTCATTGCTTCTAAACTGGCAAGAACTTAGGGAAACCAATGCCTCACAAGGAAAGAAACTACTCCTTGAGGAAGAACAGAAGTGAAAGCAAAGACTCCCTCCTCGTTTCTGTTCAAGCCACATCCTTCCCATGAAGTTCCTGCTTTACAGTCTACCCTGCTTCACACTCCACCCAAGCAAGCTGTTCACCTCCACAAAATATCTGTTCTCCCTTTCCCAAGGCTCTGCATGTACCTTAATTTTCCTAAGACACCTCTGCCAACTGGTAAAGCAAAGTCTGCGGCTTCTTTTCCTTTAACAGCTCCAGTTCCTCGCCCTGAGCTGCTGCTGCTGCTGTGCGTGGCAGAGTGACCACTGATGGCTCCACTGGATGTACGGTGGAGGCTTGAGGCCTTAGATGAGAAGGAGCTGACATCACCAAGGTCCCCTGAGGTCAGCGATGAGCCCACTGCAGTTCTAGAGGAGGATGTGTCGGTCTCACACTCCTGGCACTCCACTACAGGCTCCTCATTTTCCTTAAGAGGGGAAAATAAAAAAATAAGTAAAAAGAAAGAAAAAGGGTTGTCAAAGGTAACGCACTGGCTAGATGGGAGCTCTACAATCTCCAGGCTAAAAGCACAGACAAGTTGAGACCACATTCCTGAGGCTGATGATAGCCATGCAGATTTGAGCCCGGGCTGACAAACAGTCAACAGGGAATCATCTCTCACTACACACCTGTGGATGCTCTATATAAAGAAGCCACATTAAGAAATCAGTCAACAGGACAGAGCTTAGTTGGTATCAAATTAGTATTTGAGTAATTCCAATTCCCTCCCTTCAAGAGCACAAGAGTGCAAGGAATACATGAGACACTAGCAGCCTTTGGTTACTAATTTGGTTACAGTTTCAGACAGCCGGTCATTTGGAACCATTAAAGTTTAATGGATATAAAAAACTCTAGTTATGAAACTGGTATTAAATGTTGGTAGGTAAACTAGTAGTGGTTATATGACTGTGATTACACAACCTAATTAAGTACACTTTAGGAAACTTAATTCTCTATAATAATGTTACAATAAGCAATTTTGTGTGTAGCCTCAGGTGTAAAGTATAAACTTTGCACTGAACTCATTAACGCTTTTGCATCATTACTCATTGTAACAACACAGCACAAGGCTCTTCTGTACATTCACAGCAGTAACCTGCAGGTTTACATGATTACTGTGCACATTTAATCAGCATTTGTCAGCTATGTTTTGAGTTTCCCTAAAGATTTTCCAGTCAACACAAATGTACTAACAATAGGCTTTAATCTTACAGAATTCTGTATTCTTATAGAATCAGGTCCACATGACTCAGAAGAGTGCAGTTAAAAGTGACAGTGTAAAACTGGCTGTTCTACCTTACATAATGCAATTTTACAAGCAGAAGTGATTTTTTTCTTGGTAACAGAATTTCTGCCTATTCTGAAATACCTCTACTCTGACAAATCCCTAATAATTTTACAACAGTTGGACACACACAGTAAAGTCTTTTGCTCAGCTTTTTAAGAAGGAAAAAAACCATGTCTTCAAAACACAGTAATGGGTGTGAAATACCCTAGCCGGAAACACAGAGCTTTCCCCATGCACTGCTAAATGCTCTGCATCTTCTCATGACGAGAAGTTTGCCACCACAGCATGCTGACTTGTTCACACAGCTCACGTTCTGCAGCCACAACACGTTCTCATTTCATTTTTCAGCCAACACATCATTACATTTAGTCCTGAAAACAAGAACTCACCTCAACCACCTTTCGTTCCACCTCTGCACCATTTACATAGTACACATCTGTTGTGACCCGCGTGACTACCGTGCGCACCTCCCGAACCGTCCGCACGTGGCGGTGCTGAGCTCGGCCTTTGGGTGGGTGAAGGAGGTTAAACTCTTCCTCTCCCTGGAATAAACAGGACAAATTAGAACTAGAACAGACCACAATGAAAAGCAAATGATTTCTGGGGAGAGCTCTCTCTGTACTACAGTCTCTTCGTACCGCATTAAAGTTCTGGGATAGGGAACCTTTCAGCTTCTTGTTACAAATGAGATGCAACCCCACAAAGGACCCAGAGAAAGGAGAACTGAACACATTTTGCTGACTTGCTGATGGGTAGAGGAAGGGAAATCGAAGCAGTCCAACAGCAAACTTGCTTAGCATGGCTTCTGATACTCCTTCCTTCAGTGCACTCTGAGACATACCACATCAGTGTTACCCAGCGTATCTATGGCCCCAACAATCTCCCATTTCCCAGACGACTCATCATTCTTAAGGCATGTTCAGAAAAAAATATTTTCTAGTCTTTGTGTTCACAACAAAATAAACAAGCAGCAACCACAAAGCAGTGATTGTTCTTGAGTCCACAATGCTTTCTGAAATACTAACTCCAAGTTACTCATCCTGTTAGAATGTTTCTCTGGAGGAGCTCTCCCCTCACCTGTCTATCCACTGGCACCGAATGAAACGGCAGAAGCGGCTGACAGAAGTCAGTTGGTACAAAACAGAAGACATCACATCCTTCATGCAAAATTTCATGCAACTCCCATCTTCACCCCACAATCACAGAATTTTTCTTACAGTGTTAACTACATCTGGACACACAAAACCAACCAGGCAAAACTTGTCATATTTTACCAGAAAATAAGCACCCAGGATATGTGCTGCCTGCCCAGAGAGTACTGCTACTGCAGCAGTTGTGTACAGTTGATACAGGAAGGCTTGTGCCATTGATGTTTTAAAGTGGTATTTTGGCTTTGAGAATCTACTGGCTGAGGGGATACTTCACTGTTCTAAAGCAGTAAAATTAAATACAGGCAGCCTTCATCCCACCTGACTGTGCAGACCGTCCATGTGCTCTCCAGTGGCATTCACAAGCTTTTCCCCACTCTCCTCGGTCTGGACGCTGGCATCCTGTCGCCCAGGTCTTTGCCCTGATGTACTAGTTCCCACTTCCACCCGGCTACAGATTTCTTCTGACGTTTGTGTTGCTGTTGTAACGGTTGTTGGGGTACCAAGACAGTCTGCTGTAGTTTGAATCCCTTTATTCTTGGTGTTTGGCCACCTTTCTTGGCTTTCATCAATTTTACCAGCCTTACTTCGTTTCTTCTGTATGCTTCTCCCTTCTTCTGCCTGAGTGCTTACAATACCAGCCTCCACTGATGCCCCATCCACTGGTGCCCCATCCTGTGCATCTGAAGGTTCTTGATGGCAGTCCTGCTGCATCCTCTGAGGAATTAGGATCTGTCCACCACCGGGATTTTTATGTAATTCAGCATCTTCTTGTGCGCCAGGAAAACTGAACAGATCTTCCCTGCAAACCAGTTATATACAGATCAAAATTACTGATTAAAAAGGACAACCAGTATGTTGCCACTTAAGTGAAAGCACTCACTATTAAAAAAAACACACACACAAAAACCCTGGCAGTCATTAAATTGCTTCTTAAGATGGCAGGGAACTCAGTGACTCTCAAATTATCAAACAACCTTTCAACATCTCCCAAGTGATTCACGTGGTAGCAAGAAGAATGGCTGACCCCTGTAGAGCACTAGCTGCTCTTCCAAACACTAACAAAGCAACCTGCACCCCACACGTCAGGCACCAACTGTGCAACATGCCCCTGGAAGTCTTGCGACCTTTAAGCTGCTGCAGGCTGCTTCAGCACTTCATGGGCTTGAAACAGGCAGTCACCCCTGGCAAGAAGAGGCAGCAGCATAAACACAAATGCTGCCTCATGTTTTCGTTAGAATTTGTCTGCCCTGTCAAGTGTGTTACAGGTGGTATATGGGACTGTATACTGAGCCTTACTCTAAGTATACATTTGGCTTCCCTCATGTCCTTGAGGACTTTGAGGAGTGACTGACTTCCACACTGTCTGTACGTGGCCCAGCACTGGAATGCCCTGTTCATTATAGTCTTTAGTAAAATGCTCTTGAAATACAGGTTACTCTTTCTCTGTAGACCAAGAGCTTACTTCCCTATCAAAAGACAGAACAGAAAGCACTGAAGAAGCAGATTTCTACCTCTGGTCCTCCAGCCAGCAACCTTATCACCGTAAGATATGCAGCTGTAGTCTTTTTCAAAGCAACCACAGACAGCAACAATTGATGGACTTGGAAAGGAGACAATAGGAGGAACAGTAACAAACACTATAGGTCAGAAGATCTTGGAACAGAAGAGAAGGTATCTAAATACCCACAAGTATGATCTCAGTTCTTTCAAGTCCCAGGTTTTACCAGAGTGTATTAGGCAGCTGGAATCACATCACTGCTCAGTCAAAAGGTAAGTCTGATTACCATGTGAGCTACAAACATACAGTACTTATTATACTTACCCTGTCGTCCCCAACCTTCTAAGTCACCCAAAGACAATGACTTTGTGCAATTTCTGTGATGTAGAAAATGCACATGTGCATATAAATCCAACCAGGACTGGCAGGCAAAGACTGTGAGGAGTTACCTAAATGGAGAAGTGGAAAGACCATGACCTCTGGCCTCATCCTCTCGACGAACTTCACAGACACGACTAAACACAGATGATGCTTTCTGGGAGCTAGCAGTGCAGATTTGAAACAAACAAACAAACAAAAAAGTATCAGGGAGTGAGAAAATCTCTTACACAGCAACAAGAGTTCTCTAGCCCCTTGGGAAAGCAACACTTAGTACTAAGCTTGCTGACCTATACAGCCACAGAACGAGTGAGATATCATCAGTCTCAAAAGTCAAGAAACAAGCTCCAACTGCACAAGCATTCTGTCATTTCTGCAGACAACTTAACAGCAGAGAGCAGCGTAAAGATTCCAGAAAAGGCAGTACAGAAACTGCTGCACCATCAGGAGCTTCACCATACACCCCTGGCACCCACCAGGTGACAGACCATTTAAGGCTTACCACCGTCATTTTCATGACAACACAAAAATACAGGTAATGAGAGTCATAAAGCAGATCCTGAAAGGTCAAGCAGATATACCTGCAAAGGCAACCCATGCTCTGCAGGAGTGGAATGACTGCTGCTCACACTCAGCCCTAAGGCATGATTACAGCCAGCATGCAGTCCTGTGACAAGAGAGACTGAGTTTCTCTCTCTTCAAACCATTATACTTCACTCAGATGATCACAGGTCACTCTCTTCTGACTCAGATTCTTAATAGTACTTACAAACCATACTCCACAAAAGCCAAAATCAAGCAATGCCGGGCATTAGATAAGAGGTAAAACAGATAAACACAAATCAAAGGACCAAGGAAATAACTTAAGTTTTGGTCAACATGTTAAACCAGGATTTCAGTACATCAGCAACCTGGTTATGTTTCTATCAGCTTCACATCAAGAAGACAGTGCTCTTTCAGAACTCAAGAGATTCTTTGCAGAAAGTTGTACCACAAGGAAATAAAGCTGATAAACATGTATTTGAAATTTAGAAGGTTTATAGGGCAGAATTACATTCCAGGCTGCACAAGACATGAACTTCTGCTTTGACTACAGTCAGATGCTGGCGAAATGCTGACATTAGAAGGAAGCACAAACCTTGTAGTGAATGAATAGGTGGGACACCCACCTTGCCTATGCACTTAACTCTTTAGGTCTTGCAGCAGGTTTTAATGTCATGGCTACTGCTAAAAGTGTTCCCTTCTTCTGTGTCTCATTTTAATTTCTTTTTTCCCTGCTGCTGGTAAGGAGTGGCGAAAAGGAACTACCCAGACCTTGTTATTCACTCTGTGCAGCAACAAGCTCAGTTACCTGGCAGCAGCCCCGGCACCAGCAGAAGATCCATCTTTCCTGTCACTGGCTATAGGCTCTGAAACAAGAAAGAAGGGAAGGATGATTTTGGTGTCACTTGAACAGACTCTCCTGTCCCTTCCCAGCCCCTGCCACTCAGCAAAGGGATGAGTAAGGCTGGACAGAGGGTGCTCAGGCCATCCTGCCCAACTCATCTATCACAGACTGGAGTTTCTATGAGGTTTTGACAATTAGAATGAATGTCACTGTTCAGATTAAAATGGTGTCAGAACTTTTTTGTCCAGATTATACTTTTAAAGTCTCTTCCCTCCCAATATAACCAAACTCCAGCTCCTGTTCTGTGATGTTGCCACTATACATCACAATTTTTAGTCTGCTGGAAATAGCTTTCCTCACAACAGAGACCTCTCGTCTCACTCCATCCTTTCTTAAAGCCTTGCAGAAACAGAGAAACAAACTTTAGTGATGCTGCCCAAAAAGAAAAATTTTAAAATTACAGAGACTGTCTCAGGAAATGCCACAAGGAGTTTCTGAGTTAGGGCTAAGACCCAGTAGGACCTGTATGTTTTGAGGTTTCATTGCCTTACTTTCCAAGCTGAATGGCAGGGACTCCTGGCTCCCGTCATTCACCGGGGTAACAAGGTTCATTCGCAGAGAGAGTTTTGCATCAGCCTCAGGAACCACACCAGAATCTCCTTTCTCAGACACTTGTGACATGTCTGCTGAAACCACTGCACTCTCCACAGTGACATTGTTGGTCTCCATCGTGCCCTCTGCTGTAACATCACTAGTTGTTATAGTGCTGTCTGGGCAACTATCATCCACTGAAAATACAAAAACAAAACAAAAAGTAAAGCAAGCAGTAGCTCCTGTCCTTCACAGTGCCAGGCTTCCAGTCCCAACTCCATTTTGAAGATGCTTCACTGCACGTGTTATTAGCAACTACACAATAGTGGAAATTTCTATCTAGAGTTCTGAAGCATGAAAGTTCTGTAGCACAGGTATCATCCTTAGCTTGCAAGGGAATACTTTACTATTACACAAGCAGAAATACACACTTCCTTTCAACCAGCAAATGCATGGTGTAGTATTGTGAACCTAGCAGAGGAGGTTCTGCTAGAAGATGATGGATACCGGGAACAATTTTCTATTAGTTCAGCTCTCTCACTACTCAGAAGGGTCTTTCGAATGCTTTAAAGTAGTTCTATGCAGGAACACAATGAGTGTAGGCAAGACATGTTCCATACCACCCCATGCTCAGGGAGAAAACATCTTCACTAGAGAACGTAACAAGGGAAGGGTGAAGAAGTGATAAGCCTTCCTCATAGAACAGCTGGGTAGGTTTGAGCTATCCCATCGGATCCTGCATCAAGGACCAAAAGCTTCCAAGCAGGCTTTCACTGCAGAACAGAACCATTCAGGTCAAACTTACCAATTGGTGTGCTGTGTCTTCTGGGTCCCATTTTAAGCTGGCCAATCAGAGGTGGTGTTATGCTGGTCAAGGGCTGAATGTCACCCTCCTTCGGCAAGGTGAAATCAAACGGGGTTCCTAGAAGACAGCGCACCAGGGTAAGCAATTTGAGGGGGGTACTTGGGTTCAAAACCCAACAGCACAGGTTCACTGTGCTGTGGAAATGGGGAAAAGTATAACCCCAGCACTGTCCTCTATGAATGATGAAGCCTCCCTGAAGAGTTACTGGCTTCAGGACAGCTGCTCTAACCTCCTCACGCTTTCTGTGAAAACCTGGCCAGCTTGATGCAGCTGTCCCCAGGTGCTAGGGAAAAGTAAGAGTAAATACCCTGACATGAACAGCTTTTTACACAGTTTTGCTTCAGAAATGCTCAGGATTTTCCACAGAAAAGAGAAATTAGGCCAGAAACAGAAATGAAGGTTAGGACAGAAGTGAATTGACAGAGCTATGCGTTGTCTGAGTTAATGACCTGAAACTTACACAGAATGATGCTTTATCATCAAACAGCCTTGGGATGAAAGGTCAGCAGACAGGCTTCAGATAGCCACCTATGAGCCCAAACAATTAGTAACAGACAATTAAGGGTTAGATGATGACACCAGAAGCTTGCCTGGAAAGGAAGCTTTAAGAGAAGTAACAGATACTGCAGTTTTATAACTAGCTGCAGGCTGCCACCAGAAGAGCTGGCCCCAACCTCCTGTCCTATGCAATACTTCATAGAATCACAGAGTGGTCTGGGCTGGAAGTGACCTCGGAAATCACCTAGAACTCCCCTGGGGTCTGCAGGGTCTCTCAGCTGAGGCAGCCTATCCCACCAGGGAACCCACTCCTCAGGGAATGAACCATGTGCAGATCTTGCAGAATGTAGCAGGGAAAATAAACAACTAGCAAATCACTTCCTCCTTTTGCTAGTTATTTACAAACCTTCAACACCATCTATCAGTAATTTGCAGGATGCATTCTTCCCAAATTGCATAGAAGTATTTAGCAAAACTAACTGAATAACCATTTCTTCCCCACACTGAGGTCAAAATAGGTTTTCATAGTCGTTGTCACCATCCTTCCTTTTTCTAAAGTTTATTTCTTCTTCGGATTTCATTCAAGACACTACTTGAATAATACAAGTCACAAGTTACATAGCTCCTGAATGCTAAGAAGCATGTATTTAAAAAATCAAAACAAACCCAAAACTAAACAGTATTGGAACAATAAACTGTTAAGGCCACAAGAATACAAATTCATATTACTTAAGATTCAAGAGCTAGCACCAGATACTCAGACACAGCTTTTAGTTATAGCCAGATTCAGTGCTTCATCCTGCAGTTACACAAGAACATAAAATTTACACAACTACCTTGTGGCAAATGAAGCCATAGATACCTGATAAAGACATAACCCCTTCCTAGAAAAAATCCCAACAGTGAAAAGCCATCTGCTGTCCATTTGAAGACTTTGGAAATCATTGCTTGCCCTGCTGTCACAAGTTTTAAAGGTATGGGTCAGCAACTGCAACGTCCCTGAGATCAACCTAAGGAGACTGGTGTATTTCCACAGTGGGTAGGTATTGCATAGTGCAATGGTACTCACACCTGTGGGTACACCATTCCTCACAAACAGTTTATGAATGCCTCTCACATCATCACCTATAGCAGATCTCCATTTAGAAGGTGTTTTATTTAGAAAAGGAAATCCACTGAATTATCACCGATTTATCTACCACAAGCCCTTCTAGCTTACAAACCCACATTTGACAGCCCAACAACCACCAACCAAAACTATTTACGAACTGATCAGCCTGCATGTTAATGAACCAACAGATACCATTAGAGAAAAACTTTCAGACTCACAAGACCTAGAAAAAACACGTATTCCTGTGTCGTGGTTTTACCCTGGCTGAGAGCCGAGATCCACGCAGCTGTCTGCTCCTTAAAGGAAAACAGCAGGGGAAGGGGGAAAGGGGGGTGAGAGGCAAGGGAAGGGGAAAGGAAGAGGCAAATAACCCCAAAACCAAGAAACTAAAAGACCTGTGGGTTGGGATAAGGATAGTTTACTAAGATAACAGGAAGATAAAATATAACAATGCTAACAGGACTTTAGAGCAAAGCTGAAGCTGTTGCTAGACAATGCAGCTTCTCACCAAACCCACAGCTCAGGCCGTGCCACCCAGAGCCGTCCCGGAACCCGACCGTCCCCCAAGAACCATGTGCCCCGGAGCCGCCCCCTGCTCCTCCTCCCATCAGCCCCCCGTTGTACTGGGCAGGATGCAATTGGCATGGAATACTCTCCTTGGCCAGTCCGGGTCACCCGTCCTGGCTTCACCCCTCCTTTCTCATGAATAGGGAAGTATGAAGAGCTGAGCAAGTCCTTGACTGTCTGACAGCAACTAAACCCATCAGGGTGTTACCAGCACTGCTTGCATTTTAACTCTCAAACACAGCATTCCAGCCGCTGCTACAAAAGAAGTTAACTCCATCCTGACCAAAACCAGGACAGCCTGAAAGCTCAATCACTTTCACAGAACTGCATCAACTCTTGTAACAATGGTTACAAAGGTTAATTCTCTCTACAAAGTTTTCTTACGTCCTTAGGACTGTCATCCTGGAACATTCCCTTTTTCAGCATCAAATATTGTGCCTGTCTCTGGCCCACTTTTGACAAGAGTGAATGTAGAAATAAAAAGGTCCAAGTGCAGAGGCAAAATTTTCCTTCAGAGAAGCAAAACTGATTATTTGGATTTCTTGTTAGTGGAGAATGAGGCTCATTAGCTCATAAACCAAAACACACCGTGCCAGCAATCCTTGAGAACTGTACAGAAATTGGCAGGATTCTGTAACAGGAGAGCTCAGAACCAGTTTGTACATGACAGGAACTGCCTGGCAATTCTTGAGACGCTGCTGTATATTTTAGATGAGGAAATACAGAATCACAGATTGGTAGGGGTTTGAAGGGGATCTCTGGAGGTCATCTGGGCCAACCTCCCAAAGGCAGGTTCACCTCAAGCAGGCTGCAGTGGATTGTGCTGCAGTGGGGTTCCAATCTCTCCAGAGTCTCGGCTCCACAACCTCTCTGGGCAGCCAGTCCCAGTGCTCTGCCACCCTCAAAGGGGAGGAGCTTTTCCTCAGACTGAGATGGAAGTTTCTGTGTCCCAGTTTGTGCCAGTTGCCCCTTGTCCTGTCACTGGTCACCACTCAAAGAGAGCCTAGCCCCTTCCTCTCATCACCCACCCTTTTTCAGATAGTTCTAGGTATTCATGAGATCCCCTCTCAATCTCCTCCAGGCCAAGCAGTCCCAGCTCTCTAAGCCTCACCTCACACCAGAGATGCTCCAGGCCCCTTATCAAAAGCCTCACTGAAGTCAAGGTAGACAACATCCCCGGCTGTCCCCTCATCTGCCCATCCAGTCATGCCACCACAGAAGGCCAGCAGATTCATCTTCCATTGCACTCTAACAGACTCTGATTACTCACAGAGCATTAGCTACAAGGAAAACCCCCTACCAAGATACTGCTCTGTTCAGAAGATGTAAAGACAGCCATCACCTATCGACAACTAACATTTTCAGACCCTCAGCTTTCATAATCACCAACTTTCAAGAGGCTGGAAGTCACCTTCTGTCAATCTAAGACAAGGAAAAGTCCCTTACTCCCTGACCCTGCAGTTTAATGAAAGATTACTTACATCTCAAAAATGTCTACAATCAAGACAAATCTCTAGTAAACCTTTGCTTTCTATTACTTTCTCATTTGATGAGTACAGAACTCTATGTTTAAAATTAAGTCAACCAAGAGGCAAAAGCTCCACAAAACCCTGGTACAGCATCCCACATCTCCTACACAAGTACACAACAGTGTGTCAAAGGGATTTCAATGCATTTTGACAATACCTGCCAAGCCACATCTTATGTGCAAGTGAAAAGCCATTCTACTTAGAAATTAATACAGCAATTTTATCTTGAGATTATTTTAATCTCAAAGCAGCCCTATACACCCCCACAAAGAAAATTCTCTGCTAAGAATGAAAAAAGAAAGAAAAAAATAACAAGGAGATGTACAAGAGGGAAAGCACAGACAGATGAGAGACTACCATGTATGCATTTCCTTTGAGGGTAAGAGTGGAGATGGGGTGGAGTAATAAAAATCCCTGAGCACTGCCAAAGTCACAGCATCCTGAGTTTTCCAAGTGGCTCTACGCTTCTGCCACAGAACAGCACAAGAGTGTTAGGAACAAGAAGTACCTTATATTCTTGCCTCCAAGTGTGACAACGGGGGGTGGGGAAATGGAAGTATGTTATGCCTGTTAACAGCATCACTTGTAGTGCTTGAGACACTGTTCAACATGTGTCCAAGGGCAGTGGTCCCTCAGAACGCTGAGGACAGTGTGCAGCTGTCCTTGACACTGTGATTCAAAACCTGTGAACTACCAACCTCAATCCACTTACCGCTGGAAGGACTGGGGGATTTAGCAGTTGCCTTCTCCTGTGGCTGCCTCTGCTCTTCTTGCTCCAGCTCCCTTGTGGTAACAGTTTCCCCCGTGTCCTCTGGCACCTGGTTCTCCTGCTGAGTCACCAGCATGTCAACCCCACTCTCTTCAAGTGGTGGCCGATTCCCTGTTCTGTGTCCTAATTCTGAACTACCTGGATGATTTTTGGCATGCAGCTCCACTTCTGATGGATCCTCACTCTTCACCTTCGGGGACAAACTGCTGTGCTGTTCCAGTAACTCCCCTGTAGAAGGCTTAGGGAAAACTTTACTGAGCTTTGGCACATTTTCTGAAGCGGACTTTAAGGACAGCCTATCCATGTTCTTCACCTCTCCGGTGCCAGAAGTACAACCTTTTGAAGTTTCTTTTTCCCAGCTTTCTGGTCTAATTTCTTCTAGTTCTTGGGACTGATCAGACAATTTTTTGCTATTTTCACACGAACCATCAGGAAATTCCACTTCCCTACCTTCACAACTCTGTACTTCCCTTTCAAGAATAAACCTCTGAGAAAGTGTTGTATTACCAAGGGACTCATCTTCATTTATTTCCTCCTCTTTTAAGTGCAGTTTTTCTTCTTGTTCTTCACATTGAGTCTCAGGAACTGCCTCAGGTTCAGAAGTCTCTTCCAATGGATAATGCTTAGGCTGTGCTTCTCTGCCCTGAGTATGTGACACAACCTCAGTCACACCAGACTGACTTCCAGAAATACACTTGATATCCTGAGAAGCTGTAAGGGGTAACAACCCATCTCCTGCTGCATCTGCACTAACTGACTGCATTAAAGGCTTTCCTTCCGTTTGGGAATCTTCCTTTTTTGCTTTTTCACAGTTTTCAGAGAGGGCTCGATCACCCCCATCCAGCCTCAGCTTTATGCTGTCATTCTCCACAGAACAGAGTCTCAAGTCTGAGGCCTTGCATTCAGAAATTGTCTCTACCTGAGTGGTTTCACTATCTTGGCCCATCTCTGGAGAGCCTGAACTGACCACTGTATTTGTAGGCTGGCTACACTCACTTGTGGAAAGCATAAGCTTACAGGACTCAGAAGGCTGTGACACAGAGCCACCTGTAGACATCTTTAATGAAGCATCTGTGGGTCCAGAGAGGTCCCCTGGTAAACGTAAATGAGTTGAAGCAGCAACTTTTGCTTCTCCTTCTTCATGCTGCTTCTCTAGGCTCGGAGTTGGAACAAAGATATCCTAAAATGAAAAAAGTGGGCCATCAAGCATGAGGGCATCCTGAGTAGGAACATCTGTTATTCCTATAACATAACACTGGGTTACAGAGCAGAGCAAGCTCAGTGCAAAACTACAGATTTAAAAAAAAATCTACACAATTTTAAGAGTCATAATCGCCCCATTCTTACTGAGAAAAATGATCACCACTCGTTACTTTCTAGGATCTCTGTATCAAAGTCAGACATGATGCCTGGTACACCCCTCTCACTGCCAAGTCATGAAGCACAGATCAAGTGTGGCAAATTAGTAGCTATTCTTCATCAAACAACCAAGGGTTCTTGAAAAACTGGAGGAATCTGTTCTGTTAGCATGAAAGCTGCTTTCAGCTAAGAAGCCCTGCTTCGACTACTAAGGTTCCTAGTACAACCTTTATTTTCTGCCTTAAATTGATTGAATTCGTAATATTAAGCTATAAAGTCACCATCTGTTAAAAACATTTGAACAGTATTAAATTCCAGAATAAAGAAGCACAAAGGAAACATAGTAATAATAATAATGAAAAAATGTAGTAAATAAATTCTAGCCTTGTAGGAGAACAGAAACGCTTTCTTACAAAACAGCTTCACTTTCTCTGTGACAAATGATGTTAAGGTCTATCCTGATAAAAGTCTAATTTGTGACACAGTTTAAGATGCAGGATGCCCAGTTCAGTATCAGAAACCAGCAGCACTTCAGAGAGGAAAAAAAAAATACAACCCAAAACCCACCAAAAATAAGGTTTCTAACATAGATTAGAAGACAACACATTCTGTGTTCAGTAACTCACTATGCCCTCTTATGCTGTTCTGCATTTTCACTGTGGGATAAACTGCCACACAGTATGATAAATATATAACTGCAACTGGTGAGAATGGGGAGGCTTGTAAAACCAGCTTAGCAGATACAGAGGCTGACTCCAGCATGCACCTTCTGCAACAGCCATATAAAAACCTCAGCAAAGATATGTACACAAACCCTTACGTGAGAGAACTCTGGCTGTGACGGTATAGGTAAAGAACCAGGAGAGAAGGTTGGAGCATTCTGGGACACTGGAGTTGAAGCCTGTGGCAGGGCAAGGGGTTCTGGTGGGACACATGGGATGGTCGTCTCCACGAGCATGTCTCCTCCCTGCTGCTGCTTCAGCTCTCTTTCTTCTGCAGGGATAGATACATCCATTGGTTCATCTGGTTTGGGAGAGAAAAAAAATACATTCCTAGCCAATTCTTGTTTCATGTCTAGTTTCCAACATTCTATCAAAAGACTTATCTTCACTAATATAGGCAACTTTCTCACACATCAGTGGGTGAATCTAAAACCTTTTCTCCAGGTAAATTATGAGGGGGAGAAGAAGCAGAAATCAACAAAACCATCCATATCCTTACATTTAAGGTGGGGGGAAAAGTGTTTTGTTTAGAATCCATGCAACTGTATTATTACAGGTCTAGAACTTCTACAATTAGAAACAGCTATCTGAAATTCATAAAAAGCATTTCTCTGAGACTCTAAGGGGTTTTTTTTCCCCCTTTTGCTATACTTATAGAATGCAACCAAATTCAGACCCCAGCTAAAAAAGTATCTATTCACAGTGTGTGACAAGAACCTCATGGGAAGGAGTGGTGATTCTGGATCATACCAAAAAAGTCTGAGTGGACAGATACCTTATCCCTGACCGTGAACGGATGCTTAGCTAAAGTGTTAAAAGAACCAAGGTCTCATGGGGAACAATCCTTCTAGAATACCCCCATGTAACATACAAAAGCTTTTTAAAATATTGTGCAAGTCATGTGAGTCAAGGTAAAGTAACTGGTAACGATGCAGTGTTCCTCTCTCCTTTCTACTGCCCTAACAGTACATACTTAATACAGATACCTGTCTGTAGCAAGAATGCCTTGTCCCTAAGAATGGATGGCAACGGCAAGCAGAGATCTGTATGCTACACAAAGTATTTTCCAACTTTTAAGTGAAGGGGAGTTAGCTGACCATACTAATGTTATTATCATAGCTGTGCTGGAAATACCAACAGCACACTGCCACCCGAATCACAAACACAGACCCCCATGTGTCCCTTTCAATGTCCTCAATCCTGCTTTACTTTTTAAATACAATTTTAGCAGGTTTTGAAAAGGCTGCATGCTCAGGCTAAACCACAAAGCACAGAGACACAACCTCTGACTTGGATCCAGAAAATTTTACCTTTTGCTTGGTCGTGGTCAGTAGGACTGCTGGGGACAAGACCACTGGATCCAAAGGCAACAGGAGGAGGAATAACTAAGCCTGAAGAGACACTGCAGACCAAGAAAAGGGCACATGGAAAAGATGACCATACATCACTAGAAAACACGTTAACTTCTCAAATGTAGCTCTACCTTGCCACAACAAGAATCTTCTCATAAAAGCAGTGTCAAGTGTTCACTAGCAAGAGACTTAAGAAACAGCCTTGAACACACAGGCATCACAAGACAGTCATGCTCCTCCCACAGTGCGAAATGAAAACATCGACTGCTTCAAATCAAGCACACGTCCCTGAACAGTGGTGGGAATGCACTGTGGCAATTAAGCTACTGCAACAGTTTGGGGTGGGGTTGTTTTTTTGCTTACGTGGAATGACTCTCCTGTACCAGGGATCCCTGACCAGAAAGCTGCAGGAGTTGCAGACTGCGGGCAGGGGTGCATGCCAGAGTACTTCTCTCTTCCTCCCTGGTTATTGGACAGCCACTCCCTGCAGCAGTTTTGAACAAAAGCAAGATTAGAAATCTGGCTGATAACCAAGCTGATCAGGACTGAGGACTGATATTCACACTATGGCACAGCTACTTCTCAGGTAGTTAAGGACAAGTTGATTTTCACAGAGAGTTGGAGAAGGACTGCATGTCAAAGTTCAATATGTGAAAAGTGAGCATAATACAGTTAAGATGAAGAAGATAAGCTTGTACCTACAGAATAGAATTTTATTAGGCAAGACTGTAAAAGTCATCCTACTTGGGAATTTGAAAAGAAAAATCCCCAATGTCTCAATAATCAGTACATCTGACCCAGTACTAGAACAGAATTGCAGGCAAGGTTCTTACAAGAAAAGACACGTTTTGCATTGACCACTGACTCAGTGTGAGTAGGAAGTTGCTACTGAATCTTTTGGAAACAGTGTTGATGCACAAGATCACAGTGCTATAGACACAGTCGTGTACAAATTAAAACTAAACAAAAAGCATAAAGTGAAACTTCATTTAGCTTATGTTTTATAAACTGTGATAAAGCTGCCTTTCATTTTCTATGCCTTTCACTGTTAAGACTGTTAAGAACTTCACTATTTCTTTATTAGCCTCTCAGTTGTGGACACAAAAACCAGAGGGAGACATCCTCCTAGCAAGACATACAGAGATGACCTCTCTCTCCAAATCCTATTTCATGTAATCTCTTCTTTTAGCTAGATTAACGTTCCTTTCCTGTGACAAATAAGACTGAACAAAATTGTGGTACGAAGGTTTTGATTGCAGAAATTCTGCCCTCTCCCAAACAGGAGGGCCAGTTCAGTGGATTAAGGTAGAATGTTTTGCCAAAGTTACCCAGCATAAGAAAGTCTACAGTATTTACTGACATTACTGATCCACACTTTAGATGGTATGTCACTACAAAGGGTGAGAATTATTATTGCCAGTTTCAGGAGAGGGTAAAAGGGTTTTATTTACTTTTGTTCTTCAAGGAGCACAGTAAAAAGGAATTCAGATGTATTTAATGAGGCAGCGCAACACAGAGTGACATTTAGCCACTGCTCCATAGTATAGCAAAGTAGGTCATGGTCCTTGTTTTTTAAAGTGCTCTCAGTTTCAGCAGGAACTATGTGGAAAAAGACTCAAAGCACTCTGCACTCTAACACACTGTGTGCCTGGAAAGATCAAGAAGGGATGATGACTATTACGGTGATCTCTGGAATGGACATTTTGGCTCTACTTTTCCATTGTTACCTGTTGCATTATTCTCAGGAAACATCTCTTCCTGAGTTGACACGATATCCATCTCCTCGGGATCAGAATCAAGGGATTTCTGGGTCTCAGTGGGGTCACAGACAGGCACCTGTTTACTGGTATGTTCTTCAGTTTTGTGCAGAGTTCTGGAAAAGCAAGGCACAGACACTCACCTGAGAAATTCAAACTATGAAGAAAATTTATCATCACACATAACAGGTATGATTTTGTGTATATTGCCTTGAAGCCTGAACCCCCTTATATACAAAAATCCAGTTAAAAAGACACAAATTAACTTCCAGAATGTCAGCAAGAGACCTACAAAGAACATGGGCTGTTTTACCTTTCAGACTCCTCCGGTTGGCCCTCCAAAGCAGAATGTGTTTCTGTGCTGATGACGGTTTCCATGCTGTCCTCACACAGCTCTAGAAACAGAAAAAGTAATTGTAACTTGGGTCATGTGGATTAATATGCAAAGAGATCAAAGTGCAGTTTGGTAAGTGACACAAATATCAAGACAAGCTTTACATTAAGAAAACAAAAAATAGTCTTGAACTATCAATGACAGCAACAACAACCACCACCAAAAAGACAGGATGAGTTTTGCTGGTTTTTGCTTTGGTTTGGGGGTTTTGGGGTGGGGTTTTTTGTTTGGTGGTGGTGGTTTTATTTTTTGGTGTGATTTTTTTTTTTAAACCAGTGTGGAAATTCAATAGCAGATTGTCTGGATATTCTGGCAACAAATGAGGAAAAAGAGGTACAATAATAAATGACAGAGCTACAAGAAAACCGATAAACTAGCCCAAAGGAAAGAGAAGACAAAATTCTTTTCAACTACCAAACAGCTGTGAACTCCTTTTTGAAAATTGCTAATACTGTAGCTCCTGTCAAAGAAATACAATGTCTTTAAGTTAAAGAGAGCAGAGGTACTTGACAGAACAACAAAAGGGCATCTAAAATCATTTTCACATACCCTCTTCAGTATTACCCTTCACAGGTCTGGAAGAAGGCGCAGCAGCTCCAAGGCAAAACTGATGCCTCGCATCTCCTTCACCAGGCACAAAGTCACTCTCAAAATCCTGGCTCTGTGAAAGCTCTAGAGCTCCAAACTGCAGCTGTGACATGCCTGTATCTAACAAACACCAAACATCCACAAATAATACGTATTTTTAAAAAATAAATCAGAGAGTCACCTATCACTTTACAAGGACAAAAGATACATCATCTAACAAAAGCATTTAGGCTACCACTGTAATTCTAATCCCAGTTGTACTAATTAAAGACACAGTGGTAACAGAACAGGGACAGTCACCATTAAATCAGAAACCACTGTTAATCATCATGGTCTTACATAACACCCTCAGGTGCTGCAGCAGCTTTGGATTCCGTGATGAGAAAATAACCCTGACAATACACTGCCTTTGCCTGAAAGCCCTTTGATGACAACAACCAGTATGTCAAAGAAACTGCGCTGTAAAAGGTTCCATCTCCTAACAGTAACAAGGCATCTATGCCTCTGTTGCTTTTCCTGTCTCCAAGATCCTCACTACCTATCCCTTCTCCAAGCACTGTAGTACACAGGTTCCAGAACAAAGACACTGATTTCTGACCTATTATTACCAGAACAACTGCCCCTAGGGAGATGAGAGAGGCAGCCAAATTCAAAAGCCTCGCAGATGGCCTATCAGGTTCACAACCCCAAGAAGTGACCAGGAACGGAGAAGTTACCTTCTACGTATTGCGAAGCAGCACAGTCCTCAACATCACCTTCACCTCCTCCAGCCTTTCCAAGGGCACTGCAACAGAAAAACTGACATCGCTTCGGCGTCTCCCCCAACCCCTTCACACAGCCCACTGATGTTCCGCGGATGTTCCGCCCGACCTACCGCCCCGAGCCCCCCAAAGCCCGCGCCCTGGCGCCAGCCGGGCCTCCAACGCGAGGCGGGACCAGGCCGGGCTCCGGCGCCCCGAAGGCGGGTGCGGGGTGCGGGGGGGGGGGGGGGGGGGGGGGGGAGTGCGTTGCGACGGGACGGGCACGGTCGCAGCCAGTCCCGGGCGCTGCTGCCAGCCCGTCCCCCGCGCACGCCAGCGCTCTTCGGGGCGAGCGAGGCCCGGGAGGCGGCGGCCCAGGTCGGCGCGCCGCGCCAGGGGATGGCGGCCTCCGCGGCCGGGCCCAGCGCACGCACCTGCTCTCCTCGCCGGGCGGTGGCACCTCATCAGCAACGCCGTCCTGCGCGCCGGCAGCATCCGAGCGAGCAGGGCTCTCCATCGGCTCTGTAAGCACGGCGCCATTAGTGCGGCTGCGGCCCCCCGGGCACCCCGCGGCGCCGCTCCGAGCTCTCTTACCTGTGAGTCGCACCCGGGCCGTCCGGCCACCCGCGGGTGCCCGGCTGCCGGCAAGACTGCGGACGACCTCCTGCAAGACACACACACGGGCCGCGTCAGAGCCGGGCCAGGCCAGGCCGGGCTGGGCCGCCCCGCGCCCGGCTCTCACCAGCACAGGGCTCAGGCTCCGCCGGGCCGGCAGCCGGCGGGCCAGGACGCCGAGGCAGGCCTGCTCCGCGTCCTCCTGCTCCGCGCTCTCGGGCTGCGAGTCCTCCACGATCAGGCGGGGCGTGCCCTGCTGCGAGAAGCCGGGGTCCAGCTGGCTGCCGCTGCGCTCCATGCAGCGGAACGCCCGGCAGAGCGCAGCCACAGCCCTAGGCCCCCCGCCCGCAGCCCGGCCCTGCCGAGCCGCCACGCCGAGCCGCGATTCCCGCGGCCGCCATCTTGCCGCGCGCCGATTGGCGGCGCGCGACCGGCCCACCCTGCGCGCCGTTACCAAGGAGACGCCGGCCCGGGCGCCGCCTGGCGGGACTCGCGGCCCAAGGAGCGGGAACGAGCCGGGCCGCGCTCGGTCGCGACCTACGGGCTGCTCCGCGGGGACCGAGGAAACGGGCCCTGTCCACGGGGCTGGGCGGCGGCCAGCGAGGCGGCCCGCGGGGCGTCGGGCCGAGGTGGGCGCAGGCCCGGCTCGGGACAGAGCTCCGCCTTTCCCGGCCACCGCAGCCGGTGCGGCTGTGCCTATGGCAGGGGAGCGACATCCGTCCGACTGGGCGGTGCGGCCGCCGCGGGGCACCGCAGGCGCTACCGGTACCGGCGCCAGGCCTCGGGCTGCGGTCGCTGGAGCGCCCCAGGACCCGCGCTGCCAGTCCCGGCTCCGCGCCCGTAGGCGAGGCGGGCTCGACGCGTTGCACTAGAAACCTCCCGCAGAGCCGGGCCGCGCTTGGGCCGGCAGAACCCGCTGCTGCGCTGCAGGCTGAGGGCTGTAGGCAGTAAACGCCGTGAGCACGGGTTGTGTCAGCGCCTGTGGCCTGTGCAACGCGGGTTCACGTGCGCGTTAAGAACGTTACACAGGTTATCAATATTTATGGTTCCTACAGGGAAGGGTGGTTGGTCTCCAGCATCCCAGAAGATGCTGTTTCAGCACGTTAAGCTGTGGTGTTCTGGTACACCAGCATAAAAAACATGCACAACTTCAGATAGTGCCTGTTCACAGGCTTCTGTTAGCCCTCTGAAGCAGCCAGGTTTCCTCTTCACAGAATATTTTATCCCAGGGAACTGAAAAAGGAGACTGGGACCACGAGGGGACAGTTGGCAGTCTGTGATCCAGTGTTTCACAAGTTTTCAAATGGGCTTTTGCAGTTTGCAGTTCCCTTCAAACAGCATTCTGCCTCCCTCAGAATGAAAGCGTTTCGAATGGGCTTGCTTTTTGCTTAGTCTCAAACTAAACTATAAAGTTCCTGGGGTTTTGAGCAAGTTTATCTTACTCCTCAATTGATCATTGTTGGATTTACTAGTGGGTTTCCAAGCTTGCTATTGTCTTCCCCTTTAGTATCTAGGAATAAGCTCTTTTTCTTGTAAGAATAAGCTCTTTTTCTTATTGACAGAACATTAAATGACTGGATCTTTCTTCACATCATTCTTTTACACTTCTATCCTGCCAGCCCCTCTTCTTTATCAGCTTTGCTTGTAGAATTAATGCATTTTAAAAGCCTACCTGAGCCAAGTCCTTCAAACTTCAGATTTCCACCTGAAGTGCTTCTACAACAGTGTCGTGGTTTCACCCCGGCTGAGGGCCAAGATCCACGCAGCTGCCTGCTCCTTAAAGGAAAAGAGCAGGTTAAAGGGAAGTGTGTGTGTGTGGGGGGGTGAGAAGTAAGGGCAGGGAAAAAGGAAGAGGAAGGGGCAAATAACCCCCAAATCAAGAAATTAAGAGGCCCGTGGGTTGGGATAAGGATAGTTTACTAAGATAACAGAAAGATACAATGTAACAATACTAACAGGACTTCAAAGCAAAAATATATGAAGCTGTTGATACCCAATGCAGTTTCTCACCAAACCACACAACTCAGTCCGTGCCGCCCAGAGCCGTCCCAGAACCCGACCGTCCCCCAAGAACCGCGTGTCCCGGAGCCGCCCTCGGCCTTCCTCCCGTCAGCCCCCCCGATATCCTGGGCAGGACGTAACTGGCGTGGGATACTCTCTTTGGTCAGCTCGGCCACCTGTCCTGGCTTCGCCCCTCCTTTCTCCTGAAGAGCTGAGAAAGTCCTTGACTGTCTGACAGCAACTAGAAACATCAGGGTGTTATCAGCACTACTCCCATTTTAACTCCCAAACACAGCATTCCATCCGCTGCTACAAATGAAATTCACTCCATCCTGACCAAAACCAGGACAAACAGATACAGTTAAGAATTAACAGGCAGGGGGTGGGGAGGGAGAGATGAGAGGAGACTAAATGATTGTGTTTGTAACAAAATGAGAAGTACATCCAAGTGGGCAGACAGTAGCCACACATAATCTATCTTTGGGAAGAAAGTAAGACAGCAGAAAAACAAACCATGGGTTTTGAGAAGCAGACATCAATAAGCAGATGCCAAGTAAGATCTTAACAGCACAAGAGTTACAACGAGACATCAGTTTCTTTACTAAAGGCACAAGTACAAACTACCTTAATGCAAAGAAAGAAAGAGAAATGTAATTGGAGGAGGCAATTTGACTCAGGTATGATCAGTAAAAACGAATGGCAGAAGCACAGAAAGACAAAGATTAAAAAGGCCAGAGATATGAAGACTAATGATAAAATTACTGACAGACATACTAGCAAGAAAATAGCAACCTTAAAAACCGTGGGTCTGCTGTTCTGGGGGGACACTACTAAGTGGCTAATGTCAAGAAGGCAGAAGCATTTGCAACTCTTCAGTTTGAACAGAAAATGGCATCTAGCTCAGTTAACAACAAATGGCAAGATTTCAGCCTTGAAACATGGCTGACAGGTTAACATGTTTATCTGAGCCAGAGGTTCTATGAACTGCTGAGTCTAGACTTCTTTCCAAAAAATCTTGTCTTAGAACTGCAAACAGTTACCTTTCAAAACTCGTGGAGGATAATGAGGTATCTCAAGAGTAGAATTGTCAGATGTGCCACTCTCAAAAATCCCCTAAAATCCTTCAAAACTTTGGTAAAAAATCATCAACCAAATTACCAGTTTGTACCTAGACGGTAAGGAGGTGTGTTAGCAGCCAGCACAGATCTGTGAAGACAAGGCACATAATATACATCTGATTTATTCTCATGTCAGACCACAGGCCTTATGGACAGAAGCAGCAGAGTAACAAGTTACTACAGTAAAGACTTTTAGCAGTCTCTCCATGGGGTTCTCATAAGCAAACAAGAGAAGCATAACTGTGACAGAACTTCAGTAATTAAAAAACCTGTTGAATATCCACCCCCAGAAAGTAATCATCATCAGTTCTATGTCAAAACAAGTATGTTTGAGTAAGGGTCCAAACATCAGCATGCTATACCTGTTCTGTTCACTATTTTCTTTAATCACCTTGGTCACAGACTAAGGAGTACACTTATTAGACCCACAAGCAATCTCAAACTGAGAGGGAATATAAGTAGTAGAAAACTTGTTAAATGGTCTGGAAAATGGACGAAGTACAATGCCAGTAAGAACAATATTCTACAAAAGGAAAGGACTGCACAAACTCAGGATGGACTCCTAGGTTATATGCACGTTGTGCATTTGTGTGGTAAGATTTTCATGGTGGAGGGGAGCTGCAGCGGTGGCTTCTGTAAGAAGCTGCTAGAAACTTCCCCTAGGTCCAGCAGAACTAACACCAGCTAGCTCAAGGCCAGATGCGCTGCTGACCAAGGCTGAGCCCATCAGTGATGGTCACAGCACCTCTGTGATACTTAAGAAAATAACCCAACCCCACAAGCAGATGCTTTTTGCCCCCAGAAAACGGAGATGATGTAAGAAACTGTGCAGACACCAAGGCCAGTGCAGGAGGGGGAGGAGGCACCCCAGGCTCCAGGGGAGAGATTTCCCTGCAGCCCGTGGAGAAGACCATGGTGGAGTGGGTGTCCCCCCACAGCCCATGGAAGATGATGATGGAGCAGATGTTCCCCTGCACCCCATGGAGGACCCTATGCTGGAGCAGGTACAGACACCTGAAGGATGCAGTGACCCAGTGGAAAGCCCATGCTGGAGTAAGCTCCTGGCAGGACCTGCAGCTTGTGGAGAGACCAACCCATGCTGGAGCAAGTTTGCTCGGGGAGGGGGAGCTTGTGACTCTGTGGGTACCCAGGATGGAGCAGTCTGGGCCTGAGAGACATTCTATGATTTATGACTGCACCCCACAGCAGTGACCCACGCTGGGGCAGTTGGTAAGGAGCCGAAACCCGTGGGAAAGGCCTCACATTGGAGAGGTTCCTGAAGGACTGTCTGCCATGGGTGGGACCCCACACTGGAGCAAGTTTCTCTTGATGCAGCCCAGGACATGGTTGGCCTTCTGAGCTGCCAGCTCACACTGCTGTCTCATGTTGAGCTTGTCATCGATCAACATCCCCAAGTCCCTCTCCTCAGGGCAGCTCTCCATCCATTCTCCACTCAGCCTGTAGTTTCCTAGTACTCACTCTCCTTTCTTCCACAGTGAATCTATTTCTCTGTGTCTCAGTGCAGCCCTAGGCCCCATCTTCAAAACTCATACAAAAAGCACAAAATGCCAGATCCTGATTTCAGGTGGGAATTAGATACCTAAACAAGGATACACAGCAACAAAGCTAAACCTACTAACGGAGTAAAGATGCTACCTATCAATGAAAAATCTAGGTTTAAGGCCTGTACTGTATTACTGTAATGGCAATTGTTCTCACAGGAGACACATCAGAAAACTACCGGGTCACTTTCCACACGCATGCTCCTCTGCTCTGCTGACTCGGGGATAAACCCGCACAGTTGCCTCGCGTCCCCGAGCCCAGCGGCACACAAGAATGCCGGGCACGCCACCGACTGCGGGCCGCCCGCAGCCGACAGGCCTGGAGTGGCCTGGAAGTGGCTGGCCTTGCCTGTGCTCAGCCGGCCGGGGCAGCGGCAGCTCCTGCGCCTCCCAAACCTCGCAGCCCCCAGCGAGCCGGCAGGCCCTCATGCTCGCGGCGAGGAGACGCGTCCCCGCACCTCAGCCACCCACGGCAGCCTGGCCTGCGGCCCTGCCGCGCTGTGACCGGCCGTGTTCCTGCCCCGCGCTGTGCGGCCGCAGGCCCGCGCCGAGCCGCCGCCGCCAGAGCTCCCCCGGCCGGGCCCCGCGGCGCCCCTGCGTCCCCAAGGCCCTGCCGCGAGTATGTCCAGAGGGAGCTGCCCCGGCCGCTTCCCGGGTCGGTCTCCGCCTGGCGGAGCACAACGGACGAAGCGGCAGCGGGCTGGAGGAGGCCGCGGCGCCGCGCCGTCCCGGCCCGCTTTACCTGTTCTGAGCCGGCGAGTAGAGCCGGTACCGCCGCTCCGGGCGGAGGCAGAGGCTCGCCCGCCACAACGCTGCCTCCGGCCGGCCCCCCTCGTCCCGCCCCGCTGACACCAGGCGGGCGGCAACTGGCCGAACCGCACCCGCCGTCCGTGCCGCGCCGGGATCCCCACCGCTGCCGCGCCTCAGTGGCGGTCCGCTGTGGAGAGGAAGTCTGGCACATCTGCGCAGGCCGCAGCGCGGGGACGGGCGGGGGCCCGGCCGGCTCCGGGTCCCCCAGAGAGCGCGGCCCACCCCGAGGCGGGGCAGGCTGTAGCCGAATGCGCGGGGCGGGCGAGCGGCGGGGGCTGGCACCGCGGGCGCGGCATCATGGCAACAGAGGCAGCATCCCGCAGCCGTGCCGCCCTGACACAGCGCTGCTGCTGCCGCAGCGAAGGCCGAGCTCTGGGTTTCTCCTGAGTCTTCCCGAGGCGTGAGGGGCCGTGCGGGGCCCCGCGGCCCGGAGGCGCTCACAGCCTTGGCCCACGTGCGCTCCCGTACTGCCCGCGCTGCCGCCGAGGGCACCCGGGCACCGCCGCGTCCCGCTCGCTGCCGGGTGCGTGGCCCGGGCCGTGGCTCCGTCTCCACAGTGCGTTGCAGTGGCGTTCCGGCACGCTGCACGGGCCTCACTTCCCGCCAGGACCCTGCCACAGAGCCGGTACGAAGGTGTTAACGCAGAGTGGTGGGTTGGTTTTGTTTCAAGCACTGTCCTCTCACCAACTGAGGGCTCGCAGAGACATAACGGGTCCACGTTCCTTTGCAGCTTCCGGTTCTTACATAAACACGGGGTACCTGGGTCAGGTTTGGCTGTGAGGAGATCGGGAGCTCTTGTTCTAGTCTGCAGCTCCAGAAACAGAGATGGCTAATGTAAACCAAAACACATTAAAACATTTCAGTCCTGCTTTACTTGGCTGATTCGTGTGTGCCTTCAGAAGTCTGCTTTCCTTAGGGTAATTGAATTTGGCCCTGGGCAAAGGGAGCTGGTGATTTTGGTTGATGGTAAGTTCAACGTGAGTCAACAATGTGCCCTGGCAACCGCATCCCTAGGCACAGCATTGCCAACCAGTCAAAAGCAGCCGTTGTCCCACTGTGCTCAGCACTGATGCCGCCTGACTGTGTGTGGGTTTGGTCTCCACAATCTATGAATGATATAAAAAAATGCTAGAATGTGTCCAAAGGAGAGCAAAAAAGATGGTGAAAAGACTAGAGGGCACGACTTCCAGGGAGTTGCTGGGGATCCTGGGTTTGCTCAGCTTAGAGAAGATGAGTCTGACCAATGACCTCACTGCTTACAACTAAGCGACCATAGTTTTAAATAATATGGTGCAGATGGACACATGACTGCAGGATTCCACAGAACCTTCCAACTCCTACCATTCTGTGTTTCTGTGATATTCATATGGATGCCCAAGAAATAAAAATAAAACAAGTTAAAGGGAAATCAGACTTACCATCTGCTTTATCCAATCTTCCTTTTTTCACTATGTAAAAAAAGAAATTGTATTAAAATATCATCTTAATAATGCTTGCCAATAAGTTTTACACACAAATCTATGTGATTTCTGTGGTACAAAAACACCTCAATTCAAAAATGAAAACAAGCGTTATTAAATAAAGCACCACTGTGATAAGGTAATGTGATTACACTGAATTCTTTGGGAAAGAAAACATAGAATGTCCTTGCAGCTAACAAAAACTACTAAACACGTGGTTATAACACAAAGGCTAAAATGGAGACTGGGTCACCAGGCAGACAGTAGCATCTCATAAAGCTCCTTCCAATTTTTTCTTAATAACAGCCACAGAGGGTCACAGACTTCATATAATCTAAAGTAGCTTGTATCATCTTACAAAGAATCCTTTACTATACTGTTTTTACTCTGCCTATTAGAAAAGACATGCTGCAATAATCACCAATTAAAAAGGGAACATTTAAAATCCTGACTTCATTCAACAGCCTTAAGTTCCACACTGTGTTATCATTTCCATAATGAAAAACGCCCTGAAGCTAATAGGATTGAGATTCAGATAGGGTTTTGGTTGGTTTTTTCCCCACAGACATGTAATATTTTACTTTATAAATTTTTCAGTCTCCAGTATATTGTAATTGTAGCCTTTGTTCTGAGGTCCTAAATTCAAACAGGGAGCAGAGGGATGTATATAGGTCTGAGTTCAGTAGTGGCTATCTGCACTTCCAAGAAACTGGGTCTGGATGGTGGTTACATTTCAGAGATGAGATGAGATTCTTTAGCTTGGGTAAGAGGACTTTTGGATGTTCGGGGGTGTGTGCATCTATCAATAGTTATAAATAGCTGATGGGAGGGTATAAACAAGACTGACTTTTTCCTGACTGGACACAATCCTAGGCAGCCTGATCTTGCTGACCCTGTTTTTTTCAGGCGGGGATGTTAGACTAGATGATCAAGAGGTTCCTTCCTTGTGATTTTGGAATAGCCCACAACAGGACACTTGTCATGCAACAACTATGGTCACAAACACATAGATGCTAATATAATATGTTGCATGAGGAAAACAAGTGCATTTGAATACTGATTACTAAACCACGTGGAAGATAACATCTCAACTCCTGTATGAAAATTAAATCACAGCCTATTACTGTTTTAAGATATCTTCATTATAGAATATTGATGGCAAAAAGCCAAACTTCAATTGATAGTACAAATATAGAGTGTAGGAGCAGTGTTCTTACATGCCCTATGTTTTTATCTGTGAACATTATGAAGCCATCTTGATGACCCACGTGTATTTTTAAAGAACTTTTGACCTTGGACCACCAGCATTTTTACTATCTTTCTTCTCAAATTCTCCCCTTAAGAAAGGGAATTTGCTTCCTTGCAAATTAATGAGTGAAATTTTCAGCTGATCAACATTCACCAGTATCTCCTTACACTAGCACATGAAGAAATACACCAGTCATCTCAGAAGACTAGGAAAAAGTGTGTTTGGTTTTGGGGTTTTATTTGCCTTCCCTTTGACATCAACCATTCGCTTAAAATGAGAGCTAGTGGAAAACAAGATTTTGGTGTGCATTATAGAAAAAAAATTACACACCCTTCAGATTACATTCCAAGATAAACAGCTATATTACCATCATCATCACCACACAAAGATGAAGCCAGTGAGAAAGAACCCTACCAGGAAAGCAAGGAAAAAAAAAAATTTAAAAAAAAATCTGTTTTCCAGCCAGTTTTTTCCTACCTTTCACAATTACGAATTCAGCATCCCCAGGTGTATATTGTAATTTTCAGATTACTCCATAAGTAATAAAAGATAGAAATAATGAACTCCATAACAAAATACACTATCAAGATATACATCATCAAAGCAACAGAACAAACAGAAAATCAATCCGTTGATTTCTGAGCTTGAGAAACTACCAGCAGTACGGAACATAGGAACTACAAATTACATCAGTTTGGCCCTTGCCTCTGAGAGCTAGGCACAGCTATGGCCAGGGACAATAGGTGACACGTTCTGGGCTTCACAAGAATAACCTACATTTTCCCTTTTCCAACAGGGAAGAAAGGAAGGGCCCTGCTTCAAAATGTTATGTGTTATTAACAACCAAGTACATAGACACAACTTTTATTGAAATACCAATTCACTACAGCTTTGGAGATTAACCACAAAAGGTCAAGCCACAGCAATAAAAGGAATGATGAAGTTTTAAGTATGAAGAAAAATGCAATAAGTTGCCATAGATTTATATTCCACCTATCATATTTGTGACAGTCACAGGAACTAGTAGGTTATTAGACTAAAAATAGCTCCTCATAGGTGGAGGTTTTTTTTCCTTTCTTCTATTACACAAGAGTGGCATTTCAACTATAAGTGCCACAAAATTCAAAGCTGAAAATAACTGAATACATTAAGTTAGTGAGAAAACTGTATAATTTTTTTATTTGGTCCTAAGCCTTAGAAAACACAGCTTATTCAGTCCAGATTAGCTTTAAGGCTTTTATGTACAAATTTTTGCATGTCACTTCATGTCCTTTCTTGATTCCAATTTCATAAAAAAACCCTATCATTTACCTGACTATTGAAACCAGTGTTGAAATTAACATCTGTGCAGTGCTTTGGGATCTTCTCATTAGGAGTGCTTCGAAAAGAAAGAGAAATATTTTTACTATATTACATAAACAGAAACTGAATATGTGCAAAGTTACTGTACCACTACACTACACATTATACCACCACACTAACTGGGAAGAGAACCACATACTCCTAATTATCGTCTGCCATTCTATAACCTGTCGGATGACGGAGTCATTTGGACCACTGAAGACATAGGAACAATGCCCCCTTTGTATAGCAAGGCAGACCAGAGAAAGCACCTTAATGCAAAGAAATATTAGCAAAGAAAAAAGTCTTTTCTTTTAAGAATCTATTTCAAGTTAGCCAAGATTTTCTACTTTTTACTTCATTGCTACTAGCCATGCTTATTGGCACAATGCCTTTAAATTGCTTGTTGCCACACAAAAATGAAACTACTCAATGTAATTAAGTTTCAAAAGCAACTTGGTCCAGCGAATGATTCTACTCAGTAACTGCTTGTTAAAAGCACAAGTTTGTTCCCTATAAAAGGGAATGTCTTGCCAGTCTCTGGCATCTGTATCATATGTTCTTATTCACTCTAAGCTGCCTTCTTGATCACTTTTAATTTACATTTAGAGACACCTAGTGGTGTCTGGTTTTTCTCCAGAAAACAGCAATGACATCTTATTTCCAAAAGAACTTAAGCTGTTTTCAGATTTCATTGATCTCTTTAAATAATGCACAATAAACCTTTGACTTTACAAAAGGACTAAAATACATAATTGTATTTCATAGTACACATAACAAGTTTGAGATGACAAAAACTATATAGCCTTTTTTCCTTTGATTTAAATACACATCTAAAGAGTAAATATATCTAGTAGGTTTTTTTAGATTACCACAGAAAGTGTTCCTTGCTATTTTTTTTCTTCGTAACAATGAATTTTATTCATCTTGTGCACCAGATTTGTTATTTTGGCCTCTGTATCACTTCCTAAACATAAATATCAAAGAGACGCCATTTTTCACCATTTCATGTATGTTTGTACACATAAGATTATCCTTCTGAATCTGTGATTTGGTGGAGGGCTTGGACCTAGCTGGCTTCCTTGGTGCCAGTGGAATTATTTTACATACATAAAGACATGTCAGAATAAAGCTGCTACCAAGAAATTAGGTAAGACTCAGTGATACTTTCATCTCCACTCCTAAACATAAAAAAACTCCCACCACCAATTTTTTTTCTAAGCAAACAGACTAATATCTTGACTACTCCAATTTAGAAGAATGTTTTCTAACACAGTCAGTCATGGTAATCTCCCAACTCTACAATCAGCTCTGCACCCATATTTTGGAAACTTTAATCCTCTCTTCAACAAGTGCCTGTATTCTAGAAAAGACATGAAACCATAGCAGAAATAAAGAGATGTCTATTTCCTGCACCCATTTTATGAAACTATAGGAGTGCTTAAAGAAATATTTTTAAGCTATCTGCACTTTTAAGCTCAGCACTTCCAAAATTTTCTTTTAAAATATCACTTTATACCCTAAAGCCACATTAAATGCATATCTACCAGAAACACAAATATTTCCTATCCTGCTTCTATAGAAAGACAGGTTAGGTAATTTCTTTCTCTTGGATTCTCATGTCCCACAAAAGTAAAAAAGATGGAACTACTAGAAACAAATCTGGGTGCCACAACTGTCTACGTTATATCATACATCATACTGGAGCAAGAACACATGAAAAATGGTGGTGATAATACTTATTATGAGGAAATTTAAAATTGAGCAAATCGTAACAAAAATTACCTTTTCACCTTAAAAATATAGTCTGGTATTCCACCCTTTTCCCTCAAAAAACCCCCCACAGAACAAAAACTACAACCAGTGTATACAGATAATCTTGCAAAGCAAATGTGTCATGTGAGTAAATTACACAAGGAGGAAGTCTTTAAAAATACTTACACGAAGTATAAACAAGGAGGTTACTTCTACAAGCTTAAAGCATAGTTAAGCTGAAGGGCAACAACAACAAAAAAATCAGGTGTTCACATTCTGAGCAAAATTAAGCATTTAATAGGATTGAACTTTCCTCTTTGTTGTCACTTTGCTCCCTCTAGCGTCTCAAAGGATATACTACACTCTTCTGGCATTACAATAAACAAGCAAATACGTACCTATTATATATTAAAATTAATCATGCTGTTCCCATTGTTGGACCTAACCACTACAGCATTACTATCTTCTGGGGAAAAGAAATATAGTACATCTTGAAAATCCAATTAAACAGACACTAAGAGATTAGATCCTGTACTAACAAACACTGTTCTGCTTTAGTTCCAGGATGTAACAAATAGATTTCTCACCTTTTTATCTGATAGCAATTTGTGAAATTGCATTTATTCTCATAAAAGCACTGATTCAATCAGCAGCATACTTAAGTCTCCAAAAGTATATCCAATGGTGAACACACACATAGCTTATCTTTGCAAAACAATAGCTCCATTGACATGAAATGTGACATCTTTTCATCAATATTTCATCACATTACACATAAGATAATACAATAAATTCTCAGTACTTGACAACTATCCCCTAATGTAATCTAAGCTAATGCTGTTTCATACTTCAGTATGTGACATCTGTCAACAATATTGTTAACAACTAATTGCTCTTACTCATCTCAAAAACATGCCTTGATTGCTAATTGAGACCACATAACTATGTAAGTTTATTGAAGTTACTTGGCTGCCCATTCAGATAAAGAAGAAAACCCTTAAAAGGACCTGAAAAGAAAGCTGGAGGAATAAATTTTTGGATTACAATAATCCCAACAGAGACTGAAATTGTTATATAATTTCAGTGGTTAATAAATTAGTGAGCCAACTTTATTTTAATAAGAAATAAGAACATCCAGGTACCTACACCACCCCAGATGATAAAAAAAAAAAAAGGAACAACTTTTTACACTTGCAAAAGGTTTTTTTCAAAGTTTTCCAGAAGTGATTTTCATTAATAGACTTCCAGGCTTTTCACAATGGAAATAAATCACATCTTTATTAAATTACAAGATGAAAAATAAAACGGTGAAACAGGGGAAGTTAGCTACACAATGTCTTTAAGTAGACCAAGCACAAAGGAACACAGGGAGGGAGCATTTCACAGGAAGAGAGATAAACCATAGTTCAGTGAACCCAATAATCATGTCACACCTGCAGAAATAACATGCAAAGGTAAATATATATACACACTTTATATATAGCATGTATATACATAAATTCCAGTAATTGGTTCACTCCCACATTTAAGGCAAGTTGATTTGTCACTATCCTTAAAATCCTAGTCTTCTCTTAAAATATGTATTAAAATATACTAATTTCATTAAGAAGTTAGAACAAAGACTTCCCAAAGTTTCCCAAAAAAGCACAAGCAATACTGACTTTATCCATTAGGTTACATAGTCTAATGTGATTATTCAGCTTTCTTGATAAGCATCTTCTGACTAGAAGAACTCTAGCCAAAGTTTTAGTTGTTACTATTGACCTCAAAGGGCCACAACTTTCTGAGAAAATTAATGTTTTCTAAATTGAATTATCTTGTATCATCTCATTTTGCTTTCAATACGGTTCCTAGTAGAACCAAACCCAGAGGTATCTTTAAATTTTCATTTAAAATATCCTTACTTTAGTGTTCTTTAATTCACCTGATAGAATCTAACCAACTACCACCCTTTCTATTAAAACTCATTTTCAGGGTTTATAACTTGCATACACAAAAATATTCATAAAATGAAATTCTTCAAAAAAGCTCATCTTCAAGGGATTTTATTTTAAAGCATTAAAAGTCTTCTGAACTACTACAGAACTACAAAACAAGCCTCGAAGTTTAGAAGAAATATATGCCAAAGCATTAAAAACTTCTAGAAACTTTCTTTTCCCACATTGCATTCACTTACCTCTAAAGCATAACCCGTTAATGTAGACTAGTTTCATTAACACATGTAATATATTATAATCTCTCCTAGGGTAGATGCCTTATGGAAACAGCGTAGGTGTGAGCTAAAGCACCACACACACTCACTATCACACATAAAATATTAGAATAGAACCATAGCAATAAAGGTACACTTAAATTTCTAAATGTCTTCCCAACTCCATTTAAAAAAAAAATTAAGAGTCAGGTAAATAAATTTAGAAAGCCATAACTTTTGAGAGAACTTTTTTTTTTTTTATCACGATGAACCTCATAATTTTGTTTGCAGCTCTATGCGTGGCACTACAATACTTGAATAGCTGAGGGAAATTTACACATACCCAGCACAGCCACTTCGGTACAGCTCCTCACAAGAAATCTTCTCTGTACCACAGCTTCTCTACAACTGACCTTCAAAACAAAGAAAGCACCGACTGCTGAACAACTACATGCACCCTTTATTACTTTTACCTCATTAACTCACTGCAGCTTATTTATTTTTTCAGAACAGGAACACCTGAAGCAGAGAACCACATCCTCCCCACACCACGAAGGGCCCGGTTTCACAGTTTAGCGCCCTCAAAGGCGGACACCACAGCTGCTCCTGCTTCCCACACCTGAGGGGAATCAAGGTTCCCCTCAGAGCACCTGGCTGGCACCTTGTAGACACCGGCCCTCACCTGCCTCGCCTCTCATCGGGAGAGCCGACACCACCTGCGCTTCCACGAAACGCTCCTCTCACCCTACTTTAAGTGGGGTGGACCCTTAAAAAACTTTCTGTGTGAAATGGAGGGATAATTTCTGAGGGTTTGAACCCGTGTTTGCCGGCCCCACCTCAGGTAGAGTGTGGCCCCGCCCAGCTCCGGAGAGCTGCGAGGGGGAGTGTAGCGCGCAGGTGGGTGAGGTGGGTGGCTTCAGTCCGGGTTTAGTCCCGCGCACTCTGCCTCTGACCTCTCTTTCCCCTCAGCGTCCTTCCTGGAGCCGCGGGGACACAGCGCTAGGGCGGACGCCATCGCCCTCGGTGGGCACTGCCGGGCGCTGACAGGACTGCGCGGGCGGCGCGCGCTGCCTGAGAGAGGGGAAGGAGCTGTCGCCGGCCCGCGGCCGGGGCGGGCGCAGAGCTGGGAGTTGCCATTTTCGGGTGGGATAAAACCCGTCTCACCTTCCTCCTTTTCCCCTCGCTGCCGCCTGCTGGTCCTGCCCCGCTCGCAGTGCCTGGGAGCTGCTGGAGGTAAGGGGCTCGCTTGCTCTGCTCGGCACTGGGCACGGGTCCCTTCGGCCACATTCCTTCTCCTTACGGCCTTTCAGCCCGGTGTCGGCCTCTCTGTCCTGCCAGCGCCTCCGGGCTGGGGGTGGCGGTGGCCCCTGCTGCCGGGAGGTGGGTGCTGAGCCGCCGCTACGGGCCAGCCCGGCCCTTGGTTGGGGCTTCCCGCTGCGCCTGGTCAGTGGGTGTGCGGGCACAGGGCACTGCTTCCTCGGGTGCCTCTGGAGAGCGACTGAGGGGGTGGGCTTTGTCGTGGCCAAGAGGAGTAACACTGGGTACCCCAGAGCTCTTCCGATGGGTGCTGAGCCCTATTGAGTGGTGTGCAGTTTGTTTCTTACCTTGTCCAGGTTTCTGTGAGTCTCGCTTTGTTCCCTTGTATGTTTCTCACCAACTGTGTAAGGTTGTTATGTTTCAATGCCTGTATCTGGTGTTAGATGTCTGAGGCTTCTGGTTCCACACCAGAGAATCTAGATATGTGCATATATTCTACAAATTGTGCCAAAGCATACCTATTCTCTGGGCTTCTTGGAGAAAGCAGTAATGTGACTTCACCACAGAATTCAAAATATTGTCTTACTGAAATGAGAAAATGCATTATTTGTGTTAGTGATGCCTGATTGAGTAGATGCAGAACCTTAGAGTAGAAATAAATCTATGTAAATTTCTATTTGTTTTACAGCACTTCTGTTTTCTCTTGAAAATAGCTCTGACCAGAGATTTTTTTATATACACTCAATTATGAGATTAATCAGGATGGCTCATGTACAGCCTTGTGGTGTTTCTGTTATTACTTCTCTAGTTGCTAATAGGAATGGTAGTCATGTCTTAATATATTAGGAATCTTAAGTGTATCAGTAATGCCACTGGTACTGAGCTACAATCTTTGGGGAATACTCACTGCAAAAATGGCTGTTTTGAGCTAGTTCTGTGTGAAAGGTTTGTTGGCTGATAGGACTGATTACATGGTGGGAGCAGGGTTTTTTATCATTGAAGTCTTTTCATTGTTAAAACTACCTGTTTACTGTAACAAACTGCAATCCATGCATTGCAAGGTATTGAATCAGTTTTGGACTTTGATTCTGCTTCATAATAAACAGTGTTTTTTACTTAAGCAGATTTGACTGTGTGTGTATAATAAATCATCCTGAGTGGTTTACAGTAAACAGCTGCATGTCCTATAGCAAGGAATGCTGCATTGAGGCCTGTTTGGTAATTAAGGGTATTTGAAGAGTGAAGTGGAAAAACCAGTTGTTGTTGTTAAACTTTAGAAATCATTCATTATGATACAATTGATTATGCCACTGATTAATGATTGTTACATCACTCTCCAAAAAAACCCAAAGGCCAATGAAATGTTTTAGTTGTTTTATTTCCAGCATCTGATTCCAATGTTGTTTGTTATTTCAACATTCCAGAGTACGTTGTAGCTGAACCAACAACATCACCTCTCTGATAAGCAGCGTGGTTTTTTAAATCTTAGACAAGTTCAAGGTCACTTAAGGAAGACAAAATGAATGACTTAAAGCTTTGATGCATATTCATTGCTTCTTGTTTGGAGATTATAAGGTGGGTTGTTTTAGGTTTTGTGTGTCTTGACTTTACCGAATTTTGTATCTTTTGTGTTAAGTGTAAGTAAGAATTAATTCTGTACACTTAATGATGGCTAGTTAATTACAGAATCTGTAATATAAAAATGGAAGTCGATCAAAGAACTTGTAGATTACATGTAACTCTTGCTTGCATCTATGAGAAGTCTTGACACAGACTTAAAGTTTATTACTTTCTATGCTTTCCAAGTTATGTAGGCCATAAACTTGTAGTTGACACCACCTTACTAGACCCTTTGATTCATGTGGGATTATGTTGGGATCATTGACTCTTTAAAGGACATAAATGTGTCTCTGCTCAAAAGACAATTTATAATTGAGAAAATGTAAGGAGCTGTCTCCTTACTACCATAAAGAGGCAGTGTTTTCTCTTAGGAAAACTGTTGCTTTCAATATAGTATGCAGAAGTATGATATGATTTTGTAGAATTCAAAGCTTACTTCTACAGAAACCAATGGCCCTTTGCTGTGAGACTTAATGAGTGAAGATCTGATTAATGTTGTGTTTCAGCAAAGCATTTCACCATTTGAATACGAGTAACTCCACTGAAAATTACTTAAGTGATAAATTTTTTCTGCCTAAGGCTTTGGAAATGGCAGGTAATTCATGTGTATGTAGTACTATGTAGTGCTTAAGCAACATTTCTTTTCCTGTGAATAACCTTTCTTGTAGCTGGTGGGACATTTAGTCACTGGATTTGAGACAGTAAAAAAAATGTGGTGTTTTTCTATAGAATCATAGAATGTTTAGGGTTGGAAGGGACCTTAAAGATCAAGTTCCAACCCCTCTGTCATGGGAAGGGATGTTTTTCTTTAAAGGCATTCTCTTATGGCTACAGACACACTGGTATAACGTTTTTTTTCTTTAAAAAAACCCCCAAGTTTGCATTTATATATAGAGGATACTTGACATACGCGAATTAACACCAAGTTGGATAGCTCGTGTATTAATTGCTGTCTAACATATTTAAACAGCTATTATATCATTGATGGTGGTGTTGAAGACTTTAATGACAGTGAAACAAAGTGGGAATTTATATTTTTACATACACTTTTGATTTTTCAACTTAACAAAAGAGCATCTCTTGATGTTTTGCTAGCAACCTTAAAGTAGTGTAATAGTTTATGGGCTAAAACAGTCACTTGAAGGAGATGAAGATTATTCTACTGTACCTTATCACAGTGTGTAAAGCACAAGTGTTCTGGGTTGCTGATGTTTCCACTGCCCCATTTTCCAGCTTAGGTGCAACATAAACTATTTTAATTAATATTGTGTCACCAAAAGGTTTTGAGATGGCCAATTGAATTCTGCCAAGATAGAGTCTTTTGATGAAAACATATCTTTATTGATTGTAGAAGAAGAAAATCATTCTTAAAATGAAATCCACAGAAAAATCATATCCCTCAGAGAAAATTTCTGAGTGGCAGGCTGAGATTAACATCATAAAATTGAATTTGTGCTGCAAACCTTTGATGTAATCAGCAGCTGGGAGATGGTGTTGCCCTTACTGTGCTCCTTCTGATTGTGGTGAATTATTGTGTGGAATGAAATAAGTGTTTCTTGTGTCACTCGTTCAAGAAATACAAACAAGGTATTACTAGGTGGTTCTTGCTAGTTAAAATGGGTTGTATTGATTCCTGGTCCCAGTCTCTTGCTCCCTTGGACTGCAAAAGCAGGACGTTCACACCCCGGGGGAGATGTGGGTGTCACTCAACAGTGACTCCTTGGGCGGATTAGGGTGTAGGCCTGACAGGTCTCGAGGGAAGTCCCATTAAGTCTTAAATTGGAAGTGCTGTGGCAGGCATGCAGGGTCTCCAGGATGGAGCTGCAAAAAGCAAAGTAGAGGAAAAGGTGTGGAATACTGAAGGTTCTGGCAGAATGTATTAAAACACAAGGAAGTGGGACATACAATGGAGGTGTTGACTGTAGGATTTTACTTGTTGCTTGCTATCTGATGGTGTATGTACCAAAGTATTGGAGAGAAATATTTGTGCTGTTGTAGCTAGAGAGAGGAAACTCTGTATCTTAAAGGAGCCAGTTGTTAGGGTTTTTGTACAATGTGCTAAACACAGACTAGTTTTTAATTGTATCTTAAAAAAATCTTTAAATATTTGTTTCACTTTTTGTTAAGTACTTTAAATGGCTTTTTGTGACTTTTGGCTTGCCTTGCTGTATTTAGTCACTTCTTGGGGGTTGGACTCCATCTTTCATGGTCCCTTCAAACCCCTACAACTCTGATTCTTTGGTTGTCATTGCCTTTTTGCTTACCTAGCCTACTATCTCTTTTTTTTTTCTACATTATATAAGCTGCCTTCCCTCCTGTAGCCTATCTCCATTCTATTTACATTTCTTTGCTAAGCATTTTTCTCAGCATTGTTTGCTTTTTCGAACTCATGCAATTGCTCACACCTATACAAATATGTGTGCACCCTGCTGCTTTATAAATGGCAAAGTATTGTTGACCTTATTCAGATTCATGAACAGAAGAGACTTTTGAATAGCAACTTGTTTAAATAGCATGGTGAGCAGCACCATGAGCATCACTTGTGGTACATCTGCAGGCTTAAAAATACAGCACTGTCATTTCTGTAGGTTTGGATTTTGTACTTTAGCTACTTTTATTTTGTAAATGTAATATGATTTATTCCTCTTAGACACATTTTTCATTTTTCTATTTAGCAAAGAGCATCTCATGAAGCTTTTCTATCAAGCTTAAAATAGTGTAACAGTAAAACAATAGTGTAGAGTAAAACAATCACTTGAGGGAGATGAAAGTTATTCTACTGTACCTTATCACAGTGTGTAAAGAACAAGTGTTCCAAGTTTCTGATGTTTACAGTGCCTCATTTTCCAGCTTAGGTGCAGCGTAAGCTATTTTAATATAATATTATTTTAATATATTTTTTTTAAGTTTGAGAGAGGTTATTTTTACTGATTACCAGAGATAACATGTGGCATCCTTAAGGAGAGTGTAACATTTACATTATCAAGTAAATCAAGTAAGTTGGAAAAGCAATATGAAATGGATCAGTTGACCACAAGTCAAAGGTATTTTTGAGGAAAACAATCAGCTTTTTACTAACAGAACAAAAAAATATTGATAGAACCTTTCTTATATGGACAGTAAGTGCCACAGCCAATTTCCTAGTTTTAAGATCCTTGATGTACGTGAGAAATGGTGAATTCTGAATTCATTTAAAAATCACATTACTTGACAAATCTGTATTTGTCAATAAGCAGGATTCTTATAATTGTCATGAATATTTACGTATTGTTCAGGATGGGTGCTTCATACTGGAAGGCTTCCTTTATGCTTTTGAGCAAACTCTGACTGTAAATGCAAGGACCAGTAGGGAATGTGGGCTGCAGACCTTAGTGGGGCAAACTGGACCCCAGTTTTTTCACTTCAAGTCACTGTGAGCACGTGTTTGTGAATGCTTCTAAGACCTAAGCAGCTCTTCCATTTTAACCTGCATGTTCCCAAACCTCCTGCTTTAGGTTTAAAATTTTTATCTTGAAAAAAAATATTCAACAGGGATGTGTGCCTGAGGTTAAGCAGTAATTACATGGCAGTGATTGCAAGGTCTGAGATCAGCCTAATAAGAAAAAATAAAATTTAAAGTCAGTAGAGGATGCAGGGCCAAGATATACTTAGTAGGTTGGTGTAAGGGCTCTATGGGAAAGCATTGTTGAGTTATGACAGCACTGTTTCTTTATAGTATAATCTGACCTTTTTTATTCTACTCAGTTCATGAGCAGACCCAGTCCAAAAAGGCAACTGATGAGGAAAAGCCCTTGCATTAATATCTGCTTAGAAAGGCATTCAAGGTCAGACCTCCTGCTCTCTGGTTCCTTTAAAGCTTTTGACTAGACTTTTAAATACCTCAGGGCATCTGTAGAATAAATGGTGGTGTACTCAGCTTCAATACTGTACAAATGATCTGAAGTAGCACAACCAAAGCCCTTGAAACTGGGCAGACTGGAAAAACTTGTCAAACTAACAGGATTAGTAGTTTCAGTGTAAAAAGTACTCATGGCACTAGACAGGATGGTAGTGATACAAGTGGTGGGATGAACTGGTATGGTTTTAATGAAGAACAGGGAAAATTTTTAAGTCATGAGTGAGTTCTTTTTGGCAGTGTGATTTTTTTTAAGGGCAGGAGAAAAGTTCATTGGGTTGCAAGCAGGGAGAAATAGGGAGTAGAACAGAGGAACTTTATTTGAAGTTGAATTACGGGTTAATACTGCAAATCAGACATGGTTGAGTGGGCAGAGCTGGAGGAATTTGACATGTGCTGATAAGCTACATGCAGCTCAGATATGCCTTGGGCAATATTTGACTTTGTGGAAACAGTTTTTACCTTTTTTTTTTTTAAAGGAACAAGTCTGATAAATATCTATTTTTATTTTTTAAAAGTTTGCTCTAGGTGCCATCAGCAACACTAAATAGCTTTGATAAAGCTGAGTATTGTCAGACAAACTGTGGATATGCACATGTGAGTGCAGTGTTTCTAAGGAAGTCGTGGCAAAGTTCTCATGCAAAATACTTGTGTGCATTTAAATATCTTAGTCCAGAAGAAAAGCTAAGCAATAAGTAAGAGAAAAGAGTTAAGGACTGTTGTATTAGCACCAAAGCTTATGTAGTTTCTGACTTTCATTTCTTTTATGCTTTAGTAATAATATAAAGGAAAAATTACAAAATGTTCTTGTAACATTTTGGTCTAATTCTTTTGCATAACCAAAGTTTTGACAACCGTAGCTGGTTTTAATTCACGATGCTCATGGAGATCTAAAACAAATGTATGCGAATAGACCACCATTAACAAATTATGTCAATTTATTTAGTTTTTAACTTCTGCTGATAGTCTGAATTCTGTTGCTCATCATTTGCTCAGCAGTAGGTCTTCTGCTAAGGATATTGATCTTGATTCTTTCCTCCTTCTACTAGAAAATGTAATTTATGACTTCATATTCAATGCAGTACAAAACTGAATTCTGCTGCCTTATGGTGTTTTACACTAATTGAACACTCCCATGGCACAAGTATAAATGACTACATGAAATGCCAGAAAAGGCATTTTAAAGACTTGGGATTTGGCTTATCAAGCTGTTAACTTGGCAGCCAATGTTTTTCAAGTCCTATGAAATGAGGTTTTAGCTGGTAGTTAAAACCATATCATGAGAATTTGCCTAGAACAACTTTTGTTTCAGGGTATAAACTGGAAAAGGACTTCAGTGTTCACCAGTAAGCATAATACTTCATATGATAAGAGATTTTAAAAAAGTTTTAGATAAGTCAAATTCTAAAGCTGGGATCAATAACATCTCTCAGTATTTTGTGATATGCCCACAAATAGCTTTAAAATTAAACTTAATGCAATTTTGCATAAGACTTTTGACCTAAATTAATTTTGTCTTAGATTCCCCTTCCTCTGCATGGATCTCAGCTCTCAGCTGGGGTACAACCATGACACTTTGTTATGGTTGAGGTTATATGGCAGGACCTTGATAATCTGTCATACCAGTCTTTTCAGCCTTCTCCTTAGTAGGTGAGCCCTATGTCTCGTGCTCTTGTTAGGAAGCAAGACCATTCCTCACTTCTGTGTTACTTGAGGCTTTTATTAATAGTAATGAAGATACCCCCTTCTCTGTGTCCCTGCTTTCAGCTGCTGCTGTGCATTACTGCTTTATCAAACGTAGCTTGCAAGGCTGCTGCTGTGCTCTGTTTCTGTCCTGTAGTATTTTTTAGAATCATCACAGGAACTGCTCTTCATGTCACTTGGCATCATTCCTGTATTACTTTCTTTGTCTGTTATGCACTACCATGTGTTTTGTTTACCCAGTTTGTTTCTTGTCACGAGAATTCATCTCTACTCTCATGTCTTCTGGATCACAACTTCACTGTGTGCTCTCCCAGCTGCACTGTTCTGGCACCTTGTTACTGACACATGTTTAATTTCTAACATGATTGCAAAGGACTGGTGAAGGGCTCTGTCTACTCCTTTTCCAGGACAAATAAGAGCACCCCTTCTTCCAAAAGGTGAATTTTGCTTAGTGGCTGCAAACAGCTGCTGTGAAGTATCTCTTCAATGGTATTATTGCTGTTTGCGTAAAACGTTGGTGACATAGAATGTGTTGAAAAGGAGTGCTGGAAGCTGTTGTATACCCAAGTTAGTAAATGGAGGGTTTTGATACAAGCTGACTTGTATATGAATTGTTTCCATTTGAGCTAAGGTAAATACTGACAGCTTAATGTAGGGCTCTTTCATGTAAAGGCACTGATGCTAAAGATGTTAATCATCTGTGCTTGTTTATACCACTCAGATGCTTCATGTAAGTTTACCCAAAAGAGACAAACTTTCTAGATCCTCTGAAAAGTCTTAACGGGACACACATGATTTTTTCAGTCAGTTGACAATTTAAGTGCCAAATTATTTATAGTCAGATATTTAGTAGTTCTAAATTTGAAGGTGTGGTTTGGAATACTCAAGAAATGTTAGACACCTGTGAATGTGGGACTTGGAATATTGGATGTGACAGGCTTGTGAGGTGACTAAGAGTTTTGTCAAAGCTTTTGTTTGAAGGAAAGCAAGTACAGGATGCAGCTAGCAAGCAGAGGTGGCTTTAAAAGGAGCAGGCATCAAGTTTACAAAAAAATGAAGCAGAACTTTTTTAGTAAGGATCACTTGAAGATATTTTTATTAAGTATTGGTGTTTGAACAGGCACTGAAATGGTTTCCTACAAATGAAGTTCATAAGAATCTGTATTGAATTAAGTAATTACCAATAGTAATTTTAGACAATTGCATTAAATCAATTTTTCACTGTAATGATTAAAATCTATTTATGATAAAGGTTTTGGACAGGGGACTCGTTTTATAGCAGAAAGTCTGTCTGTTCTTCCAGTTTCTAAGCTTGCAACTCTGCCTTTATCTTTTTTTGCATCTTATCGCTAGGAGGTGCCACTGACTGCTTGAGGATATAGTGCTTTGCTGACCTGGGCTTCACTTCTCTCTCCATCCCTGACCCACCTGTTCTCTCCTTCCAGCCCTATTACCTCTTTCTCTTACCTTATGCTCCTGGGAACCACAGACTCTTGACACCCTGTTCCTGTGCCATCTCCATGCTCCTGCGGTTAGGTGCTGAGAGCAAGCAGTTGGAGGGACTGGGAGGAGCGTGGTATACTCCACCAACCGTACTTAGCGTGACATGTGCCCATCAGAGCTAAGCCAGGTTGTGTGGAGCAGCACATGGCTCTTGTTACTGGTACTTCAGTATTGTGATAGTAATGGTCCCTGGTAACTCTGGTCCTGTTTGATACCACCTAGATTTAGAATAGTGGCACATCAATGTCCTGCTGTGCATAGTTATGTTAATGAAGGAGTTAGTGTGATGTTTGCTTTATAAACTTCTGAGCAGCTTTTTGTAGTTCCCCTTTTCAGATGTTGATTAAATTGCTTTTTTTTTCTTCTAGTTGCTTTCTCTTGCTCTTTACCTTACTTTAATCATAGTGACTTGTGTCTGGTTTTAGGTGCTGACTATGAAGGCATCGTCGGTACAGGCCGTGGCAGTGTGGGGAAAAATAGCTCCCCCTCACAGCATCACTGCTATTATGATTACAGATGACCAGCAGACTATAGTTACAGGAAGTCAAGAAGGACAAATATGTCTCTGGGATCTTTCATCAGAATTAAAGGTTTGTCTGCTGTACCACAGTCTTCTGAATAAATGGGATTTTATTTTTTATTATTAGGTTTTTAAAGATAATGTGAAATTTATTATAGGAAACTCATGAGGCAAAAAACATTGTAGCAACCAACTATTTGCAGATTTTGGAAAGGTTTTCATAGATTATCATGACCGGTGGATTATAATTTGAGATTGTGTGCTGTGAGTAATGACAGCAAGTAAACAAACACAATGATAACAATTCCTATCTTGTAAAATCTAGTTTCTTTTTAAACCAATTGCTGAACATGGCCTGTCATTTAAGGAAGAAAAAATGTATTTATAAAACCAGACTGCTCTACCAGGTTAACCATAAACAATCTTTCAGTAAGGTGAAATATATATTTTTATCTACAATTAAATGCAAAGCTTCTGGCATATTATTGCTCAAATATAGTTTGAATCTCTAGTTTGTGCTTTTATGGAGCTACCTTTTTCTATTAAGATCTTCGTGTGCAGTGAAGTTAATCAAAGGGGTTACTTAAATACATTGTATGAAACATGTGCTTAAGAGCTTTGCTATATCAATTCCCTACTTCACCCTGTCACTTTTGCTGCATGCTGTAGGCCAAGGGTATTCTGCACATTGCCTGTTTTAAAATATTTGACGTTTCATAAATTCCTCAGGAGCAATTTTTAGACTATAGTGAATATAAAGACTGCACTTTATGCAGACTGCCTAATCCATCTACACCTTTATGCATTCCAGAAACGTGACTGAAGAATGTAAGAATATAAAGCAGATGGACAATTAACTCATTGTCTATAAGTAGTATTTTCTAGCTTTTAGATCTCCTTAGTTTGTACAGACAATACTATGTTTAAGTTAAACCATTGTATTATTCTCCTAGATTTCATCTAAAGAAATTCTCTTTGGCCATACTGCTTCTGTAACTTGTTTGGCAAAAGCAAGAGAGTTTGAGAAACAGCCATATGTAGTAAGTGCTACTGAAAATGGGTAGGTAACTAAATATTCAATTATTCATTTTGTGAACTATGGAATGTATGGCAGGTGTAGGTCAGATTCTGCATTTGGCAGAAAGCTTTTAATCCACTTCTGTGAAAGATAGCAGCTACTTAGGATGATGACTGTATTGCTTATCTTAAAATAGTGGAAGACCTCATCTTGGACAACAAAAAGGTTTGGCAAATTCAGATAACTAGTGGTCAGGAGTTTTTTGATGGGTCAGATAAGCGCCATTCAAAGGGAGAATAGCTGCCTATTGGAGGGAATCAGCTGGTTCAGAAGCATTTTAATATCATGGTAATTTTTTCTGTTCCTTCCTGAGCTCAGTCTTTGATTGGATCAGTCCAAGAGGCTAATGTGCAAGTTCCGCTTGCTCAGTGAATATGTTTGGAAGGACAGAAAAGGCTGTCCTTCAGTAACACATCTGTGTTCCTTGTCATTGTTTACATCTGATTTGCTATTTTTGAGTATATCCTTTTAGAGGCTCCTGATCTTGAAGCTTTCCTCTGATGCATTTGTTATGACTTGGCCCATCACTCTAGTCTGACTTCTGCAGTTCTGATAGGTTAGCATTCAATTTTTTTCCTCTCTGAACCCTGTCTGTTCAAGATTTCAGTTGTTGAAAGTAGTTAGGGTTACCATTTTCCTTAAGGACTTTCCTTAAATAATTTTTCTTCTTGCCTGATATTCCCCACACTTTGGGTTCATCTCTTCAAATTAACAGGACAACTCTGTTAAAACCTCTTCCCATGAAGAGTTCCTGACAATTGAAGTGACACCACCTAGCACCTTAAGGCTACTACTTTCCCACCAAGAAACTTGTTTATCCTTTCCAGGTGCTAGGATCTCTTTGATTCACACACTCAATCATGTCTATAGCAGAAATGATTACTTGAACAATCAGGTGTCGTACTCTTCAATGTTCAGACTGTCCGACTGGACAGGTAGTGGTAAACAGTTGTGTACAGAAAGGAGGATGAGAAGTCTACTGAGCTGATTGTGTTGACCTCTGAACCCTTGAGTAGAAATGCAAAACTATTTTTTTAACTTAATTCTGGAATTCTGTTAGTGCAGTATTGTTTCCAGACTGTACTGGGGGGAAAGATACTGTATTCCCAAAAGCCTGGTGTGAAAAGCATTAAGAAACGAATGAGGTTTTTGCTATAGATAAACCATACAGTGAGAAGTTCACATCCTAATGGTTCTGCTTCTGAAGGGATCATCAGACTTGCTTGGTATGTGCATAGGTAGGACTGAATAGTCTTCTGGTCCCTTTCAATGTTCACTTTTACCAAATAACTGCTGACTTCTCATCTGTATTGCATAAGGGCAAAGCATCCATCACTGATCTCTGGAAGGCTGCAGCACGAAGTAGAGAGAATTACAAATAGGAAGCCTCATCTTCAGGAGACGCACTGTTTGTCGAACTGCATTTTCTGGCTTGTGAATCACTTGCTTCTGCCATTTTCAAGCTTCTATCTCCTTGTATTGTGGGTGAAGGAAGATGCCACTCTCCCCTCATCCAACTTCAGAATCTCTTAAGTGTTTGTATAACTGATTTATACCAAAAGGATGAGTACTGAGTAGTATTTTTGTATTTTTTGATAGATTTTTTTAATATGTATATATGAATCTGTAACTTGGAAGGTCTTACTGATGTCGCGTGCATACAACAAGTGCTGTAGGACAGGGTTATCAGCACGTGGTATCACTTTACTCTGTCTTAGTATACAACATAAATTAGGTGCAAACTGTAGAAGCTGAAGTTGTATTCTGGTCTCATTTGTGCATATTTGTATGTATCAACTTTTCCACCTTATGTTACTGTAATTGTTCTGATACAAATGTGGGGAAAGTCACTGCCCTGAAATGTTTGACTGTGTAAGCATTTGGTTTAAATTACAACTTTTGGTCTAGTAACTCTTTATGCTGCTCTACAGACGTATAGGTTTTTACTGCTCTTGCTTAGATGAAAAATATAAATTGAGTAAAAATTTTAGGTTATAAAATATGACAGTGTGTAGACCAAAATGTAAATCAGTTAGCATTTCTGATAGGACATTTTTTCCAGTGTGTTCTTTAAGGCCTCATACAGAAAATGTCTTGTAATGTTATTTCAGAAATCATAAAAAGATTTTCAACTGTGGAAATGCTGCTTGCTCTTCAAAATCTAAAAGCATCAAAGTTAAACATTCAGTTCCTGAGCTAAGACCCCATACCTCATAGCACCTCCTTTACGACATTTAATTTGATTGCGTTTGTACTTGTGCCCCAAAGTATGTTGAATAATGTCTAGGTGAGGAAAACTGGCTAACGCATCTTCCTCAAACATTACCTGTAGTTGTAACTAAGTGTAGCTAGTAAGTTGCACAGACATTTAGGTTATCTTGGGGCAGGTGCCGCGTCAGTAGCGGGTTTGAAGGATAGCCTCGTGGTGGCACTGTTTCTTCTCGACAGAAGTTGCCGTGCCTCTCAAGAACTGAAGTCTGATGCTGCAGAAGATGCATTATGGTTTTCAAAACGTGTGGTTTAAGTTCACTGAAATGAATCATTTTCAGGAGGATGTAGTTCCAATGACAGATAGTTACAGTGACGTGTTGACGAGCTGTAATGGCAGTATACCTACAATTTGTTGTAGGCTGGTGTTGGCCTTAAAGTCAGGTTTGCTGCAAGGCAGCAGGGTGTAATTACCAAAACAAAAAGAAACAGATACTGTATGTCATTCCTGCTAATGACCACAACATTTTCTTACCCAGTAATCTGTAACAAAAAGCCACATAAACGACCAGACTGCACTTAAGTACAGCGCTAAAGAAAAACTTGGTGGCACAAAATTATTCCGGCCAATTGAGTGGAAATGACAGAGAATAATATAAAGTTATCTTTGGCAGGGAGATGTGTGTTTGGAATGTCACTAGTGGACAGTGCATTGAGAACGCAAAGCTTCCTTATAGGCATACAGCAATCTATGTAAGTATAGCAACTTTTCATGGAATATCTCTGCTCACTGCAAGAGGAGTTTTGCTTTATTAACATATTTTTCAGAAACATCCAATTCTAAATTTGTGGCTTGTACTTAATAGGAAATAATAGATGCTTGCAATATAAGTGGTTTTATATCTGTTATTTTTCCTTATTTATGTCCTTTAAGGCCTGAGACTTATGTTCCTCTGAACTCAAATCAAATCCAAGTAACTTTTTTTAAGCTGCAAATGTCTGGAATGCTGTTAATTATTAACTTACTGTGAAGTTCGGCACTGGGTAGCAAAGTGAATCTGTTTTTGTCTTTACTTCGGTCCTGTAACAAAGTTGCATGGAAACTTCAAGTTTAATGCTGGCTTTTTTGATGACATGTTTTAGAAGTACAAGCAATCTAGTCAAACATTGTGAGATAGTCTGCTAAAGAGCTTATTTCAGATGTTTGAAAGGTTTTGATGCTTAACTGCTGACCCTCAAAATACTGCTCTGCCCTGCTTCCAAAACGTATGTTATCATTATTCTTAGAACTTGGGACAGATCCCCTATTTTTAGAGGCCAAATTGCTTTAAATATTACTTCAGGAAGCTCGGTGTACCTGGATAGAGGTCAAAACAGGCACCCAAAATTATCTGAAGTTGGAGTGTGAGAATGTATTTGAAATATGTGGGTGTGTGCGCACATATGCCTGAGGAGTCCATGTATGGATTTGATTCGGAGATGACTTATTTCTGGATACATTAGTAGAAGAGAAGCTCAGGGATCCTAGGTTAATTAAAATGCTGTTTGTCTTCAGTGACGAAGTCTAGGGTGGAACTAACCTTCCAAATGGTGGAAGTATGAGACCTCATGTGACTCAAACTATGGTCGAATTGAGAATCCAAATGTTTTAAAGCTGTCTTGGTTGATTTGATGAATTCACAGTTGGCAATGATAAAGAGAAAAAGCTTGGGTAGATTACCAAATAAAAACTATAGAAGAATAGCTTCTTAAGCTATGCCTTCATGTATATAAATGCACATATATGCTCGTCCATATATGTGTGTATAACATAAAAGCATAGATTAAGTTATTCTTCTGTGGCTTTTACCTGTCTGTATGTTTCAAGCGTATATATCTACATAGGTACGCATGCATGATACAATACCTCAGTTACAATGCCTCTGCTACATTATATGAGCTGCTTAATTAGATTTTAAAGCTGTGGAGGAGTTCTGTGGAGAAACAGGTCGGTATTATGGAGATTTTTGTGAAGATCACAGGCAGAGTCTTCATTCTTATCCTTCAGGTAGCAGAAGGCAATACGCTAAGAATGGTAGCTGGAAATATGAAAAAATAGATGATGTCAGGAGGGAAAAAAACCATTAAATGCAAGCATCAGATATTTATAACTAATTTTTTTTTCTAAGGGTTTCTTGGGGGTTGAATTGTCTGTTGTGGTGGCTTTGTTATAGGCTTTATTTTTTTTCATGGGGAATGATTCCTTGTGACATAACAGTACCTGAGTGAGCACAATTTCCTACAGAAATCTGTGAGACTTGGTGCACACCAATTTTAATAGCATCACTATTATTATTGGTTTATTTTTAGTTAATGTTTTAGTAGCTTTTAATTAAGCTACTAACCTATTTGTCTAGTGGGTTCCTTTTGTCAGTGTAGATGATTGCTATAAATGGCAGATGTCAAGCAGTGCAAAATGAATATTTGCCATTTGAAATGAAGTTTAACACCAGGGTCAACTCTTAACCATTTGTAGATCTTAAGCAGTGTGGGATTTTCTCAGAGGACTGACTGACTGCACAAATCTTCCAGGTCAAGCCTAATTTAAGAGTAATGATAACAAATGGTTCTTACTGCTAAGCATTTCTGCCTCTGATCATAATATCTGTGGTAATACTTATCCTAGTCCATTTACTTATGCTTCTGTTGTTTTCAGGCTTGACTTAGTTAACTAATAGACCAAGAATTATCTAAGGAAAACTGAATGCACAGAGAACTTATAAATGAGGCACAATTTTGTGGGTGTCTGATATTTTCTTCTGAGTATATGATTTTTGTCTTTAATGATACTATTCACTTGTAAATTTTGAGGTGGCTGCTTAAGCATTTGTAACAATTATGTGTACAATTATGAATAGGTATTACACAGAATGCAAAAATGTCCTTGCACATATAAAACACCTAGCAAAAAAATTCCTGGAAAATAATAGAAAAGGCAATATGAATATTTTGCTTTCTTGTCTCTTTCATCTTTGTGTAGCTCATAACGGGAGAGAGATAAGACCTGAAGAGAAACGAGTCCCTGATTGTTTAGCAATTTGTAATTAAAACACCTTGATTGCCTCCAAAAAGCCTAATATTTAGGCAGGGCAGACACTTCCAGTATGACCCAGTTCTTACTAAGCTGTATGCCTATGTTGAACTGTTACAAATGTATGTGAAATACTTTTCATGAGCAACACTGTACATGGTCTCATAGATGCAGTAGACTTTTAGTGATGCTACAAGTGTTGATTACAGTTCCAAGTATGACATGCTTAATGTGAAAAATACACTTCCACATTTATGTAACTTGATGCCCACTCTCTTGTTTCCACTTGTACAGTATTACCATTGCTCCTTCCGAATGACAGGTGAAGGCTGGCTACTTTGTTGTGGAGAATATCAAGATGTTCTTATTATTGATGCTAAGACTTTGGGTGTTCTTCACACTTTATCATCTTCTCAGTCTTCTGATTGGATAAATTGTATGTGTATTGTACATTCTGCAAGAATTCAAGGTATACATTGTAGATGTTTTTGTGTTGTCCTATTAAATCGAGATGAAGCATTTCTATGTAGATACTACAGTCCTGCTAAGTTTAATGCCTAATCATGTTTTCCAGAGCTGTTACGTAAAATATGCTAAAACTTCATTAAACAGCACCTAAGAAGGTGTTATACGCCCTGTGTTTCATTTAATATGTTAAAGAAAAACAAGGAACCTATATGCTCATTGTACAGAGGTCACTTGTATACAAGTACAAATTCTGTAATACTAAGGAGATTAGGGCACAAACCTACTATTTGATGCCTTCTATTCAAGTATATCTGATTGGACCAAATAATTACTCACTATTTGCATGCATGTTTTGTGTTTCTGTATACCAATTACGTGGTTTTCTGTAAAATTATATTTCATCTGAACAGTGTCCTGCAGAATCCTTTGTTTACAGAACACTGGTGTTTATGCCAAGGTTTTATCTTGGTTTCAAGTTGACTGTCTCACTATTCACTTTCCACAGAAGATTCACTAGTTGCAGTGTCTGTAACTGGAGTTCTTAGAGTGTGGGACCTGTCTTCATCTTTGAATAGCATACAGGTCAGTGTGAGGTGTGAAACAGTGATTTGAATGGTAATGTGAACATAGTAATGTTCTCAAGAAAACAGTATGTTGAAGCAGAATATGTTGAATTAGACTCTTTTGGATAGTTATTAAACAATTGATTTTGTCACAAAATTGTGAAAGCATACCTTCAAATCACTATTTAAAATTAGTTGTGCCATCGGACAGCTCTTGTCTTGACAACTGTAATGTCTTTTGCCTGGACTTCATGTCTTTCCATATTCCATGATACTGAAGCTGTATTTTGCTTTCTGTTCTGATAATGTCACTCCATTCTCTCAACCCCTTCACTCCTTCCTTGAAACTCAAAGCTTTTCCATATCAGCCTTCGTACTCCCTCTTCACCCCTGTTACTTTCTTGGAAATGCTTCTTTGGTCTTTGTTTTCCTCTGGCTGCCCCCCACAATGCTGTCTTCACTTGGAAAAGACTCTTGCTCTGTCAAGTGCCCTAATTATAAATCTTTAGACTGACTTATTCTGTGCAACTCTTCTGAACTGATTTACTCAGCAGCTATCACTTGACATGCACAAGTGTTAGAATTGGAGTACGATGTTTAGTGTGTGAATAAAACTTGGAGAGCTAGATTCACAAAGGGGCTTCAGCATTGCAGCTAAGTGCTATGAATCATCAACAGAAATGGCAGAGTGTCAACAGTCTTCCCTGAACATCCAGAATTACATTACTGCCTTGCTCAGCAAGTTGTGGAGCATGATGCAAGGCTAACTGTTAACAGGTGGAATCAGCCCCTTTAAAAAAGTCTGTCAAGTTTGGTACCATACTGCTGTTTTTGAGATGTGTTTCTATGAAGTATTGGGGCTTTTTGTGTGGAGTGTCTTTTCAGCATTCCTGGAGCAAAAAATACTGTCATGCTGTAGAAATTCTGGGCACTGTAACAACTGACAGACATCAGAGAAACATATGCTGTGGTACCATCCTTTTACTACCTGGGGCTCCCTTGTGAAGTCCGCCTACAGTATATTTGAATAAGCATTGTGGTATTTAATGACAATTAAGGGGAACTGCAAGATGAGGGAATGGTTTGCAGTTTTATAGTCACAGTTCCATGACACAGGATACCCATTCTTTGAGACATTTTGCTACTGGTGGTATCTTTCAAAACAGAAAATATCCATGGTAATATAACACTATTATACTGAAGTTTCGAGCATGGTGGCCTTGATAAATCTGGTAGTCACACAAAAAAAGTGAAATTTTTATTTAAAAAGTCAGTACATTCAGCAACACAAAGCTAAAAAAATAAATTTTTCACTACTTTTTTAGAGGTGTTAAGGTGAAACTAGACTCATGACAACACCATACATCTCAGACTGTCCTGGACACAGCAAGGAGTGGGAAAGCTGAGTATTCATTACCTATTCAGTATCTGATACTGTCAGTTTGTAGGTGGTTGTAGCTATTTTGTATTTTTTTTACTGAAGAATACTTTGCAGATATAGCAGAGATAGCAGATGCTATCTATGAGTTGCTTTTAGTCCTTCTCCATATTCATTATCCCTTTAAGTGAGATCAAGTTCCAAGCCATGCTGAATGTCTTCTGTTTACATGGTACTTGTGAACCCTGCTGTCTTTCTATCACACTTTTAATTAAAAGAATTATGTGCTCCTTTGCATTTAGACAGTGTATGTGAAGGAAATTATTTCTGGCGATTTCTTTCTATCCTAAAAGTAAAAGCTCAGATATCTAGGATAAATCTTACAGCTTTTTTCCTTGGTGCTGTAAAGGAGAGACAAAGTGTGTGCGAGACGGAATCGAAATCTCTGGACTGCATAAACTGTCACACAGTACGGTTTTGTACTTACACAGAAAGGCTGCTTCTAGTTGTGTCCTCTGCATGCTGGCAGGTATGTTATTGAGCATTATACTTTCTTTTTAATTCTGTTAATACAAAGCTAATTGGATTTTTTTGTGCAGATGCCTGTTTTATTCCTCAGATTAAAGTATTCACTGATTTTTCAGATATAATAGTACCTTATCTGTTTCTTAACTTCCTGACTGGGATGGAGTGTTTATGAATGTGTGTCTGCTTTAAAAGTTTACTATGAAACTGGATGGGTAGAGAGAGGATTACTTGGAGCATTAGTCAGTCTTAGAGCACTGGGTGCATTATAGTCTTTTCTGTCAAGCGTTTCAAAAGGAGACAAAGATGCACAAAAACTGTTTAAGTATGACAGAAGTAATAACAGTTGGCAAGTCCTCTGTAACCAGAGGCCTTTGTTCTGTAAGGACCAATAGCCTGGGTTCTACTAATAGAAGCCAGCGAAAGTGAAGACCCTAGGCTACAGGGTCTTTTTTATGCAGCTGTTAGAAAATAGATGCATTGTGTAGCTACTGAAACATTCATTTTAAATCTTAGTTAAAAAACTCAACTTTATTACAAAAATTGTGTATTCCTTTTTCCCAGCTTTATACTATCCTTCTTAATCCTGAATTTAGTGCAACATAGGTACCTGTTCCATACACCACTGCTGTTGGGGGTGTGTAAATATCACGTACACAGAAGTCAACTTGGAATAATAGAGCTTTTAGGATATCCTTAAGATTTCTCTTAGGCTATTTAAAAAAAACCTAAAATGTTTGTACAGAAACACTTGTAAAGAAATTTTATCTACAGAATAGCTACACTTTTCCTGGAAAAATCTGAGTTGCAGACATTTTTTCCTCAATTTCTGTAGGTTTTTTTATTAGATGCATGTTTCTTTTAATATCTCCACTATGCAATTAATGTTTGTTTTATTGCTTAAAGAAATATTAATTGCTTAAAGAAATATAATGCAGAATTCATGTTGGATGTTCAACTTTCATATTTCAATGAATATAAAGCTTTAAAATAAAAAATGAACTCTCTGCTTTGTTAGAAAGATATGTGATAGCATAGGGGAGATACACATGTGTGTATATAGTGGCTCCTTAACCCCACTTCTGTAGTCATGAAAACACAGAGCAAATTAGCTAGACATTAGCTAATGGATGGAAGTGAGCTACAGAATTTGTATAAATTCTCATTCTGAAATATATTTTCTGCTTGAGTAAATAATAAAAATGTGGCTATGAATAGCCTTTCCATGTGGCCACTAGAAATGTGAACAAGCAGACAATATCCTATGTTGTCCAAGTCATATCCTGTTTCAGCTGAAAGTAGGAAGGTTGGAGGAAGCAAACAAATCATAACTTCTTTGCCAGCTCTAGAAATGAAAGAGGAAAAATTCTTGCAAGCAAAGGGGATTGAGTTCTTCACTTTTAAATTGTGAAAAAAAAAATCTATTGCTACCCAAAGGAAAAAAAAACAACCCTGCTTTAAGATGCTGTGATTATACCAGCAGCTCATCTTTTAACAAATGCAGACAAGCATTTGTAGCTTCTGTCCGTCTTAAATGTCATACTTATGTGCTAAATTCATTACCTACCTCTAAGAAATTAATAGTTCAGTAAATATTAATAATGAATGCAAGGCAAAACAAAGTAAATCCCATTGAAAATCTCTTAATGTAACAGAAGGCTCTAATGCTGTGCTTTTTCTTTACTGTCAGTTGCTTGAGCTTTGAAATATATGGCTGATTCTGACTTCGCAGTAATTTAATAGTATGAAAAATGCTTTGGCTTTGAAAGAGGTAGTCAAACTACAAAGTCAGGCTAATGTTCAATATATTGATCCATTGCCCAAAACCAGCTTGAATTAAAAGGAATGTGCCAATACTGTTTGTTATATTTTATTGTTTTGGTTCTGACCTTAGGTCTATGATTATTGTGATTTCTCCTTGCTTTGTACTGAGTTCTGTAAAAGTGGTCAGTGTTTTGCTGGTGGAGAAGTGCTAGCAGCTTACAGGCTTATCATCTGGACAGAAGATGGCCACAGTTACATCTACCAGCTGCTAAACAGGTGGGCTCAGATGGGAAATTCACACAAAAAGTTCAGGTACAAGATGAACTTTAGGAGGTTTATTATGGAAAATCTCTGCATGTTGCAAATGATCAAAAACCAGAACAAAACCACTTTGGCACTCAAAGACTTACCCTGAGTTTGACAGCCCTCAGTCTTTGTTTGACACAGCAGGGGACACAGGAATAAGATTAGCCATGTAGAACTTGGGCAGCTGGTGCTGTGATTTCAAAAAGTCTCTTGTAATTACTTATTCGGTAACTTTTAATTGAACTTGTGAATCTTGAATGTTAGTGGTCTTCTTTATAAAAATATGAATTTTAACAGCTTTATTTTTAATTGTACAGTGGGCTTTCTAAAAGTGCATATCCTGCTGATGGGAAGGTGCTGAAAGAAACTGTTTATCCTCATTTACTCAGCTTTACGGGTGTGAAGGAAAATAAGGTAATTTCATGAAGGTTTATGGTGAGCTTCAAAAGTTCATTATTTGTTTGCAGCTACCTGAATGAGCCCTAAAAATTGTAGAATTCATCAACAGATTTAATTGTTTGATGAAAACAATTAGTAAGACTTACTCCTTAATTTAAAATTCTTTTGCATGCAAACTGAGATCCTCCTAGTGTATTTTTGTCTTAAATTCAGGCAATTTTTTTTTTTTTCATGGAGGGGGAAAGTCCTGTATTTTCAGCTGGAGATAGGTTGAAGTGATTTCCTCCCCCAACCAATTTTGGCAAAAAGGGACAGCTTTTTTAAATTAAAGGTGGTCTATAGTAGCTTCAGAAGTTTTTATTTTCAAATTGGTAACACACCCAAAATATTCCCCAAAAAAGCAAAACACAGTCACAAGCAAAATGTAAGCAAGTTGTTTTATTAAGAAATATATGTGTGTTTCAGAGTAACTACATAAATAGTTTGTTTCCCATGTGTAGCCATCCTGAGTTGTGAAGCACTTTGAATCTGTGACATTTTATCCAGAACACTGTTATGCTGAGCCTTCAGAGGCATAATTGCATGCCTAACTTTCTTACACTGCAAGCAGACTGACAATACCCACAGACACAGGCTTCTCTTCATAACTATCATCTCAGCTTGAAGAAGCCTCTGTGGTTAAGAAAAGAAGCGAAAAAGGAAGGTGAAGTTTATACTTCTGATTGAGAATTCATGTTTAGCAGAGCATGCTATACCAATTTCAATTTTGAAATAATTGCAAAGTAGCTCAAGTGGACTCAGCTGTGCTCTTGAATGGGTTTTTTTTGAGTAGTGCTTTGTGTGACCCCCCCAAAAAATAGGGAAAGAAAGCCACTTGATTTTAAAAGTAGAAAACCTATTCCCTCCTCCCCTCTTTCCCCCCTTCTAATCTTTGGTAGTGCCTCTTATTTGGCAAATATTGGACCAAATTAATACAACATCTTGCTGTGTAGCTTCGGTTCTGGTTTTGTTGCTGAGTCTTTTTACTGATACTGTTTATGAAATAGAAATTATTGGCTGTGGATTTGATTTGTGCATGCAGTTGTACTAGTTTGTGTATTTGCATGTGAACTCCAGTACGTCTTTAAACAGTTTCTGAAGATATGCAAGGGAAACATTTTTATTTCTACCTGACTGGAAACACTGTCAAATATGAGGATTTTCTGGTGTTCTTTTTCTTTCTGTTGACAACTATAGGCTCTCAGAAAACATTTCTGTTGCATACTCCTGTGAAGCCTGGCAGATTTAATTTTCAATTGAAGGGCAATAGCACAAGCCATTCGGCTTTTTCCCCAAATGCTGTGATACAAAATCAGATAGGATAACTGCTAAAGGATGCCAAAAGGTCGGGTATGGTGAGGGAAAGAAAGAGCCAAAACACATGTCTTAGCAAATAGGGTTACAGTGGTGGTAGGAAATTCACATATGCTTCCCCCCAAATATGCATTTTTTTCTAAACAATCTCCCCTGCCCTTTTCTCATACTCTTTAATATTAACCTTACTACCTGAATAATTTTTACAGCAAATTTCTGAGAAAACAAAAATGCCTGTATAATCCATTTTGATGTTTGCTCTTGGACTACAAATTGAACCCCATTACAGTTGCTTATTGTGGAATTTACTACCAAATGTCAATATTGTAAATAAAATGTATCCAACATATGGAGATGTTATTAAAATGTCTTGAAGGAGCAGAGTCAAGCTGTGCCTACATTAAGTAAAGGTGTATGTGTGTAAACGTGAGATGCAAAACAGTTTCTGCTGATGACCTTTAATCCACATTATCTACAGTACAGGGTTTGCTTTTGGGTTTTATGGTGTGGGTTTTTTTGGACTATAGACTTAGCTAAGAATGCTCCCAAAGCAGAGGTGACCTCTGAGGGTCTTTCATCTAGCAGAGTAGACCTGGTCTGAACAGAACTTAGTGGCAAGTGAAGGTTCAAACATTAGTTTTGTATTTCTACAGCTTATGTCCTTTGAATTTGTAGTTATTTATTACATTTTTTGTTCTGTAGTATCCCAATACTGATTTACTGTTATTTTTGCAGCAATCTCCTTTTGTCATGGGCTTTATGAATGAAAGAAAGGAGCCTTTCTATAAGGTTCTTTTTTCTGGTGAAGTTTCAGGAAGAATTACTTTGTGGCATGTTCCTGATGTCCCTGTGTCAACATTTGATGGTTCTCCAAAAGGTTTGGCAATTCTGTGTTCCTGATGCTGTCTCTTTAATTATGCCTTATAGGCACATTTCACAAATATTTAAATTTGTATATATTCATGCTACAAAGTGTGGTGCTCATTCATCATTGTGATGATTGCCTGTAGTTAGAAGGAGCAAGTTACTAATGGAGATGAGTGTTTAGAAATTCTCTGTGGAACTGAACAAATTAGAATTAGATGCTCCTGTTTCCTTACCATGTGACCAAAAATCCACTACCAAATACCATGAAAACTTATTTAGTTGTCCTACTTATAGTTGTTCATAAAATAAAGGATTTTGGAACATGAGATCTAGTGTTGCAATAACAACTGTTAACTTGTCATCTCCAGGCTGCAGAAGGATTAGTTAGGGGAATTGATGAAGAGATGAAAAAACTTTGGTTTGAACTTTTAATGACAAACATTAAAATTCCTGATGCTTTTTTCTTCCCCACCCTCTAGAGATTCCAATTACAGCAACATGGACTCTTCAGGAAAATTTTGATAAACATTCTTCAGTATCGGAGGGCATTATTGATCATATCTGTGCATCTAAAGATGGAGCTGAAAGGACAGTTGTCAGTTCCTCTATATACATACCCAGTCTTGATAGACTTGTGTGTGGATGTGAAAATGGGGAAATTTTTGTAACTTCAGGTTTAAAAACTGCAAGAGCAAGACTTCTAGAAAACACATCTTTGCTGAAAGGTAAGCTTTAAAAATTTTATCTAAATTATCTTGGCCAAGCACAGAAGACTGTATGCTTCCAAAATCCCCTTCAGTGATAAAAGTTCTCTGAAAAATAGGGGTGATGGCCAGGGATTGGATGAGGAAAATGCAGGATTATGATCACCTTTGTCTCTCTGCAGCCAATCCACCAGATTGCATCTTGGTAGTACCAAGGTGCTTTGTATTGTTATAGAGTTCAGGAATGGCTGTGGAGTTGGAGCTACCTGGAAGTGAGATGTTTGGGTTGTCATCATATGGCAGTAGTAATGTCTGTCGCTTTCCCCTCTGAAAGAATAGGAAGGGTACATCTTGTTAGATGAAGCTCAAGAGTGTGGACCTTCGTCCTCCCTTTTAGGGAGATGTCTGAAAATCTTTGTTTCCATGTAAAGGATTGTTGTGTTTAGTCTTCTGAATTTCCAGACTTTTAGCAAATGTAAGATAAAATAGGGGACCTCGTGTTCTGAAAACAGAAATAACTTGTGTACCATGTTGTTTCAGATAATCTACTTTATAAGGTTCTGAATGGTCATAGTGGCAGAGTCACTTGTTTACTTTATCCACATGATAAATCAGAAAGATTTGATGCAAGCTGGCTGTTATCAGGAGGCCAAGATTCTATTGTCATTTGCTGGGATATATTTACTGGAGACATTTTACACCAATTCAATCTGCAATCTGGTCCAGTGACAGAGCTCTTGAGATATTCAGAAAACTACAGAGTAAGTAAAAGCATGTATTAACTGAAGTCTCAAAGGTATCTGTATACGTGTGTGAGTGTATGTGCATATGCATGCAAACTTTCAGTAGTTTTATGCTGGAGTACTTCATCATTAATTGTTCTTACAGAAAGTTGCTTTTCATTTCAGTGTTTGATTTCTTGTTAGTTCGTAATTTTAGTGACTTCAGAAGATGATCCTAAACCAGTGACATGTTAAACTGAAGTTGAAAAGTATAATTGGTAAAGCTAACGGTTTGAATGTACTTAGAAGACATTTAGACCAATAGCGATTTATCTAAATGTGTGTTGTGCTTCCTGACATGTGATTGCTGCCCTCAGCATGTATGCTTTTGTGTCTTCTGGGATTTAGAATGATTTTTACTTTAAGTCGAGTTTTAAGTAATGTAGAAGACTTTGCTGAATACTCTGTGAAAGTTTGTTGAATGAGTTCTGTCTCCATTCTCTTCTGTGGGATTAGGATTTCACCTTTTTCCTCTTTAGCCAAGAAACATTTGCTTATGGTTGACTCAGATTTCACTTACATGTTGTCATGAAGCAGTTCAAAAGATGTTCTGCAATTGCATGAGTTCTTAATGCTTGTGAAGCATTCTTTAGCCCTATTTTTCTGGTAACAAAGTGGGATTTAATGTCCACTTGGATGGTGTTTCAGTTCTCTTCACAAGGCTGAATTTTTCCATAGGGTGAATTTCTTAACATGTCACCAAAAATTACTTGTGGGAATGAAGGCTTTGCAGAATCAGATTCATATCGTGTGAAATGAAATTGCAACATACCTGATATTTTTGTTAAATGCACTGCCCTTGGCTTTTGTGTCATAAGATCTGACACAATTTTAAAATACATAAACAGCAGATTGGTTTAAGGTAACTTTTTTACTCCTTTTCTAGGATAACTGCTGTTATATATTTAGATTATAATCATTGCTTTGGTAGGCTAAGCATTATGAATAAATGGTATTTAAATTTCTTTGTAGTTGAAAAATCTGGGGAGATTGGTTCTCCTGTCAAGAGATCAGTTTTACAGCTAGCCTGGCAAAACCAAGTTGGGGAGATAGGCTGAAATAAGACATCATTTCTTAAAATGCATGTATTCTGGGGAAGGAATCACCTGACAATTTTTTTGAGATTTGTTAAAAAGATGTAGATAGGATTGGTTACAGTGTTGAAACATAATTTCTTTCTGTTTTTGCAGTTAAAAGATCATACCATAGTGTGCTGTATGTGCAGTGATCATTCAGTAGCAGTTCTGCACCTTCAGAAGAGAGCATGTCTCTTACATGCAAGAAAGCATCTCTTTCCTGTAAAGAAGATAAGATTTGACCCTGTTGAAAATCTGCTAATTGTTGGATGTGAAGATGATTCGGTTTACATTTGGGAAATTGAGACAGGTAATAACACAGAGGGGTTTTTGTTCACTCTCAGTTTTGTTTTTTTATGATGTGGTGATATACAAACCTATTAAAAAGTTTAAGCAAGAAATAGAATTCTAGTGTCGTTCAAGGTATGTCACTAATAAAATACAGTAGGTGGAGTCAGATCCTGACCATCAGGTGATTAGTTGACATTGCAGTTAATTGAGTAAAATATTTCTGAAGCCATACATAAAAAGTTACTCTCTTTAGTCATTAAAAATAATGAAATTTCAGTCCTAAACAAATAACCAAGGTAGACCACAAAGTTCTACTTTGTTCAGCAAAATCATCATCTGAAAAACCTTTTGAGCTGATAATCAGTTAACAGTGGAAGATAATTGCAAAGTTCACAATGACATACAGTCAGAAAAGCTAAAGCTCAGGGTATGTTTCAGGTTAAGCTGTAGATTCCCATGTGATTTGAGTGTAATACCGACTTGCAAGGGTAATAAATGTAGTTATTTGAACTCTGGCAAACAGATTATGAGACTCCACATTGGTATTAACCATTGTGAAGAGTGTTTCCATGTGATGCAGAGCTGTGTGTTTGGGCGGGGGGGAATGCATAGTGAGTCTAGAACCACTGAAACACACAACACTATTAATACTGAAAATGTAGTTTTACTAAAGTAACACTGAGAGAACAATTTTCAAGTTACTACAACACACTCTCTAATCCGTCTGCTTTGGACAAAAAAGGTGTCATGAGAAAGCAAGGCATATTTTTATAGTATGAGTTGTGTTGTCCAAAGAAGTTAAGGGTTTGAAGATGGAATTACATCTTAGTTGCAACTTCAGTACAATTTAACTTCACCCTAAAGTGAAGCGAATACTTTGTAAATCAGAGGTTTATTAGCATAGAACAGTAGTGGTACCACAGAGACAAAAAAATTGGAGTATCCTTTTAACTGTCCCTCCTTTAGCTGGAAAAATTCTGCCTCTATCACAATTAAAATAGTAAAACTGATGCCACTGCTCATGTAGATTACACGTTCTGGAAGGCTGCAGATAGTTAAAAGTGTGTCTTTAATTGCTGTTTGTGTACCTTTTGTTACTAGTATCAAACAAAAATGACTGACATAATCACCATCTTCTAAGGAATAGCTGGAACACCATAAGGGATGCAGTTATTTGCTGCATTATCAATTAACGAAATTTTATTTCATTCTAATTATGCATGGGTAACTGAAAGATGCCATATAGGGTGAATATGTTGGAAACTCTACTAGGATATACTGTTTCTGGTTTAATGTGTGTTATCTGTACTGTAGGAGACCATGTGGGGTCATGGCATTGATCCTTGAAATTGCCCTGACCTAGATCAAGAGCTATGTAGATACTTCAGCGCCACTCTGGCAGACAAAAGCTTTGTTCAGATGTATGGGAAACGTGTATTCAGTGTCACAGACAAACCTCTGCAGAAAGACAGCAACCTTTCATTGTGGTTGTCATCTGTTGATGAAGGAACAGGAGTCAAGCATTGCACTGCTTGCCTATATGGTTACCTGTGAGCATGTTCCTGAATTAGTTAAATAAGATAAAGTCTACGTGGCAGCTTTGTGCTTGGGTTCCATTGAAGAAATGGATGTAGGATAAAGCTCTTTATAGTCAAAAGTGTTTTTCTTTTTTCTTCTGGCTGTGCAGTTAAGCTTCATGACTAAGGCTTTGCTCCTTTAAGTGGGAATCAGTGGAGAACCTGATTTTTGTGTCAGGCTCATATATCACTGTAGCTCAAAATCTGAACAGTGTACCAGAGTTAATGGATAACTGGGAAAACAGCCAGTCTGTTTATAATTTCAGGCTGTGGATTAAGGAATTTCCATGAATATTTCAATATTTACACTGTTGTAGAGTCAGCAATAATTCTGCTGAACTTGACGGATGACTTCATAAAAACTTAGGGTCATCTACTACCTATAACTGTCTCTGTTATACCAGTCTACTTCCAAAATTGCCCTTCCTCAAGTAATTAAGAGGAGGACCCCTTAAACAGGTGAAAGACTTTATTGTGCATAACAATTCATTGTCTGATTTCCTATGGCAGAGGCTGGGACATTTGAAAAAGTAGTTTGAAGGTTAAAAAAAAAGTCTTTTAGCAGACTTTCGTAATAGGCTTTTTAATATTTTATGGTGTGGGAGAAACCTTGTCACACAGATTAAAATCTAAGCCAGTACTATTTCATGTACAACCTGTACCCTCTTTTGATGACACTGCACTAGATACTTCCACGTGGTCAGTGGGAAGCTGGCATGGCACAATGGGCTGCCTGTATTCCAAATAGAGTTTATGCTGAAATGCATTAATACCCAGCATACAGTTGACTTTGAGTGGAATTTACCAAACTTCAGACTTCTAACTATACTTAAGACCTCTACTTAGAAGTTACTGGTTCATGTTGTTTTTCTAATGAGCAGGAGGAAATAGGAATAAATAAAAGTCTGCATCTTTTCCATGTTGACTACAAGGCAGTCTGAAGAAGAGGGAAGAAAAAAGGCAAAGATACTTGTCTGCTGTTGTTACAAGTTTAGAATGGGATAAATTGAAATCTGTCCTTTTAGTTCTCTGGCTTATGAAACAAAATAAGTTTTTTCCATTTGAAGTTGAAACGTTATTGCATGTGTGTGGGTAGTGATATAGAAAACAATACAGAAGCCACAAACTAATGTCTGTACATTAATGTATTTTGTCTAAATTTTCATATATGGATAGGGCAACTTTCCCTTACAGTGGAATATCTTTCCATGACAATAAATATTGACCTAATATTACAGTTGTAATATTAATATAGTACGTGTACAGGATATGTTCCAAACTTGTGTGTGGTAGAAGACAAACATGAAAATCAATAACAAATTTTATTCTAATTAAAGTGCAGAATATTTTTCCAATAGCCACCCCTTGAAATTCACTTTAATAAGGAAATTAGCTGTTATCTATATTGCTTTTACGTTTTCTTAAGCAGTTGATACCTTCACTTTTCCAAAAAGGTAAATATCAGTATGATAAGGTGCAGCAATTAAAGGATCGGTGGGTTTTATCTTACTGTATACAGCATATGGTAGAATGTCTACAGAGCCACATCTCTAGCTAATATGTGTTGAGAGTGTGGACAGAGTGGGTAGACTTTAAAGAGCAGTCTTTAAGATATTTTTATACACAAAACCTGATTTCTGAATTTTGCAAAAGCACTGAGTAGTCTGAAGGGTGATCCAGTCCCTTAGGAATAAGAAACTCCATTAATTTTTCTGATTGAAAATATCTAACACATTTTTACAAAACTTCTTAGATAAATTATTCATATATCAATTTCAAATTCAATACTGCTTTTTTTCCACATTGTGCTTGCTATCAGGAGCTTGTACAGGAGCTATGGTGATCATAGTGATTTTTAGTATGTACTCAGTGTTTCTGTTAATGCCAGTGGTGATGATTGAAATGTGCACTGCTGGGAAGTATGATTCATAAGATTATATTTGATTATAAAAGTTATAATAAGCTTTTTATTAAATTAAGTACGTGCTTCATTTTTTATCACTACCCACACCTCCGAATTGTTTGTAGATCCTTACCTTTTACTACTTAATATTCTGTACCATTTAATTACAAGATGATTAAATTAAAAATAAAGGAAATTAGTTTTTCTATAGCAGTTCAATTTTACGTAGAAAATTAAGACAAAAATATAGATATTATTAAAGTATGGTTATATAACTTTACATGGGGAAAGATGTGATTGAAACAAAAGAAGTCTTTGAAGTGCTAATTAACAATCTTTCAGTCATTTCCCTCAGTGCATTACTATTATTTCAGCCTGTAACTTGTAGAGCTGAGCAAAGCAGGAATCCTGAACCTGACAGTCCTCTCTGTAGAATTATTCTTAGAACACTCTAGGCGTTTGTAACTTTGGAAAACATATTTCAATGTGTGCACAAGAGACTTGCATAAAAGTGCCTGCTACTTCAATTCAGATATTTCCTTTGCTCTTAGTAACTGTTTTTGTAAGGTCAGCATTATGTTGATACTTACACATAACTTTCTGCCTGTGTATCTTGCGTTCTTTTAATAGAGGTAAGTGGAAGAATATCACTTGTATTCAGAGTAGTAAGGTTCTGTCATGTGAGATGGATTCTACATAGACCTTGCTGGCACAAAAAGCCAGAAGAGGTAACAGTACTTCAATTAAGTGTCCTTGGGGTGAGAACAGCATTAACAGTATATCTCACAACAGTGTAATGGTCAGCTTTGAGTCCATACTTTAAGGCATGAAGATTTTATGAAATACTCGTGTGTTTCATGACTTTAACACGAATAACAAATGGTTTGAAACACTTCTTCTGAGAAGCAAAAAAAAAAAAAAAATCCAACACCTTAAGGTAGTTGTCAAGCATAAAAAACTTCAATTCAAGCATTTAAAAAATACACAGGTATCAGTAAATTAAAACAGGCTTTTAGTGAGATTGGCAGCCCCTATAAAATATGCAGTGTCTAACATTATTTGAATCCATCTATATGACAACTTCAATTGCAAAAAACCAAACCCTTTATAAAGAAGTGTACAAGAGTTCAGAAATACTCTGAAAATGTTTTTTTGTGATGTTAATGCCACATTGAATAATTTTAGCTTACATGAAATGTCTTCTGTTTCAGAAGCATTCTAGCTGTGGAGAAAATCAAATTACTCTGTATGTAGTGGTGTTATAGATCAAACCTTTGATCATATTGATGGCTGAACATGCTGGAACATTTTCAAGCACTTCTTAAAGATAATTTGTATGTAGTTGTGTATGCTCATATATTTTCTATAATTGATACTGACTATAATGTTTTCTAAACCTCTGGTAAATGGTGCAGGTATCATGAGTTGCAGAATGTGTGGGGTTTTAGTTTGGTTTTAAGTGGATCATCACTTTGTATGTCTGACAGCTTATCTCAAAGAAATTAGTGATTAACTTTTTTAGAAAAATAAGGTTTGGGTTTCAAGTGTCTGGGAAGAGATAAATTGTGCCGTTTTAATGAAATTTTGAAATGTATGGAAGTGAACTTGGTTGTTAATTTACTATATTTTTATCCCTAGTTCATTATAGAAGTAACAACAATTACAATCCTGTGACCCTTTTGTCCTTGCAAAATTTAGTGATTTTCAGTGTTTTGATATTTTTTTCCATTTTTTCCTTTTCACTCTTTCTCTCCATCTTTCTCTTCTTTTTTTTTTTTTTTTTTTTTCTTCCCCCTCCCCTCTCTTCAGGTCACTGGTCAGAATTAGATTTGAGTGGGTGAATGTGGCCTAGCTGATAAATCCTGTGGTTGCATTTCACGTGCTGGAGGCTGTGGCATAGCTAGGGTCAAAGTCATAGTGGTCATACTCTCTTTTTTTTTTTTTCTGAATGAATTCTGCATAGTCTAAAGATCTGGGCTGATGCTAAACTCAAGCTTCAGAGTCCTTAGTAACTACATCTGGTAAGTTACTTGTGAAACACACTGCATACATATTCTTTTTTACATGCTTGGGAGCAAAAAAGTCTCTTGATACTAAGTTTCTGTGAAGTCTATTTGTTCACTTTCTCCTGGCTAACAAAATTTGCCTGTAGGGTTTTATACCCCTGGTAAGAAATCAAAGTAACTTATGAATTTGCAGGAGTGACATACAGTAACTGAAATGGTTTTGTTAGGAAGGGGCACCAGGTTCATGTCTGTGTAGCTCATGTAAATAGGGCAAGGAATTTGATCTTTAACAGATGATAAACCAGAGATCTTCAAAAGTGCTTAATGGTCGAGTTGTGGTGTTACTTGATAGAAATGTCTGCCTATAGAGTTGTTTCAGTGAACGCTTGTGTGGGTAGCAAAACTAACCTTTTGATAAAATGGTGTCTGTGAATGAAAGCATTAGAAGGCTTTTGGAGAGATGTGGTTTTTCAGGAAGAGATGGTATATGATGAACTGCTTAATTTTTCTGTTACTTTTCAAGGCATTCTGAAGTTTAACTTAAAACATTTTCCTTTTGTCAGTCTAACCCTGCTTTAAGTCTTATGATTGTCTTGCACACACTCAAACTCGCTCAGTTTGCACGCACGTGAGATCTTTTCATTTTAGGATTAAACCATATAATATTGGTAAGCAATTGGTTTAAATGGCAGAGTTATCTAAAATCAGGTACCTCTATGAATACACCCAAAATATGGGCCCTGAAGTCTGCTTGGTTAGTCAAAAGACACTTTGTGCATAATCTTTCTGTCAAATAGATCTCACTTGATATTCTTAATCATAGTGATCTCTCAAACAGTTATATGGTACATAATTTCATTATCCCTTGTGAAACTGTAAAGAATAACTCTCACAAAACGGGCTCAAATATTAAGTATCCTGTTGCATTACTAGGAGGAGTTAATTGAAGACTCTGAAAGGCTTGTATCTCCCCTGAAGGGAGCTTTTCATATTTGGAAAAATGCTCTAGTGATTTAGCTCTTCTGTTCTTAGGTCATGGTCTGACCTTCAACATTAATAGTCAGGGCAGACACCACGTGGGTTGAGATCGTGATTTCTCTTCCCCCCTCCGCCTTCATGCTTAAGAGGCATCCTTAGAGAAAGGGAAAAATCTGCGGGGAGTGAGTTAGCCCAGCTGTGCGCTATTGAACTGAGAGGGGATAACTTCTTGGGCCAGGAGTACTGTAACATTAAACAATAATCACTTAATGCAACACTTAATTTCAGGTTTAGTGTTCTTTCTTCAAGAAAGCAGCTCTGCTATGTTAAAGGTAACATACAATACAAATAATAACGTGCAATAGGATAGAAGGTTGTCATTTTACTGGAGTTTCTCAAACTACAGAAATCCCTTTCTGAAAGACCTAAAAGGATGATAAAACCTCGATAAGCCTGTTAGGAAAATGGGAATGACTAAGTCATAAGCATGAATGTATATATGCTTTGTGGAACTTCAGTGTTTAAGGTTGTTGTTTTATTTTGTTTTAATTTGATAGTTTTAACCTATGTTTTGACTTTTAATGGTATCTTATTTTATACGTGTAAACCTCATGTGTGTTTGTAGCTTGTATTTGAATATTTTGTAGCTATAAAAAAAAATTGAGTCATTGTTCAGTAACTACTTACAGTGTAGAACAACAAGTAGTAGAGCTTGGAAAAGTCTGTATTGGGGTGGGGGGAAAGCAATGGCATGTTTTGCCTAATCTGTAGTACTGAAGGACATGCTCTTTTATACTGACAGTAGCCTGGTATCTTTATGTTCATATGCATATGTAACATACTACTATCTACTGTAAGTATAGTAAGTGAAACATGTATGGAATCTAGCTGTATGTGTCTGTTTAAAAGGGTATTTCTTACAGCTGATATTTGATCTTCATTCCTATTTTATTATTGACAATGAAATAAGATGCTATATATTTAAAAAATGAGCAATGATGGAAATGAGAATTTGATATCATCAGTGCAGCCAAATTGAAGAGCTCATATCAGGCAGGGTTTTCATTCCAGATGTTTAGGGATGTATTCTCATCCCCTTCCACACTTCAGATGGCAATAAAGAAATAGGTAGAAACTACTTGCATTTCTGCCAAATTTAGGGCTGGCTAATTCCAGTGAGCCCAGTTCAGCACATTTACTGTATTGCAACAATTCCTGTTACTGAGTCTGAGTGTTACTCCTGAGTGTTGCGTCTGCAGCAGAAATTCTGCAGTGTGGACTGGCTGCATTGGAGAACTGTTCTATTTACCTATATATGTAAACATTATATATATCATTCTAGTAGTTTACTTTGTATTGTTTTTAATAGCTTTCTTTACCTGAAGGTCCTGTTTAACATCTTCATTAATGACCTGGATGAGGGGATTGAGTACGTCCTCAGGAAGTTTGTAGACAACACCAAATCGCATGGGAGTGTCAATCTGCTGAAGGGTAGAATTGCTCTGCAGAGGGAGCTGGACAGGCTGAAGCAATGGGTAGAGGTCAGCTTTATGGGGTTCAACAAGGCCAATTGCTGGGTCCAACACTTTGGTCACAATAACCCCAGGTAGTGTTATGGGCTTGGGGCAGAGTGGCTGGAGATCTCCTTGGAGGAGAAGGACCTGGGGGTGCTAGTTGACAGCTGGCTGAACATGACCCAGCTATGTGCCCAGGTGGCCAAGAAGGCCAATGGCATCCTGACTTGTATCAGGAATAGTGTAACTAGCAGGAGTAGGGAAGTGATAGTTCTGTTATACTTAGCTCTGGTGAGGCTACATCTGTGTTCAGTTTTGGACCCCTCACTACAGGAAGGATGTTGAGATGCTGGAGTGTGTCCAGAGAAGGGTGATGAAGCTGGTGAAGGATCTTGAGCACAAGTCCTATGAGGAACAACTGAGGGAGCTAGGGCTTTTAGCCTTGAGAAAAGGAGGCTGAGGGGAGACCTTATTGCTCTCTACAACTGCCTTCAGTTGCAGAGCTGTAGAGGTGGTTCTATTTAGTGACAAGGGATAGGACAAGAGGGAATGGCTTGAAAATACACTGAGGGAGATTTAGGTTAGGTACCAGGAAGAATTTCCATATTGAAAGGGTTGTCAAGCATTGGAATAGGCTGCCCAGGGAGGTGGTGGAGTCACCATATTTGGAGGTATTTAAAAGGTATAGGTGAAGTCATTAAAGCTGTAATCTAGAGGTGGACTAGTCAGGGTTAGGTTATGGTTGGACTCCATGATCTAAAGGGCCTCTTACAACCTAGGTGATTCCATGATTCTATGATTCTAAGGATATTCTGACAATAGTTTACTGATGATAGTCTGAAAATGCATTTTCTCAAGAAGATCAGTAATGTACAGCAGCTGGACTACATGACAGAGATCTTCATAATCTGAAAATCATTATGGAGTTGTAGTTTTGTGTGGCTGAATTCTGATGGAGAAGGGGGCCATGCAGGGGTGACTTCTGCAAGAAGCAGCTAGAAGCTTTCTCTAGTCCTGAGAGAGTAAACACCAGCTGACTCAAGGCCAGAGTCGTTGTTGACCAAGGCTGAGCCCATCAGTGATGGTCATGGCACTTCTGGGAATTGAATTTAAGGGGAAAAAAAAAAAACAAACTAGCCACTTTTTGCTACTGGAGAAGGGAGTGAGAAGATGTAAGAAACTGTGCAGGCCCCAAGGTCAGTGAAGAGGTGGGGGAAGGTGACATCCCAGGTGTCAGAGAGATTCCCGAGACCTGTGGAGAAACCCATGGTGGAATGGTTGTCCCTTCGCAGCCCATGGAAAAGGATGAGACCCCACCTGCAGCCTGTGGAGAGGCCCCACGCTGGAGCAGGGAGAGACAGACAGGAGATCCTGTGACCCATGTTGGAGCAAAGCCTCTGACAGTGCTGGCAGCCCATGGAGAGAAACAGACACAGAGATGAGTGAGATCCATGCATCCATGCCTCTGGCATAGTGGTTGCCAAGACAGTCCACATGCTCCTATGTAGAGTTCTGTTGTTACAGGGCATCTCCATTGTTCATATGTTCCTGCATGTGAAATATCCTTTTAAAGGTGATTAGATTTAATAGGCTGGGATCTGTTTGATCTGTCCTATTTCTATTTGTTACATTGCATTTACTTTTGTCTTGCTATTGGTTGGAAGTATATCTGCTTGCTTAAAGCAGTGTTTCTTCCATCTGTTTTGGTATTAGTGGTAGTGGTAGCAGTTAGAGGAATCTCTCATGTGAAGTGCTTGGCTGCTGTCTTGGAACAGAATGATAGACTTGTAAAGTTCAAGCATCTTCTAGAGAGGAACATAAAACTTCCATTTGCCTGACTACCAGCATAAAAAGTGGGTGGGAGCTCCTTTTCAGATGAAATGGGTGTTTACATGAAGGAAGATTTTGACAGAAAATAAAGGAACTAACGTTACAGATGATGCTTGTTGTGGATGGTGATGTTTTTGTTTTGACTGCTAGTAAAGAAAAGGATTTTGTTCCTGACTGTTTTTTTTTTTTTAAATCAATTCTGAAACTATTTTTCATTCACAGATCACTTATGCTGTAAGATTCAGCTGAGTTACTAGGTCACACAGCACTGCAATATTGAGGATTTTCAATACTTTAGCTGTGACAGCAAAAAAAAGCACTGGAGCCTGATGATATGGCAGGTCATGTGATGTGAATACCTCATCCTGAGGCAGCATGATATGTGTGACCACTCCAGTAAAAATGCATCATTCAGTAAGAGCAGAACCCAGAGAACTGTGTGGGCAGCACTAACACCAAGAGACACAATTTGTAGTACTTGGTCCAGAAGAAGAATAAGATGTTGTAACAGTCTCTAGCCAGTCACATCTGGTGGTCCAAAGCTGCCCAGTAGAGTGAAATACACCACTCTTATCTGCTCCTGAGACTTGGTTGCCATGGTCACAGCTTTAGAGAGATAAAGACTTTCTTTCCCTGTATTTTGTATGTATAGTAGGGGGTCATAGCAGTAGTGGTGCTACTTAGAAAACTGTATCCTTTTCCCTTTAATCCATTGTTACTTTATGCTCCCCAATCAAAAGCTTTTGGGCTCATTTGTGCTTAAAATATTTCAGGCTTGAGTGTTGTCTGTCTTTTCTGTACTCCCACATAAAGGCTGTGTCTTTAGTGTATTTGTTATCTTTTACAATCAGATAAAACATTTCTAGTAACACTTTCTAGAACAATAGGCACCTTGCCCCAGTATTCTTCTGACCATTCTCAGTGGTCAGGATGTCTTTCACATAGAGACTTCCTCTCCTTCCCCCTCCCCCCCCTTCTCCCCCGTTTGTTTCTCTTAAAGATGTATTCATGGATCACAGAATACAGATCTCTTATTTTGTCTCTACCACCTGCTCCCTCTGCAAATGAGAATTTTGGGCTCTTCAGAAGTATAAAGTATGCTGGATAGTATAAATATTTCTAATAGCTTTCTGTTTACCCCTTTACACTCATTTTCCTATTCATTGTGTGCCCTTTTTATTGAAGCTCAAATGTATGCACAAATCTGTACATAAACGGACACAGATCCATGATTTAGTATGTGTAAACAAGCATGCTTTTAAGAAAGGAACCATCTTCTAGAAGATGCAACTTATAAAGGATTTGGTAGCTGTTATGATAGAGGAAAGATGTAAGATGTAGCTCTTAAGATTTTTAAGTTGGTTGTGATACAGCCTTCTGTTGGTTAAACTTAGCTGGTTGTTCATGGTGTTGTTTTCTTTTCAATGTTCCTGTTTACAAATGTGCTTTTAAAAAAAGAAAAGCTCTTTATGATGAGACTGAGTGTTATTTCATGCCTAGTTTAAACCCAGAAGTAGGGTTTTTTTTGTTGATAAGAAGTTCATTTGCTGTATTCCAGGCCACATGCACAAAATGGTATACTGGATGATCCCAAAAAGTGTTTGGTGGGTAGTGGATGTGTTCAGAAACATAACTTCCTATTCAGTTGCTTCTCAATTTCCATGCATAAGTGTGTAATATATAGAAGCCCATCTGTCAGCAGTTAAATAAGGGTGTGTGTGTGTATAAATATATAAAATAACACTTTGTTTTTACATACATCAAGACTGGCTGTTTATTGTATTTAGGCCATGATCTTCAAAGTTGAAATACTACCATCCCCTTCTTCTGTAACTTTTACCACTTCTTCTGGTCTGTTTCTTTTCCAACAATTTTTTTCCTTCAGCCAGAAGTGAAAACTTGGCTCTGAAGCTGTTACCAGGGAAGATGCCCTGTGGAAAATAATGCAAGTCCTAAATATATGTTCAGTTTTACTCCTGCATGTGTATGCATTTATAGGAGGATTAAAAGTCAGGCGACTCATATCTTTATTTTTGCTGGAAACATGGTTTTTTTCTCTTCTGTCACTATTGCGTGATAAGCTTAAATTACTGTGTTCAATTGTATGTGCAAGGTAAGATTATTCCACAGAATAGTCTGAGTGGTGGTGAGGCATTCATAGATGTCTGTGGAGTTAACAAAACCTTTTTTGATTTTTTGAAGTTATGTTGGATGCTAAAGATTATGTACAATCAGATCTTTGAACAATGCCCCAAAAATTCTTTAATTGAAATTCTTGTAATCTTTGCCTTAATTGCCTTCCTATAAAAAATATCCAGTAGTTTTGCAGGATATTATGATAGTCTCTGAAGCACTTGAGTATTCTAGTAGTGAATTGCACAAGCAAAAGTGATACAGAAAGCAAAGTTGAATATATATGCATGTATACATTTAAACAGTCCCTGCATAGTGGGCTTGTCTCACAATGTATTTAGACAGCTTCACACTTAAGAAAATAACTGCTTTTCTGTTGTTCATCTTTTTCTCAAATGATTCAGGGAGTTATGAGGAAATAGGACATGCTTGTAGTTTGAAAGACTGGATTGTGCATCAGTAGAGGCTAAAATGTTAACTAGCAGAGTTGACTGTATTATTTCCAAACCTCTTAACTATGCAAACACTATTTTTAAGACTGTGTTGCTCACTTATCTAGTGTGAATTGTATAATCCCTCCTTTTATGCCTCTATTAATGTAGTTTTTGTGTACCTGAAATATTTAAGTGTTGTGATGTTGGGAGCTTTGTTGCTAGTAGCATTTTGTTTGTGGGTAGTCTAATTGTAAAGATCTTGGGGCAATTAGCTTTCCATCCAGTAAATGTTCAGTTCTGTATGATTGTTGATACCAGCTGGAAATCCTGGGGAGGGATGAAGAAAAGGACATATAAAAAAACTGGGGCTGGCCCTTATGTTGTTCATTGCTGTATTATATTGTTCTCTGATATTCAGTTGATTTCGTAGCTGACAGATTCGGTTGCATTACTTTCTTTTGCTCTGAGTTTAAAGGATCTTGGCCATGTGCCATATGAGTAACAAGTGATACTACAGTGAACAGAAATGGATGAGTTTTTCAGAGAAATAATTTCAGATAAAGAGATTCTATACACATACAAACACTTATCGTATGAGATCCCTCAGTCCCAGTCCAATATTTTTAGCAGGTGTTACTGATAGAACTTCAATGTTACACATTTTTTCTGATAGCAGTGAAAGGGAAAATTCCTGTTGTATTACTTGAGGCTACAAAGAATTCAAACTTAAGGGGAAGAAAACATTTCACATTATAACAGATATTTAATACTTTTTTAATCCTTCATATGTCTTATCTCTGATAGTAAACATGGCATTTCAGCAATTCCTTCTGAGTTTAATTCCTATAGGAACTATGTAGTATATAATAGACAATTTTAAGTACATTGAAGTTCAGTTTCTATATATTTAATATTAGTTATAAATTAAGTACTATTGTTAAATAAAATTATTATTGAAATAGAGTAACTGGATAGTATATCAGTTAAAGGGAACAGATTGCCTAGAATCACCCAAGTGATGAAACAGTCTCTGCAAGATTGTATTCATCTTCCTGAGTACTGAGCTACTTATATTTAAGTGTTTTAAAAAGTGTCAGAGGTAAAGATGTTTAAGAACGGAATGAAGAATTCGAGGTCTTCCTTGCTATTTGTAGTCTAGAACACTAGAGGACAGCACTAAAATATTACATAAAGGTGTTGTTTACACTGTTAATGATATAGATGCTCTGTGAGGGCTTTGTGAGAGGAAAACAAATTATACTTTTTGGAGAGGACAAGTGTTATTCTGAATTTCTTTGCTCTTTTTGAAATCTGCATATGACTTGGTGTTCTACAAAATATCTGAAGTTTCTTGCAAGTACCTGAATCTAAAGTACTTGCTGCTGTGATTTCTTTAGAAATGAAACTTTATTTTTTTATATAGTAATGATGTAGAATAGATCCTTGTGTAAAAATAGATTAAGGTCCAGAAAATGATTAATTCATTGGCTCATCCATAAATGCATCATAATTTTTCTGCTCACATGAAATGTATTATGTTAATACTATGATGCTTACAGTGAATATGGAATGTTACTTGAAAAAAATTACAGCTTCTGTTGTATTTCTCTAGGCACACTGGAAAGGCATGAAACAGGTGAAACAGCAAAAGCAATTCTTACTTCCATTGATGATTCAGAATACTTACTGGCAGATGCTCAGCTTCCTGTCTCTCAAGAGTCAAAAAGAAATAAAAATGCTGGATGCAAACTCTTTAGCTCTTACAAGCATGGCATGGTCTCTTACAATCTGACTCATGCAGACAAATCTTCAGATAAGGTAAGAATGAAGAGTAGCATATTTCTCAAGAGTGATGACTTGTCATCCAAGTTCTTTGCCCTTTTATCTTCACTGATGCAGCCCTGTGTGCGTGGTGTAGAGGCTTAGTTTTAAGTTAGAAAGCCTTGCTCTGTCTGGCTCACACCTTCTCCACTGTTTCATGGAACAAAAGGGGGGGATCACAGATCAAACATAGCACCTATAGTTCAACCCTATTTCCTTATGCCTCTAGCTTAAGACTCCACAGATCAGTAGTATGCTTGGACCAGGTGAACCAACTGGCTGGGACATACATGTCTGGAGGAAAATGATATTCTGGTGAAGTGCTATTGGGCCTTTCCATTATTCCTTTTCTGTGAAACTGCAGATTACTATTGCTGTTCAATGCTAGTTTTTGATGGGCAGTTGTTTTAACATCACAGAAAAGAGTGCAAGTGCTTACACCTATATTAATGCAATGAAGTTTGGCACCTTATTGGTTAAAAAGAGGATGGCAATATTCCTAATGAGATACTAGGCTGCAAATAGATATGATGGGAGAGATTTGACCAGATGCTGTACTTAGCTTTGTCTCACAATTTTGTTAAACTGAATACTTGACATTGATGGAAAATATTTGCTCTTCTTATTTTGAAAAAATAATAGAAGGAAATACCATACTGAAACTAGTGTTAATTTTCTGTTCAAGCTGAGAAAATGGGTAGAGAGGCCATATAATGAGAAGTAACATAGAAAATGCAAAAGTCGTTCTGTTTGCTTCTGGATGAGATCTATCTATATTTTTATTGCTTGTAGATCTTTAAAGAGCTTGTAAATTTGTGTATTTGTTACATGAAATATGAGACCATTTCAATACTTATTTTTAAATGTAAAATCAAAATCAGTGAAGTAGGTATTACCTTATTCAGCTTGGAATATATGTACATTTTTCTGAAATGTGCATTGGGAGTAAATATAATGTAGCTCTTCACACAAGTACATCTTAAGAATTGGGCTTCACTGTTGTTTGTACATGTTTGCCACTTTTTAATTAATAGCTTCTGGGAATTCCATCCTCTGTAAGAAGCAGAGGAAGTCATGTCTGCTGCTCCTCAACCATGGACGTAGCTAAAAAATGCCTTCCCACAAATATGGGAAGTTGAAAAATACTTCAGAATGGTCTTTGGCCTTTTTCTGGCTTTATTGTATACTGGATATTGCAAAATTGTCTGATTCAGTAAAGCTTAATCCAAGTCATCATTCTTGAACTTTCTGGTCTTTATTGTACCTACAAATTTACACGTAACTTTGAAATTGTTGCTTAACTCTTTATATTTATATTTATGTTTATCTTTGTCCTTTTACTAACCTTAGTCTGATTTCTAAAGTTCTTTTCGATCCTATTTTCTGAAAAGTCTTATTAGAGCATAATCCTGCTGAGCATGTTGTGAGGCAGATGGTGCACTAGTTGGCCATTGACACAGAATCTGATCTCACTGTTAGTATATTAAAAGGAATAGTTTCTTCTTGCCTTTTTAAAGAGGAACAGCAGAAAAAAAATTTCGGTAGTTGTCGTCGGAGTGTAGTTTTAGCCATAGACATTAAATTGCAAATTGCATGGATTTATTGAAGTGGCTGGAAAGGCAGCATGCCCCTCATGGAATATGGGGATAAAGTTTTTGGTAAATTTTAAAGCTTTGGGAATTATCATGATCTTAAATTGGAAGTAGCTTTGGAATAGTGGAACAATTATAGTGCTTTTCTTGATAAGACATGCCTCTGGCTGCTCTGACTTCTTAATTAAATATTCCATTTTTCTTGTTTAAACTTTGTTCATTAATTATCTTTTCCCAAGGAAAACTTTTTATTGAATGTTATTGATGTCTCGAATTCCTTATGACTGTAAAGGTACCTTTTTTCTTTTAGTTAACTTTCTTTTTGTCATTGTAGTTATTATTTTAGTCTAAGTTCCTAGCAAATGAAGTTTTATACTTGAAAACACTTTTCATTCCTCAAAAATCAGCTATCCATAACATCCAGTACTTCCCTTCCCAATAGAGCAAGTTCTGTAGATTTATGTTGGAGATGCTGGAGACTAAATGAATAGCTGAACCTGGGAAGAATATAACAATGGAGGTCCCCTTACTGCTATTCCAGAAACCCAATGCAGGCTACACAAAAGTAGTGTGGAGCTCTCTAGCATTTTTCTTAACACCATTTGTGGAAATTAAGGCCTGTTTCCAAGTCCTCTGTTTTTAGCTTTTATACAGGAAGCTTTTCTATGTTTTTTCCAGAAAATGCTGTATTGACTCTTTTGGGTCCTATTTTATTATCTAGAAATAGTCTACTGAAATCCAGATTCCCTGATACAAGTGAGAATTCTGTGGATATTGGAAAGTTCACCATTCTTTACCGTATTAATAAGTGTATAATGGGCATGTAGATGAAATTATTTTGAAATTTTCAGATTATCAAAAGGTTTTAGTATGTCTGTATACAATGAGAATTTAATTATTGATTTGCTGCTTTTGGCAAATTGTGAATCAAAACTTTAAAGATACACTAAATTCTATTTTGTCGTTTTTAAGGCAGTCATTTTAGCCTCTTCTGAAATGGAATTCTTAAAGACTTCTGTAACAAAAAAAAAGTTGCTATTCTATCCTGTTGGCATTACACTTGAGTGATCCTTATTTTGTACAGTGAGACGATCCACCTTTTTCTTAATATTTATTGTTACATTTGGTTTAGTATTAATAGTATATTTAAGATGAAATAGCTCTTGCACTACGTCTCTCTGCTTTATCTTAAGAAGAAAAATATCCTCACACAGCAGTCCAGCTTCAAAGGCTTTCTTTCCAAACATTTGTCGTCATGTAAATCTGAGATACAAAAGCAGAATGCTTTGATTTCATGGTGTTTTGACCATTTTAATTCTTTTTTTGTGCTGCACGTGCCAGTGGGAGTACCAATAACAGATGAGTGTGACAAATGCAGTTAACACAAGATCCATATTAATGTTGTCAAATCCCCTTGATATATTTAAACAGATTTTAATTATTTTCAATGTCAAAAGACCCAAAATATATAGCTTAATAGTTCTTCAAGAAAGCTTTACTTAATATGTGAATGTAAAACCTCTCATAAAAATGAAACTTTTATATTGGCCTTAGTCATTGACATAGGGTATTCATCAAGTCAGCAATTTGTGTGGCAAAGTGCCATTTGAATAGTGTATTGTTAGAATACTTATGGTCCACTTGACAAGGGCTCTTGCTGTAAATAGTGCAATTTGACTCCAGCTGTTAAAGAGTGGCTTTGACAGCAGCCAAATAGAATGGAGATGCTTTACTGCACCGCAGAAAAATCAATAGTGGGTTCTTGTTCATAGTAACCTGTTTTTTCTTTTTTTTGCAGATTTACACAAGATTATCTAGAGTTCATTTATGGGAGTTTAAATATTATTTCAAAAGTGGGTCTTTTTTATTTTCAGATTAACGCTGGTGATAAATGCTTGTGTATCAGTAAAAAGAAAGACCATACTTTGTATACGTGTTCAAACAATGCAGTAATGCAGCATTATTTCAACTCTCGAGCTTGTATGGATAGATATTAGGATGTTGGTGCATAAGTTATGTAACTGATGGCAAAAAAGGTCTCTTCTTCCTCCCTATTTTTTCTTTTTACAGTGCTACTGTAGTATCCCTGTCAGTTTTCTAAGCATAGTGGTTTTTAAAGCAGATTTCTTTGTTGTTCCCTGTAACAACCTCCACAGATGTTGACAATCTGTAGTGCCATTGTAGATTTTCCTGAAGCATAGTCTTGCTGGTGCTGAACAGTTTTCAGCAGTATTCAGTGACACAAGGTTGCTATGATACCTGGCCAGTAGCAATAGGTATTGAATCACTGGTCTTAATTACAATAGACTACACACTAGATTGTGTGCTCGTGGTGTTTATATGGAACTAGCTCTTATTATACCTTTAAGTTACAGTTATTTTTGAAAATGAAAGCAGTGTGAAAAGCTGGCTTAAAATAAAGAAATTATAATGCTTCCCTGCGTCCTATGAAGATTTTGCTGATGCACATAAGCTGGATATGTCTAGGAATTGTTTTCCTGATATTCCAGAAACCTTTTAGGTTAGAAAATTTCATAGCTTTTCAGTTCAATTTGGATATAAATGTGTTTATGATGTGCCGATATTTATAGTGATTTTAATAGTGTAATTAGAATTTCTGGGTTAAAAATGTTGGAGGAAATAGAGCTTCTAAAATATGTGTAATTGCTAAACCACGGACTGCTGAATTATACTGTTGAAGGAGCTGGATCAGAAAAGGGAAAACTTTACTGTGTGGATGAGACAAATGAGGGGTAGGGAGTTTACAAGTGAAATTTTGTAGGAATGCTAGGTATACTTATTAGTTTGATATATTAACTCAATTTCTTAAAATACTGTTCTTTAGGCACTAATGCATAGTGCAAGAAGTAAAGTATCTAAACAAGGGTTTATACAAGGTTGGTAAAAATTTATTTTGATTTATAAAGTTATTAGAAATAATTATGAACAGTAGTTAAGGGTTACAGTAGCTAGTACTTGTAAATGCATTTTAAACATTTACTTTACACACTTAGTAACAGTTGGTCTAAAGAACTTACTATTTGGTGTATTTCATTGCTTGAAACAAGGCACAGAAACTATAAATAAGAGACCTACTTAAGGTTGCTGCACAGAGCAACTAAAAGTCAAATGGAGACTGTGGGAGTTACTTGTTTTAGTGTAGTAAAGGATGCAATTCTAAAATAAAATTATTTGAAGCCTGAAATTCAACTTTTAGTTAAATCTCACTGATGGAAGTATTGGTAGAAAAATGGAAATAAGTTACAAGCATAAATACTAAATAATACTTACTAAATACAAAATCAGGAATGATACTGTACTGTGTGTTAGGCATAAATTCCTTTTGTGATGTTTAGGGTGTTACTGTGGGAAACGGCAAATCTTGAAATAGATTAAGAACTAAGCAAAAGAAGGTACCTTTGTGTGTGTATACATCTTCCATAACTCAGATGCAAAGCACTTCAGTACTACATTTCTTGTCAAATTTCACAGTTAAGGGACTGAGGTAGCAACAGAGCTACACTGAAGGAATAACTTTAGAGCTGTAAGATAAATTTGGTACTAGTTAAAAGGCATCATAATAATCCTGAGAGTTATTGACAACTTGGCCCACATGCCAGCTTTTCTCAAATTTAATGTGGCTTTCTGCATGGGTCCACCAAGTAAAGAAACTGCTGATTTCAGTGTTCTCTCCAGTGGCCCATCCCAAAGTAAAAAGAAAACAAAAAGCTGTCATAGTGATACTGTAGCACAATTTACTCTTGTAGGGTGAGGATAGTAAGTAGCAGAGGCTGACAGAAATCTGGGAATAAACTCTAACTATTTATTTCAATGCTTCAGACACTGTTTCTATGTTCTTCTAGTCTTTTTTCTCTAATGTTTTACTGGAGGTGATTTGACTTGACTTAACTTTTGTTTTCCCTGCCTAGACAACTAACTTTACCCTGTGTTAAAGCTAATGAAGGTGCTACAGTGTCCTACGAGAAATAACTCTGTGGTCACTATCAGTAGTCCTTGTGCACAATGAAGGATCAGTTACTGAAGCTAACCTAGTTGTTGCTGTTTTCCTCCATTTTGTCCTCTCCCATACCTCAGCTGTCATGCTGCAATTCCCTGTGCTGTCCCTCGGAAACTGCAGCAAAATTTGTATTTTCTGTGTGGGGGCATAGTTTTATGGATAGAAGTATAGGGTTTCTATCCTACTGAAGTGCTGTTTATGATCTCTTACTTTCCATTTATCACTGTTTCTTTTGGTTCTGCATGTGGAGACAGATTTAATTTTCCTACCTTAGGTTTTAGTTTAATTAGTTTCTAGTCCCTAAAATGCAATTTCTCCTTTAGGTCAGCCTAATTAATTTTTCCTTGTAAGTGTTCTACCTAATTGTAAGTATTCTAAAATAAATTACATCATATTTTTATAGCCTTTATATTTTTATGTTGTCCAGTGATGTTGTTCAATTCTTCACCATTCATAATAAGAGGATGGTGGAATCTTTATGCTTGTAAGTAATCACCTTTTCTATACTAAATGTTAAGTTCCTGGTCTTGTCCTCTTGGAAGCCTGACCAGTTATACTGCCTTCATTAGGACTAAACAGCTTTCAAGCTGCTGTTCCAATATATCCTAGAATGATTTAGGATGTGACGAAAGTCCAGCTTGCCTATTCCTGAGTTTGAGTGACATTTTCCTAGGATAGAGAAGACTATTAACATTCAAGAAGTTAATCCTGTGCTATTCTCTTTTTTTTGTAGAAAGTACTTTGTTTAAGATTTGATCCATAATTTTTATGGATTGTGCTCTTACAGTCCAATATGGAAAATGCACTACCAGGGCAGCCATGGGCAAATGTGCTATTTCAGTTGGAGTCAGCAGCCAGCCATGGGTTGGTAACTTAATTTTCATATACATCAGTCCTCACTAGGTCAAACCAATAGTCTTATACTTTTATATTCCGCCTAAGGTCATGTTGTCAGTATCCCTGTGTTCAGCATTATTCTCACAGATATTTGGATGTTCATCCAGTAAATTGTTTGGTACAATAATTCCGAGGTCCATGAGTCAGTCTGTGTTTTGTGGATTGCTGTAGTATTGTTTCCCCAGTTGATGATCTAGTAAACATGAGAGATGGTCCATCTGATGGATTTTCTTCCCAAGTGCTGAGTAAGGCTGAAAAGGTTTGGGCTACCACTCATTTCTGAGCCCCGTATATTTCTAAATATATGGTTCAGGAATTGAATTCTACATTTGAGATAAGCTAATGTATGAAGATACAGGCAGAGTATCTGAATACAAGGTATATTAAACCAATAAGGCTTCATTTAAAACCAGGCAAGTTTAAAGCAGTTTATTTAAACTAGTTCATGTGGGAAAAGTCATTACAAATTGAGACCTTTGTTTGGGGAGTGACTTGTCCAAATGATGAAGCCTCAGGTCAAGTATACACTGTGTATGAAAGCAAACTGAGGTGCTGCTCTTGACTCTGGGCTTTTTATACTTAGTTCTTTATATATGAGTACTGATTTGGAAAGGGTGAGTGAATAAGAAAAGTTCTGAATGTCCCCATCAAGAGAATCCTCTGTCCTAAGAATAAGTGTCCAAATTTAAGGAATATCAGTGATCTTGATGTACTAGCACCTTTACTCTGTACTCACCTCATTGCTTTGGAGAGAGGAGGCCAGACCTGTCTGCCCACTTTAGGATTTCAGTCTTCATGAAACAGGGTTAGATGTGGGAGTGTGACTATGTGGATTGCTGACAGGAGGTATATTGGATTAGAAGATGTATATGGTTTTAACATACAGATTCAAGTGTAGGTGATAATTTGCATCCTTTCTCTATTTCAATTATATACCTGCTATTTGTAACTAAATGTATCATTCCACATAGCCTGGATTGTTTATCCTTTCGGCTGAGCAGGACAGACAGCTGTCTATTTGCAAATGACATCAGGTATGTTTTTAATAAGGTGTGTTGAATTGTTGGTTGAATTGGGACTTTTAGGAGGAAGGACTAAAATGTTTTGGGGCGGTATTCCTGTGACATCCTGCAGAAAGATGCAGATCAGAATTTTACTTCTTGGAGATGTATTCTGAAAAGCAAGGTAGATTTAAAAGGTAAATAGATAAAAGGTATCACATGGTTTAATCCAATTTAAGACATTTTCAACACTGAATCTAGTTATGCCTGTATACAATTTGTTACTTAAGGTTATGAACTTAACAAGGATGGCTTGCTGATACGATTCAGTTAGAAAAAAGAACATTCAACGTTATTGTTGAACAATACATTATTTTCTGGTTACAAATACATAAATATGATTGCAGGACTGCATTTGTATCTAATTATTACCAGTTCAGCATCACTGTGAAGCTTTCTCTTAGGAGCTGTCTGACTTAAGTTTGGTGCAGTAATTCAAAGAGTAAGGATGTTAAACTTGGAATAGTGACATTTCAAATGAGCGTCCGAGCCCTCTCTGAATGCACTGTACTGCTCAACTACTTTAGTATTCTTCCACTGAATGATCTGTTTGATCATGTGCTGTATGCTGCTCTGACTGTCATGGTAAAAGGCTATATTAAATTTTCTTCGTGCTTGTCTTCTAATGATTTGAGTAATTAGGCTTTCTAAATTCAGAAGTGACTGTGTGAACCAGACGTGTAAGTTAGATCAAGTTTTTAGTTTTATCTCTAGAACCTACAACAAAACCCTATAATTTCCAAGTAGAAAAAGAGGTGTCGTGTTTGTGGTATAGGTTTAAGATGTGCTATTTGAAATCTGAGATTTTTGTGGAACTTGCTAACAATATTTTATGCTCATAAACCAGTTTGAAGCCCCAAACACAATTTCATTTATCTTTATATTCTAAGCTTTATAGAGTCTGCAAAAGTGTCCATCTGTTCAGCTGAGATTGCTTCAAATAGTGAGTGGTCAGAGAGACTTAGCTGATAAAGGTCAAAGGAGCCTCTTGACCCTGTGATACTTGCCAAAGCAATTGGAGCATAGGGACTGATATACAGTTAGATATAGCTTGCTAACGCAATCTCCACTTTAATTGGTAATGATAGCAGGAATACACAGTAAAGTCATTGCTGAAAGAAAACAAAAAGTATCCAATATAGTAATTTATTACCAGTCAGTGGGTTTCACGCACTAGGTTGTTTTACCCCTGCAGTGGTCAGAGAAAGCAAAAAGGTACTCTAACACTTAACTGAAAATGGATGCCCTGCTGCTATCAGAGATGCATGGTGGTCAAATGATTGCCTGTGCCATTAGCTTGGTAATGTTTTCTCTATTGTAAACTCAGCTCCCCATGTTCTTCCTGTGCATCAGCTGCAGATTGAAGGCTTTCTCGTTTGTCTTCTATTTGTGCTGCCAATCATCAAGCTGCTGTCCACCAAGCACATTTCAAGGAGGCAATTTTTTTTTTACTACTATCGACTACCATCTCTAGCAACCGAAGGCTCAGAGGATTTAGAAATGAATTTAATGCTTTAATTTACACTGTGCCAGCCATTTTGTGCATTGTTTATGTATTTGTTTTCTGAGGCAATTCCATAAGACAATTACAGGTTTCCTATTTTGCAAAACTGTCTGAGATAGATAGTACCTGCAAACATGTCCCCAAAACATAATGCTTTCTTGTGTGTATTATATGGAATGGTATTGTTTTCCTTGAAAAGGTTAAAGAAAAAAATCTCTGCATGTAAAGACATTTACTAAGCTATTCTGTGTTTTAAAAAAAAACCAAACCCACAACAAAACCCCACACAAAAATTAGCAAAACAAAAAAAATCATGTACACTTTGTGCTTCCTACCATCAAGGACAAAGCATCATGGAGAGCCGACCCGAGCGGTCGTTGACAGTATGAGCTGATGTTTAAGACCCCTAGCTGTGGTGGTAGCCATGCTGCATTTAAAATGGTTCTAGCTCCTTGAAGTAAGAAAGAGACAGTGTAGTAGTAGCCAAATAACTTACATAAGCTTATTTTTTGTGAGCCTAGTCTCAGACTAATAATGTGATGTGATTCTAAGAAATTTTTGAAACTCTGAACTTCTGTTGACCATCCCAGTGACTGGCACAGTCAAGACACAGAAAATTCTTTTTCCTCAATATGTTTTTGTTGGCAAATTCTACTGCATCCCCATCCTCTTTCATTTCTCTGTGGTTCTACATGTTTGAGTTTTTTCAAAAACAGTCCTATTTATAGTCAATAGTATTGATTGCCACAGAGGTAATGAACAGTGATTCAAACATGTAAATGCTCTTTAAAGTTTCTGTTGTCTTTGTAGTGTAATGAAAGGTCAGATTACAAGAAAACCAGATGATGAACAAGTGTTAAATTTCATTGAAATACTCATTGATATTATATCCTCAAATTCATTGTGATAATTCAGAAATGATCATGTCAGGCACCTAGATTGTAAGATGCAGTGCATTTAATGATTCCATGTTGGGTTTTGCTTTAAAGTAATTGTTTCAAAGAGTGAAGTACACATGTACTTTGTTCACAAGATACCTCCATGGAATGCACAGGAGCAGGTGGGATGGTGGTATTTTACTGATTAAATTAGCAGATTTCTTTAGAGTAAACATATTTAATAAAAACTAAATACTCTTTTTTTTTTTTTTTAAGAGGAAGTCTTGCTTATCTGACGGACTACTTTTAACATGTACTTAAGTGTGTTGTTGTATTGGGCCTGCATTTAGAGTTTCCTATGGTCTAATGACTGTCAAAGTAGAAGAGTACAAATCTGCCAAAACCCCTCAGACACATAAGAAAATCCCCCTCCCCAAAAAAGATCAGAAGCTGTACAACTTCTGGTAGAAGAAGAATTTTCTTTTGTCAATAATTCTCACCCATACTGGCCCAAATCTACCTAAAATTTCACCTAAAATAAATTGTTTGATTTCTGCTGGTTTTTTTGGGCCTTTCTGGCAACAAGTAGTGGATAAAGGAGGGGACTGATCTCTCTTCTGACCTGTTTAATGCTAATGGATCAAAATATACTCTCTCAAAGAGAAAGCACAAAGGAACTCAAATCCCTTGAATGTTACATAATTTTTATAAAGTGATTAGAATCAGCAGAACACTTCACGTTTATGCTTTAATACAGCATGATTCATTCTGCCCACACTGGGAACTTGGAGGCAGTTTTGTGTTTCTTTTATCCTGTTAGGTTTGGGGTAAAGTGAGAGCACAATGGATAAAGAAAGCCAAAAGTCAGTAGGAAAGTGTCATGTTTAATACTTCAGGATTAATTTTACATAGAAATTGATACTGCTCACACTGTGAAAACTGAGCAATTTCTTTTCAATGATATCAAAGTAATGTCTAAATATATTTTGAGTCTGGTTTGTCATCTAAAAATGTACTTTTTGATTTTGCCACTTTATTTCCTTTATGTAAAATGAATGTCAAGACCATTCTTGTCAAATCTGTTTTTAGCACAATCTCCACAAGAAATGCATCTGGTAAAAAAAGAAGTGTGTGGAGAAAGTACATATATATATGGAGCTGAAACAGTGTGGGAATCTCTACCAGCTAATGGAATTGTGTACTTTAAGTGGAATAAACATTTCTAGAACAAGTTGGATCCCAGTGGAAAATGGCCTTTAGAGATAAGAATGCACCTAGGTAACACTTGAATTGTACTTCCCATGAAACTTTTATATGGTGTGTCTGTCTTATACCAAATCAAGATAAAGGTGTGTGTTTATGTATTTGTCTCCCACAGCAGGGATTGCCCCCTGTCTCCCTGTTCCCATAGACATGGTCAAATTTTTTGTTGGGTGCTAGTGTGGTTTGATAAAGTTGTATAAAGGAGAAGGTAAGAACAGGCTTGTAAATTGTGGAACAGGAAGGGATTTATGCCAGAAGAAATCAAAGTGAGTCTGCAAAGTTTGTTGCCCCAGCCTTCTTCAATGGCAAACTAAGGAGCTGTTGCAGAGATGGTAGTTGCCATGCATGGAATGTAACATGACATTTCAAAGCTTCCCTACATCCTTCTCTTTCCTGGATGTAGAAAGCTTGTTCTGTTGCAGGTCAGTCAGAAGTGATGCACAAGAAGTTCACATAATGGAATATAATTTTGGGCTGCAGCCAGACTTCTTGATTCTTTAAAACTTGCAAGTGAAGCCATCATAAGGACCCTTATCAAGCAATGCAGATGTCTCAAAGCAGTAAAACAATTCCAAGTAACAGTTGGTAAGCAAGAGTGTTATCAGCACACAAATGGCTTTACTTTGAACAAATTACTCAACTATTCAGATTCGAACACTGATTTCTTAATTCTAAACAAAGGAAATTAAAAGTAGTAGTCATTTTTGGAATTTGGAAATGTTTAAGATTTCATAGTTAAACATAGAAGTTTCCTTGGGGTTTGTTAGGGACCAGTGAATGTTTTGACTGAAGTGGCTGATGGTACTGTTAGATTAATTTTGAGATAATGTATGCATATGGAACATGAAAAAACTTCCTGCTTCTGTTCCTAAAAAAATAAGTGGTAAGCTGTCTTGTAACGGTTAAAACCTTGCTGTAGCCCTGAGCATAACAATTTTTACACTTCATGAAAACAACTTATAGCAGAAGTTTTTGTTCTTGACTAACATGCACCTACTTCAGAGAAACTCCTTGTTAGACTTACTGCTAGTGATGGTAGCACATTCTGCTAATTTTCACAACTGAGCTACAGCAGCGAATCTTAAAATTTACACCTATTTTAGATTCTTACACTTGAACAATGACAACGAGGACAAATACCAGCTTTACACAAATTTTGAAATTTACTGAAGCTATGGAAATCATACGGTTTGCCCTCTCTTCACTGGCTTCCAGGAGATATCTTTTAAAAAAATACACTAAGGAAATCTTCCCAGTTTTTCGTTTAAAAAATAAAGGTAGATGGAACATTAATGGTTGGGGAGACCTGTAGGAAGGGAATTGGAAAGTTGGCCATGTCAAAATTAAAATTTTAAGAAGTAACGGTAAACTAGAAAAGATGCCTCTGTATTGTCTTTCAAAATGATGATTATCAAAATTTATAGGTTATGCTTAGCACCTGAGTATGGTGACCCTTTAATTTGCAGAACTGGAGGAAGCCTCTGCATTACTAAATTCTTCTGAAGTGAACATTTGAAATTAACTGGGAGAATAGTAAGGCTTGAATGGCCTGATATTTAGATATGCACAGGAGTATTCCATTAGGATTTTGAATGAAAGTCCCATGATAAATGAGTCGAAATTGAGCAAAAACTGTCAGAAAAGAAGGAAAAATGGATCTTTTTATTACTGAAGCTTGTGTTGGCAGTAGGGTGGCCTTAATGCATGATTCAGATATGAGTCATGCTTTATTATTGCTATTGTAACTAGTGTATTTTTTTGACACTGAGTTTCTAAACCCTTAATGTGGACATTTGAGGAAAAAAGATAAAGGCAATATTTATCTGAGTATAGTAGGATTTAATTTTGTTAAATACTTGTGGAACTTCAGAAAGATACAGTACATAATGTAAATATCTGTTAATCTGTTTTTTTCAATATCCATTATTAAACTCTATTCCCAGCTCTCTATTTTGTAGTTAGTTTTATGGGTTTCCTTCCATTTTCTGTCATCTCTTACAGTGAAGAGGTGGTCCATATTTCCTAAATGATGTTTTATGTCTGTGGCTTTAGATGTCCACCTTTTTTCATTGGAATGAAATGCAGAGTGTGAAGATAACTTGGTAGGATCAATGTCAATAGGCTTTCATATTGCCAATAAACATTTATTGGGACTTCACACACAGTAGCATCACCAGATGCCTCAACAGATTGATATTTTCACAGTATTTTCCTTTGGATGGTGATTTTCACAAAGATTTTTCTAAACATTAATCAACAAATTATAAATGCATGGAACATGGAATGTATAGAAAATGAGAGGCCAAATGATGATTGTTCCTATTAATGTCAAAGCTAACTTGTGAATTCCAGTGTTTGCATATGTATTAGGAAACAACATAATTGAAGTTTAAAATAATCCTAGTGCTTACATACAATGTATTTTTTTAGAAAGGAAAAAAGGGATAAAAGGAAAACCTGAACAAGCAATTGTATCCCACTTGTGACTCCTATGGAGTTCTTTTAAGTAAGATTCTGTACTGAGTGTATCTTCATCTGGTGGGAGCATCTTTCTGTAAATAATAAAGCCTAATTACTTTGCTAGCTTTGGATAACAATATAACATAGGTTAGAGAGTCAATAGGTTAGAGTGTCATTTGTAACTATGGCTTTAATGGTTTAAATATAGCTGTTCCTATAAAATCAGTTTGTAATGCAAAAGGAATTGAGTGAAGTGTTGGCTTGAGAAAGATGAGTTAAAGCCAGCTGTTGGCCTGTTTATTAATACTTACTAGTTTCTTTTAAGATTCAGCTCTTTTCAACAGAGTTCTCTCAGTGGAATGTTTCTAAATATCATGACAATTAAAACTAACATAGTGAACTAGAAAAGCCTGTACCACTTGCAATACAGAAACAGGCATTATTGTTTGCTGAGGCATCACTGGACTGAGAAGTTGCTGCTTGTTGCTATCTTTTTGCTTGTATGTGCTTGCTTGTAAAGGTGAAATAGCTAGACTGAACACAGTGTTGTGAGTATAGGCTTGTGCAGGACAATAAAAACATACATACAAGTCATAAGCACTTAACAAAAAGGGCGAAGCATCAATGAGGAATTTATACTCCCTCAAGTCTGCTGTTGCCCTGAAGGTAAAAGATACCTTTTTGATAGATACAGCAGGATTCTGATACAAGATGCTGTGTCACAGTCTCATAACCTAACTTTACCTCTGATGATGCTCCCAGTACCTTCATGGAATGCTGCTTGGTGGTGCAGCATGATGATGCCTGTGAAAGAAAGTACTTGCTCTGCTACAAACTCGTCTGGGATGTCAGACAAAAATTTCAAGTTTTTCTTTTTGTAATTTGTTGGAGTATGCTTAAGGATTCAACTCTGTCATTTAGTTGAGTTTCTGATAAGTTTTTTAGTGGCATGTAGAAGTGAAAAGATTTTTGGTCCAAATCAAAATTGGGTATTTGTTATGGGCTTTTTCCTCAGAGAATTAATCCTGAAATACCAGCAGTTTCCTAGAAATAAGGTTTATGAAAGTCTGTTGCAGGAGGCTTGATGAAAGGACCACCTTCTGGCAAGCATTTCTGTGACTATCTGTAATAATTTCCAATAGAAAAAACAACATTCATAATGCCCAGTCAGTATTTACAAATATTTTTTTGCTTTAAAAGAATTGTTTCAGACTTTATCTTGTAAAATGCAGCTAAAAACTAAAATTGAGGGAGGAAAATATGTTTCAATAAAACATTAAGATCATAATTTAAAAAGTTGAATATTTGTCATTAACTGTCACTGGTAGCATTATTATTGTTGGAGAATCTTCTTCATTGGTTGGTAAGTAGGTTCAGACATTTTATAGTTAAAAAAAGAGGAGTTAAGGAAGAAGGAAGGTGTTGGCACTCTCATGTATCCCCACTAATAAGTTATTTTCTGTTTTTGAAGCCTGTAGAATCCGTTTCCTAAACGTTGGGCTGTGTTGGGAATACACAGGCACAGAAAATTGTACAGGGAGAAGGGCAGGAGCAATGTGAAATGTTTTTTTTTCTTTTGGTTTTGTAGGTGTGTAAGGGAGGAAATCCACTCTTGTTAGTGAATCTTGATTAAAATACGGGATTCGGGGTAACTTGCTGTGTTTCCTCCTCTTAAAGACTCTCAGAAATTAGCTGGCACAAAAGGCCAAGATAGAACATCTTTCATGAAGCATTTATGGATCCTGGCAGCAGTAGAAAACCAAATATGGGATGCTTTCCATATATAGAAATATCTCAAAGGCTACAGAACAGCTTTGTGAAATTCTCTTTCTTAACTTATTCATTCTTAAGATCTTATTCCTGCCTGCAAGTATTCTCCACTCAGATGCATTTATATGAATACTTCTCTTCATTCTTGTGTTTATTCTTGCTCTTCTTTCCACCGATTCTACTTAAAGTATCTGATCTATAGAGTTTGTCCTAATAGAGAAGACTTTCTCATCTTAATTTATCTTCTTAGATACTGTATTCTTTCTGTATACTTAAGACTGCATTCTAAGATTCTAATGTCCAAGACATTACTTTTTTGCAGGAATTTGTGTGGGTAAGTTTTGCGATATCTGCGTAAGGAGCTGATTTTTTGATGTCTCCTAAGACATCCCTCTTTCAGCTATTTGTCACAGCATCCATATATACTCAATGCCCAGAACACTGACAAAATAAAAATTACCTATAATTCTGAAAGTTGTGAACTTCTGTTCTTGATGATGACTTATTTAAATAATGAAAGTGCAAGAATAAAATGGAGTTAATTTTTTTAAGATGACTTTGAACATTTCCTCATGTAGTTCAGCTGGCGTTTTATTACAGTTCACCATTAGATCACTGTTTAATATGTCATTCTAAAGTTGTGAGAAACTGTAGCTGTTTTCAGATCTTTATTTCTGCCAGATTTTGGGACGATTCATAAACTATTTTCTCTGGGTATTTGCTAACAGTGGTAATCAGAGTTGTGTATTTTATACCAGCACAATTACCGTGTTGGTATGTGGAAATGAAATGATGCTCTGCAAATACATTACCATGAATGGCCTTTAACGTTGGTGAAAGTATGGGGGTTGAAAATAGGATAGCACAAGGTGAACTCAGATGTTCACAAACATTGTGGTAGGTCTGAAGTTTTGTTCTCTCAATTATTTTCATCAAAGCTAGTTAGTTTTGTGTTGCAACTCAGAAGTAACGAAACTTAAGGTAGTTTTTGGTATTTTGAAATGGAAAAAAACTTAGTGTTTCTCAACCATTTCAAATTGCTACAAGACAAGGTTACAGGTTCTCAAGGTTTGCAAGAATTTTGCAACATCATAGAATATGTGTTTTGCTAGCCTTATATTTGGTAGAAAAAGAGAAAAAAAAAGTTGCTTTAAAGCTTTCCTAAAATCTTTTCCTCTTGAAATAAACCATAGCAGAAAAAATAGCAGCCTAGAGTTCTACAGTTTTGGCAAAGATGTAGGCAATCTGCAATGCTGTATAATTGAAGATGCTAGGGAGCCTGTATTACAGTATTTACATACATTATGTCTCTGTGTATCTTAAGCTATTTAGAAGAAAATGTTTTAAATTTAAGTAGTGAATAAATATAATAAGTTGAACTTCATGGACTTGATAGATTTGGCCTGTTCCATATGCAATTCTATGCTGATATTAAAAACTACAATACCATGGATTTGTGTTTGGACACTTAATGTTTTTCTTTCAGTTAACAGATACCAGCTGTATCCAACAGCCCTTCACTATTTTACCAGTTAAGACAAGATGGAGCAGTGCAAACTTTCATATTGTTTTATTTGATCTGGAAAAACTGGAGGAACTTCTGCTGTCATCTCAACTCAGTGGATTAAAGTCATCAAATTCATTCCACAACTGTGACAATCTAGAAAGATCCAAAAGTACTACTGAGAAAAGGGCAGTGACACTAAAAAGAAAGAAAACTTCTGGTTCCACGTCTCCAGTGGATGGGCAAGTAGAAACTGCTTGTGCAGACCAGGTCTCTAGGGATAACAATACAGCTAGGCCTGTGGAAGGAAGTGGTGGCATGAAAAGACAGAAAAAAATGAAGAGTTCAAGAAAGACTAGAATGCAGCCATCAGGAACCATTGATGTGAACGTCACCACTGATATGGCTAAACTGCTTTTGTCATGTCTCTTTCCGTGGGGTGTAGATAAAGAAATAGACAGTCTTTGTGTTAGACACTTAGACATCTTGAGGCTTCACTGTCCTGTTTCTCTTGGGCTTGTGTCAAATGAAAGCTACCTATCACTAATGTTTCCCGGATGGAAGTGCACTGATTGTGGTATGCCAGAAGAGCATGCAGCAATCAACTTGTTTTCAAAGAAAGTGCTTGATTTATCAAACATGTACCTTGCTGCAACTGAAGGACAAACTGGAAGGAAAAAAGGACCTGAGAATAATATTTATGGAACAAAGGGATTGGAGACAATATTCTTCTTATTTAGCAAAATGTCTCTAATCAACAGGATAATTAACCTACCTTCAGTAGTTAGAGATGAAATTGAAAGGTAAGAACTTTTTCGTTGAGTTTTTTCTTCCTTTGTAGTGGTTAAGAAGAAAATATGATAGAGATATTGGGATAAAGTTAGGTATATTTGTATTTTTCTATTTAGCAGGTGAGAAAACCAATGCAGGAATTTATTTATTTTTAACAGAACAAGAACTTGAGTTTTCTGGCTTCACACCCTGTTTTTCCAGAGATCCTACTTTTCTTCACAAATTAACTAAGTATAATAATGACTTCTCTTCAGGCATGTTTTGAGATGTGCATTAGCACATTTGTGCTGTTTTAGCTTTGGCTCCCTGTAAGCAATATACTTTTTTTTATTGTGAAACCCTTGACCCCATTGATAAATAAAACATGAGACACAACAGTCTGTCCTAGTTATGCCATCTAAAGTACACCACCACCCCCACACCCCCAAGTAAAAATGGCAGCTACTGGGAACAAATGCCACATCATTCTATATGTTGTGAGAACCATCCCAAATAACACTTGTAACTCAAAAAATTATTGGCTAAATAAGTTTCCGGCATTAAATGAAAAATAGCATGCTCAGATTATTTGAATGAGCCAAATAGAGCATGCTAATCAGGGAATGGATATTCATGCTTCAGACACTGCTTTGTAATGAAAAACATAATAGTTCCAAGTGTGATAATGCTACCTTTGTTTTGCTATCTGATAATGCTAACTAAGTTTTGCGATCTGAATCCACGCTTTCCTTATTGCCTCAAAATCGGTTATGTGTTTGCAAAGTTATTTTGCTCTCTTCATCTTGGGGAAAATGCCCCTTTCCTGTCAAGTTGTGCTGCCCTGGTGTGTAAGAAGCATAGAGTGAATAGGCATTGGCCTATTTGCCATAATCCTAGGATTTGCCTGTTATATCACCTCTTCCTCTTGTAAATATTTGGGGTCTGAACGAACTATTAGAATCTGTGACTTCATTGAGTCTTTTTATGTGATATATCCTCACTCCTAATTTACTTCATGTTCAGAGTTGGAACGAGTTTTCTTTGTTACAATGAGCTGTTAAGGTTCTTTTGCCTAATTAAAAATTTGAAAGAGCAAATGCTTGTCCAGCTTGCCTTCTAAAAATGCAATCTGTAGCAACATCTATTTGAGCAGTTTAGCTAAAGCTACATCATGCTCAAGTTTAAAAAACGCATATTGAATTGTAATTAGCCGCAGCATTTGCAGGAGGAGTTAGGACAGCTTTCCCAGTTAAGGGTCCTGGTCTCCTAGGTATCTAACTTAAAACTCTCAAGCTGAAAGTTTTCAAAGTTGCTTAGTATTGAAAAGCTTTCACAATATTACGATTTATAATGGCAGTGAATATAAAAGATGAAATATTTTCAAAGGACACCTAAGTACAGTTTATGCAGGGCCACTGTGGAAATCCATTTAAAGGAAATAGTTGAGAATAGAGTAGGGGTTAGGAGAGGTTTTTCAATTCCTTTCTCTTCCATCCATCTCCCTTGTCTTCAAGGGTTAGGTTGCTGAGTTAGTGACAAAGTGAGGAGCAGCAGATACATACAATAGTCTCCTAAATTGTAGCCATCTACTGAAATCCCAAATATTGCAATAATATTCTAAATTATTTAACACTGAAAAAATGGAAACCTGTAAAATATAGCTGCTAGCTGCTCTTGAACTTTTTTCTATGTAATAGGGGAAAAAAAAAGTCCTTCATGAAAATAATATTCTTGTATGACTAATGTTACAACTACCACTCTATTAAGTATAATAAGCTTTGAGCTAAATGTAAAGTTGCTGTATATGGATGGTACTTTTTAGTGTTTGTGTAAATATGAATGTTTCTATACCAAGTTGTGGGCAAAAGAATGTAAGTGACTTTCAGGAGAAAGTAAATTCTGTTTTATAGCAATTGATAGTAGAGTACCCACCTTAAAAAAACTCTTAAGACATAAGACATAAAACTTAAGACATAAGTTTTTTTGCAAGTACATTAAGGGTTTAAGTTTCATATTCTTTTAGTCCCCAGAAATCAGAGTCTGTACATAACAAATGGCGAAATGTAGAAGGAGTAACGCCTTCATTCCCCAGCTCTTATGGAGAGTTATCAAGCAGTAAGTATATGGAGAAGTGGTCAGTTCTGTCTCTCATGTTGTCATCCCTCTTTGTTTTCATATTAGCCTTCAAATTTTCTATTACAGTACATGCCATATCAGCAATCAGAAAGGATAGAGTATCTGCACTTACCCTGTCTTTAAATGTTCTATAGTTTTCTTTCCTTTTCATGCTTCTTTTTTTTGATCGTACCTGCTTGTATGACTGTACATACACTTATACATTGAAAGCTACATTTATATATGGCCATTATTTTTTCAAATTTCAGTCTTTGCTTCAGGAGTCCAATGTTTAAGTAAAATACTATGCACTATGCGATCAGAATTCTTGTGAATTTTTGCTGTTACTGAAACACCAACAGTTCCTACTTAAAATTCAGTTTCTTGTTCTCAAAACATTATATAGTACTGGGTATCTAAGATTCTTGTGTGGATTGAAAGGATGATACAACCAATGTACCCAATTTATATGTCTGACAACAAGCATTGTAGTAAAATACTGAGATGTCACATTTGTCTGTTGAAGTCCAAGGAAGAAAGAAGTGGAATAAACTGGCACAGCTGCCAGTTTGAACTACACCTTGCATTGAAAATCTGAAAAATCAGGATGACTGCTAATAAAACTCACGTGCAAATCCATAACTCTGCAAGCATCACTGGTGAACCATTGGCTATGTGACATCTTGATCCCGCACCAAAATTGTTGCCCTGTAGCAGAACAGTAAATCAAGCACAACTATAACTATACCAAATGTTGTTGAATATTTTGCATAGATTATGCTACTGTTTCAAAGGTGAAGTAGTAGGTTTAGGATTTACATTGTAAAATTTGTAGTTAAGTAGTTTGAACTAGAAAGTATTTATCTCTAGAAAATTATAATAAAAACATACTTGGAGGGATATCAGACCTCTGTTTATAAAAAAAAAAATTAATCCAATTTAAGATAAATATTTGAACAATGTATTTCCTGAATACTTTGTGCTTTTTGTCAGATGAAAGCATAGTCTCTTTCAGATCTTTTCAGGTGTGTTGCTGAAGTTGAAAAATTAAAACCATTAAATATCTACTTGTGTACTTTGTATGTTCCCCATTCTTAGATAAATTATGTGCTTTTCAGGTCAAAGCAGATATCCCCTGGACTCTGGGAGTATTTCGCTACTGAAACTCACTTCTTGTTGGAGCGACCGATCTGTAAAGGTAGAAAATAACCTGTGTTGGTTGTTGCAAAGTAATCCTAAAGTAACATTGGCTGTGACTTAGTATTTGGAATCTGCAATGTGAGAAGTCATGGATTTGTGGTGAAATTATTGCATAAATAATGCCATTCAAATCCATGGAAAGCAAAGCATATTTCAGTATGAAGTATATTATTCATGAAACTATTTTACCTTATGTGTTTAGATGTGGGAGAGAAACTGTCCTGCTAATCTTTAATCTAGGTGATCACCTTCAGAACATGTATTTTAAAACTGAGTTACATGTTCTCTATGAGACAGATGTAACACACGTGGCAAGTGCCATTTTATGCTTCAGGAAAAGAGAGGCCAAAGTAAGGGTGGTCGTGTACAAATGTATTATTATTGAAGAAACAGAAAATACCTTCTTAAAGGGAGAAATATTCTGAAGTCCTTAGTTATTAGAACACTCTGCAAGAATGACTTAGAAAATAAAGTTATTGGTTTCTAGGTCAGATGAGGATCATGCCTACTGTTAGTGAAGAATCTGATGTCTTAAAAGATAAATTAGTGCTTCTTGAGAGTTGACAGGTAACTCTGAAATAGTCCAAACTGTGAAATGTTGAGACCATTTTTTTAAATATGCATTTAAATAAAGATGTGTTTGTTGCTTGAGTGAGTTAATGTTCAGGAATAGAAAACTCAAGACAGTATACTGTAAACACAAGGGATTTTACTACAGGAGAGGGAAATATGTATTACAAGTTTATCTCATAATGTCACTTTTTAAGTTGAATGCACCTTTGTGCTGCGTTTCAAGTGCTAAGAATATTTTCCAGAGCTGAGGGATGCTGTGGGACGGAAGTGATAGTCCCACAGTTATGGTGTGCAAATATTGAATTCAATTGAGTGTGAATATTTTATCTTGAGCTTATCGGCTGTTTATCGTATCTCCACTGTCTGGGTATCTTCTGTGTGATTTCAAATTCTTCTTCCTTCATGAACTGTACCTCTTTCAATATGATTTTTTTCTTAAATCCTATTAATAATAGGACACACACCCCCCTGTCCCCAAATACAGGACCTCAGTTTCAATAGCTGCAGTTGTCATGTGAAAACCATATAAACTCTTGCTGACCAAGAGTCAAGTCTTATAGCTATGAAATTTGTTTTTGGAGTGTAGGTGATTATGTGAGATCTAGGTATTTATGTTTTCCAATTAATTTAATGACTGATCAATTTATACAATGATAACTCTTATCTAGTATAGGGTGGAGGAAAATAAGTTGTGGAATAAGATGCCTCACACCTTTTTCATGTTAAGATGTTAGGATGCTGAAATTGTCAGGTACTGCAAATACCATGCTATCAGTGCTTCTCAAATTTTAACATTATTCAGACTTAGCTTTTTGGTTGTAATAAGCTTTGTTAACCTGTTTTGTGGTGCAGATTTCAGGTTGCTTGCAACCAAACTGCCTTAGATGTTTTAAATTTGTGATGTTGGCAATCAGCATGGGTATTCAGCAACCAAAGATTTATACAAAATTATCATTTCTGTGGATAGCAAGGATATCTTTGCTAAAACTTACTTTCTACAAACAGATTTAGGGCCAATTTATTAATCCTGAGCAGCCTGATTAAGCATGCATATACATTTACCCAAAACATTTTTAGCTACCTGGTATTAAAAGGTTTTTTTATCTTCGCTGGAGGATACTGACTTGGACATGACCCGAAGGACTTTGCATTTATCGATTCCTCATCTCCTTACAGTACTGTAGCAGATTCTGTGTAAACAAGGAAACTGAAAAAACCTGCTGCAAATGATTGATCAGTAATCTACTGATTCGTTTAAAGGTTGAGGGAGGTCTTATACTGTCTTAAACTTAAAATGCACATGTTTTGTAAATATTTTCTAGGACTTTTTTTTCCCCCAGATAATTTTAAAGGAAAGGTTGTCTTCATGCCTTCTGCTGTTCTCTCAGATGCAATGTAGCTCGTTGCTACACTTACATCTCTCCCAGAAATCACTTAAGTGCACTGCTCTTTCAGATAGATATAAACACACCCTCACCAAGCTTTCCTTGGAACACTTAAGTTGATTGCATTTCTGCCCTTAATTTATATTTTAAATAGCCTATTTCTCAGTTATATCTGGGAAAAGTATTTTGTTATATTTTTATTTATTTTTGTAGATGCTGCTGTATTATTGCTGCTTTATGGACCCTTTTTGGGCTGAAAGGGTGGACACTACAGTAAACCTTAGAAACAAAAGTTACCAGACTGGTCAATAGTAGTCACTAGAAGTAACTGGTGACGTATAGGAAGGAAAGATGGTATAGCTTAGTGTAGCTGTAACAGTACAACTCACCTCAATTTTTCTTCAGTTGCCTTTTTGAGTTGTTTTCTGGTGTTGCTGCTGCAGAATGGAACAATAACATTTCACTTAATATCGGTATTTATTTTTGGACATATGGTGTTTTTGCTTGCTTAGGCAGAGAAGCACAGAATTTTTGTCACATTGCACAATCCCAACTGAGAAGCAGCTACCAGTTGCAACTGTGGTTACGATTATGGAGGAAAAAAATGAACACACACATTAGTAGCCAACAAGATAGCCAATGTATATGTAATACAGAAGGGTGTTAAAGAGGAAACTATCACAGAAAGTGGAAGGTGCTCATATAAATTTGTTTTGTGTTAGAAATAGGCAAGGCTTCCGGCAATTTTTTTAAACTTTGCGATAATGATAGATGAGGAATATGAATTCTCGGGAAAGATGCAGGGAGGAGAGAAAAATAAACATATGAAACTACACTGAGAAATGTGGAAATGCAGATTCAGCCAAATGATAGACAAATAGCACAATGGGACATACAGGTGCATCTACAATATCATGTTGTGCCATTTGCTACAGTTTATTTCATTGTAAGATGTTAGAGGAAATTACATGTTACAAATGCTGCCTGGCTGGCATATGCATTACTGAATGGTACAGATAATGAGTATCTGATTCAGATTAGTGACAGGTTCTTAGCAGATCGGAATGCCATGAGTAACACAAAATGTGTGTGATTCTTCTGTGCACATCTGCAGGAATTGTTTTTCAAATTTTCCCAGGACAGTGACACGTCTGTGTTTCCTTCTCTTTCTTAATTATTGTCGATATATTGTAAGAGTCTGCTGTAAAGTCAGGTCTGTAATCCCCAAAGCTCAGGGTTGTAGGGGTGTGAGGAATTGGAAACTGCCTTTGGTTTCCCCGGTAAAATGAAGTGCTATTATAACAAGATGAAGGTTTGTGCTATGGTGAAACACGTAGACCGGGGTTCACTTGCTGTGAACTTTCATGCTTGGACCTGACTATGTTATACTTGTCTACAATAAAGGATTTTGTCACAAAGGACACCTACAGTCTTTGTTCTGCTTAATGATTTGAATTTACAAGGGCAGCCAGAAATGTGATTGAGGACAGCCCACGAATTCACTGTACTTGATTAGTGAGATGGAATTCTCTCTCTCCAAGGCAGTTTGAGGGAGCCTGCACATCAACTTCAGTTTAATACAAACTTAAATATTTTTCATACATTGTTTACAAATGTAATACAGTCATAAAATGTTTGTAATGTAAATGTATTTAACTTAAAATGTATATATTCAATTTAAATTCATGCTTCAGTGGAGGGGGAGAATGCTGTGCTGGAAACTAGATTTTTCTCTGTCTTTCAGGAAATCTCTTGTACTTAAAAATTAATTGCTTTAGGAAGGGGGTAGAATTGTATTTTATATTTCCTTTGTGAAGGAAATACCACATGAAGAATCACAGAATCATTAAGGTTGGAAAAGATTAAATAAGGATTGCAAAAGTTTTGGTCCATTGTGTAAGGTCACGTGCTTTATAAATGCCTTAGGTCTTTAAACTTTCTCATTTCTCCTGGGGATTCTGTGCTAAAGTAAAGAGAAGGAAAGTAATAACTCTGTCATACAGTCACCACACTGCATTGTCTTAAGACCCATATGCACTGTACCAGCTACTGCAAGTGCCGTTTATAGGCTGTTCATAATTCCAGCAGACATTTCTTTGGATAAGAGAAATGAGGAATGTATTTATCTTTGTTTTAGATAAAAGACACAGTATTATCATGTCTGAGTTAGAGAAATAGAGAATCACCACTAATAACAAAACATTCTTTAAGGTTTTCAGCGAGAAACTAGACACCATAAAACCCCTACAGAATGTCAAAATACAATGTACTTAGTCTGTGAAGCATTTTTGCATGTACAGGAAAAAATGAAGATCTTTATTAGCTGTTAACACAATGTGCTTTACTAGCATCATTATCATGACCCCTTGAAAACAAGGTAGTAGATGACTGATTCTAGTTTGGACATAAAGAAAATGAATGCTTAATTACTGGGGAGCAGTCATGATTCACATCTTGCACTGTTTTATTGCTATTCAGTTAACATTTATTTCTTTACATGTACATGGGGATGTGAAAGATATTGAGAAGTAATGACATTCAGTGAAAAAACCTTAAAATTTGTAGTAATTTAAAATTGCCGAATCTTTAGGTAAATAATTGATCATCCAGTAATCATTTGTATTTGATAGATTATTGAAGCAATGCAAGCAGTGCTGCTGGCCGAAGTTCAGAGGACTATGAATCCCTTAAAGACGACGATCTGCAGAGAGCCATTGGCCGTAGTGGAGAATGGAAATGGTAAGTTGCAGACACTGCCAAAGACTGAGGAGAAGGACTTGCAATGCATTAAAAATGTTGCTTTGCTGTGTAGGTGCAAAATTTATTGGTTTATTCTTTTAGAAAATCTTTCTCTAATACTCAGAACAAGTTAGGGGTATGGGTTCATAATACATTATTTCTGTGTAAGACAAGCCAAGTGGCCTATTTCTGACCTTAGCATGCTATGAGTTTTCTCGTATGATTGTCAAGGAGTCAAAGGACTTTCACACTCTGAACATTAAAACAAAAAGTTAGTTTCTCTGACTGTAGGATACTTCTGGTATTTTAAATATTTGCAAACAAAGGAGACAGTGTGTTTTGAAATACAATCAATAAATCATATGGAGAAGAAGTTTAATAAATTTATCTTTTCAATGACATCAGAACATATACAGCACTAAAAATTAATTGCTTAAATTTATAACTTCATAATGTAGTACAGAATATATTATTTTTCTTTTGGAAATAATCTCCCTGCAAGGAGAGATCAAATGCATTTTACAATTAGATCATTTCATTTTACAAGAAGCTTACTTTTTGCAACTTTACAATGGTGCTAATGTTTATGGTAAAAAAAGATTGAACCTGAATTTATGTTATGAAGTTATACTCTTCTTTTTTTTTTTTTTTTTTTAGCCCATTAGCTGAATCTTAAAATTAAGTGACCTAAATTTTAGATCCAATCTTATTAGTGAGCCTTCTCTTGGGAAACTAATTTATAATCTCATTGAGTGTGTGTGTGTCTGTCATGAAAATTTGTTACCAATCTTCTTGTTCCATGGTGCTAAAAATGATCAGTGATACTTTGTAGCTTCAGGCCATGAAACAAAACAGGGTGTCTCTAATTTGGACTGTTGAAATATAATGAAACTCAAACACTTTGATTGTTATGTATGAGTTTATACGTTGGTTACACTGAAGATTGATTTGATTAATTTCACTTTTTTATGTGCTTTATGACAAGATGCATTGTAAGTAAAACATCTCCATATATCTGTATAAAGTTCATGTATGGATTTGATTTCAAATGCCCTGAATTTTCAGGATGCATTTCAGTGTGGTATCTTGATGTGGGTTATAACAAAAGTGAGACTAGGTTGTAAATGCAGATATCTGCCAGCTCCAAATAGGCTTAGGTCTTTGGGTTTGTTTGAAAACCTATTGTGCTATATGAAAAAAACATTTCTGTTAGGTAAAGAGAACTGTAATGATTAGAAGAGTCCAGTACTCAGTTGTTTAATGCTAATTAAACAATGTTAAAATTAAAATAAGGATTGCACAAGTCATGAATTCAGGTGATTTACTCCAGCTTTCTACTCTCCGAAAGGGCTATTTGGTTGTATGTCTGGGAAAAGATTTTTTGCTGTAATTTTGTTCTTAACCCTATTATTGGAAGGTTATTCCACAAACAACTAGAAAATTGCTTTGCTAGAACGAACACAGTATTCATATGCATTTTTACTGGGTAAGACTTTTTCATATTTTGATTGGAACTACATGAATGCATCCTGTAAAGTGAAGTGGATTTTTTGACACATTGTCCAGCAATTTAATGTTCTCTGGAATAGACAGAAAAAAATACAGGAAGACTGGGGAAAAAAAGTGTAATACTAGGACTATTGAATATGGTGTTTGTTTTCTTTTTTTCCTCATTTCCATTCATGCTCCAGCTTGTGGCATTTAGCACACTAAGAAAATAGCAAAAAAATTCTCATTTGGGGTTGCATGGTTGTCTAAAAAGTACTGCAAAACTTGGTGGCTTTATTCAGAATTGGAAAAAAAAACCCCTATGATTTCTAACAAGTTAAACTTTGCAGTGTGTAATGATATGCAGAAATTATTAAAAAATCAATCCAGGAGTAAGTGTACAACCTGTGTAACTACGAAGACAAGTAATTATGTCTGGCTTTAGTTATTCACCTGATAGGTATGTCATCTTACATCTTATTAAATACTCTATATTTATGGGTTCTACAGTAGCTGTCCTCTTGTGTGACATCAAGGTAGAGGTTAAATATTGTTTCAGGTTTTTAAGTCATAATTCAAGACTGGGATCATGCACTCTGACCCAAAGTAAAAGTATCTGAATCTTGGCTGCCATCATCATTGTATTGCATTTTTGTTTAATTGGAATTAATAGATTTGATCTGGAGATGTTTAACCTTGTTTAACTCAACGAATTTCCACTGGAGTCAATAGTAGTTTTCTTTAAGAAGACAAACAGAACTTTCAGGATTTGACCTTCAGTTTTTATTATCTTTAAAGTTTAGAGTATATTATATAGCTGGGTGGGGGTTTTTTTAGGAGGCTTCTGCATCTTTTACTTCATGTTAAAGTGTGACAGCATTTAGACAGCAAATTACTTTGAGTAATTTAAAATGCCATATTTTTCTCTGTGGTTCTATACAGACAGAATTGCTTGTTAGTTGAATTAAAAAAAAAACCAAAAAAAACCGCACAAAAGCACCCCCACCCTCCAGATAAAGCAGCCACTAAACAAATCACTCAAACCCATAACATATTTTGCCAGAAACAAACATAAGGAATGGTAATCACGTAGAGCATGCCAGTGAAAGTGTTAACTGTGAGCTGTCCTATCATGTTCTCTCACTGTTGCTAGAACAAAATATAAACACAACTGTTTCCAATTTCTTATTGCTAGTGTCAGAGACCTGTTCCCCAGCATGTTGATAGCAATCTTACCATCAGTTTCTGCAAGCTTTGCTTCAGTTTCTCAAAGAAGCGAAGGTTTTCCCTAGTTTTTGACATGGATTATAATTGTGAAAAAGTAGATACCTTCTTGCCTTTTTCCTGAACACTGATAATCTGAGGTTAATGGTACCATTTTACAGGTTTTTAGTGTAGTATGGTTTTCCACTGCCATGTGCATTAGAGACAGTGATTTTAAAATTTTAACAACATATTTATCCACTTTTATTTGCATAAACTAAGAACAACTAAGTTTGGCATTCTTAATTTATTTTTTGTTTGTAGTATTTGATCTTAACATCCATACCAAGTCCTTACCCAGCCATGTGTAGAACTTCTTTGATTGGAGGGAAAATAGTGGCAATGCCATTGTTTTTATTCAATAAAAGTGATTGGATATAAAGAAATTGGATAGTACCTACTGCAGCGGATTTTAATCCATTATCTTCCTCAACAGTAATTTATTGCTTGCCCTCAAGGCATTCTGAAGTGAGCCATCTACAGAAACTGTTTCACTTCTCATGGAAATCTCAAAACACTTGCAAGGGTAAGAGTTAAAAATGAGATTCCCTCACCTCTGGCTGTGTGTTGTGTGTAGGACTTTGATCTCCTTTTAGCTACTGCACTGAAGCAGTTTTAGGTGTGCCATCTTTGCGTGCCTATACTCATAATGCAAAGGAAGCCCAAACTATCTTATCTGGAACACCATTAGAGCATACAAGTTCTTGAATTGTGGGCCTTGATTATTTCCTTTTCTTCTGTAAAATGTGAAGAACTGGATGTATTTACCTCTTAAGAAAATCATGAGGATAAATGTGTTTTAAGATGTTCATGCTCAGATATTTAATTGATGAACTGATGTATGTGATATTCTAGGAGTTCCAAAAACTGGACTAAGTGAAAAGAAAGTTAAAGAATGGGCTTTATTCCTAAGTACAGAATATTATTTTAACTGCCTCTTAGATTTGTGAAAAATTTTAAATGTGAAAAATCACACTGCTAAGACTAGCTTGCAATAAATTCTGGTTTGCATTTAAATTTCTAGTTTAAGAAACTGCTAATGATTCAAGCTTTTAAGTGTATTTGAAAGCTATTAGCTATAACCTCACCTTTTGTATGTGGTTTTGGAGTTCTTTAAACTATTCAATTATATAGGTTCTTGCAGGAATAAAAGCTTCTGTTGATAAATACCAGAGTGAAATTAATGGGGGCAATTGAATTCCATAGGTTAGTGTAAAGAATTGTCAAAGACTTATCTAGAATATAACAATATGTTTTGTTAAAATGAGGAATCCATTCAGTAATGGTAAATCAATGAAAGGCGGGATACAACAGCTTCTCTTCAGTAGAGAAGTGTAGTGACCTGCAGCAGAGGGTTTCAAACACTTCTATTGTCTGGGTTTCACAAATCTGTGCAGTTGCAGACAACTTTTTAATGTCAACTCTTTGGAAGTCATTCTGTGACAGTGTCTTTCTGTATACCAAATGAATCTTCTTGCCTGCCTGCAGTCTTGTAGATTTGTCAAGGAAGTGGAGATAAGAAGGGTGGTTCTGTGTCTGAATTTTTCTATGTTGTCATCTTGCTACAACCTATCGCCTTTTCATATTAGTCCAAATGCACGTTCTCACTTTGTATTTAAACAAGGATGACAATCCCTGTCTCTGAGCATTAGTCTGTTTGGAGCACAAACATTGCACAGGGTTTTAATGAAAACTTGTCCTTGTTTTCATGACTGCTGAGGAAATAATTTCTAGGGGTGTAAAATGCGTTGATCCTCTTATTTACTGTAACCACGTTTGTGTAATTCGTACTGTTTGTGTTCTGGTGAAATACATGACTGAAACCACATCTGAGGAATTGATTTCAGGCTCGAATTTTTAAATTCAGAGAAAACTTTCTCTGTCCTCAGATCCTTAACTTTCCTCTACTGTGGTAGTTTCAAGTTTGGGTTTGGCTTATGATGTATGAAATGTATTTGGCCTTTGAAATGGCTTGCTTTGCTGTGGCTGGGTTCCATCTCTAACATGAATCAAGTAAGCAGGCAAATCTGGAAAAAGGTGTCCAGACAAAATGTGCTGGAGAGTGCACATCACCAGAAAATGAAAGCTATCAGTGCAGCTCTTGGGAAATACCTCGTCTCTTGTGGGCTGACTACTTGTACAGTCAGGGATTAAGTCAGTGACAGGATGACCTCATTGGAGGATTTCTGATAAACAAAAGAAACTAAAGAAATAAGGAGTATAGGATGAAAAGGAACTGAAGGTAAAAAAAAGTCTATGAAAATGGGGGGAAAAAAAAAAAAAAAAGAATGGCAATGTTACCAAAAGTTATCAGTTTTCCAATCAGGAAACTTCTTGCTGATTTAAAAATTCAAGAGTAGAGTTTCATCCCATTTCTGGTGTGATAAAGGTTATTTAGATTACTTTGAACTAGGAAAATAGGAGATTGTAGCAATGTTCATGATTTTGAATGAAAAGAAATTAAGAGATCACTAAATGCACAAGCAGTTAGGAACCCACATATCCCAGCAATGTGGGTTTTGAAGAGCCTAAGAGAAAAAACTCCTCCTTGGTACATACAGATTACAAGATAGAAAAAACCTCAGTTTGAAAGAAAAGCAGCCAATGAGAAGCATCAATTCATAATGACTGATATGCTAAGGGAATGCAAGTGAAGGGTTTGTGTCAGTTTTTATAACCTATTTGTTAAACTCACAAATTTTAGTGATTTTTATTTTATATGCAGATATTTGAAAGAACCTAAAGAGATTTACCCTATTGAGGCTTTTCAAAGATTTTTATTGCCTTAGAGGACCAAATAATACTTCCTACTGCCTGTACAAACTAGTTCAATTTTTCAAGGGTATTGAGATCACGTATCTTCAGTTTGTCATATGAAGATCTGGAGTGTGCCTTTAGAACTTATGCTTCCACTGGCCAAAAAAAAAACCGGAATAGGACTAGTAGATTGCATTTAATAGGGATGAGATTGCATTTGCATGGATCCACCCATTTCTGTGTTATACTAAAACTGTGTTTACAAAAACATAGCGAGAGCTTATCTGGTTGGGTTAAAGTACAGTCCTGTTCATAGAAGCTGAAATCTGAATCAGGACACTGTTGTTAAGAGGTAAGTCTGGGTTTTTGGTAAAATTACTGAAAACGTTGACATGAAATCTTTACACTTCAGGAATTCTTTTCATACATGGATTCTCTAAAATGTATGAATTAGAGTGTCTTGCCTCACAGCATTAGTGATTAAAACACATAATATTTCAAATAAAATTGATCTAAACTGTTCCTCTTCCTATATAGTCTGTCTGTATTTGAAGTCTTTGAAGTATTTGCAAACTTCAGTTTGAGTAACATCTGAACTAAACACTGTGATCATACTTTCTTGCAGTTGTTACTTTTAAACTGTTTTTTGACTTGTGGCTTCAGATATCTGCCTGGCTGGCATCTCTTACTTTTTGTTCCAGCTTAACCCTTTTATTCTGTTGCACGTTACATCTTCCACTTCAAATGTTCCAAGCTGTTCTGTTCCTTTATGTTCCCATCTTACACTTTCTCTTTTTCTTGAGAAACAAGAATGTTAAAAGTTATCTGCAAAATGAAATTTCATTTCTCTGGCCACTCTTCTTATTAGTGCAACCATTTCAGCCAAGTTCGTGTGTGTAACAATTCATTGAGCCATTAGACTGACTTCAGGCTGTTTTTAAAAGTTCTTTGGCGGGCCAAGTTTGAGTGTGGATGTATTAGCAGTAAGCAGTGTAAGAAAGTATTGTATCATCAACTATTAATGAGAATTAGATTCATCTGTAATCTCATTTTAGTCCGTGAAACAGTAAACCACTTAATCTCGTATTTGTTTGATGAATGGACTTTGAGTATAAGCTGGTGACAGCAGTAGCTTTCCTCTGTACTGAATATGCATTAAAAATGAGTGTATTATATTCTAGTTTCATATTACAAATATTTCCAGTAAAAGAATACAAATCAATGTTATATTTTAGCATCTAACCTGCGGTTTAGCTATACTACTGTATCATGTCCTAGATATCCAATTAAAACTGTATTTTGATCCAGTAGTCTTTAATATTAGTGGTCAAGTACTAAAGGAAGTAAGCTTAAAGACTCGTTCTACAACTACAGCTTATTTCATTCCATGCGTCATATATTTTACCAGAGAACTCCTTAATGTAGCAGAAATCAGATTTGGTGTGTATTTTTACACAAAATCAAATTGTACAGGCGCCATCTCAGACTCCTCCAAAACATTAGGAAGGATAGGATTCACTGGTCAAGGAGGCAGCAAGGATGACATGTATTCTAAATTCAAATATGCAATGTAGTTTGGACAGTTTTGTTCTCTGTGCTTTTTTTCTGTGGATACTGAATGAGAAGAATCTCTAATATTCCGTCTGTATAGATCTTTAAAAGCAAACACTCTCTTTTTGGGGATTGTTAACAGACATAAAATGATCATTGGTTCATTATATAATTAGATCAAGTCAAATGCTGAACTCAACAGTAGTACAATAATTATCTTTTAGTATGACAAGTTAAATGTTTTAATAATATTGTTTTTTTAAAAAATCCTTACAGTAAGGAGAAACTACTTCTAACTACTGCTAATAGTATTCAGTAAGATGGAAACTTTCCATTATGTGTTTAGTGAAAACTACATCGAACTACATTCATTCATACAAATCTTCATTATTAGTATCGAAGTTGAGTCTAGCTAATGCACACCCAGAAGAGCAACACAACCGAACTGTGCATGTTTCTAATACTAAGACATCTGCCTCTGCAAACACACCCTTGAAATCACTCCAAAGAAGCTTTTCTTGACTATTAAGCTTATCAAGAAAATATTGAACTGATTGGAAATGCATATACATCACTGTAAAATGCATATCAACCAAAATCTTAAATTTCAGGACGGAAAACGTTCCGTGTGTGCTTCACACAGTTTTAGAAGTCTTAGTACATCCATTTGTATTTTATGTGTTTAACATAATTCAGAATCTATTTTGCTTTTTAAATAAAGATGAACTCGCTGTTTCAAAGCAGATAAACATTATTAATATAAATACTATTTAATATTTGGATGATAAACAGAACTAAGCCCAAGATCCCTTCCAAATACTGAAGTGTATTTAGTTTGTCTCCCCTCACGCCTCATTCATATTTATTGTTTCAGCATATGCTTCATTTTAAGGCCCAAAGAAGTTAGATCCACCAAGTATCCCAGCTTGCTTCACCATTATATATTAGTTTTTCAATAGTACTTACTAAGAAAGATGGCAATTCAAATGTTAATGAATGCAGAAACCTTTTCAGAACATCTGAGGAAAGTTTTTTCTTAAATTCAAAGCATATCAGCAGAAGATTCCCTCCACATACACACTCTTAGAAAAAAATTTGACTTGGATCACTTTTAAGATACCTATCACTAATTCCCTAAAGACCAGGTGCCTGTATTGTTCTCATATGATGGATGTTGGTCACATCACCTGCTGCACTACTAGGAGATGCTCAGATAGCCTAGTGAGTTAGGAACCTGAAACCAGGAGGCATTTTTTGTAGGATAATTAATAGCTGGTCTGTATACTCTTTTCTCTCTACCATGTTAATTTCAGGATAGGCTTTGGATTTCTTTCTCCTTTCCTTTTTTCCCTTAAACTCCAGAAGTATGTTTAAAAAGAAACAAAATACATCTGGTGTAACTAAAGCATGCCAGCTCAGTTTAATGTACTGATAATGTTCTATGGCTGAATTCTCTGTTTCATTTGGAAGTGAAATAGTGTGAAGGTTTTGCATTTCATTTTGTGAGAGTGGTGAGTTTGATTTTTGACAATGGACATAAATTTTTGTATTGACTGAAAAGAATCTAGTTCTTTTATGGTTATGTTAAGCAGGACCTGCTTTTAATTTGTGTTTTCAGGGAAGACTAGCGTTTTTATGAATGTTAGGAAGACCATTCAAATAGGTGTGTCCCAGATAATTTCAGCAGATTAAGACCATTCTCAACCCCTGGGAAAGAATTAATTATTTAATTAGTATGTGCCTCTTGGAAGGTACAAAAGGAGCTCCTTTCACTAGTGACTATTGTTATCCATGTCAAAGTATGATATATCGTGTTGTATATGAATTTCACTGCTGGCAATAGTTTATATTAAGGACTAATAAAATAAAAAAATCCAAACATGAGTGTTAACCTGTACTTTTCTGTAATTATTTAACTGTTTAGTTGCATTGTTAGGAATGTTTTAAAATAGGACTTTTAGGTGTCTATGGAATTATGTCAGTGACAAACATGCTAGAAATAAATCTTCAGTTAGAACAGCAAATCTGACTGGCATAGGAAGCAGATCTACCTCTTGCATCTTACCTACATACTGCAAGGCAGGTCACAAAGCACAGAGTAGACTGATGGACAGGGCAGAGAGAACCATTGTTCCAATATTCTTGTGATAATTGTATGTAGAAGCTATATTTGCAAAACAGTTTCTCTAATGGTCTATGGCTTATAAGGGAGTAATTTCCTGCAGCCTGGAGTAAACTGGGTTTCTATTTAGTTGATATTGCAGTTTGAAACCTAACTGTGATGTGGATGCATTTTTTTTTTCAGAAATTGATGAATTAATAACATGTTGAGTATAATGTATTTCATGGAGAGGCAAAACTGATAATGTTAGGATCAGTAGTCAGATATGTTCTGATATGTTTTCTAAGTTAAAAATAGACACTTAGTGTTGTATTATATTCATAGATCCATTAAATTGAAATATAATACAAAATGAAGAATTCTCAGTATTTTTCTGGGTGCTTTGGTGTGCTATTTACAGTTAGGAGATTTATGTAGGAGATTTTAGAGGGGTATGTAAGGGGGAACTGTCCCTCTAATAAAAGATATTGTTGTACTGTGCAGTGCTTTTAGGAGTTAAGCAGTAAAAGCCCTGCAACAAAACAAAAACCTTTAAGAACCTTGTTTATTGAATTCTGGTGGCTAAAACTGCCAAAAATAAATTAATAGCTGTTACCACTGCAGTGGGTTTTTTGTTCACAAGAAAAATATCTTGACATATTTTTTCATTCTGTGATTGGTGCACATTTCAAGGGTATAAATTAATCTTCAAAGGATCCTAGGGAATATCTTTCCTGGACACTTCACTTATACATCAAGTTGGCCATGTTAGCAATCTAATCACAAACCTGTAATTCAGTGGACAACAATTTCTTATTGTGAACAGTGTAGCAGCTTTTACTATCATTTAGGTCAGCCTAAGATTGCTGATGCACCATATGTTTCAGGCCATGGATGATGGATGGTATCCTCTGGTGCCCATCCCTAAGTGATTGGAAAGATTGAAGACACACAGTTCACTTAAGCTTGCTTACTATTACATCAAGTAATCAGCGTGATAGGCAAACCTGTGCTCTTTATGTCACACTGCCCAACTTTCTGGAGGGACATTGTGTCAAAAAAACAATCTAAGAACATTTCCAGATGACAGGCCAGTTACTAGAACAGCCATTTAACAACTGGATTCATCTAAAAAGCTTAATAATATGGAAAAGTCAATACAGGTTTTTAAAACACCTTTATTTATATTTTATTTATATAGTGTTTTGGTTTTAAAGGGGTTTTATTCCAAGTTTGAATTTGTGCAACAAAAAGATAGAATAATGCAATCCTTCTCATAGTTTAGCCTTTAGGATGTCAAAACATAGTGTTCCCACTATTAATCGGAGATAAGTGCTACTTGGAAATAATTTTAATGTTTTAAACTTTAAATTGATGCTTCTAACCACGAAGTCTTAAACTTCTAAGACAGAAATATTTTTTATTTCCTAATGCCTTTCTCTACTGGTAGCAGTCAGTGTTACTTTCTTTTCCCTAACTCCATTGTGCCAGGAAACTGGAGCATCTGTATATTTAACTGAGGCAATCTTCCTTTCTGTCAGGTTGCAAGGTGGCTAAGAGTCTTTTATAGGATACAGGAGGAAAATCCTAGATGATGATTCTAAATCTCCTTTTGCATAAAACCCCTGCAAGACTTGCCATGAGTCAGAAGAAAGCTGAGGAAGTAATAAGTAAGGTGTTTAAAATATTGTAATTTGAAACTGCTAGCAGTGTAAGTGATTGCTATAAATGTCTGGGTTTTGTTGTAAAATAACTGAATTGAAACCTGAATAGACTGAAATATCTATATACCAGATCAGCCATGAGAAAGGAGATCTAGACAGTTCTGTGAATTTGAACCCTGTAGAGTTCTCATACAGCCTGTCATCAATGAACACTTTTTTTGCATACATTTTTCTAATTAAAAAGCACAGCTACAGTGTGCACTTTGATTAAAGAGCTCAAAGTTGCAGAATTTCTTCCTGAAGTAACAGTTTCTGAACCCTACATTCTGGCAGCTATTTTGCTGGGTTGTTTTTTTTTTTTTAAATTTTGTCTCAATTTCTTTGCCTGGATCAGTTACTGGTTTCACAGTTGTTATATTGACCTACTTAGATGCCTGTGGCCTAACACCAAAATAAATACATTTTTCATATCTGAAGCGTGCCATTAATGAGAAGTGCTAATAAAAATAGTTTAAAAAACATTTGAAAACTGGCTACTCCAAAGTCAGAATTTCAAGGCAGGCTCTCTCTTGTCTCTTGTTGACAGCTGAGACACTGAATTCCATAACCAGAGACAATTTAGGCAGCAGCTTCTAAAGTAAATATTAAACTAAGGTAATGGAAAGAAAAAGCTATTCTGAGGAAGAGAGTTTGGGGAGAAGTGATTAACACTGACTTTAAAATCAAGGCTATCAAAGAGACGGGGAGGAAATGTGGTGATAGCAGTAAGGCTCATCACTTAACTACAGAGTAGAAATTATTAGGAAGGTGAATAAGAATTGTTCTTTCGGGCCCTACCTGAATACATGAACCTGCCCATGTTAGAACTGAGCATTTTGCAATTGCTGACATTTTGGTAACTTACTGAGACACCTCCTGGGCAGGGATAAGCTTACTTGGCTTTACGGTAACTGATTCTGGTATGAGGACACTCATACTGGAGCACTGCAACTGAGAGAGTAGCATACAAATAAACACAAGAATGAGTGAAAACATTTCAAATATAAACTGCACTAGACTAGAATAGCTCAGCTGGAAGGGTCCTGCAGTGATCACCTAGCACAGGCCACACTACAAGGCCAGTAGCGCAGGCCTTGTCAGTGAGAGATACAGCTAGAATTAAGGAAAAAGAAATGTAGAAGTCTGAGACATTTTTTTCTTCAAAGGACAATTGATGAGAATAAATGAGAGCACATCTGGATAGCCAATCCTCTGAGCCAGATATGCAAAAGGAACTTTAAAATACAGCACAAAGTCACATACTCTGAAATACTCTTAGTGGAGATTTTTGCTTTTCTAAAGTAAGTTTCAGTCAATGAAAATGTTTTTAGGATAAACCAACATAGTCCTTACATCTTTCTTGCCAACTATTCTGACTTGGATAACAGTGAAACATACTGGTCATCTTCATTTGGAAATACTCTTATGAAGCTAAAACCAGTACCTAAAACTGTGTTGAGGTATCCAGACTAAATATTTTTTTGGAAAGGGCCCAAATCTCTATAAAACAGGGTTTAGGTATTTAAGCAGTGAAGAATCTCATTGCTCTCCTATACTTGCATTAGTAGTGGAGAATAACAGGGTTCAAGCCCATGTATTGACTGTAAATCTTGTGGCTTAGGTTTGCTTCATGTTGACTATTATGTGAGAATAGTGACAAGGATGGGCTGGAGTGTGAGAACCTGTGCTCTGCATGTAAGAAGTCTGGAAGTAACTGGGTCGTAGCATTTGCCTCCAAGTCGAGAGTTTCAAGCTGTCTGAGGCTGCAGTGCCTTTAATGTGAATCAGAGGCACCTAAATGCCGCTTGCAATCTGAAAAAAATATCTTCAGTTCCTAATGTAAAGAGAAGTCACTGCTCTTACCTGAATTTAGTAACACCTACTGTTAATTTAAAGGTGGTGAAGCTTTTCACTCCTTCAATCTGCTATCCCATTTTAAAATCCTGTAAAACTGGCAGACAAGTCAGGACTGCTTAGGTGACTGCAAGTCCTTTATGTTGGTCAATGTTTTCTCTTTTGCTTAAAAGGAATGTTTCCTAGATATCACAAGTGTAGAGATAGGAAGTCAATTCTGCTAAAAGAAAACACTCTGTAATAATCCTCACACTTTACAAATGTAGTCTACAAAATCAGTAGCATGTCAGTGAAGAATAGAACCACACCTAAGTCATTAGGAAGATAGAGATTATGTTTTGGGGAAAGTAAATAACTTCATTTCTAGAGGGAGGCAGCACAGAAGGTAGATTTTGGTTGTTGTGCCAAATGGATTTTTTTTCTCTGTCCTTTAAATGAGGCACGTTGCCCTGAACAAACAGCCCTATCGTTGCAATAAGCAGCCTGTGATAAAACTGATTATATTTTTTTTCAGTCACCAGAGTTTAACAGAAAGGAGGTGAAGCTTTTAACTCCTTCAATCTGCTGTCCCTTTTAAAATCCTGTAAAGATGGCAGACACTTATGTTAAACACAGTGGATTGTTGGTAAAGCTAACCGTGTGCATCCAAAAGTGGCAGAATATGGACTAAGGTGCAACCTCAATCTGTGCTGTAATAAAGTAGCTGTTCATCTGTGGTCAGAGATCGTCATGAAAGACCTTGAGTTCCTTCACTTTATTTTGCAGAAAGGCCATCAGACAGCTTTGCATCATCTAACTCTATCAATCAAGGACCTCAACCACTGCTTTCTGCTGAAAGCTTTCCTGTTTGGCTCTGTTTTTCACAGACAGCTCAATAACTTGTCTGTGGAGCTGTGATAAATGTACCATGTGCTTCTAAACTGTCTCTTTAACACTGAACTGAATTTCAACTTGTAATGCTTGTGACTAATTGTTTTCATCAGAAACATTTTATTTCTTTCCAATTATTGTTCCGTAGTCCCTGATTATCTCTTTCATTTATTCTCTGGCATTGGTAACGTTTGAAGGCTGCTCTGTCTACAGCAGACTGCAAGAAAACTAAATTTTACCCAGTGAATAAACTATATAGTACAAAAATAAAAAGAACCTGTATAAACAAGTACAATTTTCTAATACTTTCTTAGCAAAGTGCATATTTAAGCCTATTTTTAAATATAAATTTCCTTGACATTTATTTGTGAGTCAGTCCTAAGTGAAATGTTCTTGTGGGGTTTTTCAGTATACATAAACCAGGGCTAGTATCACAAAGCCTCGTGCTATTTGGGCACAATTGTCTGTTTTTGCTGAGGAGGCCTAAAATAGAGCTATTACAGCAAATGAATAACTTCTCACTCTGAAAGAAGGTGGTTCTTTTAGATCAGGGTGTAGGTCAATGGCAGGGCAGGGTGAGGAAACTAATATTGCAGCTGTCCGCAGATCAGCTTCACTCCTGATACGATACAAAAAGGACTTCAAGGTTGGTAAAGGTTAAAAATTGGATATGGGGGCAAATATTTAAAATCTGGGGAGACAGAGTTTTCATAGTTGAAACAGTTTTGCAGACAATTGCATAGCTCATACCATACACTTAACATCAGTCTTCTCATTCAGGTTTTGTAAGATTGTAAGTGCAATGTGATGGTTGAGAAAGAATCATGATTTTTTGGAAAAAAAAACCTGTGTAGAATGTCTTGTAGTAAGTTAAGGTCCTGATAAGAAATGCAAGTAAAAGGCTTATGTTTTGGGTTGAGAGACATCCTGGAGCAGCTTATGTGTAGAGGAACTGTTCCTTTGACATAAAAATTAAAATAATTGCAGTAGGAGTTCCTAATAGTAAATAAAAGCCACAGATGGCAGGATCTGTTCTGGGATATATGAATGTGGCTCCTGTGAAGCATAACTGTGCTAAAAACTGGCAACTAGGACTTTCAGTTTGTCTCAAAGTTACATAAAACTTACCAAAATGAAGAACTAGTTTTCTACTTTTCTCTGTAGTGGAGAGGAAGAAAGGACGTAAGGCATGTTAATTGCTTTTGGGAATACGCTATTCCAGGTTAAGAAGAATAAATATTGTACACTCTGGCAAGCATGTTGATTTTTAGTGGACAGTACTAATTTACACATTCCTCATTTAGAGCACAGAGGTAATACTAAAAATGGATCCTTTGGTGGGTGTAGTAAAAAGTACATATATAGGGATAATTTTCGTTGTCCGTGTCACTGCATAAATGTGCAGAATAAAAAGTAAATTGGAATGGCATTGTTGTTCTGCATGAAAAACAGGGGAAGTGGTGGAAAGCAGCAGCCTACCATGCATTAGCGGTCGCTACAGCAGCACAGGAGCAGAGGGTACCTCAGAGCACAGCTAGGAGATTTGTTTGATAAATTTAGTGTGGGGAACATCTCTGGGATGATTTTCTAGGAGAGAGTTGTTTCCTGTTATTACAGTCTCGGTTGGGTACAGTAACCTTTCTGACTTCTTCCCCTACATTTGCAAGCCTGTAGTGAGGTCCACACTCTTTTATTCTTGCAGAGTAAAGCCAAATATAACTTTGGCTTATGGGTGGTCCTACTAAACCATTCTCTTGAGCTCTTCCTCTCGCTGCTTAAAGCATTTTCAGATGTTGGTGAAGAAAAGTGTCCTAGAAGCATGGATCTAATTCCAGACCACACTGTTCTGCTGGACACTATTTTCCCAGTAAACAATTAATAGAAACACTGCTGATTTATGTCATGGAAGATTTACCTTGCTAGGCAGAAGCTTCTGCTGGTGAACAGCCTTGTTGGGTCTTGTCAGGGGAAAAGGGGTGTAAAGCTATTGTGAACAACTTAGTTGACTTCCAAAATGACTTGTACTCTTATGGCTATAAAATAGAGCTACCATAAAGTTATAGGGCTGGGTGGGTTTTTTTATAATTTTCCAAAGATCCCAGATGTATCCCTTTTTGAAGAGAGATGTACCTTTGCAATACAAAGGCACCTGATGGGGAACAGGGAAGGGGTTAAATCAGGAATACAAGTCTGTTAGATGCTGGTTGCAGGTTATACAGCTTATGTTGATTGTAAAGCAGAGTGAATATAATGTTTTTAAGGAAATCTAGCAGACTGGCAAAAATACACATATAATCTAGTGGCAGGAAAGAAATCAAAGTACTTAAGTGCTTTTTACTGATGCACTGGATGCAGTAAGAAATTCTTTCCCTCATTGAAGCTACTGCTGTCTTAAATAGAAGAAGCAAAGCTACAGACAGATTTTTGAGCAACTTTTATAATCTAATCTATTTATAATCAAATTTTATTTCAATTGTGAGCAGGCTGGGAGCGCAGGAGCCGGTTACTGTTACTGGTTCCCTAAATGAATGCAGTAAGATTTAGAAGCTGGGTTCACTAAGAATGAGTTTAATTGGTATCTACACACAGTACTGAAGTCCCCAAATTGTATTCTGGGCACACATTTGACTCAGTGAAAAATTGGGATAGATTATGTAGAGACAGTATGTAATTCCCCTTGCAAAGTCCTCACAAGTGCAGAGGGAGGACGTGTGGTCAAGACAATCCTTTGCTCTAGCTACCCTAGCTGTTGGCTGCTACAAGGTCTTTAGAGGCAGTGATAAATTTGAGGGTAGTCATCTGACTTGCCTTAATCAGCACTGATTAAAAAGGCCTAAATGGCTCCTGGCATCCCCTGGATCAGAAGGATACAGATGCTCTCTCCCTAGTGGTATGCCAGTCACCACTGTGGAGGTAAATTCCATCTGTAAATGTCAGGGGTAACGTTTCAGTCAGAAGTTGTGTAGTGGTACTCAGAAGAGCTATGATACACTGTGAATGTATAAGAAGAATGTAAATAATGCTGCAAATAATACGAATTTCTTAGGTACATTGATTGTGGAGCCTTTTGTGAAGGTCGTGTTCTTTCCTGCTGACACTCAAAAAATAGGGCATAAATGGAGGGGTGCTTCAAGATAGGCAAGAAAAATGAACATGCTTCTGTATAAGTATAGTTTCAAAGGCTGGTTAGTTTAAAGAGGAGTTAAATAGGAATGTTGTCAAAGTATACGGAATTATAAATTGTTCGGCAAGAGTAAATCACCTGTTCTGTATCTTTTCTCATAATTCAAGAACACGTAGTTATGCAGTTAAACTGACAGGTCAGAGCTTTTAAAAGCTTAAAAGAAAATGTTTATTTATGATCCCTATTGCTTCTGGTTCCCCTTCAGTGAAATGGGGCAGTGGTTTTTTCCACTATCTTCACCAAACGTTGAAAGTTTCAAATTTATTAAACACCAGTTGCTAAATTAAAATTGGCTTATGCAAAGCAAATCACAGTAACTTTTCTGTGGAGTTTTAACATAGCCTCAATACTTCAGGGTCTAAAGGACATCCTCTATAAAGTATGATGACTTTAAAAAGACATGGAAAAGTTCCTATAGCTTTTTCTACTTCCTGTGGCTAATTGTATTCTCACTGAAGTATTTAGACATCAGGAGAACCCAAGTAGTTGTCTTTCCTTACAAATCAGATCTCAAAGAATCTCCTGGAAATATGGCCTTACATTGCTACTTCATGCAGAACATAAACATTTAGGTCTATTCCTGCAAATTCATACAAGCAGCTGGAGCATACCTGAGGAATGAGATGGTAGTTTGTGGGGCGCAGTCACAGCACCCAGGGTCAAGTCAAAACTCAGGGTTTCCAAGGTCTGGAATGGACAAGTGACCCTAGGCCACGTGCCCAGTGAAGTCTAAAGTTGGGTGAGAGAATGAATTCCAGTATACTGCCCTCTCTTTATGAACTATCCACTTATCTCTTTCTGAGTGGAACTGTTGATGATCAGGAGAAAATCTTTCTTGGCCTTGCATGCTCTAGGCTTATCTTTTCCTCACTAAGGAAGGAATGAGTTAGCTTGAATTTAAATAAAATACTTTAAAACTTATAAGTAACTTTTGTTGACTTGTATGAAGTGAGGTGCCAAACAAATACACTATCAAAGTATATCTCTTAGTACATCCACTGAGTGGGAGCCACATAAATGTGAAAAGACCTTAAAGGAAGTGTTAGTCAGGTAGTATATTTTGTGGTTAAAGGCCATCTAAGAGAAGCAGTAAAATAATCGCTGCAGTGAGGATTACAAAGTATGTCATATTACACCTCACTGTAAATATCACTTTAATTTTTTATGGCACAGATTATTTGTAAGTTTATTTTATATACTGCGTAGCACTTAAATGTCACTGGATCTAAAACCCTTATCCAGGAAGCTCATTAGTTGAGCTGTCTGCGTCTGTATATCTGCCATCAGCATCTGGTGAGAGGGCTGCTGCTGACCCTGCCAGACTTGGGTCATGAGGTCAGCAGGTCTCATTTATTATTCAAAATTGCTTTCTGACCTTTTATCAGCTAGGTCAAAGAATGCTGCATTCTCCTTGGTCAAATTTTATAGTGAAATCAGTATCATGCACAGATAATGTAATTACCAATGCATGTGAATCTTATCCTTTCTCCAAAACTGTATGGTCTTTCGGGTTCATGAAGTTTGAGGACTTGCCTGTCCAAATGTAAGTACGTTTCAAGACAATGTGTGTACCTTGTCCTTCTTATGAAATAACACATGTAGCTTCACATCTAATTCATGCTCCGAATCGTGCATCTACTTTCCACTGCTGTGGTACTGAGACAGCCAAAGGCAGAGCTCCATCATTAACAGATGACCTCTCATTTCTACCACTCCTATTCTTTTGAATAGGTTCCTTTTCACTATTTATATATTCAATATACATATTCAATACACTTTCAGTAGTAACACCTTCTTCCTCTTCAGCTGCCCATGTGTACCGGTTGAATATAGAAGAATTTAGAACTGTAGAGCAAGAAAAGTCAATAAATGGGAAGATGTGGTTTGCTTGGAGATTATAACAGATTCTGGAAAGAAAAAACACTGACAGTCCAACATTTTTTTAAAATAGTTTCTGATTACAGATGAGACTTAGATCTAGGGAATTGCTGTCCAGCATGATTTCAGACCCTAACTGAATCAAGAAGTACCCTGGCGAAATTAACTGAAGAACTGATAGCTTGAAATTTTCATTTCATGGTGAATAAATAGGAAGTGTAAATGGTGTTACAATTAAAAAAAAAAATCTGGAACTTTAGAACTCCAAAATTTGAAGAGAAAATTAGCCATCAGATCTTAACAAGTCTTACTGCAGTATGGAAAATTGGAAACCATAAATGGCAGATTGATTCCTAAAGGGAGCTGTGCAGTTCAGCATTATTCCTCTGGAATGATTTCATCCTTTTTAAAAGAAGGAGCCAAAGGTCACATTGGTCTTGCCCTTGAAGCAGACAATATGAGATGTCAGCTTGTGCTTTCTGACACTGCATATGATGAATAACCTTGACATAGTAATAAACAAATAACCTATATTAACGTTTATAAGCATGGTGAAGTATTAATGCAATATATACTTCAAGTATATACCATGAATATACAGCTCTCATAGAAATGTATTTCCTCTAGTAATACTGTAGTAAATTTATGGGTTTTTAAATATTGCTGTAAAATACATATTCTTTAAATAACAAAATGTGTACATATCTAAAGTATGGCTGTACTGTTAAAGTACTGAGAAGTACTTTAAATGTGAAGGTGCTGAATTAAATTATTAAAAAAACTGAAAATTTTTTATTTATAGATATTCAAATTGTTCTGAATGCCTACAATCAATTGTCTTTGTAAGTGTAGCTCTGTCATAAATCAGCATTCAGTAAAGTTACCAGCTGTTCATTTTTGGTATTTCTAGTAGCAGAGAGAAATAATTGTGTCCTGGTAAGATGTCACAGCATATGTAACATTTGGGTTGAATGAGATGTTGTCTTCTAAGCCTAGGAAGCTGGGAGTCCAGTTGTCATGAGGAGGATTATAATGTGGCATAGTAATCCTTCTGATAAATTTCTTAGCTTTAACTACAGTCTCATATATTTTTAGAGCTTTTTGAAGGCCATATTAAGCTATTTTGTAGTTTGCTTTTTTTTAACTGAAAATTAAACAAAGTTGTTGGCTATTAATAAAACATTGCAGGGTAGTACTTAGCCCTTTGCAGAGTTTGAAGTGCAGAGTTTCTCTTGTTTGTAAAAAATATCTGTATCTTGCAGGTGTCCTGTAATTTTATACATTTTTTTTGTTTAACTATACATTATGCTCCCAAATGAGTCAGCTAATTTTAGCACAGAAGTGCTGTGTTGAGATTTTTCTGTAGTCTTTTGGAATCCTTTAGAGACATCTCCACATACTGATACATGTGAGTTAACCCCAGGTCCTACTCCAGCCTTTATTACTACACAAACTCTATAATATCATGGTACAATAAATATTCACTGTATGTGACAGCTTGAGAAATACCTTCTAGCTGAACACTTGCAAAACACCCTAGCACATATCCTGGTGTACTTTAAGAAGCAAAAAAAGGCATTTGTTGTTTTTCTTTCTGCATATTATAAACATTAAAGCTCATGAAAGATACTTTGGAGGAGGTGTGTGTACAGGAGAGATCAAGGATATGTTTTTATATTATGAAAAAATGTTTCAAAGGCTCTAAAATTTAGTTTGGAGAAATGTGGAGAAAGGCATTCTGTTGCTGTAGATGAAGGAAACCAGGGCTGCTAGTTAGGTGTCAGAAGCAGTTGGACAATAATACTGCAGAGACTAAATGAGGATAAAAATGTATAGAAAGCAGTGCCAAGTAGATTAGTGAAAAAAGTTTTATCTTCCTCTTTTGACAAATATCTAAGTGCTCAGAGATTGACTTGTCTTTACATGTATCCGTCGTTGCTTCTATGGCTAGGTAGGTTTAAGTGCCAGAACTAAAGGAGAAAGGACAATGCCTCTATTGTTTTTATATCAGTGTTAACTGGAATTTCTTAAGAAGTGAAAAGCAATTGCACTTGATAGCTTTTTTTTCATCAACTAAAACCAAGTGGTTGGTTCTCCTAAACCACAGTTTCACTTTCCTTTGGCTCTGAGTGGTTCCCTTGGAATGGAGCCTGAAGTGGCAGCTACAGATAGGGTGTGTTGTAATGGTCCAGTATGGGAACACCGCTGGGATGCCAGTTTTGTAAATCTGAATTTAACTCTTCACAGTGGTAGAATTGTTTTAGTCTGCTCTTTAACCTCTCAGTTATTCCTAGGAACAAGGAGTGCCTCTGAGCAAGTTGATGCACCCAGGTATGAAATATCTTGCCCAGCCAGCAGCTCTGTTTGCCCGTTCTCTAAGCCCAGCAGGCCGCATGGGCTGTAGACATTATTTCATATACTGCCCTGAGAATTCTTGCAATTCTGTAGCAGCATAAGACAGTAAAGTGGAGTTCTCTTGGCAGGGGGAGGCTGTTCCCCCCGTGAATAAGCATCAGGCTTTGAGTTCCATTTATAGCTAGAAGCTTGCCTGTGTTTGTCATTTGGCTGTGATAAAGGATGTGCAAAGACTGGGGTGCCCATGAGCTTCGATGGGCTTTGGGCATTTAATTAATCATTGAAATCAGATGTGCTACCCTGCTGCAACTGTCTAGTCTCAAATCATTGGACTAAGAAGGCTGAGCCTTTATTTTGGAGTTGAGAGTTATTTGGGTTATTTTGGAAAAGGTTAGGCAGCTTCCAGACCACCAGTTATATTTTGGTGAAAGTGAACTTGCTTTCTGCTCTTTTGAAGGTAGTTATGGAAAGTCACTTACCACTACAGTTCTAATCTTTTTTACACATCCCTTAGAATTTCTCCCCTGCTTGCTTCGCCTCAGCCACCTTCACCAAACTCGGGTTGTGGTAAATCAAGAGTGGTTCTATTGCTTATTATAAAAGGGCACCTAGTTAACACAGAGGTGAACTCGGTGCCCGGAGCAGGGAGCAAGCATTCTGTGATTTATTTTACAAGAATACTGTGTTCTCTGTTAATTATGCTTCAGCCATGGCAGTGTGCTTGTGAAGCTGCAAGGTCTTGCTGCACATTTTTACCTTTTTCATGCAGGAGCCCTTTTGGCATTTCTACTTCACCCATCGTACAAGCTGGAGTTCAACTTTTAGTGATCTCCTGAACTGGCAGTTTTGTTTCTGGAAACACTGAATTTGTTTTTATCCTTCCATATGTAGAGGGATATATATGACTGTCCCTAGATTCACCTCTGATTGTGCAGACAAGCTGGTAGTTGAAAGCATATAGGAACAGAAACAAATCAACCACTAAAAGAGAAGAATACCAGCAATACAATTTGAAGTACCAGCAGGAGACAGCTTGGATGCCTCCGTAAGGAATATTTTGTTGAGGACTGGATCGTTTCCAAATAGTCAGTGAATGCCTAACTTTTCTGGGCATGAATTGGAATGTAAATGTGAACAAATAAACAACACCCTGGAACAGGTAGATATCAGAATACCTAAATAAAGGTATTATAGGTACTGTTGACTAGATATATTGCAGAAAGCGATCTTTGCTTTCAGAATTATCAGGCATCAACAAAAATTCAGATTCTAACCAGTGACTTGGCTACCACGATAATACAGCCAGTGAATGTAATGTTGTTTCACCAACCCTCACAATTTTATGGTCAATCTTATGCTACCTTCTATGTTTCTTCTATGAAAGTCCCAGATCTTGCAGCAAAGTGAGAATATGAAAATACTAACTTTTACTGGAATCAAAAGAAACCCAGAGAAAGTGACCTCTTCCTGAGGAATAAAGGTTCGACACCTGAAAAGGCTAACACTTAAAAAAAAAAAAAGTGAAGGAGACCCTAGATAAAACTTTTTAAAAAATCTCATACCACTGAAGTGGTATCATTTTGATACTTACACATATTAACAAATATTGTTTATTAATTCACTGAATAGCGAAGTCCAGATTTTGTTCTACATTGTGTCAGGAAAGTAGCTGCCTTAAAATTAGTCTAGATTGGTGCTTCTGTTCACAGCCCAGACTCATTCTGCCTATATGCAAAATACATTTCCAGCTGCACAGATGAGGGACAGCAGCACCTAGTAGCTGGTGTTTCAGAAAAACAAACAACCCAACCACAAAATTACATAAATTTGTCAGGTGCTGTTTTGCTGCCCCAAAAAACAGTTCACTACAAATCTTAACCATGTAACTGGAAATCATTAATTTAAATCCTGTGTAGATGAGAGTCATGCATAATGTAACAGAGCTACTGCAAACAGTTCACTCCTGGTCATTTAAATTTCCTTCTTGCTCGTACAGACATGAGGAGCCTGTATTTGAAGTAGTCCCTGATGAGATTTTTCTTTTAAATCCTTGGAGAATGTCCTTGTGCATATTTATAGGACAAAATAGAAGGATTATGTATGTGGATTTTTGCTTTTACAGTATTAACTGTAATAAGTTAAGAAATGCATACCTTGGCACGATATAATCACGCACACCCTCCGCCCTTAAATCTTCTGACCATATGAAAAAGAAGTGTTCTCATGCTCTAACCAGGTAAGCAACACCACTGCCATTGGGTGATGCATGTGAGAGCTGCTTTTAAATTGAACCTGTGATTCCATCTGACAAATCCAATTTCCATATCTTCTATTATGGTTTATGCAGAGGATTTTAGTGAGCAGCCCGCTCTGTAGGGCAGTGCTGTGTCTATAATGCCATCACGTTAGTGGTGAGAACAGATAGGTTACTGCATCAGCACTGCTAAAGCTCAGAGGGGCTGTTTGCTTAAAGGATGGGGACAGAAGGAGGAAAGGGACTTCACAAATGTTAAACTGCACGGCAGTTTCACTGCAAACCGTCTACTCGTACAGCGCTATCCAATTAATCCATTACTCTTAGAAGAGGAATCCCTGTATATCCAGGTACAATCCTTGCCAAATATCTGGACACAATCATGGGCTTTTAGGATTACAAGTAACATAATAAAGGATAATGATCAAAAATTAAGCACACCAATACAGAATGCTTGGGTTAACTGGGCCTGCCATGTGCACTGTAAGGCAGCAGTCTGTTAGGTTTAAAGTGAGATTAAGGAGTTGTGTAACCTGCAATTATGCTGTTTTTCATTAAAAAAAAATAAGATGATTGGGCTCAGTAGGGCCCTTCCTTATATTTACCTCTGTTTAATTGGATTGGGAACTGCTTAAACATCTTTGAGTTGGAGCTTATAAGAAGATGATCCCAGCTGTTTTTCGAAGCTTAAGACAGCAGGCAGACAACATGATCATGTCAAGACTCATACTAAAGCCTTAATCCTACTTTTTCATCAACTAGCACTACAGCTGAGTCTTTAACCTCCTAAGTACTAAATGTGCTTTGGATCTCTCACAATACATTTGCTGTCAAATGTTACTGTCTAATAATATTAATTTTTGCTTCCTTTCTGAGAGGAGGACTTTAAAGAATAGTCTCTGTCTCTCTGAATTTGGAGAGCTATAGTGTAAGCCTGTATTTTCAGTCCTTTTAAAAATACAATTTATAAGCTTGCACCTATTGAAGTCTGTTGTTGTCTATGGAGGCAAGGAATTGCATTGACCTGTACCTCACCTTGTTATAACATAAACCCCAGTATATTGGTAACTATTTTTTATTGTATGTGTATTACTAGATTGAATACAGTTTTATTTTCAATAGGAAAGAAACGGCAGCAGCTTTAGTTTTGTTCAAGTCGTCTTCCTAGGAGCTGTTAGCTTGACCAAACGAAATTTTCCAGATTCTGAACCTCAAAACTTGCTAAGCAGAGCATTAGTTTGATAATCGTGGAGTTGCATAAAGATTAAACGTTCTAATGAGTTTTCCTGTATATTTTAAAGGCATCCCTACAATGTAGTAATCTCCTCAGCATTTCCTTTTTCTTTTCCCTTTTTCTCATTTTCTCTTTTCCTTTTTTTCTTTTTCCTTTCCTCCTTTTTTTTTTTTCTATTTTATTTTATTTTTATTTTTTCCTTTTTTTTTTTTCCTTTCTTCTTTTCTCTTTTCTTTTCGACGGGGAGCGCTCCGATTTGTCCTGGTGACACAGGGCTGCCAGCAGGAAAGCAAGCGTAGTTAATGCTCAGCTGCTCAAACCAGTCAAGCAAGCTAGCAAGTCCCAGCTGTGCTACTTGATGTTTTTTGATTGCACCTAGTCCTCAATCTGTGAACTGTTTTCTGGACTTAGATTCATCAAGCTCTGCCGCTTTAAAAACTCATGCAGGCAGGCATCCTAGGATATGCCATTATAAGCTGCTGCCAGGGGATCTTCTAGGAGATAAATGGAATCTGTGTGAAGTAAATTAGTGTGAACCAGTCAATCTGTGTGTCAGCCTTGAGCCACATCCATGGGTAACTAGCTTGCTGACTGAAAAGTCCACTGTCTTTTGCCAATCAGAGGTCTCAGCCACCAGGAAGCAGTCCTATACAACATTACTTTCTTGGAATAATGCCTGTTTGACCAGCTAGCGAAACTCTTCAGGATACAGTACTGTACTGCCTGAGTTTACTTATTGCTTACAATTGAACTGAAAATCTTTTAAAGTCAGATAACATTTTAACAGTGGGGAGCATCCCAGAAATGTCTTGGAAATAAGTACTTCCACTTTCATAGAGCAGCCATTCAGCAGAGTCATGCTGTGCTGCAGTTGGCTTTACCTCCCTATCAGTAATACATCTTCAAGGCCATAATGCAAAATAATAACAATAATCTGGTCAGAAGAGGTTAATAAAGAGACTCTGTGTATATTTTTTTCCCATGGATTAAGCTATTTGGATGGCTTTGATCGCAAGAAGGGAAGGGTATGCAAGCTATAACATTCACATTATGCACAGCAATATGTCAGTGTCATAACTGTGCTGCACACTTTTGTTTCATTTTGGTTTTAAAAGCAAATTGAGGCAATCTATGGCCTGAATTCCTCTGTGGGAATGGACTGAACCAGAACCCTCTGAAAAGTTCCTGATTAATGCTTTTAGACTTGAATATCAAATCATGACACGAACAGTGTCAATACTGTCAATAGCACAATTTTAAAAATCTGAGCTGTTTCTTTATTTCTTTGTTGCTTTTGTGGGAGCTGCTGATGCCTGATAGGCAGTGTGTCTGCAATGTGTGCGCTCCCACGCTATCGAGCTAATGTGCAGAAACCAGGGGGAATTTGCCTATATGTTTTTGGAAAATTGGACTGGTGAGGAGATGCTGTATACTTTAATTTTAAAAAGAAACTAATTACATATTAACTGCTAGAAATTAAATTTGGCCTTCTTTACTAATCCCTGTAAATATTGTTTTTCTATTGCCTCCCAGTGACTGGTCAAGAAAGAAATGATGAGAGGGGAATAAATAAGGTTGATCAGATGTGATCAAGTAACTCAGCTTCGCACCATGTTTGGTTAAAATCTGCACTACTGTTCATCTGGGAAAATTGTAGAAGAGAAATGGGGGCTTTCCAGGCAGAGAGGACACAGAGACAAAAAAGCAGTGTGCAATGATGGAAGAATTAATTAAAGACAGTTTGGGATTATGTTTTCCTTTTTTAAATCCTCCTAAGTTTTGCAGAAGCATATGCTTCAGACCTGTGCAGTAAACATTGTGTGGGATTTTATGGGAAAGTATTTTATTTCTCGCAGCAGAACCCACTGAGACAAATTTAACTAGTTAGGTGTTTTATTATATATACTACACAGAATACACGGACAGGCTCTGGTATAAATCACAACTAAGATCAAGACAACTGCTTTAAAATTGAGTGAATGTTTCATTGCACTAATGAAACAAAAATGGGATGTCCTTTGAGAGCAGAATTTGTTACACACCATTATATTTTAGTTGAGGGAAGTACGGAAGTCCCTCTGGGTGAATAAAACTTCGAGACATATCGAGAAAAGAATCACTGAAAATTTCAGTTTTTCCTGTCTGGAGTAATGCTCTGCTCTTAGGTGCAGAGTGGGAGGAGAAGGGAGTTTCAGGAGTTAATTTAAAATATGTAAAAAACTTGAATTTCACACTTACAGAGGGAAAAATATTCTTTAGTCACAATTCACTTAGTGAGCAGAACGAGCTTTGTTGGGGTGCAACTTCCAGAGCGCAGGAGCAAGCCCCGGCTTCCCCAGGTGCAAGGATTAGTGTTTCTGCAAACTGAGCTCTGTGGGGCAATATCAGGTGCTACTTCTGCATTCAATGTACAATTTAAATTACTGCAGCTTCCCATTTGACTTGTTCCATACTGGCTTATTTCAAGGACATTTCCAACTTACATATGCTGCAGCGTTCACTTTAGAATAATCATGTGTTTCTCCAGGTTAATTTCTTAATCTCTCTTTTTAAAATTAAAATGTATATGAAAACCGGGGCAGTGTGGTATTTAATCATCAGAAGATAATAACCAGCCAGTCTCCATTAAATGACAACTACATACATCAGTGCAGGTTTTTTTAAATGACACTAAAAATTATGAAATGACCAGCAACTGATGTCTTCTGTCAGGGAGATGAATTAGTGGTTTATATGGCCTGAGAAATGGTCTGGAAAAAAAAAAATAGGGTTCAATTCAATAAGGACAAGAGCAGGGATCTAGAGTGAGGAAGGATTAATCTTCTGCAAAGAGACAGGATGGAGAAGAAATAGCAAGGTAACAGTTTTTCAGAAAAGAGTCTGGATCACAAGCTGAGCACGAGTCAACAGCGTTTATGCTGTACCAACAAAGGCAAACACGGTACCAGGCTCCATAAACAGGAGTAGCACCTATAAAACCTGGGATGTAATCCTTGTGTGTAGCTCAGCGCTGGTGCCATCAAGGGCATGTCCCCAGCCGACCTGCCTCCCCGGCACGCTGCTCAGGCAGTGCTTGTTCTCTCACCATAGCCCAGGATAGGTGCTCCAAACCTGGTGGGGTAATGTCATTATCTGCTTTTCCTGTTTCTAGATGATCGTGGTGAGTGCTGCTAATCTTTCACTTGCCATTTCAGGAGAGTTTTCTTCATTTCTTCTAATGTTGCAGAAATACGCACGTCCCGCTTGGTATAAAAATGCATGGAAAAAGTTAAATAGGAAACTAATCCTCAACCTGGGAAAGAGACAGTTGAAAGAGGATAAAACAAAGAACTGTTTGGTCACAAGCATCATCGAGAGAGTGTATAGGGTTGTATATGTGCCTTTTCTTGTACCATAGGTTTCAAGTTGAGCTAACAGGGAACTGTGCAAACCAAAGGAGATGCTCACTCTGTGTGGTGAAACAATGGACCTTGCCCTGTTAAGTCAAGCTGGGCATAGGAAATTAAAGATGTAAAAGTTCTATGTGTTTCAGGGAAAAGTGGAGAGGGTGGGGGCACAGAAATCTACCATAAGTTCATAATTTTTTTTTTTTAAATTACCTAAGTTTCAAATTTCAGTTCAGGAAAAATTTCTGGTGCAGTGTTACTGTATGGTTATCAGACCTTACACTGCCAATACTTGGTCTCAGCAAATTCAGCTCTTCTTATGCTTTTATGATATCTGTGAAATGTGCTTTTAAAAATAGTACTCAAAGCTTTTATTACCCAGCTCTCCATCAAGCTTCTTAGGTATAATACAGTAAGTGCCTGTAGATCCCATACGCCCCAGAAGCTGTATGGCAGCACAATTGCTTTATCCCTTTATGAAAATAAAAAACCAGCAGCATTTTATTTTTCTTTACAGCTTTTTTTTTTCCTCCTTTCTGTGGTTTTATTTAGATTCAGGTTGCTTTCAGTTATGTGTTGGGTCTTATATGTATTTATCACCTATAGCCTATCTTGCCTATTACTTTTGATTGAAAAACAATTTTTGTGGCCTTGTCCACTTCTTCTGAATGACAAGTTCTTGTTTGTTTCTGCAGAGACTGCCTTTAGTTCCTAATCCACTTTATCACTGACAAAGGCATCTTATCAGAAGATGTGAACTGATTTATCCACCTGTGTTATGCAAACTTCTTCCTCCAAGGTGTCTGCCCTCAGGGAATCGCTATGCAGAGCAGGGTATTTAGAGTTTAGCCTGTGATATTTCCAGCGTGGAATGAGGCTTTTCCGAGTTTAAACAGAACAGAGAGAAATAAATGCTAGTGAGGAGTTGCTGCTGTAATCAGTGAGCAGTGTGTGTTCACAAAGTCCAGCTTATCATTTAACGGTTCATTCGCACAAAGACTGTTTGTTCATTGATCACAGATCAGGCTGGGATCTCTCTTCTGACACTTATTTCTGGAATTTGAAATATTTTAAACTATTTGCATACACATTTCCTTGGCTGCTAAGATCTTACAATATTCTTCTGCTGTTCTAAATGCCGTAACTTTTTTTAATGTCTTTTTCCATTTCAGTAATGTAAGAGAGTGGGTATCAAGTTCAGTAAACAACTCTTAAGAGCTTATTAAGATGTATCAGAAAAAATTACCACAATTCTCAAGATTGATCCTGTACAATGAAGATTTATGTTGGTTTTATATTCTAAGTTCAAGGTCATTTGCCTTAATGAAATCTGTCCTTTTGCCTTACTTTCATGCTGACAAAGGTAATTTCTACTGTCCATGCAATAATTGAAATTACATTGTACTGGATAGAAAGAAAATATCAATTGGAGTGGTTATATCAGAAATTGTCATTTCTTACCTTTTTCTCTGACTTGTAGATTTGGGGCTTACTTATCCTCCAGACATTTACATTACTTTGGCTGCATAAATTAGGTTTCAAATGGAAGTAAAAGTAATTTTAAGGTCCATTTACACCCAAAGTAGGACAGAATATCCTCAGAATGAATAAAGATCACACTGTTTATATTTAAATAACTTAAAATCCATCAGTATCCTGATTCTAGGATTCTATAAGCAGTTCAGAACAATGTTTCCCCAAAGGAAAAAGTAGGTGTCAGTGTTAAGAGTTTTTTAATATTTTTTTCATGATTATATAATGCCATTTTTTACTTTCACTTGTTATTTGGGCCAGACTGTTCTTTCCTTATTTTTAACTTTTCAATTCCCTTTGCTCTTTTATGATATTTTTAAGGAACCTTCGTCTTCAAACTGAGTATACAACATGTGATGCTTTAAAACAGAAAGATCTGAAGGTCTCTGTCTAGGTCCCCTTCTTGCTCACTGCGTGGTCTGATTATGCAACTTCATGAGCTAGGGTATGGTGAAGTTTATTTGCCTGAGCAATGTCTAGGGAGGTGTGTGCACTTCTGAGTAAGTGACAAGGCTAAGATGCATGTCCCTCACTCCCACCAGTGATCCGATCCAGGTCTGTCCCTTCTCCTGCTTCTCCAAGTAAGAAGATTTACTTGCCACCAACTGTTAGTGTGAGAGTTTCATCATTGGTTTTTTTTGTAATCTGTCAGGAGCATCAGCTCTCCCTGTGATCCATTTTTTTCCTCATTTTTGTCTTTCTTGGCTTTCAGTGACTCCATCCTCTTCCAGATATCCCCAAATCTCTGCAATCTCTAGTCAAGCATATCAACTGGAGATCCTCCTGCTTTGTCCAAGGAATTTGCCAGCCTGTCTTGGTTTCTTTCTTGTTCACTTTACACCTTCCTTCTGATGTCTGTCATCCCTGTATGGACCTGCTTCTAGCTGTCTTTTGTTCATTATGTTCTGTGTTACTTCTCAGCTGAATCTGGTACCTTCCCAAGACACACTGCTCAGATTTGCTTTGTTGTAAAGTCAAGCCAGTTACTTTCAATTGTATCACACTGACGTGGTCTGGCACAGAGGGAAAGTACTTGGACAGGTTTGTCCTAGTCCCATTCAGGAGCTGTTCCAGCACAGACTTCCAGCAAGCGAAGAACCTGCCATCTCCTAACTGGGACTGACGCCTGGTGGTGTAAACGCATCCAGTTCACTGTGGGAGCTTTTTACTGGGTGAAAATATTTGACCACGGCCATGTGTTTGAGGGAGGACATCTCTGGTGATTTTTCTCCTCCTCTGCAGAGGCATAGTTGTACCTTCTGTTTCCTCTCTTTTATCACAGAACACTCTGCTGGAAATTTTCCTATTGCTCTACTTCAGAGCAGTTCTGACTTTTAAATTGATGCAGCTGTAATAACTCAATCTATCACTCAGCACAGTGGACCTGACTGCTTAATGGGAAGAACTCTTTTAGAACGAATGGTCTAATAAATTCAGCACAATTTTCTTTTTATAAGTGGGGATCCTGGCCTTCAATGAGTGTATTTGAAAATTATTTAAATGTTGTAAGAATCAGAGAAAAGCAGAGATAATCTTGAAGGCATTTCTTCCTGCACATATCAGAGCATTTTCACATGTGAACAAGAACATTTGTTATTTACTCTAAGCTGGTCTTCAGCGTCAATACACCTCATGCATATTGTCATGTCCATGCTTCTATGGCAGAGGTAAGAACTGAAACTCCTCTTCGTGTGGAAAGCTTGTCCGCTGATACAGGTCTGCTGGCTTTTTGTAAGCTTAGAAATTTAACCAGTGCTCCTGCTCTGCCTGGGCAGGGTTTTATGTCCTGGTCAGTTGCCACCCAAGTCAGATGTTTTTAAAGAAAAATTTCCTGGCTTTTGTTTACAGGTGAAATGCATGGTACCATCATAGATTTTATTACTTATTGTATTGTAATACTGCATTTTCAAGGATCTGCTTCCACAGTTGTGATGAAACCCTGATTGTTTCAAGCAGACACGGTGTAGATGCAGGAATCGAGAATGATGGGACCTTTTGGCGACCTGGGATCAATAGCTGCAAACTGATGGAAAGAGCAGAGCACTGAAGTGGAATATGTGTCTTTTGAGCCCTTCCTGTCCAAATAATGCCCTCAGGCCTTATGATTCACTTTTAATTTTGGAAAATTTAAGTGGGCTTTTCAACTAAGGAATCCTTCAGCAGATACTCGTTTGGTTAAAGAAAAAAATCCATGAAAAGTTATAAGGGGACAAATTTCTTGTTTTGAAAACACGACAAAACTACACTGAGATTGTGTGTAGCCACTGGTGTCCCCATCCACATGAAGTTTGGAATCGTGCTTAGTTTTCTAGACATTAGAAAACTTAAGTATTTTTCTCATCACCACTCTTTTGCTAAGAAATGGGATTGGCCAAGAGTTTAATGGGAATAGAAAACTGAGATCTTGTCTTTACTGTGCTATTCTGGAATATATTGTTTAAAAATTGTACTTTATCTTCAAGCTGCATTTGTGGCTCCAATTGACAGTGGTCTTTGGCAGGGGAAATACCTCTCTCCTCTTCAGGAAATCTTACATAGGATTTGTTAAAAAAACACCTGAATTAAAAAGCTGTATACACCAAATATTTTTTTCCCTAAAGATATTTCTCTTCTCTGAAGTGAAAATGTTTTTAGTAATTAAGTAAAAGAAGAAATCAAATTTGATTTTAGAAATCAAATCTCTAAACTGCAACTCAGTGTGGCTTTTACTGCGCTTTGGAATTATCACTACCTTTATTACACTGATTTCTGGCTTGTTAGGTGCAACATATTTTCATCTTAAAACAGACACCTTTTCTCTGCCTGGTGAATGACTTCAGTAATTACCGAACCACCTAATTGATATTGTTTACGGGCTGGTGAAACAGACAAGCACCTTTTATGGATTCTAAATTATTTTATTATTTTAGGGTTCTATAAGAAAAAAATGTTTTCTCTGCTTCAGGGGGATCCCATTTAAGCTGATGCCTCAAACTTCTCCCAGAACAAATTCCTGTCTGTAGATTGTTCTCCTGCGCTGCGGTCACAGATAAGCACTTTGAGTCCCTGTTTTACTTCAGCCTATTATTTGTGTTTACAAATTATGTCTTCAGCTCTGCAGCAAATCGGGAAGCGTTTGTTTCTGAATACATTACATTTCTCCCTCCCCCTGCTTGTGTTCTCTATAGCTCCAGTCGGTGCGCTGAAGCATGGCAAGGGCTCAGACTCGGCAAACTTCCAAGATGCGGAGGATACGCCTGACAGATGCGTCTTGGAAGAGTCTGAGAGTCCAGGTGAGAGACATTTAAAGACAGTCACCAAGTATCAAGTGATAAATCTGACACAGCTTTTGGGTGTGTAAAAAAAAGCACATTGTAATGCTGTTTCCTTTTTAGCAGCTGCAATGTCAAATTAATGGTCACCTCCAGGGGTCACAGTGTGGAGCTGTTATCCTTTCCTCTTTCATCAAGAATTCAGGTCTTAGAAAGGATAAAGGCTTTATGGCCAAAAAGAAAGCTGACACTACTAGTTCATTATAATTAGTTTTGGACTACACTGCTTACTTAATATATGTACAATGTCTGACCCTTTGAAGGTAGCGTGAGATTATGAAAAATTAGAAGGACTGTATATACTGCAGATGAATGCAGCAGCGGACGTTCAAACACTGTATCTCTGGAGGAAAGCAAATTGGTAGCGTTAAATGGCTTGATTTTTTTCTTTAAATCAGCTCACAATCATTATTTCATTTTAATGGCTCTTAACATTGATTCAGCTAAATACAGGAACATCCATAAAGTGCATTCTTTTTGGTGACTAAAAGATTTATCTTCATGTAGTTTCATTATCTTTCTCGTTATGGAACATCTACGAAATTTATTAAATGAATCCCAAAGGGAAACAATTAAATATAAAGTGCACCGAGTCACAGCTGATTAAAACCATTCTGCGCAACTAAATACTAAGATCTTTTAAGCAAAGCGTAAGCTTGACCCACATACACCATATAGGTAACCTGCCCATAGTCCTCATTAGAGAAAGAGTTAAACATCTTTCTTCACTTGGTATTTTCCTTCCCTGCTTTATCTGGTGTCTGTGTACCCTCTTGCATCTTTGTGTGCTGATCCGTGTATCATATTTTTGATTCATTGTCTCTGCGGCCTGTCAGCTTAGTTAAGAGATTTCCAAATCTTGCAGCCTGTGCTGACAGGGGGCAGCTGCCAACAGTCCCCTGATCCTTCCCCAAGGAACACTGCTGAGATTTAATTTTCAGTCAAAGGGTGCAGTCTGAAATCCATGTCAGGTCCCCTAAGTCATCTCAGAACCCAGATAGGACCCATGTCTGGGGGATTATATTTCAGCACGCTCCACTCCTCCAAGATTCCTTGGGAGTTCAGCCACTGTCATATACCTGATGTGAACTACATTCCCTCCCCATCTTTTCCACAGAAATGAACACCAAGTATATGTTAGAATAATTGAAACCAATGAATTGTAAATCCGTACTCATTTGGAAGCCACGTAGGCTTGGCTTCAATGCTGTATGGCAGAAACCAGCGTGAGATTTGGAGAGAAAAAGGTGCTCTCCTCGGGAAGGAGCCAGGTTTAGTTCCTTACTGCATCTACAATATGCAGTGTATGACATCTCCTTCAGAAGCTGGCTGTAGTTCCTTCCACAGTGATTATGGGCAAAAATGTGGATTGTCCAAATTCTGATCTATTCCAAAGTGAGCAAGAACTAAACCAGGGTGGCACTGAAGTGTCTCACCAAAGTGAGAATTAACAGACCTTAAAGATAACATTACACGTTAACCCTCGGTTCGTTCTGCGTGGCGAAGTGTACGTGTTTGGACGGGACCTTGAATATCCAGTTCTGCATATCCATATGAAGTAAGGGAAAGAATAAAAGCCTGTCAGGAGGTGAATATTGACTGGCAAAAATACATGTTGATAAAGCATCTAAACTTAAAAACTGAGTTCCATTCGGTGCATCTGACATCATTAAACTAGTAATAAACAATGAATTACTCTGGCTTTTGTTTCTGTCCATTCCTGCATTTTAAGACATCTTGTCTTATAGGGCTGAAAACCTCAGGAGATTTCACTACTGGTCTCACTGCTTTCCACTGAGAATTTGTGGCTTGGTTGTCATGGAGACATCGTATTTCTCCAAGAATTGCTCATATTGATCCGTGGACAGGCGTAAATGGCCAGGCGAATGTGAGGAGTAAAGGGGGTTGGGCAGTACTATAAAATGACCAGAGGTTATGGGTCGGAAATAAGCTCATAGCAAACACTTAGGTAAAGAGAAAGGAACAGTTTCATTTTGTTTCAGGATTTCGTTTTTGCACTTTATGCCATTGTCTTCTTTCACTATAGACTGAAAGAAACTTGTTAGTCACTTGTCATGTCAGATCTTTGGTGCTTGTCCTGACACAGCTGTCAGCCTTCCAGCTCTGTGCAGTTCAGGGACACACAACAAAGAGCTAGGAACATGAATTATTTATTGCTCCTTGCGCGGATGAAATTCTGTGATAAGAAATTAAGACACTTCTGACAGAAGTGCTTGTTTGAAAGGAAAGATTTGGTAACACAACACATTTACTTAAAACTTACCACTTACTTTTAGCAGCAAACATTGAAACAATAATGTCATTCGGTTGGCTATGATTTTCTCTAGCATTTCTCGGGTGCTTTAACTTGGCATTTGAGTGTCTGGGAGGTCACCATTTGGTTTGGTGAAACCTGTGCCTTTAGACTCTCTCTCACACATATTCAAAGTCTGTGCAAACTTACAAATTTCAGTTATAAGTTTTTATCAAAACGCCTGTGTATGTGTTTTGCAGAGCCTCTTGTGCTTCACTTAGGCGATGTTGTCGTACATATTAAACACTACCTTGATTTTATTACCTCATCTGATGAGGAAAAGGGGAAAATGTGACACCATACCTGCAAGTAATTCCAACTATTCCTAGAAAGGGCTCTTTATGACAGCTTCTGCCAGAACCAGGAAGGCTGTAGAGCAGCTGTGAACAGACATGTCTGTGCTTTGTGTTTTCTGCTGGTGAAAGCCGCAGTCTCTAACCTTGACATTAGACTGAGAGTTATTTTCAAAGTGATCTTAATTTTCTAAAATCACGTAAAGCTTGCTCTGCTTATTTTACTTCCACATTTTCTATGTGTTTCCACATGTTCTCACTGCTCTGGAAGTGGGCCTCCAGCAATTGCAGAAAAAGGCATATACTCAGATGAATAGCAGGAATCCATTTGACTACCCAAGACACCAATCTGAGATTTACCTGTGATTTCTTGTGTTCAATGTGTGATCTGAACTACTCTCAGATAGGTAATGAAACCCCTTAACCTACACTTTTCTCTTGGATAATTCACAGCAAACACTTTTCGCATGTGATGGACACAGGTAAATATTGGACTGCAGTTTCTTGTCTAAGTGAAATGGATTTTAGTTGCTCCCTTCATGTGCCTACAAGCTGCCATTATCTGTGATAGTGGCTCATGTCTATTTTAGCCCACACACAGAGGAGATGCTGGGCTTCTCTCCCAGATGCCTAATAGTAGGTTTATCACTGCCATTTTCCCCACATGCTGAGGGCTACTTCTGTTTGACATGCAAAGCCTTGGCTTTTCAAACTTGTCTCTGCTCTGGCCTTGAACATAATAATCAGATAAGAATTACAACAGATTTTTGTAGAACTTGACTTTTAATCATATCAACCCCCCACAAAGAATTCCTTATCCCTTAGAGTGCTTCTTTAATAGAAACAAATATTCCCAGCAGTGTTTTCCATTTCACCAGACAACTTTTCAACATTTAGAGAAATCGAGACAAAGGCTGAAGCTGCCTGAACGTGGATGTGTAAGTTAAACTTCTAGGTCTGAGCTTCTCATCCAAGTTCTCTTGGTGGAAAAGTCATGCTTCCCAAGGACATATCACCTTGTCCAAGGGGAACTGCTTGAGATGGGTTTTAAGGGGATTGAAATGCTCTGAGTTTTGCCAGTCAAAATCTAAGAGGAACGTTGCAGGACTTGACACAACTTGAGGTGTCTTAGCTTTTGTATATGGTGCAGTCCCACTAAGGAGGGTTCTGCAAGTGTAGCTCTTACGAGAAGAAGGAATAGAGCTGGGTTGAAGTCACAGGAAGCAATGCACATGGGCACAGATGCCACTCGCCTCTTGTTTGCCCAAACAGAGCCATTGCTGTAGCCTAGGCTATCTTGTTATTGGGCAAGTTATCATTCCTTTACTGAATATTCACTTACCAACTCCAAGTTCCATTCACTAGAGAGTCAGTTATTTAAATCAGCACTGTTTCACCTTCATGGCTGTTGATCTGTACACAGGCAGAGTGTAAAAGTAAATATTCTCTAAGTTTCCAAGTATGAAGCACCCTAGAAAAGCATGGCTTTCTTTTTCTGAATTCACATCATCATGAACAGTGGGCAGCAGTAAACAAGGACTGATTCAGGAACGGAGTTGATGATGATGCATGAAGCAAGAAGAGGATGCTATGCAGGGGCAGCCTGCAGATCACAGGCACTGGTGGCCCATGGTGCTCAACATGTATAAAATGTTAGTGCCTAGGAATTGTTCCGGACGGAATTTCTGGGATTTCCAGTGGAGTGTCAAGTCCTATCAGCATTCCGAATTACTAGTGAAATGACTCTTAGGTTTGGTTTTCAAAAAACAGTAAATCAAACTGTAAAACTGGAGAAAACCACATAGTGGTCATCAAGAGAATGTGCATCTGCCCCTATAGACATGCAGATAGGCCAGAAGGTATTAGATAATATGATAAATCTACAAGAGATTCATTAAACTGCGAAAGAATAGTGTGCACTTCTTTCTCAATGTTCATCTACTCATGAAAGGTGTTGTATCTATTCAAGCAGTGTTCCTACTACAAGTAACATTTAACATTCAGGTTGTAAATATCACCATGCATGAAATAAGAAGAAATTATGAAGCCAAAACCTGATGATTGAGAGTTTCTCGCTCTATTAAAAGGTTGTAAAATGACTTAATTTTTTATAAACAAATTCTTTCCTATTACCTCAAACTGTAAAATCATTAAGCTGGATGAATATATTTCTTTTCCAGATGACATGAAGCCACATCCCTGGATATCTAAGGTGTGCTCCTGTAAGGTGTGTTAGAAAACCCTGCTTAGAGGAAAGCATTAGAAGATGCACAAGAACAGCCAAGAAATAGGACAGATGTTGCGTGGACATGAAATGGTTTGCTGCATTTATCACTGCATACCGTTAACAGTTCATTGTCACATGAAATACTTTTCATACATAAGATCAGCTGCTTTTTGCTGATTTATCAACTTCAATTCACACTTACATCACTAATAGATTTACATTGATTCAATTAAGTTTAGATAGTTCTAACAGAAAATACCAACTATTTTTAGATGTCTTTCACTAGTTTATGTAGTGATCACAGATCTTACAACATTGGTCATCAAACATTTGCATCAATTGTAATGTTTTTTTTTTTAATACATTGATTTTAAATTTTTTTCCTCTCTTTCCTTCTGACTTTTATTTCCAGTAACATTTTAACACTGAGCAAAACTAAATGCATTTGAAATAATTAGAAAATTTGTTTGCATTTAAAGAAAATATACGTTTTGAATTAAACACAGAGCAAGTAAATGTAAAGAATGTTGTGGTCACAGGACACCATGGGAAATCAATTATAAATCTGGTCCTGTCTAGGATGCAAATTTACCTTTCCTATAAATACCACCATTATCATCATCTGGAGGAATGTAGTATCAATATGAAGTTAGAGAAGCTCGTCGGAGTCCTTTTGATATACTTCACTGAATTTCTATTCATGCTCATTGGGAAAAGCAGCTATATATTTTTGTCTTTTAAAAAAAAATCATTATGCTTGGAGAATATTTGCAGCTTATTAGACTCATTTATCATCAAAAGTTCTGGGGGTTTGATGCTGGTTTGACCGAGCAGTGAGCTCGCTTTCTGCATTGCCAGGAGTCGGTAGTGTAATGAAGTCAAAGGGACTTGAGGATGTGCTTTTCTGGGTCTGTGTCTTATGGTGGAAATTGTTGTCTGATGTTATCCTTCCTAATTGTTCCATTAGCCATACGCTACCTTAATGAGTAGAGTGAAGATTTCTTTGGTGTGGAACGATTCTCTGGCATTTAATACCTTTCCTCCTTGGGAGGAAATATCATGGCTGCAGGAGTGAGAAAACCAGGTTTGTGTTGCCATGTTTTGGCTTGAATTTGGTCAAACATGAAACAGACATGAAGCCTTCTTTCTTCTGCTTTTTGTATCCCATGAGTCCATATCTCTAAGTGTAGCATATGGCAGAGGGGTCTTCAGAAACACTGAGTGGAAGGACCTTCTGAGAAGTAGTAGTTAGGTTTTTATTCAGCTGAAGAATATGTCATTAAAATAGGTTGCAATCCAGAGAAGATAAAGATATCTAATGTTACTTTTCTGTAATTGTAAATACCACCCAGAAAAATGACATCTTTTAACTGGAAAGTCACTGCTTTTTACCCAGTTGGTATTTTTCCTTATTCTAAGGTGACATTTTCCCAGTAAAGCGTCTCTCTTGTTCATATAAGCTTGTGTTTGAATTATGGTGACTAAACAATCTGTTTGTGTGCTGTGTGGCTTCATTGTTTCACTTACTGTGTTGGATGTCTGGAGTAATTTCATTGCCTTCCTTATATTTGTACAACACAACTGACAGCAGAACATGTCTTCAAGTGACATATGTCCCCTTCTTAACTTTTATGGTTAAATCAGAGCTGCAAACATCCAGAAGGTGAAAATAAAATTGAGAATATAACTACAGGACCTTAGTACCACTACAGGAACCTTGCAGACCGTAAAACAAATGGCAAATGAAGGATGGACCTTGCTATCTCCTTTGTCACACATCCTCATCAACAGTCACCTCTGGTTTGTTGCACTAGTCCTCCACTGGCACCAAAAAGTCTATTTCCCTTCACAACGAGCATTACTGCTTTGCATCAACATCTGCTCACTTGGGCCAGAGCTGTTCTCAGTGCCAGGGTAACAAATCTCCTTAAAACTATTTCTACTAGATGTGTTAAAAATTGATACGTTCAAAGAGGGCTCGTAGCTCAAGGAATTGGCATTGTCCATAACACCCAGTGCTGCTGTAGGAGCAATTACATTTGTGCAACACAATATTTGATTGCTTGTCTTTAATTCTGCAAAGCTGTGCACATCAGCAGCCTGCCAATACAGACAGCCCTTTGGAATGGTTTGTGCAGTGATGATCGGTGCTTGGCACATGCTTATGCCTGCTTTGTGCTAATTATAATTACAGTATCAGCAAGGTAAGGCAGGAACTTTTTTTATTAGGTACATCTATTTCCCAATAAAACAAATATATTTCCTACGTGGTTTGGATGTCGTTCAACCAACCAACTTTCCAGTATGTGCTCAAGCTGAACTCTTGCTTAGAACAATCATCTTGGATCAGAGTGACAACTTTAGAGCTAGAGACAAAAAGACATATTAACCTCCTGCAATTGTTTCTTGTAAGCCATAACTGAAGAAACATTTCTGTACTAATGCAGTTTGATGTACTGCCCTATTCATGCTTATGGAGATTGATTTTACAACGAAGTTGCAAGGTAATTAAGAATGTATTTTTCTGTTGTGTTACACTGAAGGAATCCTGCCAACAAGAGTAATGTGCTAATATTTCAGAGTGGTTGTCTAAATTTTAGATATGGGGTAAAAAAATCATTAATACCTAAAGTGTTTAAGGAGCGAGGTCATCTTTTCTGGTTTTCCTCCAGAAGTCCCAGGGTCCGACACATTCTGTGGCTCCAGTTGTGGTTTCTAGTCAGGGCAATATCTTCCCACTCCAGCTGTGGGCTTCTATGTCTCCCCACTTGTATTTGCACTAGCACCCATAGGACCAGGCCATGTGAAGAGAAGCATTGGCCTCAGTGCAAAGAACAGAGGAGGAACAAGCTGAGCTAGGAAGAAGTCGGAGATACCATCGAAGTGTGGGACAACCCCCCCATACATCAGCAGCATCTTGGGACAAAATTGGAGGTTTAGGGTGCCATATGCAGGGGTCTTTCTTGAATATAGATTTTCAGCTTTCAAATCCTATAGGCATTGTTTATAGTACATGCATCATTCTTTACAGCATTAATACATTTTTTAAAAGGAAGCTACTGGTCCTTTAGTGTAACCCCAAACCAGCACTCACTGACGTCTCCGATTTGAGGGATTTTGAGTTTTCTAAACGATTCATACTTGCTAACTGGTTGCTGACCTAGGTTTCTGCCTGGAAACATCATTGAACTGTTCATTTACGAGTCTCAATCCAAGCATTATGTTTTGAAATCTCTTGTGCTATTTACACATTTTAAATTTGATCATTGAAATTGCTTCCATTTCTCGTTTGTATTTTGTTGAGCAGCGTTCTTCCCCAGTCCAATGAAAGAAGTTCTGAAAGCAAATTAGCATGGAACTAGAAATATATATGAGATCCAGTGTGTCTTTAAAAAAAAGGGACACTTTATCAAACCCACGATATAACAAGGCTACCAGCTCCAGACCATACCAGAAATCCAGCAAGTCAAAAATGATTTTGCAAGTTAGAGTCATCTGGAGTGTTGAAATTGAGAAAAGAATGGGACAGGTGCAATAAGCAGCGTTCCCACTCCCAGGGTTTTAGCTCCTTTTGAAAGAGCATCTTCTCTGAAGGCAGGACAGGCAGTGAGGTACAGCACATCCCAAAGTCATTGTGCCAATGATGACCAGCATTGATGCACATTCCTGATGGGGGATCTCTGAAAACAAAGTCCTGCTTCTCACAGTGGATATTTCTGCTGAGTTTTGCAGGCCATTCTTCTTGATGAGAAAAGGATGCAGAGGAATTTCAAGGGCTGGTCTTCTCCTTTTTCCTTCCTCATATGAAGTCTGAACTGCTAGGCAAAGCTCTTAAAGATTTTACTGGAGTTTGAGTTAGTTTATAATTTGAATTCATAGATCCCAAAGTGAAAATTCATCAGTCTGATTTTTGAAGAGGTAACACTGAACAGTGTCCACACAGTAACCCCCAGGATGGCCTTCCTGGGGATCATGGGAAGTTTGTTTCTTGAATGACACCTGCTGGAAAGTGTAGTGTGTCTGAGAGCTGTGCTGCAGGGCAGAGGCATGTCACATAAGGACTTCCCCTTCTTCTGATGAATCTGAGCATCCTGGATACGGTGTGATGGGTAAGTACAAATACAGCTGTCAAGGCAGAGCCCTGCAACTTGCTAAACAGTGTTAAATGTTATGAAACCTAACAAACATCCACAGAGGTGGTTTTAGAGCAGACTGCATTGGATGAAATTCTTACACAGTACAAATGTAATTGCACTTATCTTTTACTTTCCTGTATTCCTAGAAACCTTAGCTTGGGAAAACAGAGTTGTGCAACCTGAATTTACACTGTGCCTTGCAAACACAGGGATAAAAGCTGCTTCTCTTCCTCTGGCAACACTCTCAATAAGACAGCTGTGAAAAGCAGCATCATTGAAGTAAGAAGAATATGTCATTTCATTAAGTACATTATTCCCTCTATTTTTACAGCAACCGTGAGACTTTTAAGTTTTTTGGGCATTTGAAAGATTAATACTCAGCATAAAAATATTAACAATACCCAGCACTAGTAAAATAACAGTATTTTCCTTATTTATTCTCAATTTTTACCTAAATAATGTGTAAACATCTTGATAGCAAGGGCTGGGGAAACTGAACTTTAAATCATGATGAATTTTCCACACAAAAGCTCAGGGTAATAGAAGATTCTGTTCACTTTCAGAACTTAATTTTCCATAACCACACCAGCAAACAGACTTACAGCTCTGCCCAGGAAATGCAACATACGTATTTTTGTTGTTTGTTTTGGTTTATAGTCTGCCTGCCATGTAGATGGCAGCAGCACTCAAGCCTTGAAATTCACTCCAGCTTGTTCTGAAGTTTATTCCAAAACACTGTGTTTAAGAATATCATTGTCAAGAATGAACAGAGAGAGTGATTATTTTAAGAATGAGTATCAGCTTAGTCATATGCACACCTTTAAAGAAGGCTGTATCTTCCTAACATCACTGTTGGAAACACATCGTGGCACATCTGTCCCTATGAATCTAGATGACATTATTTGTGGGGTTTGTACATTATGAGGTATTTTCTTTCTATAAATTAATTTGCTGGCATTTTTTTTTACTGTGCTGAGTTGCAGGGGACACAGGATGTTTCTGAAAGTTCACAAATGTTAAGGTTTACTAGGATAGTCCCCACAGGTCTTTCCTTGCAGAATGAGAAGCAGCTAGCAGGTGCTTTAGGCAGGAAAGCTGTTGACTGTGACATCCTTGTCACCCATGCAAAGAGGAAGGAATGAGAAAGGCAGTGGGGTACACAGCGTAGGATTTTGTGCTGTGGGGCTCCACTAATCATAGTGCTTTATAAAAAATATCATGAATTATCCTGGAAAACACATTTTGAAGGTTCAGATATCTTTAGCTTGGCATAGTATGGAATTGTCTGCACTCTGACATTTACTTTGGCGAGGAAGTAGGGAGAGGTTTTGAAGGGAAGCAGCAAAACTGAGCCCCAGAATCGAAGCTGTCTGGCAGCCTCTGTCTGCAGCATCAGCTGAAACCTCAGGGAGGCTTTGTGGGATCATCTCCAGGCCCTGGGAGATAAAAGCAGGTGTTACACAGAAACCATGCACAGAGGGAAAGACCAGCACAAAAAGGCATAATGAGGGTAGATCCTTGAACTAGGAAACACTGTTTACATGCTGGAGGCAAACAACAGAGTAGATCACTGACTCCCTCAATGCTTCTTAGCCAGTGGCAGCTGAAGTAACAGGGAGGTTACATATCCAATGCACAGCGTTTCTCACTCCAGAGGACCCTGTCTGGGGACACATTTGGTGGAGGTTTAATCCACACTGAGCATGCCATCAGCCAGGGTAGCTGGGAAAGCAGGCAAACTGTCACTTCACCGTCCTCATCCAGTTTCCACAGCTGCAGATTTG